>NC_053036.3:128165126-128790126 GCF_002575655.3 Aegilops tauschii subsp. strangulata | reverse complement strand
AAGTACGCTTATAACTATTATGAAGTTCTTGATACTACCTGCATGTAGTACACAACGTACAAGCGGGAAAAATTGTGGAAACTATTACTTCTCATCTAGTATCTAAGCAGTACACATATTGTAACCATGCAAAATAAAACACGAGCTCCATGCACACAAGCAAAAAAATAAAAACAAGATATAAGTACAAAGTGTAGTACACTTCAATAAAACAAAATAAGTGCACTCCTAAAAAACTAGAAGTTCAGAATAGTATGGAATTATACAAAAAAATGGAAAACACAAAGAAAAAATCAGATCAAGCGAAAAATACCATCTTGTAGTGAGTCTCTACATCTCTTGGCGTAAGCTGATGGACAAAAGGACTTGTGCGGCCAAGGCCATGGTGAAGCAGGGCGGAATAGAACGCAGAAACATTGATGTGGCCCATATCCAATCCTTCTGTGAATACATGGCATATGCAAGCTGCTCCGCTCGCCCAGCTCGGTACAATACCTTCCCCCCACGACGAGTACGACGGGCCTGCGAGCAAGCTGAGCAATCGCAGTGCGTCGGCACACCACAACCACGGCCGCAGCAGGAGAGATTCGCGCAGGGGCCTGGAGCCATTGCAACAAAAACCTAGAAAAGGAAAAAAATAAAGAGAGGCTAGAGAAAGGAGAGAAGTTGCGGCTAGAGGAGAAATGAACTGCAAATAAAGGGTAGAAGTTGGCCTACATTTATAGAAGAGGAATGCAAAAAGGTCAAAACTGAAAATTAAAGGGAAGTTAATGAAAATTATGTTACCAAGAATGAAGGACAATCAATAAAGGTTTATGTTACCAAAGAAAAAGTCTTACCAGGAAGTTCTACAAAGACTTTGACTGCAGAAATTCCCACGAACTAACCGCAGATCATTAAATAATAATTCTCTAAAAAATTATAATCCACAGACCATTTTATGTGTGCAGTTCTCCAAAGTCTTACCAGGAAGTTCACTATATGTGTGCAAGAAGTGCAGTACATGCTCAAAATGAAACACAAGAGAAGCACTTTCGCGCAGTGCACAAAAGCAGAATTAGTGAACCTGATGTAGTCCTTAAATGTAAGCCATGCAGTCCGCAGCGTTGGCATAACCAGTCACAACTTTAGCACAAAGAAGCATGCATGCAGTGCAAAATGTGTACACCTGCAGCACAAGACCATGACGAATGCAGTGCACATAGAGGCAACAAAGCAGTGCACACCCGTACACTAGAAAAAAATGATACATAAGAGGGAAAAACAATAAAGAAAAATGCTTCCAATGCAGTGCACAAAAATGTAGCGCAAACATGTGTAGTACGGAATGTGTGCACATGCGGTACAGAACCCTGATCAATGCAGTACACAGATGTTTTGCTAAGCAGTGCACGCCCTTACATTGAAAAAAATACTTAAGATAGAAAATACAAAAAAAATTGACCACCACAGGTGCACCCGGCCCCAGCCAGTCTCGTAGTAGGTCTGCACCCACCGTAGGCGAGTCGTTCTGAGCCACGATGAGTGGGGCCGGGCACAAATGGGCCCACAGGTCATAGAGCATAGAGCAGCGAGCGCCGTGTATAAGCGCCCAAATAAGTAACCAGAGGAGTTTGATACGGCTGCCTCGCCAGCGCTTATAAAGTGGTCGGGCGCGCCTTCCGCGGGCGAGGTGGGACTAAACATTAGGCCGCACACAACGCACCGGGAACCAGCCGTGCTCACAGGCCGACTTGGGCCCAATGCGTCTTCACTCCCCGAACACAGGCCCAACAAGGCCCACTAAGAAAAAACAGTAACTTCAAAAATAAAACGTCAAAGAAAAATGAGAAACATTTTTTAAATGAATAACAACAACAAAAGAAAATGTGCATGGGCACTGCCAGAAACTACAGTTCGCTATTAATAAATAAAATGCAGGAAGCCCAAAGTCAACGTACAAATGCAGTCCGCCACGTCCAACAGTGCAGTTCTCCACGTGGAAGCACGAAGTATTAATTTTTTTGAAATGGAGTTCTCTTTCTACTGCATTGCAGTATGGCTAAAATGAAGAATGCAGCCCTGTTAGTTAAGCAAAGTAGTCCGTTATAAAAAAAGAACAACATGAAAGAACTCCATCAAGAAATTAAATGTGCGTACATCTGTATGAATCCTAATCCGATATAATTCAGTGCACGAAGAATAAATTTCACTTCCATGCAGTACACTATGTGGACGTACGCAGTTCTGTTCTGATAGCAAAGAAGTGCACTTACTAGGATAATTCACCGAAAACATCAATCATCACATTTTCTGACAGTTGCGTGCATACCTGAACAAGTCACGAAAAAAGAGGCGACGACGTTTCGGATTTCCAACGCACTAACAGAGCCTCCTCATAGCAGAACCTCTCTGTAGTTGCCACGTAACTAAAAACAGAGCCCCACCACGCTCCCACCCCACTCCACCTCTCCCACATCCTGTCAAGGAGAGCAGAGGAGAGCAGAGGAGAAGACACAACTGCTTCGTACCCCAAAAAACCCCATTGCATCTTCTTCTCCACACTTCCTTTCACTAACCTCTCTCTCCAGAACAAACACGAGAGAGCAGAGTAGAGTCATGGCGGATGCACCTCTGTACAAGCAGCGCCGCAGGTACACCAGGGAGCTACACGACGTCGACCTCCACGGCAACCACAAGCTCCGCGTCGTTTGCACAAGCAAGGGTGAAGACGTGGACAAGATGTTGTCCACGCTCAGGAGGAAGCTCGGTGGAATGCCCGTCAAACTAGTCGGTGTTGATGTCGAGTACATGCACTACGTGAAGCCACAGCGGGCAGCAGTGCTCCAGCTATGTGTAGAAAAGGAATGCCTTGTCTACCACATCTCTGCAGCTAAAGACAGGTCAGAATAACTATCAATCTGTACTATTGCTTGTCAATATTGATTTTAAATTTTCTTCACTTCAATTGCCAATATTTAAACTTTGGTTCTCATTTTTGAAAAGCATGGCATATGAATTCATTGACAGTTTTCATCTGGCTCCATGTATGTCACTCATGTGTTCAATTCTTGAATTAGATGATCTAGCAATACACACAGTTTTATTTTGTTTTACCAAATACAAACTATTTGACTGAACAATAGAAAACTGCAACATTACTATACAAAACATGTATGAAATATAGTTCAAGAATACAATCATGCACAAAACATGCATTGTTTATGCAATATATTATCGGATTTACTAGTTATGCTGAACAACGTATTAGCAACTACTCAATGCAACAGATTCAGATATTCATATTGCAGTTCAGTTTCAGAAAAACCAAAAAAACATTGGTAGTTCTAAGAAAATAAACTATATTCACTATATACAAACATCTTGCAGGCCAATAGAACTAGACAAATTCCTCATGAATGGTGAGTACACCTTCGTCGGATTCGCCATTGAAGGAGACAAAAGCAAGCTGAAGTTATCTGGTTTGGAGATCAACTCCGACAACTACATTGATATTCAGGTGGAATGGAGAGACCCATACAATAAAAAGAAGTTTGACTCTTTGGCTGATGTTGCTGGCAGGATGATGGACATTCACTACCATGACATGAAAAAAAAATTAACCGCAAGGAGGACCATACTCTGTGGGGATTTTGCCCACTGCCAGAAAAGCTTATCAAGTATGCAGCAATAGATGCATTCGCAACATATGAGTCATGGAGAATCATCTACGATGTCATAATGGGACTGGACAGGGCAAAAAGAGACAAACAAGCAAAGCAGAAGAAGAACAAGGTTGTAATCCAATACAGCAACTAGAAATAATCAGGGCTATGTTTTAGTTTCACTTTACTTTAGTCATTGTGTTGTTCTTTGTTTCATGTATGCAAGCTTTTGATTATGTCCGTTGCTTCATATCGAACATTTCTTTTGTAAAAACAATGTCGTTTTAGAATTATCATCAAATTTTCTTTCTGTTGTTTCACTTTACTTAGTTTAGTTTGCTTGTGATCAATTGTTTTCGCTCAAATTAGTTTGTGTTAGAACAAGTATACAGAAAACTTTGAAAAAATTAATGTGTGATACCAAAAAATAGTATCCACATACCTAAAAAAGAAAGATTAATGTAGTTCACAATGGTAAAAAGTAAGCATTACACATTTGTACACATGCAGTCCACAAAAAGTAATTATAGAAAAAGAACATTAATATTAGTATTTATAAAAAATATAATCCGCAGACCATTATAAACAAACATGAATACAGTTCACATAACAAACATAAGGCAGTTCACAAAGTGTATACATGAAGTGCAGTACATCCATAAATGCAGAACGAGAGGGGCTGCAGCAACTTTCGTCCAGTGCACAACACACAGACTTAGTACGCGTAGTGTAGTACTCAACGTTGGTGCAAGCAGTACAAATGACATCATTTGTACTACCACGAAATAATATACTCCAAAAGAAAAAATGCTTCAGATAATGAAAAAAATTGACCACCCAGCTGCAACCAGGCCCCAGCCAGTCCTGTAATAGGTCTGCACCCACCATAGGCGAGCCGTTCTGAGCCACAATGCATGGGGCCGGGCACACATGGGCCCACGGGTCAGAGAGCATAGAAAAGCGAGCGCCGTGTGTAAGCGCCCAATCAAGTAACCAGAGGAGTTCGACCGAGATGCCTCGCCAACGCTTATAAACAGGTCGGGCGCCCCTTCCACGGGCGAGGTGGGACTAAATATTAGAGCGCACACACAGCGCACCGGGAACCAACCGTGCTCACATGCCGATTTGGGCCCAATGCGTCTTACACCCCAACAGACCCAACAAATTCTCAAAGCCCAACGACGCACAACTAGAAAGTAACTCCAGTACCCCCTCACCTAAAAAAATGCAATCCGCTGTGCAGTCCGGTATGGGACAGAAGATGTGCTGTCAGTAAAGCATTGCTGTTCGCTTAGACGAATATTTTTTCCAGCCAAACAAAAACACTACCACGGCGAATCTTTTCACTTGGCTACAACGGCGATGGGGTTGATAGGCGCACGGGGTGTGATAGGGAGGCGGCGGGTTGTGACGGACTCGCCTGCGCATGCGGCGCCGCAACACGCCGCGGCGACGCATGCGCAGGTTCGTTCCAGGCTCGGCCTCGCAGGGGGGTGGGGAGGGGGGTCACGACCCCCCTTCCCACCCCTGCTCGGCCTCGCGCTAACACATGCAGTGCGCTTGGTTGACAGGCGCAGTGCGGACATTCTGTTTTTTCAACAGTAGGACGCACGCAACCCCAGAACCACACCCCTAAGATAGACAGGGAGGAGACGGGGTGTGACGGACCCGCCTGCGCAAGCGGCGCCGCGGCACGCCGCGTCGCCGCCTGCTCAGGCTCGTTCCAGGCTCGACCTCGCAGGGGGGTGGGGAGGGGGTCACGACCCCCCTCCCACCCCCCTGCTCGGCCTCGCGCTAACGCACGCAGTGCGCTTGGTTGACAGGCGCAGTGCGGATATTCTGTTTTTCCAAAAATAGGACGGACGCAACCCTAGAGCCACACCCCTAAGATAGACAGGGAGGCGACGGAGTGTGACGGACTCGCCTGCGCATGCGGCGCCGCGGCACGCCGTGTTGCCACCTGCTCCAGCTCGTTCCAGGCTCGGCCTCGCAGGGGGATGGGGAGGGGGGGTCACGACCCCCCCTCCCACCCCCTGCTCGTCCTCGCGCTAACGCATGTAGTGCGCTTGGTTGACAGGCGCAGTGCGGACATTCTGTTTTTCCAACAATAGGATGCACGCAACCCTAGAGCCACACCCCTAAGATAGACAGGGAGGCGACGGGGTGTGACGGACTCGCCTGCGCATGCGGCGCCGCGGCATGCCGCGTCGCCGCCTGCTCCTGCTCGTTCCAGGCTCGGCCTCGCAGGGGGGTGGGTCACGACCCCCCTCCCCCCTGCTCGGCCTCGCGCTAACGCACCCAGTGCGTTAAGTACAGGGAATACAAGAGCAATACAAATCTATAGACAACTAAAAAAATGGCCCCCCTAACCCCCCTACCTTACCGTACAAACAATAAAATAAACCAACTGCATGACGCATCTTTAGGCAAAGTAGTGCATTTGGTTAGGCAAAGCAGTGCATTTTGTTAGGCAAAGCAGCGCTGTATCGTAAAACAATGCAGTTACAGGATACACACATGAAGTGCAGCACAAACTTGTAGACAAAATGCAGTGCTTTTTGTTGGATGAAGAAGTTCGGCGTCACATGCAATGCAGTTTATGGGACACATACAATACATATAAGCGTGACAAATGCCAGTTCACACAGAACGTGGTCATCAACAAAATAAAAATATACACACATATATATATATATTGTATGAGTTATTTATATAAAATACACATACAGATTCAAATTCGTCCATATACACTGCTGCAAAAAGCAGACGAAAACACAACAAACAGAAAACAAAAGTCTTTTCATACATTATCTACCTTAGACCGCACACAGTACACAACATGAACCCTAGTTCTTGTCCATACACAGGCTTTAACCAAGTAGAAAACAGTGCAAAATGACTGTTACTGCGTCTGCGATTGCGACAGGGAAGTAAGCCCGAGGTCCGCAATCAGATCTCGTAGCTCAAGCGGCATGTCTTCATAACACAACATGTTCGAAGGATTGAACAGCAGCTGGAACATGTACTCCGCCTTCCAATCTTCAACAGCAGGCTGAAAAAAGAAAATTAAAAAAAATGCAGGCAGTGATTAAAGAAAAGGTTGTCATAAAGAACCAAAAAGTGAAAAGGTAAAATAATAAAAAAAAGTAACAAGAAAAAGAAGAAAACAGAGAAGGTGTTACATCGGATTTGATAATTTTCTCAACTAGACGTTGGCCATCAGACAACTGCGTCAACCTCAGAACACAGATTCTGCACTCGTTTGCTCCCTGCGCTGGCACGTCCGGGTAAGAGGGCTTCTCTGCCAATTTAACCCAGTCAGGGTGGTTGTTAGATTTGTACATTTTTTCAGCATAAATCGCCTTCAGCAACTGAGTCATCCTCCTCATCTGGCAAAAAAAAGGAAGCACAAGGTTAAAAATAACACACACCACAGATCAAATTAATATTCGGATGAACCAAAAAATACAAAAGTTGTTCTCAGCGTCTAGACAGTCCCTCTTTTAAATGCACGTGAGGTCATTTCCTTTTATTTCCTTCTTTACACAGATTATGGGGGGTCTGAGAAAATGCAGTTCTGTCACGCATATGTTGAAGTGCACTACATAAACAAGTGTGGTTCTATGTGTGCTAACATTGCATTTACAGTTTATAAAAATGAGGGGTGTGAGAAAATGCAGTTCTGTCACGCATATGTTGCAGTGCACTACATAAACAAGTGTGGTTCTATGTGTGCTAACATTGCATATGCAGTTTATAAAAAAATGCAGTAGAAGAAACACAAAAAAGCTTTGCACTTGGCAAGAAAAAATGACATACCACTTCAGTGCAATCTGAGTGGTAATCAGTCCTGCGCCACTTTGTCGTGACATCAGGATGGCCAGTGTACTTCCTAGTGTCATGGATATGAAACATCTGGGGATGCTGGTTCATCGTGTATAAGGCGTAATGACCATCCTTGGAGCGCGGCATCATAATCTGTTCACATAAAAATACAAAAAATGAAATGAAAAGTTATTTGACACGTAGCACTAGGACCACTATTCCAAAAAATAACTATAAAAAGAAATGCAACAAACCAGAAAAATAAATGACGGGAAACAATGAACTTACTAGTTTTGCATCCAACAGGTTTACGTCGTTACTCACAAAAACCTTGAACTGGTTAACTGCATCTTGTAAAACAAACGGGCTATGCACAACTGGCAACACAGGGTTTCCTTCATCATCTCTCGTCACAAAGGTTTCCATCTGAAGAACATACTGCAAAGAAAAAAGAACAAAAAAAGGACATGAAAAAAGAATAAACAATGCATGCAGGCATGGACATAAAAAAACCAGTACAATAGAAAAAAATGACAGCACACGTTTACCGTGATAAATAAGGGTGAAAGTAGCACACGTTCACGAGAATCATAAACTAAACCCATTTCAGGGTCTTGCTTCCAGTACTTGATCACAAAATCCATGAGATACGAATCCATTAAAGCTCCTTTGCCAAATGTATTATAGATATAGTCAACAGTGTAAGTATCAAGATCACCAGAAGGACTATTCACCATAAAGAACGCATTCCTGCAGTAAACATACAGAGATGGGATCAATAAAATTAAAATTAAAAACAAAACACACAAAAAGGATTAAGGGCACACACATAAAACTTACTCGTGGTATTTGGTTACAAAATCTTTTCTGAGAACAAGATCCTTTATTTTCCTTGCCTCATCAATATATTTGAACCTCGGAGGCTTCAATTTCTCTATAGAGCATCTCAACTTAAAATCCCTCTCACCTGCCCTCTTGTTCGAAAAAACTTGAACGTCATCCACAGGAGGACGATTAATTGCTGCACTCCTAGTCCTAGTGACGCGAGGACACGGAGTAACAAAATCATCATCATCAACATCAAATACATCGCGTGGAGAGCTAGATCGAGAAACACTTCCACCATCAGGTCCAGACGCCACAACTATGTTCAAACCATCTCCAGCCAAAGAACCAGAATTATCTGGAGAGATTTCAATGGCACAATCCTCCATAACCACCTCAGAACCCTGGGACTCAAACAGTGACGTACAACCTTCATGAAGCCCCCCATCAAAACCTAAAACCGTGTAGAAAAAACATGGAAACAGCACAAAATACAAAACCTAAAAACATGTAATACATCCAATTAAAATAAAAAATGTAGTTCACTAAAGAATAGAATGCAACACAATTGTCTACAACAATGCAGTCCACTTGTCTACAGCGATGCAGAACAAAAATGTATACAACAATGCAGCGCACTTGTATACAACAATGCAGCCCACTTATAAAGAACAATGCAGCTCACTTGCCCAATAAATAAAATGCATCTCACTAACACAACAAATAAATATACACATCCATTCTAAATCACGAACTTAACTAAACAAACTAGTAAAAAAAAGCCCGTAAGAACCGGACGCAAGCAGTAGACAAAAAATAAAATAAAGGAAGGATAAAGAAGTTCACTAAAACAACCTTTATCTGCAAAAATTAAAAGTGATGTTAAATCAAGGGAACACTTTCTCGATGTGAGCCAACTATAGAGTATGGCCTTTTTGATATATCCAATGTGCTCCACCCCAAACTGAGCAACTCGAACACCATCCCAAGTCTGCTAGAATTGAAACATATAGAATCCACAATCATGCCTGCAATAAAAGAATAAAAAACATCAGTTTAACAAAATGAAATTAAAAAAACTTGAGCAGTATGGAGAAGAGGGGTTGTACGGAACACACCCATTTGGCTGCATTGGGACAATGACATGTTTCAACACAAATCCATCAAGTGTAGGAGGATTTAGCGGCTCATCAGAACTTGAGCTTCCTTCTTTCCATGCACGCTTGATATTTTTAACCATCCTCCTAAAAACCCTGACCGCATCAGGGCTGCCAGGTTTATTGAGCGAGTCAAGAAATTCAAACCGCCTTTCCTTCACATTTAACGCAACTACACAATAATGACCAACGCCATCCCTCATATTTGGCGGATCAAAAGTTGCAAAAAGGATCTGTTCAAAGCACGAAAAAATAAATAAGATTATTATAAGAAGAAGAAACAGAACACTATAAAAACAAACACGCAAAATATAGTTTTCGACACATAAAAACGTTACTCACCATATCCTTTTTATCAACACGCTCCTCGGCTTTTGAAGAGAACATCATTTTAACATTCCTGCCTACAGTACCACCATTCCAAATATTTGTCTGCCAATACAAAACCAAAAATCAAACAGTGCTCAAGAAAACATGTCGTCGCACGAAATCAGAAAATAAAATAAAAAAAATAAAACAAAAATTTCTGCATTCTTACACAAATATGGTACGGGACAACCATTGTCGGAGATCCCTTAAACTTATCTACCAGCAAAGAAACCCCAAGATCTACAAGTCTTGTAGTGAGCATCACTTTATACCAAAAGGATTGACCAACTTCGCCAATGGTAATAGAAAGAATTCCTTATTTAACACTATCTTAAAATTGGATTCCCTATTTAACACTGCCAAAATATTTCTTCCCTATCTATCATTGACTCTAAATTTTATTCCCAATATAACACTTTCGTCAATTTTTTGAGCTAACGGTGTTAAATGGCGCTTGAAATGACAATACTACCCTTGGCACTAGTATATCACCAAAATTTTCATTCTCTTTTCCCCGGTGCCTCTGCTGGTTTTAGAACGCTAAAAGAAATCATCAGAAGGCTGCACACGTACGTGCAAAAGCTAGCTGCTTGATTGATCTTGCTGCGGAATAGTGCACGCACGTCTAGCCGTACATGACGCACGTACATGTGAAAGGCTAGCTTGCTAGATTGATCAACTCCGCTCTCTCGGCGGAATGAACGCAAACACGACGTGCTGCCACTGGCTCCAGCAGGTGCGGCAGAGTCTGCTAACTCCAACTTGCATACAGATTACAGAACACTTCTCGTCGCCGTGCCCACGTACCACCAGAGACTGGCCTATCAGCCTATCAGGTAAGCTTAGGCAAATTATTTTTAGCACAACCTTTTGGCCACACCGACTAGTGTTATCCCACCTTTAAATATGACACAGAAATATAGGGGCAGATTGGCTAGATGTTTGAGGGCAAAATTGTCATTTCATACATCATTTAACACCGTTAGCTCAAATATTGGACAGAAGTGTTATATTGGGAACAAAATTTAGAGTTGACGTTATAGAGGGAAGAAATATTTTTCCGGTGTTAATTAGGGCATCCAATTTTAAGACAATGTTAAATAGGGAATTCCCTCATGGTAATATCACCCATCTCAGTTTTAAAAGCAATCATGTCCCTGAATTTTTCATGAAAAACTGAAATATAAGATACTAAAAAAATAACAACAAAGAAAAAGGGCTAAAACCCAAAATTAGAAAATACATATGAACAAAACAATTTCTAAAAAACCATACTTCTTCTTCTTGTCCTTCCGGACCCTCGTAACAGAAGCGTACAACTCATTGTATCTTTTCAGAAGAGCTGGATCAATGCTCGACGGTGTCACAACAGGAAGTTCATCATCTGTAATAAAAAGATGAAGCTCACTTATCCAAATAATGAAGTTCAAATATTAAGATAAGGAAATTCTGCTAGCTATTTTGAAAATCATCAACAAAAGATCAAGTTTCACTTATCATTAAAGATCTTATACAGATACCACGGTAATTAAACAAAATGAAATGAGAAAAACTTCAACTGTACTGTTCGAAACAAAACTCTTGCCTTCAGTGTCAGAGTCTTCATGCTGTTGTTCTTCAAAGCTGACCAAAACATTTTCTTGGATAGATTGCGACGAATCCACCACAACCTCACTGGATTGCCCTTCTGCAGCAACATCAGCATTCTCTGGATTTACAACAGTCTGGTCAACCGCAACGTCCTTAGATACTTCAGCTACATGAGGCTCCACTGTCGATACTTCAGGAACATCATTGGCCGCCAGACAAACAGGGGAAGCAACAACACTAACAGCAGGGACGACATTCTCCAGCGGCTTTTCAATGCCAAAATCAGAATCTTCATGCCGACTGGGGGAAACAACATCATGGGATTCTTGAGCTACAGAAGGGTCTGCACAGTCGACGGCAACCGATGCAGAAGCACCAACACTGCCACCACCATCAACAGCACAACCGCCCTGATTCAGATCAACGTGAACTTCCACGTTTTCTTCTCCAGGCTGTGGAAAGATTAAAAAACACACAATAACACAAAAATGAGCGTGGGGATAATTAACACAACAACAACTGCAACCCACGTGAATCAAAACAACTACAACTTGAACTACAGAAGGGTCTGCACAGTCGACGGCAACCGATGCAGAAGCACCAACACTGCCACCACCATCAACAGCACAACCGCCCTGATTCAGATCAACGTGAACTTCCACGTTTTCTTCTCCAGGCTGTGGAAAGATTAAAAAACACACAATAACACAAAAATGAGCGTGGGGATAATTAACACAACAACAACTGCAACCCACGTGAATCAAAACAACTACAACTTCAACCCACATATACGTAAAAAAGAACTGCAGTTCACTTTGTCAAACGCTGCAGTTCAGTTATGTTAAATACTGAAGCTTACGTATGTAAAACATTATGGACCACGCATGCGAAATGGAATGCAGTTCACTTCTGTCAAAGACTGAAGCTCACACATGTAAAACTATTGCAGCTAACATATGTAAATGAAAATGCATATGAGTGAACATAACAGCGTACATCAAGTTCATAACAACAACAAAAAATTACATTACAACACACTAACAGAACAAGTAATACAACTATACCTTATCAGCTACAACATCCGGAGGGGACGATGCGTCAGCCAAGACCTCATCCTTCCCAGAGCCATCGTAGGACTCTTTGTGCACATCACAAGCAGCAACACCAGTCTACGGGCATAGAACAAACCAAAAACGAAAATAAGATGGTAACGACCAAAAAAGAAAAAAAAACTTCAACTATGCACAAGCAGTACACACTTTACAACCGTGAAGTACACAAAAAATACAATAAACATGGAAAGCAACAAATGAAAGTTTAAGAAGAGGGACGCATGGCAGAACAGACATGGCAGAAGTACTTGTACCTGACCAATTCCATCGTCCCTTGTTCCATGGACACCAGAAGATTCCACTCCAGCCTAACACAAAAAACAAAAATAGTGAGGAGAAGTCCACATAATACACAAAAGAGGTTCAAAGCCACAAAAAACCTAGAACATACATTATCAGCGCCAACGCCAGCGTCCTGACGGTTCATTTCATCCAAAATATGCCCAGCATCCTTCTCATACCGACCACATTTTTCCTCCTATGAATGTCTCATTGAGCATAGGATGACCGAACATTCGTCACTGCATTCTTCACTTTCAATCACGCCACAATTAAAATTTTGAGCAGCAACAATATCTTCATCTCGTGGGCCATGGCCAACAGGGAAAAAAACAACAACTGTCCTCAACCTGTCACCAGAGGTTGGCAAATCTTCAGTCAACTTCAAAACCTTCAGAAGAAGCTCATCAATCTCCTCGTGTTTTTTGCCACCAACAAATGTCTTTTTAGAAGAGCTTCTATTAACAAACATCTGTCGAGCCATGAAACCACGAGTACGCAGCACCTCATCATCACAGGCAGGAAGCTGGCCACATATAGGCTCATACAACCTAGCATGAGTGCTAGGTCCCGCATCAGAGCTGCCGCATACAACTGCGACAGGACGGTTGTACACAATATCACCTGACGCCTTCCACTGCAAAAAAAAAGATAGGAGGCAAAGAGTAGTACACATGTGAGTACTAGAAAAGTTCAAATTTATAATGGCTGCACCTTTTAAAAAAAACTGATATTAAAAACTCAGATGCACTAACCGGCAGTTTCCCAAATTTGTAAGTTTCCAAGTAAAGCTTTCCCTTCACAAGCACATCCTCATTGTATAACTTCATCAGGTCCTTGGTCGTCAGGTATGACGCACGTGGCATCAACGTGTGCATGACTGAAAATTTGCAAAGCTTCAAGCAGTCAAGATACATAATCAGGGGGACAATGGCACAACCCTCTGCACAATTCTGCTTGCTGCCTTCTGTTTGCCACCTCACCACAGCTGCCTGCAACTCATCAACAACAAGCTGGCAAAAGTCCATCTGAGCCATAGCTGCATAATCCATGTTCTCTACCATTGCAGCAACTCTACCGAAACGAACTGCAGGCCCGAGGCATAGCAAATTCTGGTAGAGTATCAGGAAGAACACCTTCACAGCAAGGTCAATAGTCACATGATCATCTTCCTCCACCAACACCTTCAACTTCTCAAGCAAGTCCTTGACACCTATACTTTTTGAACGGTCAAAGCCAAGCTCATCCTTGAGGGCACTCAACGAGTCATCATGGCCGCTGGCAGCAGGCATGGGTGCAGTGTGACGCCCCATGGGTAAATAAAAAATGTGATGAACTGCATCACGATTGATTCGAAGAACCCTGCCATTCCCAAAGTCCATTATCATGGTGGCAGGGTCAATCACTCCCATCAGATAGCACATAAGAATGCGCGACACATTTTTGTTTACTGTCAGTTCAAAGACAACACCAAATCTAGCATCCCGAACACGACTACAGTGTGCCTCTTTCAACAAGGCAGCAGCCTTGCAAACAGTTGGAAGCGACAAATGTACGGTCTTGTTAAATCGAGAATCATTTCCCTCAGCATCATCTTCAGCTGCATTGCTCTTACTAGACTTCTTCCTCTGTGTAAAGGGAAATGCAATCCACATTAGAAGACTAGCCATGAAAAAAGAGATAGAGAAAACACAGATAGAATAACAATGAAGGATACAAATGCAGTCCACTTCAACAAACCTTTGGAACAACATCCACCTCCTCGCGAGAGTCACCACCAACATCTTCATCGACATCATCACGGGCACGCTTGGGTTGACTCTTAGATGAACCACAGTCTTTGTGTCTACCACTATGAACATCCCTCACAAAATCAGCAAGCATAAAGTCGTCATCATCAGAGTTGGGACCTTTAGTGACATGTAGTCGCTTGCACTGAGGATCATCCTTTCCACCAGCTTCAGCAGTTCTCTTGCCAAGATTCTTGTTCATGCCAGCAACACGTGGACTCCGCCGAGGTGTACCACCTTCCTCAGCAACAGTACTCAGCCTCTTCTTCTGCAAAGAAGGCTTCTTCACCTTGGCAAATTTGGCACCCTTGGCACCATCTGCAGCTCTCCTCTGCTTCTCCTTCTCCACAAACTCTTTTGAGTCACTTTCAAACCTCAACTTCTTCTTGCTTTGCTTCAACTCATATTCGCGAAGCTATTCCGAGACCATCCAATCATGTGTAACTTCCTCTGTACCATCAATAGACTGCGATTGTGTCTCAGACAAAATGGGACGTCTCTGGTCAAAGCTCACACCAACATTACCCTCTGCAAAATAATGGTCAATCAATTGAGTAACCTCCTCAAACCCAGGCGCCCCAGCATGGAAAACAGACACTGCGTCAAAATGAAGTTCGACTATGGTCGTTAAAAAGGGCACAAAAAGAACAAATGCAGTACACTTAGACATATAAAATGCAGTGCTCCAACCATAAGCTAAAAATAAAAAATAATGCATTGCACAAAAAACTTGAATAAAACAACAATGCAGTTCACACATACATATAGTGGAGTTCACATATACAAAATAAATACAGTGCTCCATACACTAACTTCATGTTAGTTCCCAACAAAATGTCGGACTAGATACAGCAAGGCAACACCAATTGGTACAACATCAAAGTAACCAGTACACAAAATAAACAAATCAATCACATACCATAAGGAGGGCCCACACTTATGGGAGAAGTTTCAATCGGCAAATTCAATTGATGTCCTCCCTCGACACCATGATCCTTACCACCAGGATAACGAGAGCCAATTGGTGTATCATTATGAGAACCGCAATCACCTACTTGATTCAAAAAGAACCAGAAACAGAAATTACAAAACATCACGTGACAATAATGCAAACGAACGCTGACAACTAACAGAGCATAAACCAATATGCAGGATGATTTAGGAAACTAGATAAACATCAAACAAAATAAACAAAAGCCTAAAATAAGCACTCCACATACCCTGAACTCTTCCTCCCACTCTGCTCGGCGAAGACATGGCGTTTGCCTGCAGCACAACGACGAAGTGACAGATATAAGCAACAAAATCGGCGAAAATCTCACGAAACCCTAGATCCACCTTGCTACACACGAGTATCGACCCCAAATCGAGATAAAATCGGCTGCCTACGGAAAAATTAAACAAGCAAAAATAGCAACAACAACTACGAGAATAACAAAACAAGACAACGGGACGATCAAGACCGAGAATAAGAGGAACGTACCACAAAAAAGGTGCGGCGACGGCGGCGGCGGGGAGGGGGAGGGTGCGGTGACAGGAACAAACAGGAAAGGGCTGCGGTAGCGCAGCGGCAAGGGCTCGCGGAGCGGACGACGACGCGGAATGCAGGAATAAGAACCTCTTGAGGGCGGCGGTTCCTCGGGCGATGGCGGTTGCTGTGGGCGATAGCGGTTTTGCTTGAGGGAGGAACTGCAAGAGAGGAGAGGGGATTGTTCTCGGTCTCTCTCCCTGTTAGCGGAGCGGTGGGATCACCTGGAACGGACACGTAGGAGGCCCGCGTGTGGCAAAGGGCAACATAAAACGGGCCGGCCCAAAAAACGGCCCGGCTAAAATAAGAAAGACCACATCAAAACGCACATGATGCTATTCTCTGTGAAGAACAATGAAGTTCAATTGGTAAAACAAAAAAAATGTAGTTCGTAGGAAAAGTTAAAATAAAAAACAACACGCATGTTAAGAAAACGCATCCGAAAAGAAAAAGTCTACCTTCAAATAAGTGTCACACAAAAAATGGGCCCCCAACCCCCTACCCCACCCGTACTGGGGACTGCGGTAAGTACAGGAAAAAAACAGATGCAGTATGCAGCACTAGAAAAATGCAGTGCATTTCGTTACACGAAGCAGTACGGTATAGCAATCCAGTTCCGGATTACCTACATGAATAAAAACACGACATAGAACACAGCGAAAAACTCGTAAAATTGCGGAATACATTGTACTTTATTCAGGGGCTGCAGCAAGGACACGCAAAAAACGGTGAAGTACGCACCTCTAGACAACATGCAGTTCTCTACTATAGACGATGCAGTGCAGAACTCTAACCAATGCAGTTTCATTATCACGCAGGATACATATAAACGTGACAAATGCCCGTTCGCACAGAAAGTGGTGGTTAAAAAAATTACTGATAAAAAAACACGTTCGCATACAACCACCCAATCGGAGCTGTTCCATCGCCACAAGCCCACGATCACAAACGCAACACCAAACCATGATCTGCACAACCGCATCGTCAGCGAGATCGTGCAGTTCATCCGATGCGGCCATCCCACCCCGCGTCCTCCCCTTAAATTCAGACCCCTGCCAAAGGGCTTCTCATCCACAGCAACACAAGTATCCATTACGCTGCCACCAAATCGCTACATCACATCCATCTCCACGCAAAACACCAAGCCCTGCTACCGGCCATGGCGTTTGCCGACGAGTACCGGGGCGTGGAGGCCCACGGCAACACCAAGTTGCACGTCATCCACACCAACGACAAGAAGCAGATGGCGATCACCCTCGCGCAGTACGAGCGCCACCTCAGCTTCCAGCGCCACAAGATCGTCGACATTGATCTCGAGTACAACAACGAGCCTGAAGCGACGCAGAAACCCGCCCTCTGCCAACTCTCCATCGGCAAGAAACACCCAGTGCTGCTCTTCCAACTGAGCGCCGCTGAAAGGTGAACCGTCTTCGACAACTTCCTCGCCGACCCCAGGTAGACCTTTGCAGGCTTCTCCATCGACGGCGACAAAAAAGGCTAGAGCGCGTCAATCTGGAGGTCGCCAACTTACATCCAGAAGGAGTGGAGGGTGCCCGAGGCAACCAAGGAGTTGGACTCCCTTGGAGACGTCTCTGGCATGCTCATCGACGACTACTACAACAACATGAAGAAGAAGATCACTAACGACGAACACAAGCACTGGGCCACCCTGCCTCTGTCCATGAGGCACATCGAGTACGTGGCAAAGGACGCCTACGCAGCGTACGAGATATGGAACCGCATCACCCTCACCCAAGACGGGCTTCGCCGTGCAAAGCTGGAGAAGGAGGAGCCCCCCAAGAAGTGCACCAGGAGCAGCTGGGGATGGGGAGATGCTACCTAGTGAAGAAGAAGATGGTGCCGGCCAAAGAGCCAACAATGCCAGCGTCGTTTTAGAATTATCATCAAATTTGCTTTATGTTGTTTGCTTATGTATCGTTAGTTTGCTTGTGATCATTTGCTTTTGCTGAACTTAGTTTGCTTGCCATGCAGAATCGTTTGTAATGATGAACTTCGATTATGTTAGATTGCTTTATGTTGAAATTAGTTTGCTGATGATGGACTTGTCGTACAGAATGCCTGTGATAATTTGTTTTCTATTGTTTGCTTGTCTATCATTAGATTCGAGCAGTGTGCAAATAGGACGCATGCAGTGCAAGTTGTGTACCAATGCAGTACAGACTCTGTCGAATGAAGTTTACACATACCCAACAAGGAAGTGCACGCCCCTAAATTTGGAAAAAAGAATATATGTAGTGCGGAAATATATGAACGTGCAGTATAGAAACGTAATCAATGCAGTACACGCATGATTTACTAAGCAGTGCACTCCCCTACATTGGAAAAAAGATTACATAAGAGCAAAAACACGAAAACAAAAATGAGAACTGTGCATGTAGTACGGACTGCGTGCACATGTAGTACAGAACCCTGATCAATACAATGCACGGATGATTTACAAAGCAGTGCACACCCTACATTGAAAAAAATTGTAGTGAGGAAATATATGAACGTGCAGTACAGGAACATAATCAATGCAGTACATGTATGTTTACTAAGCAGTGCACTCCCCTACATTGTTGCCGGGAACGCGTTGAAGTTGAGGACAACGTGGGCCATTTGATCTACAAGACATATTGTAAAGATTTTGGACTAAGTTCATGATAATTAAGTTCATCTAATCAAATTATTCAATGAACTCCCACTCAGATAGACATCCCTCTAGTCATCTAAGTGAAACATGATCCGAGTTAACTAGGCCGTGTCCGATCATCACGTGAGACGGAGTAGTCAAGATCGGTGAACATCTCCATGTTGATCGTATCTTCTATACGACTCATGCTCGACCTTTCGGTCTTCTGTGTTCCGAGGCCATGTCTGTACATGCTAGGCTCGTCAAGTCAACCTAAGTGTATTTCGTGTGTTCCGAGGCCATGTCTGTACATGCTAGGCTCGTCAACACCCGTTGTATGCGAACGTTAGAATCTATCACACCCGATCATCACGTGGTGCTTCGAAACAACGAACCTTCGCAACGGTGCACAGTTAGGGGGAACACTTTCTTTAAATTATTATAAGGGATCATCTTACTTACTACCGTCGTTCTAAGCAAATAAGATGCAAAATATGATAAACATCACATGCAATCAAATAGTGACATGATATGGCCATTATCATTTTGCTCCTTTGATCTCCATCTTCGGGGCGCCATGATCATCTTCGTCACCGGCATGACACCATGATCTCCATCATCATGATCTCCATCATTGTGTCTTCATGAAGTTGTCACGCCAACGATTACTTCTACTTCTATGGCTAACGCGTTTAGCAATAAAGTAAAGTAATTTACATGGCGTTATTCAATGACACGCAGGTCATAGAAAAAATAAAGACAACTCCTATGGCTCCTGCCTGTTGTCATACTCATCGACATGCAAGTCGTGATTCCTATTACAAGAATATGATCAATGTCATACATCACATATATCATTCATCACATCTTCTGGTCATATCACATCACAAGGCACATGCTGCAAAAACAAGTTAGACGTCCTCTAATTGTTGTTGCAAGTTTTTACGTGGCTTCTATAGGTTTCTAGCAAGAACGTTTCTTACCTACGTAAAACCACAACATGATATGCCAATTTCTATTTACCCTTCATAAGGACCCTTTTCATCGAATCCGTTCCGACTAAAGTGGGAGAGACAGACACCCGCTAGCCACCTTATGCAACTAGTGCATGTCAGTCGGTGGAACCTATCTCATGTAAGCGTACGTGTAAGGTCGGTCCGGGCCGCTTCATCCCACAATACCACCGAAACAAGATAAGACTAGTAGTGGCAAGAAAAATTGACAACATCTACGCCCACAACTGCTTTGTGTTCTACTCGTGCATAGTAACTACGCATAGGCCTGGCTCATGATGCCGCTGTTGGGGATCGTTGCAGAATTTTAAAATTTTCTACGCATCGCCAAGATCCATCTATGGAGTATACTAGCAACGAGGGGAAAGGAGTGCATCTACATACCCTTGTAGATCGTGAGCGGAAGCGTTCAAGTGAACAGGGTTGATGGAGTCGTACTCGCCGTGATCCAAATCACCGATGACCGAGTGCCGAACGGACGGCACCTCCGCGTTCAACACACGTATGGAGCAGCGACGTCTCCTCCTTCTTGATCCAACAAGGGGGAAGGAGAGGTTGATGGAGATCCAGCAGCACGACGGCGTGGTGGTGGAAGTAGCGGGGATCCCGGCAGGGCTTCGCCAAGCGCAAGCGGGAGGGAGAGGTGTTGCAGGGGGAGAGGGAGGCGCCAGGGGCTGTTGTGTTGCTGCCCTACCTCCCTCCACTATTTATAGGGGACCTGGGGGGCGCCGGCCACCCTGGAGATCCCATCTGAGGGGGGGCGGCGGCCAAGGGGGTGGCTTGCCCCCTAAGGCAAGTGGGGCGCCCCCACCCCTAGGGTTTCCAACCCTAGGCGCAGGGGGAGGCCCAAGGGGGGGCGCCCCAGCCTACTAAGGGCTGGTTCCCTTCCCACTTCAGCCCATGGGGCCCTCCGGGATAGGTGGCACCATCCGGTGGACCCCCGGGACCCTTCCGGTGGTCCCGGTACAATACCGATAACCCCCAAAACTTTCCCGGTGGCCGAAACTGGACTTCCTATATATAATTCTTCACCTCCGGACCATTCCGGAACTCCTCGTGATGTCCGGTATCTCATCCGGGACTCCGAACAACTTTCGGGTTTCCGCATACTAATATCTCTACAACCCTAGCGTCACCGAACCTTAAGTGTGTAGACCCTACGGGTTCGGGAGACATGCAGACATGACCGAGACGCCTCTCCGGTCAATAACGAACAGCGGGATCTGGATACCCATGTTGGCTCCCACATGTTCCACGATGATCTCATCGGATGAACCACGATGTCGAGGATTCAATCAATCCCGTATACAATTCCCTTTGTCAATCGGTACGTTACTTGCCCGAGATTCGATCGTCGGTATCCCAATACCTTGTTCAATCTCGTTACCGGCAAGTCACTTTACTCGTACCGTAATGCATGATCTCGTGGCTAACTCCTTAGTCACATTGAGCTCATTATGATGATGCATTACCGAGTGGGCCCAGAGATACCTCTCCATCATACGGAGTGACAAATCCCAGTCTCGATCCGTGCCAACTCAACAGACACTTTCGGAGATACCCGTAGTGTACCTTTATAGTCACCCAGTTACGTTGTGATGTTTGGCACACCCAAAGCACTCCTACGGTATCCGGGAGTTGCACGATCTCATGGTCTAAGCAAATGATACTTGACATTGGAAAAGCTCTAGCAAACGAACTACACGATCTTTTGTGCTATGCTTAGGATTGGGTCTTGTCCATCACATCATTCTCCTAATGTCGATAGTCAGGAAACCATGACTATCTGTTGATCAACGAGCTAGTCAACTAGAGGCTTACTAGGGACACGTTGTGGTCTATGTATTCACACATGTATTACGATTTCCGGATAACACAATTATAGCATGAACAATAGACAATTATCATGAACAAGGAAATATAATAATAACCATTTATTATTGCCTCTAGGGCATATTTCCAACAGTCTCCCACTTGCACTAGAGTCAATAATCTAGTTACATTGTGATGAATCGAACACCCATAGAGTTCTGGTGTTGATCATGTTTTGCTCTAGGGAGAGGTTTAGTCAACGGATCTGCTACATTCAGGTCTGTATGTACTTTACAAATATCTATGTCTCCATTTTGAACACTTTCATGAATGGAGTTGAAGCGACGCTTGATATGCCTGGTCTTCCTGTGAAACCTGGGCTCCTTGGCAAGGGCAATAGCTCCAGTGTTGTCACAGAAGAGAGTCATCGGGCCCGACGCATTGGGAATCACCCCAAGGTCGGTAATGAACTCCTTCATCCAGATTGCTTCTTGTGCTGCCTCTGAGGCTGCCATGTACTCCGCTTCACATGTAGATCCCGCCACGACGCTTTGCTTGCAACTGCACCAGCTTACTGCCCCTCCATTCAAAATATACACGTATCCGGTTCGTGACTTAGAGTCATCCAGATCTGTGTCGAAGCTAGCATCGACGTAACCCTTTACGACGAGCTCTTCGTCACCTCCATAAACGAGAAACATATCCTTAGTCCTCTTTAGGTACTTCAGGATATTCTTGACCACTGTCCAGTGTTCCATGCCGGGATTACTTTGGTACCTTCCTACCAAACTTACGGCAAGGTTTACATCAGGTCTGGTACACAGCGTGGCATACATAATAGACCCTATGGCCGAGGCATAGGGGATGACACTCATCTTTTCTCTATCTTCTGCCGTGGTCGGGCATTGAGTCGTGCTCAATTGCACACCTTGCAATACAGGCAAGAACCCCTTCTTGGACTGATCCATATTGAACTTCTTCAATATCTTGTCAAGGTACGTACTCTGTGAAAGACCAATGAGGCATCTTGATCTATCTCTATAGATCTTGATGCCTAATATATAAGCAGCTTCTCCAAGGTCCTTCATTGAAAAACACTTATTCAGATAGGCCTTTATACTTTCCAAGAATTCTATATCATTTCCCATCAATAGTATGTCATCCACATATAATAAGAGAAATGCTACAGAGCTCCCACTCACTTTCTTGTAAACACAGGCTTCTCCATAAGTCTGTGTAAACCCAAACGCTTTGATCATCTCATCAAAACGAATGTTCCAACTCCGAGATGCTTGCACCAGCCCATAGATGGAGTGCTGGAGCTTGCATACCTTGTTAGCATTCTTAGGATCGACAAATCCTTCCGGCTGCATCATATACAATTGTTCCTTAAGAAAGCCGTTAAGGAATGCCGTTTTGACGTCCATTTGCCATATCTCATAATCATAGAATGCGGCAATTGCTAACATGATTCGGACGGACTTCAGCTTCGCTACGGGTGAGAAAGTCTCACCGTAGTCAACCCCTTGAACTTGTCGATAACCCTTAGCGACAAGTCGAGCCTTATAGATGGTCACATTACCATCCGCGTCTGTCTTCTTCTTAAAGATCCATTTATTTTCTATGGCTCGCCGATCATCGGGCAAGTCAGTCAAAGTCCATACTTCGTTTTCATACATGGATCCTATCTCGGATTTCATGGCTTCTAGCCATTTGTCGGAATCCAGGCCCGCCATCGCTTCTTCATAGTTCGAAGGTTCACCGTTGTCTAACAACATGATTTCTAGGACAGGGTTGCCGTACCACTCTGGTGCGGAATGTGTCCTTGTGGACCTTCGAAGTTCAGCAGTAACTTGATCCGAAGCTTCATGATCATCATCATTAACTTCCTCCCTAGTCGGTGTAGGCACCACAGGAACATCTTCCCGCGCTGCGCTACTTTCCGGTTCGGAAGGGGTGACTATCACCTCATCAAGTTCCACTTTCCTCCCACTTAATTCTTTCGAGAGAAACTCTTTCTCCAGAAAGGACCCGTTCTTGGCAACAAAGATCTTGCCTTCGGATATGAGGTAGAAGGTATACCCAATGGTTTCCTTAGGGTATCCTATGAAGACGCATTTTTCCGACTTGGGTTCGAGCTTTTCAGGTTGAAGTTTCTTGACATAAGCATCGCATCCCCAAACTTTTAGAAACGACAGATTAGGTTTCTTCCCAAACCATAATTCATACGGTGTCGTCTCAACGGATTTCGACGGAGCCCTATTTAAAGTGAATGCGGCAGTCTCTAAAGCATAGCCCCAAAATGAGAGCGGTAGATCGGTAAGAGACATCATAGATCGCACCATATCCAATAGAGTGCGATTATGACGTTCGGACACACCATTTCGCTGAGGTGTTCCAGGCGGCGTGAGTTGTGAAACAATTCCACATTTCCTTAAGTGCGTACCAAATTCGTGACTTAAATATTCTCCACCACGATCTGATCGTAAGAACTTTATTTTCCTGTCATGTTGATTCTCAACCTCACTCTGAAATTCCTTGAACTTTTCAAAGGTTTTAGACTTGTGTTTCATTAGGTAGACATAC
The DNA here is from genome assembly GCF_002575655.3 of Aegilops tauschii subsp. strangulata. Taxonomy (NCBI): domain Eukaryota; kingdom Viridiplantae; phylum Streptophyta; class Magnoliopsida; order Poales; family Poaceae; genus Aegilops; species Aegilops tauschii. The sequence continues at coordinate 128,765,964 of NC_053036.3, read as the reverse complement.
CCATATCTACTTAAGTCATCAGTGAGAGTGAGAACATAACGATATCCTCCGCAAGCCTCAATACTCATTGGACCACACACATCGGTATGTATGATTTCCAATAAGTTGGTTGCTCGCTCCATTGTTCCGGAGAACGGAGTCTTGGTCATCTTACCCATGAGGCATGGTTCGTACGTGTTAAATGATTCGTAATCAAGAGACTCCAAAAGTCCATCTGCATGGAGCTTCTTCATGCGTTTGACACCAATGTGACCAAGGCGGCAGTGCCACAAGTATGTGGGACTATCGTTATCAACTTTACATCTTTTGGTATTCACACTATGAATATGTGTAACATCACGTTCGAGATTCATCAAGAATAAACCATTGACCAGCGGGGCATGACCATAAAACATATCTCTCATATAAATAGAACAACCATTATTCTCGGATTTAAATGAGTAGCCATCTCGAATTAAACGAGATCCAGATACAATGTTCATGCTCAAAGATGGCACTAAATAACAATTATTGAGGTTTAAAACTAATCCCGTAGGTAAATGCAGAGGTAGCGTGCCGACGGCGATCACATCGACCTTGGAACCATTCCCGACGCGCATTGTCACCTCGTCCTTCGCCAGTCTCTGCTTATTCCGCAGCTCCTGTTTTGAGTTACAAATATGAGCAACCGCACCGATATCAAATACCCAGGAGCTACTACGAATACTAGTAAGGTACACATCAATTACATGTATATCACATATACCTTTGGTGTTGCCGGCCTTCTTGTCCGCTAAGTATTTGGGGCAGTTCCGCTTCCAGTGACCACTTCCCTTGCAATAAAAGCACTCAGTCTCAGGCTTGGGTCCATTCTTTGACTTCTTCCCGGCAACTGGCTTACCGGGCGCGACAACTCCCTTGCCGTCCTTCTTGAAGTTCTTCTTACCCTTGCCTTTCTTGAACTTAGTGGTTTATTCACCATCAACACTTGATGTTCCTTTTTGATCTCCACCTCCGCTGATTTCAGCATTGAATATACCTCAGGAATGGTCTTTTCCATCCCCTGCATATTGAAGTTCATCACAAAGCTCTTGTAGCTTGGTGGAAGCGACTGAAGGATTCTGTCAATGACCGCGTCATCCGGGAGATTAACTCCCAGCTGAGACAAGCGGTTGTGTAACCCAGACATTCTGAGTATGTGCTCACTGACAGAACTATTTTCCTCCATTTTACAACTGAAGAACTTGTCGGAGACTTCATATCTCTTGACCCGGGCATGAGCTTGGAAAACCATTTTCAGCTCTTCGAACATCTCGTATGCTCCATGTTTCTCAAAACGCTTTTGGAGCCCCGGTTCTAAGCTGTAAAGCATGCCGCACTGAACGAGGGAGTAATCATCAGCACGTGATTGCCAAGCGTTCATAACGTCTTGGTTCTCTGGGATGGGTGCTTCACCTAGCGGTGCTTCTTAGACATAATCTTTCTTGGCAGCTATGAGGATGATCCTCAGGTTCCGAACCCAGTCTGTATAGTTGCTACCATCATCTTTCAGCTTGGTTTTCTCTAGGAACGCGTTGAAGTTGAGGACAACGTTGGCCATTTGATCTACAAGACATATTATAAAGATTTTAGACTAAGTTCATGATAATTAAGTTCATCTAATCAAATTATTCAATGAACTCCCACTCATATAGACATCCCTCTAGTCATCTAAGTGAAACATGATTCGAGTTAACTAGGCCATGTCCAATCATCACGTGAGACGAACTAGTCAAGATCGGTGAACATCTCCATGTTGATCGTATCTTCTATACGACTCATGCTCGACCTTTCAGTCTTCCGTGTTCCGAGGGCATGTCTGTACATGCTAGGCTCGTCAAGTCAACCTAAGTGTATTGCGTGTGTTCCGAGGCCATGTCTGTACATGCTAGGCTCGTCAACACCCGTTGTATGCGAACGTTAGAATCTATCACACCCGATCATCACGTGGTGCTTCGAAACAACGAACCTTCGCAACGGTGCACAGTTAGGGGGAACAAGTCTCTTGAAATTTTAGTGAGGGATCATCTTATTTAAGCTACCGTCGTTCTAAGCAAATAAGATGCATAACATGATAAACATCACATGCAATCAAATAGTGACATGATATGGCCAGTATCATTTTGCTCCTTTGATCTCCATCTTCGGGGCGCCATGATCATCTTCGTCACTGGCATGACACCATGATCTCCATCATCATGATCTCCATCATTGTGTCTTCATGAAGTTGTCACGCCAACGATTACTTCTACTTCTATGGCTAACGCGTTTAGCAATAAAGTAAAGTAATTTACATGGCGTTATTCAATGACACGCAGGTCATACAAAAAATAAAGACAACTCCTATGGCTCCTGCCGGTTGTCATACTCATCGACATGCAAGTCGTGATTCCTATTACAAGAATATGATCAATCTCATACATCACATATATCATTCATCACACCTTCTGGCCATATCACATCACAAGGCACATGCTGCAAAAACAAATTAGACGTCCTCTAATTGTTGTTGCAAGTTTTTACGTGGCTTCTATAGGTTTCTAGCAAGAACGTTTCTTACCTACGTAAAACCACAACGTGATATGCCAATTTCTATTTACCCTTCATAAGGACCCTTTTCATCGAATCCGTTCCGACTAAAGTGGGAGAGACAGACACCCGCTAGCCACCTTATGCAACTAGTGCAAGTCAGTCGGTGGAACCTGTCTCACGTAAGCGTACGTGTAAGGTCGGTCCGGGCCGCTTCATCCCACAATACCGCCGAAACAAGATAAGACTAGTAGTGGCAAGAAAAATTGACAACATCTACGCCCACAACTGCTTTGTGTTCTACTCATGCATAGTAACTACGCATAGGCCTGGCTCATGATGCCACTGTTGGGGATCGTTGCAGAATTTTAAAATTTTCTACGCATCGGCAAGATCCATCTATGGAGTATACTAGCAACGAGGGGAAAGGAGTGCATCTACATACCCTTGTAGATCGCGAGCGGAAGCGTTCAAGTGAACGGGGTTGATGGAGTCATACTCGCCGTGATCCAAATCACCGATGACCGAGTGCCGAACGGACGGCACCTCCTCGTTCAACACACGTACGGAGCAGCGACGTCTCCTCCTTCTTGATCCAGCAAGGGGGAAGGAGAGGTTGATGGAGATCCAGCAGCACGACGGCGTGGTGGTGGAAGTAGCGGGGATCCCGGCAGGACTTCGCCAAGCGCAAGCGGGAGGGAGAGGTGTTGCAGGGGGAGAGGGAGGCGCCAGGGGCTGTTGTGTTGCTGCCCTCCCTCCCTCCCACTATTTATAGGGGACCTGGGGGGCGCCGGCCACCCTGGAGATCCCATCTGAGGGGGGGCGGCGGCCAAGGGGGTGGCTTGCCCCCCAAGGCAAGTGGGGCGCCCCCACCCCTAGGGTTTCCAACCCTAGGCGCAGGGGGAGGCCCAAGGGGGGGCGCCCCAGCCCACTAAGGGCTGGTTCCCTTCCCACTTCAGCCCATGGGGACCTCCGGGATAGGTGGCCCCACCCGGTGGACCCCCGGTGGTCCCGGTACAATACCGATAACCCCCAAAACTTTCCCGGTGGCTGAAACTCGACTTCCTATATATAATTCTTCACCTCCGGACCATTCCGGAACTCCTCGTGACGTCCGGGATCTCATCCGGGACTCCGAACAACTTTCGGGTTTCCGCATACTAATATCTCTACAACCCTAGGGTCACTGAACCTTAAGTGTGTAGACCCTACGGGTTCGGGAGACATGCAGACATGACCGAGACGCCTCTCCGGTCAATAACCAACAGCGGGATCTGGATACCCATGTTGGCTCCCACATGTTCCACGATGATCTCATCGGATGAACCACGATGTCGAGGATTCAATCAATCCCGTATACAATTCCCTTTGTCAATCGGTACGTTACTTGCCCGAGATTCGATCGTCGGTATCCCAATACCTTGTTCAATCTCGTTACCGGCAAGTCACTTTACTCGTACCGTAATGCATGATCCCGTGGCTAACTCCTTAGTCACATTGAGCTCATTATGATGATGCATTACCGAGTGGGCCCAGAGATACCTCTCTGTCATACGGAGTGACAAATCCCAGTCTCGATCCGTTCCAACTCAACAGACACTTTCGGAGATACACTACTGGAATCAGCTAATTTGCCATCTGCCAGCTCTTTGCCGTCTGCTAGCTGACGGCAAAGAAGCTCTTTGCCATCAGCTACCCAAAAGCAGACGGCAAAGAAAGGGCAGACGGCAAAGAAGCTCTTTGCCATCAGCCAGCTCTTTGCCGTCCGCTGGCTGACGGCAAAGAGTGAGGTGGCCCCCACCCCCCGCCCGTTTGGGAAAAACTTAACGGGCCACCTCTTTGCCGTCCGCTAGCAGACGGCAAAGAGGCAAAAAAGCGGACGGCAAAGAGGGGCGGACGGCAAAGAGCTCACTACCTAACGGCCCGTACCCCCGCCCGTTACTCACTTCTTCTCTCCCTCGCCGTTTCTCTCCTCCCACCCCGCCGCCGCCCGCCGCGCGCCGCTGCCGCCCCGTCGCCCCCGCCGCCCCGGCTCGCCGCCGCCCCGGGGCCCCGTCGCCCCCACCGCCCCGTCGCCCCCCCCCCCGCCGCCCCGCGCCCCATCGCCCGGGCCCGGCCCCCCGCCGCCCCGTCGCCCCCGCCGCCCCGGGGCCCCGTCGCCCCCGCCGCCCCGGCCCCCCGCCGCCCCAGGCCCGGCCCCCCGCCGCCCCAGGCCGCCTTCTCCACCGCCCCGCCCCCTCCTTCACCGGCCTCCTCCACCCCTAGTTGAGCCCCCTTTTTCTGTTTTTTCTGTTTTTTTTTCTTTTTTTCCTTTTTAGTTTTAGTTTTAGTTTAGATTTAGTTTTAGTTGTAGTTTTAGGTTTAGTTTTAGTTTTAGGTTTAGTTTTAGGTTTAGTTTTAGGTTTAGTTTAGTTTGAGGAAAGAAGAAGAAGAAGAAAAAAGAGGAGAGGAGGAGAAGAAGAAGAGGAAAAAGGAAAGGAAGAAGAAGAGGAGGAGGAAGAGAAGAAAAAAGAAGAAGAGGAAGAAGAAGAAGAAAAATGAGGAGAGGAGGAGAAGAAGAAGAGGAAAAAGGAAAGGAAGAAGAAGAAGAGGAGGAGGTGTTGGTCGATGAGTGGTGCTCAAAAGAATGGCTAGCCCTCCACAACGAGGCCAAGGACAAACGTGCCCAAATGGAAGGTGTGCCACACCATCAAGGCAGCTCCAACTTATATCAGTTCGGGCGCAACTGGGTATGTGGTTTGCTTCATGATTCATGCAATTCATTCATCATGCTAGCTTGAGCCCTTTAATTACTAATTTTCATTGTTTCTCTCTTTCAGGCACGCTACAATAAGGCGGATAAGGTGCTAGAGGTGTACGACCTGTATGCCATGGCCCACACTGGCTCTTTCAAGAAAGTCAAGGCTTTCTCTCAGTCTGACCTCGATGATGCAAACAACTTCACCAACATCTCCTCCCACAACAAGCTCGTGAGATATAGAGATGAGGGGAAGGCGAGGAAAGGGGAGGACTTTAACCCGAGCCAGGGTCCCATTGATCCAGAGCTGGTGATGATATCTGGTGGCGGGAGGTCCCATAGCTCCATAGCCATTGGAGATGGACTTGTCCGTTGTCCTAGCACTCTCCCGGAGATCAAGGCGCGCCAGTCGAGCTCCGCTCCTGAGATAAGGCCTCGTGAACGGCCAGTGCAACTCGTCATCAAAGTTAGTGATACGTACTCAGTTATCTTTCTCCATTACATTGTGTGCGCTTCCATCAATGATTACAAATGGTCATGTGAGTGGTGTTGCAGGCTGCTATACAGACTGAGAGAGATAGAACGGAGAAACTTCTGGCGGAGGCGGCGGAGAGGCAGCAGGAGATGGAGGAGAGGACGAGAAAGATGATGGAGGAGGAGAGGGCACGGAATGACATGCAGGCAAGGGCCATGTACGAGCTCCTTGTGGTAAGTTTCTTCTGCAGATTACTTGCTAGTCTTAACATTTGAGTCTCATTACTAACTAGTATGACTCTGTTCTAAAAACCAAATGTGCAGTCTGTGTGCGAGAAGTCCGGTCAGCCCGCTCCGCCGATGCCAGTGATTTCTCCTGGGAGCACGGTGAGTTTAATTTGAATGGACATTACTTGCTAGTCTTAACATTTGAGTGTCATAATGCTAAGGAGACATTGGAAATGATCTTTGGTGCAGCTTAACTCCAGAAACGCATCGCACGATCCTTCTCCAGGTAGCGGCACTAGCCACCCCGCTCCTACACCTCCCTGATCACGGTAAGTTTCTCTAGTGTTTTGCTTAACAAATGCATAAAGACCTAGACTTAGCTTTATTTCCTCCAATATGCTTACCATAATGACCTAGAGTTAGCTTCTTTTCCTCCAAAATGACTTAATAAGCTTACTGACCTCATAAACCATCCATTTTACCTAAGTTAGCTCTAAAACGATATGTACTTAGCTAACTTATGTCAAAAATTGCATAATTAGCTCATAAACGACCCATTTCACATAGGTTGACTCATAAACGACCCATTTCACCTAGGTTAACTCATAAACGACCCATTTCACCTAGGTTAGCTCATAAACGACCCATTTCACCTAGGTTAGCTCATAAACGACCTATTTCACCTAGGTTAGCGCATAAACGACCCATTTCACCTAGGTTAGCTCATAAACGATCCATTTCACCTAGGTTAGCTCATAAACGATCCATTTCACCTAACTTAGCTCATAAAGGATCCATTTCACCTAAGATAGCTCATAAACGATCCATTTCACCTAGGTTAGCTAATAAACGATCCATTTCACCTAATTTAGCTCATAAACGATCCATTTCAACTAATTTAGCTCATAAATGATCCAGTTCACCTAAGTTAGCTAATAAATGGCATATAATTCTTCTTCTAGTCTTCTTCTTCTTCTATTCTTTTTCTTCTAGTCTAATTCTTCTTCTAGTCTTCTTTTTCTAACTTTCTTATTTGTCATTTTGCAGGTTTCGTTCACTTCACGGAAGCCAGCTTTCTATGATGGATTGCTTGTTTTTTCCTTTGATGCACTTCTTGTATTCTGCTCGCTTGCTATGATGAAACTAGATTGCTATGATGAAACTTTGCATATTGTAATATGTATGGATCGATGGAACTATGTGCAACCTACTATGTATGGATGGATATATATGTGCTGGATATTTATTATGTTGGATATATATGTGCTGGCTCCTGTGATATATTTCCTGTGATAATTGTTGGATATAAGAAAAACAGAATAAAAAGAGGCAGTGCAGGCTCTTTGCCGTCCGCCGCGGACGACAAAGACACCTTTGCCATCGGTGGTAGACGGCAAAGGGGGCACGTGGCGCCCACCTATGCTTCCTGAGAGATGGACCATTTGGCAAATTTGCCTACCGTGGCGGATGGCAAAGCTAAGCTGACGGCAAAGACTTTGCCTTTGCCGTCCGCCGTGGCAGACGGCAAACAACAGCGGGCGCTGACGCATTGCTGACGTCAACTGGCGGACGGCAAAGAGGCGCTCAAATTTGCCGTCCGCTGGCGGACGGCAAAGGCCGCCGTTTGCCGCCTAACGGACTAACGCTGGCGGACGTCCAGTATTTTTGCCGTCCGCCCTCTTTGCCGTCTGCCGCTGTAGGCAAAGGACTCTTTGCCGTCCGCCATAAAAAGCAGACGGCAAAGGACCTGTTTACCGTAGCCTACTTTGCCGGAGCCTTTTGTCGTCCGCGGCTGATGGCAAAGGCCTTTGCCGTCCGCCGTTCGAGCCTTTGCCGTCCGCCGTGGCAGACGGCAAAATAGCTGTTTCCTGTAGTGATACCCGTAGTGTACCTTTATAGTCACCCAGTTACGTTGTGATGTTTGGCACACCCAAAGCACTCCTACGGTATCCGGGAGTTGCACGATCTCATGGTCTAAGGAAATGATACTTGACATTGGAAAAGCTCTAGCAAACGAACTACACGACCTTTTGTGCTATGCTTAGGATTGGGTCTTGTCCATCACATCATTCTCCTAATGATGTGATCCCATTATCAATGACATCCAATGTCCATAGTCAGGAAACCATGACTATCTGTTGATCAACGAGCTAGTCAACTAGAGGCTTACTAGGGACACATTGTGGTCTATGTATTCACACATGTATTATGATTTCCGGATAACACAATTATAGCATGAACAATAGACAATTATCATGAACAAGGAAATATAATAATAACCATTTATTATTGCCTCTAGGGCATATTTCCAACAGAAAAAAGATCACATAAGAGCAAAAACATGAAAACAAAAATGAGAACTGTACATGTAGTACGGAATGCGCGCACATGCAGTAAAGAACCCTGATCAATGCAGTGCATGGATGGTTTGCTAAGCAGTGCACGCCCTTACATTGAAAAAAAATACATGACAAAAAATACAAAGAAAAAAATTGACCACCTAGGTGCAGCCGGCCCCAGCGAGTCTCATAGTAGGTCTGCGCCCACAGCAGGCGAGTCGTTCTGAGCCACCATGCGTGGGGCCGGGCGCACATGGGCCCACAGGTCAGAGAGCATAGAGCAGCGAGCGCCGTGTATAAGCGCCCAAATAAGTAACCAGAGGAGTTCGATACGGCTGCCTCGCCAGCGCTTATAAACAGGTCGGGCGCGCCTTCCGCGGGCGAGGTGGGACTAAACATTAGGCCACACACAACGCACCGGGAACCAGCCGTGCTCACAAGCCGACTTGGGCCCAATGCGTCTTCACTCCCCGAACACAGGCCCAACACACAAAAAGAGAGGCCACTGAAAATTAAAAAAACAAATCCCACATACCATACACAAACGAAGGCCCAACCACGCGTTCTGCGGTTCGTCTTGATATGACAATGCAGTTCACTATTTTCAAGTAAGCAGTCTTGTTGCTTCTCAAATGCATTCGCGGACACTGAAATCAGAAACAATCCACCACCTAACACCAACCACAAACATTTATTACTTCCGTTGGTCAATTGGTTGCATAAAAACGTATCCATTCGTGCTCCAGACTAACACAACTCCTCCCTCGTTCCTCTTTTTCTTCAAATCGTAGATCTAGTGTTCATCCCATCCCTAGGTCTTCTCTGGAATTCCACTGAAGCCGCCATGGACTATAAGTGCGGGTGTTTGGCAAGGATGGCACCAGTAGCGGACACATGCTTGTACGCAGAAGGTCTAGAGCTCACCAACACCGAGTGGCGCAGCATGCTCGGGTGCCTGATGGTACCCAACAGGGGGTTTCAACCGCCATTGCTTCATCGCCTCACAACCGCATATCTGCAGGAAAGTTGGGTATGTTTTTTCCCTCACAATTTTGGACATAATATAGCCTGCAAATCCACATCTGAATATATAGTTCAATCAATTTGTTCAGTAGTGTCAACAAAATACAAAACATAATTTGTATTGTTGTTCAGATTTGTTAGCTATTAAGACTAGATGCTTCCACCTATTTTTCTTCAGTACCACACCACGTATCGACACTAGTTAGATCAGAACCCCAACACACGAAAAAAGGGTCAGTAGATCAGCGTTGCGGTTCTGTTAACATGCTGGCAAAGTACACTGTAACTCTCCTTGCAGTACAAGCATGTTGCAGTATAATATATATCCTAGTAAAACTAGAGGTCAATTCCGTATATAAGTTTGTTCATACATTGCAACTACTTTAGAAAATAGCAGTCATATATATGTAAGTATTTAAGTCAACATAAACAGATCATCCTAAGTATAAAGAAAAACATTTGATGTTTACTTATAAAATTCTTTTTCCACCCATTCCAATATGCAGAAACTGCCATCCACAATAAAATTTCCTGCTCCGAGTTCAGGGAAGGTTACTTTGGAGACACAACACAAGAATGGGTATGCAGACATGCAAGCTGACTAACACATCGACTCTGAAGACTGCATCAACATAACTACTGGTTGGAAAGATTTTGTCTCCCAGAATGGCTTTGACGTCGGAGAAGTGGCCATGGTGTTTTTCTACAAAGAAGAAGACTCCCTCAAGTTTACAATATTTGCACTCTAGGCAGTCTAATATGAAGCAACCAATATTTCTAATGCTTTGCTTATGCTGTATGCTTTTAAAATTATGTCCATCAGACACTTTGAACGATGCCTATTTAAAGTATGCAACCTCAACTGCATCATTTTGTCATCCTTTTTAGACAAGTTGCTGTTGGCAGTAATGCAGTTCTCTCAAGCACATATTGTGGTACTAATAATAAAAAAAGCAGTCCTCTGAACAGTAACAAGGAAATGCGAATGGTCAAAACTTTGCAGTTAACATATGATGTTCAAAAACAATTGTCATAGTATGCAGTTCAAAAAAGTTCTTATAATAACTATTCAGCTAACACAAGCATATAATGGACCATCCATTCTAATAGCACAATAGAACATTAACCACACTGCTAATGTAGTAGGGAAGTGCGTATTATGAAGTCCTCTAGAACACAGAATTCAATTCAAGAAAACATATATCTCATAAGCTGCCATAACCACTGTATTGTAGCTACAATGAAGTACACTACTAACGAAAATGCAGTGCACTACAACGTATGCCACAACTACAACAAATAAAATTAAAAACAGTAGAACTCCAGACATGTGGTAGACTAACAGAGGTGTCAATTTCACTCGCACTTCCATAACTCGCCTAAAAATTGTCCAACCACTAAACTATCGAATAATACCCCCGCAAAAAACGCAACTGGACGAACAGCATCAACTCTCATTTAAAAAATGCAATTAAAAAATTACAATTATACCCGCAATACAATGAATTCAAACCTATAGCAACACTAATTACAATATTCAAACACGCATGGACGCGCAAAATCCAAAAAATCATCAAGAACAGAGGAGCGGACGAAGCTCACCCGCCCACATAATCAAATTAACAGGAATTGAAAACTAACTCCTAAAAATTAACAAATTATAGAGTGAACGGACCGATTAAAATGAACACAATCAAAGAATTCCTACTAAAAAACAACATGCGAGCACAAAAAATCGCATCTGAAGCGAACACGAACGAACAGAGAAAGCTCGTCCGCCAAATCCCTCGATTTGCAAGCAGTCTAGTAGATTTTCCTGTAAATTAGAAAGAATAAAGGTAAAATGAGATGCAGAGACAAACTAAATCATCCCGCAACACCCGATTCCACACAGAAAACACGGGCGGAACACCAGAAAATGAAGCAGTTCTCCCGTGAAGCATTGCAGTGCCCAACGTGAAGACGATGCAGTTCGCATATGTTAAGCGTGCAGTGCGGAAGTGTTATCAGAATAACTATTCTGCTAATATTAGCAGAATAGACGGGCTGTATATATATACCATGCATGTGTTTGCATTGCCAACGACACCACGTTTGGGTGTATTTTTCTTTTTGGACAATTAAAGTACGATATGTGGTCATTGTTGAGAATAAAAATAGAAGGCCAACATTTTCATTATGCTGGTTTTTGCCCAGGACGAACATGAGAGACACGACATGGACATGTGCAAAGGTGAGGATGTCTCGTGTATAACAAATCGCATATTACTTTTTTCTGATTTAAGGGAAACGGGAAAGAGTCCAAGTGGAAGAAGAGTCCAAGTGAAGGAAGCCTCATGTACATGGGATAGGAGACTCCAAGTGGAGAAAGATTCGTGGGATAGGAGGGCACATCTTTCCTCCTTATGTTTCATCCAACGGCTATACATGCATTATATATTAAACGGATGGTCAATCTTCTTTAATTTCACGGTTAAACATGGTGTCTCGTATGGTGCCTTCAATTAGTAAATATAAGATATAAGATATAAGATGTTTTAGATCCGATCTTGCAAGTTATAGTCACATACACTACAAAAAAAAGACACACCCGTGACATTTTGGGCCGAACGGATTTTTTTCTGTCATGCTTATGACACTTCTATGACGATAATTGTGACAAAACCCGATATCATCATAGATGTGGTGGGCTCCTACTTCTATGACAAAAAATCATGACAGAAAATGGGCTTTTCATCCTCGGTGGGCCGGAGACGCAGCTGCATGACATTCTTTGGGCCGTGCATGACAAAAAAAACCGTGGTAGAAGCGAGGGCGAGGAAAATATCGGGGAGTTCCCGGTTACGGTGGGTGGTCGGGGGCCGAGCGATGCATGTTTCTCCCGTACACGTACGCGCGTGTGTGCGAGGCGTTGCGCTCTAACTGAACATGAGCGAGGCGTTGGGCTCTAACTGAACCCGAGCGATTGCACTAGCTACGTTACCGAACCCGAGCGATCGATCCCTTGCTGTTAACTAAACCCGAGTGATTCCTTCGCTACTGCTACTAACTGAAGCCGATCGATGCTTCCTCTGGATGAACAGTGAGCGTTGTTGCGGGGGGGTTGGATGAACAGTTCCCGGTGGGGGGGATGAACAGGACCCCGTGGTAGTAGAGGCCATTGCCGCTGGATGAACAGGACCCTGATCGAGCCGGTTGGGGTGGATGAACAGGACCCCGTGGAGGGCTGGTTGAACAGTAGCCGGTGGAGGGCTGGATGAACAGTAGCCCGTGGAGGGGTGGTTGAACACGACCCCGTGGTGAGGGCTGGTTGAACAGTAGCCGGTGGACGAGCGGTGGAGGCTGGATGAACAGGAGCCTGTGGATGAACTGTCGCGGGTGGAGGCTGGAGGAGGTCGACGGTGGATGAACAGTAGCCCGTGGAGGCTGGAGGAGGTCGACGGTGGAGATGAACAGTATCTCGTGGAGTCCCGTTTTGCGGTACGCCATACCCCTCCCGATGAACAGAAACCCCGTTTCGACCGTAGCGCTCCAACACAAGTCCGTTTCGTCCGTTTTGCGGTACGCCACACACCTCCCGATCAACAGGAACTCGTTTCGACCATAGGAGGTCCAAGAGAAGTCCGTTTCCTCTGTTTTGCGGTACGCCAGACCCCTCCTGATGAACAGGATCCCGTTTCGACCGTGGCCGGTCGAACACAAGACTGTTTCCTTCGTTCTGCGGTACGCCAGGCCTTGTTTCGGTCGGCTGTTCCGTCCAAGCCGGTTGGCTCCTGATGAACACAACGACGCATTCCGTTCCGACCCAACCGGTTGGCTCCCGATGAACACGACGACGCAGTTTCTCCGTTCCGACCCAACCATGTACACGAGCCCTGGCCGTACGTATGCGCGAGTAGGCGTTCGAGACCCCGCTCGTATGTACGTACGTGGCCATATTTAATTTCTTGCACCCTGGCCGCTGTACGTACATATACATGCTATGTGCGCGCCTCTACTACGACATGTGCGCGCCTCTACTACGACACGTGCCCTTCCTTACACGACCACGGTTCATCGCTGCAGCCTGCACACAGACCGATCGACCAGTATGTACGTACACGTTCGTGACCAGAATGACAACGCTATGTACGCTTCGGCCAGGTGGGTCCCGACTGTCAGGCACTTCCTTGCGTGCGAAGATGTAGCTGGTGGGTCCCAGCAGTTAGGGGCGAATAATTTTTTGCCCGTAATATGGACGCACTTCCTTGCGTACGCAGATGTAGCTGGTGGGTCCCAGCAGTCAGGGGCGAAATGTTTTTTCGCGAAATATGGTGGCCCATCCGGTGGGTCCTTGCTGTCAGGTGGAGGAATCATTATTTTCCGCGTAATAAGGAGGCACTTCCTTGCTGCGGTCGTGGACCCAGCTGTTAGCCTCTCCACGTACAGTACTCTTCCGATGGAAGTCGTTCCTTGACCATGTTAGAGCACCAAGGCAGTGGATGATGGCGAGGCCTAGGAAGGGGACGACACGGAGCCGGGGAAGACGCGACAGTGGATGCCCATGCGGAGAGGAGTACGAGGGTTCACTGGTTCGGCTTCGGTGTGAGGCTGCCCTCGCCGCAGGGCCTGGCCAGCTGTGGGAGTAGTATGGGGCGGTGAGGCCTCTGCGGCATCACAGCCGGTCATGGGAGGCAGGAGCTCGCGGCATGACCGGCGCTGGTTTGGGCGGCTGGAGCAAGAAGACTAGAGCTTGAAGTAGCACTACGGCCGTTGGATGGACATCATACGGTCACTAGAGCTAGAATCGTTCATATTGACTAAGTTGACAAAGCCCTCTGTCCCCGTAAACTTAGTAGGCCCACAAGTCAGCCTCCCACTGCGGTGGGTCCCAGCTAGCAGGGGGTATTCATTTTTTGTGCGTAATAAGGAGGCACTTCCTTGCGTGCGAAGGTATAGCTGGTGGGTCCGACCTGTCAGCGGGGGGAACTTTTTTTCACGACATACAGAGGCCCTTCCGGTGGGTCCTAGCTGTCAGGTGGATGAATCATTATTTTGCGAGTAATAAGGAGGCATTTCTTTGCGTGCGGCCATGGACCCACCTGTCAGCCTCTCCACGTACAGTCCACTTCTTATGGATGTCGTTCGTTGACCACGTTGACCACGCCGCGCCGAGAGCACGAGGGCGGTGGACGACGGCAAGGCTTAGGAAGGGAACGACACGGAGATGGGATGACGCAGGAGTGGAGTCGCAGACGGAGAGGTGTACGAGGGTTTACTGGTTTGTCTGCCGTCACCGGAGAATAACAGCAGGTGTGGGTGAGTAGAGGGATGGCGAGGCCAGCGATGGGAGTACGATGGGGTGGTGAGGCCTACGCGACAGCACAGCCGGCAGCGGGAGGAGGGAGCACGCAGTCCCGTCGGCGCTTGTTTGAGCGGCTGGATCAGGAAGAGCAGAGATTGAAGAAGCACGACGGTCGTTGGATGGACATCCAACCGTCACTGCTTGTGCGTCAACCTTCTTTTAGGAAAGCCTCAAATATGTGGAAAATAGCATACAACCTATCTGCCATTATTTCTAATAGTTTACAGCCCATTTGCTAATTTTAAGGTTTTTTTGGAGCCCATATTCTTTTTGTTAGCATTACAGCCCATATTGTGGCAACGGTTAAAAAATTATATGAAATTTTGCATATTTCGGTGCAGTCCGAACTATTTTTAATCCCGAAATTTCAAGTCACATTCAAACTGATTTTAAAACTAAATGTATATCAATATAAAATCCAACAAATTGTCCATGCATAAAAATTAATGGAATTTAAAATCTTGAAATGAAAAAAATTCAAACTAATTGCCAGTTTGATGTGTTTTAAAAATGTACAACACATTTCTCATTACTGATAGGCCATTTTCTGGGCCAGCCGAATGAAGCGTCTTGAAAGATTTGCAGCCCAACAAGCTTGACAAAGCGACTTACTTGACAAAGCCCAAAAAACTGAGCAGCCATTTTCAGAAAGAAAAAAACTACTGGACTGGTCTAGACATGCCAGAGTGCCTCGCACAGCCCAGTTGACACCCTGCCTCCGTCTCAAAATAAATTAGATAAATGCCAGTCCAATTATGGTGATTCATAAAAATGCCACTGCAATTTCCAAACTTTGAAAAATGCCACTGCAATTTTTCCAAACTTTGAAAAATGCCACTGCAATTTTTGCAAAACAAAAATAACTGCGCGAGCTGCTGGGTCCCTGGTGTCGGCCACTCGTTGTGCAATTCTCTCGTTTATTGACTACGTTGACAATGGCATGGGACCCACATGTCAGAAATCCATTAGGAGGAGCCATTTTTATTGGCTTGAAATAAGGAGGCACTTGCTTGCCTACTGCCATGACCTTGGTGGGTCCCTGCTGTCATCCTCTCCATGTACAATCATCTCCTGATTGTGTACGCATCAACCTAGTAGGCCCACAAGTCATCCTCTAAACCCGTGGCGGACAAATACAACCCATTTCAAAAATAACAGCCCATTCCATACGTTCAAACGGAAAGTTCAACATTCAGAGCAAAGTAACCGGTCTGATCCAGATATAGAGTACCGTACTTCCACGTTGACAACCATCATAGCCAAGTTAACTATCTACTCCCACTAATACTCTAGTAGTGTACAAGTACTAACTTACTCTTAGCTAACTAGACGATGCCGGCCACCATCTGCGGTACACGCTAAACGCCGGCACCGGCGTCCTCCGCCTCGCGTCGGACTTGCTAGAGGTGCGATAGGGCGCGTTTCTCGTGTGTGTTGGCCCTTTCCATGCCGACGTGGTCCATCGAAGCTTCGGCTTCTAAGCGGAAAACCCACTTGACGAGCTGATAGTAAAATTCTGCGTCACGAACGCGTGCGTGCCCGATAGCCTCCAGAGCTATTTGCCGGGCGCCGGCCTCCACGTAGTCTACCCAGTTGCGGGCGCTCTGCTCACGACTCAGAGCATCGGTGCGCTGCTGCTCCATGTCCCGCTGGCGGCGCAAATCGGCGATACACTGCTCCTCCGCCAGGCGGTCGCGCTCCAACAACTCCTCATACTCCGCATTGCCATCTAAAGACCGATAGAATGCCTCCTCCCTCCGTCTGCCTTCCGGTGAAAAACCGAACACTAGTTCCGGCGGTGACCGCCTCCGGCGTCGCCTATCGCAGACGGGTGGGGGCATGGCAGACGTGGCGAGAGCGAGGATAAGTGGCGAGCGACGTCGGGCCGGTGGGGGCTTATGAGGATAGGGCGAGTTGGGTGATGGTACCACCGGAGAAGGCCGGGAAACAGTAATTATAGGCGGAAGGTAGGGGAACCAGCGTGTCGCGGGAAACTCGACGGTCATCGGAATTCAATGCACAAGCAGGCATGGCTTAGCGCGCCAGCTTGCCGTGGAAAACTAGAAAAACTGAAATTATGACTGTGTCGTCCCATCCCGTCAGTGGTGCGTCCCGTCCATGCTGGGTCGCACACCGGCATGACGGTCAAACGAGTGCACTCGAATCATCCAGATGAGGTACTCCCTCCTTGTCAAAAATGATTCCACTACTCATCATCTACCTTGGTTGGTGAGATTTTTGAATTAAGCCCTGCAAACCGGAAAGGAGGTAGTACGTGCGTGATCCGCTATTTATTCGTGTAGGATCGAGTAGGTCATTTTTTGAATTGAGCCCTGCAAACATGAAAGGAGACAGTACGTGTGTGATCCGCTATTTATCCGTGTAGGATCGAGTAGATCAGATAGTGTACGTGTAGGATCGAGTAGGTCGGATGGTGTACATGTAGGATTGCATTAGCTAATGAACGTTCGCTGGGAGATAAGGCATTTGCGAATGTTTTTGCTGACAGTTTCTTCAGATTCGCATGGCATTTTCTTCAGAGCAGCTTGTCAGTTTCTTCAGAGGTAGGCATTTTTATTCAAAAAAAACTACCACTTCGGATCTTGCGTCGCAACTAAAACTGCCAGGAGCGCATTAGTAGGCTAGAGAGTGATCGATCAGTAACTTGTAAACACTGAGCGAACAGAAATAAGGAGCTGTTAGTAACTTGTAAACACTAAGAACACATAAATAAGGATCATGCTGTGCACAGCAGTAAGAGTCGATCCATTCGAAATGTTCACACGAGACTCACGGGCCTGGCATTGTAATATGTTCACATTAGTAGCCCAAATTCAAACTAACTAGTACGATTCCCATACATAAGATCAACATGTTAATCCATCTCAATGATTCACAGATCATATACAAATATGTAGTTCCAAAAGCAAAGATCTAGAAAAAACATCTGTTCTTCCTACTAACATGGATGCTTCTCTTGGCCAACATTCAGTACAGAGTGAAAGACAAATTTGTTTGTGAAGTCTACAATTCCTCTTACAAATGTAAGTGGTTTCACCAACAGCTGGAACCATGACAATGAACCACACATGATGGAGGAACATCCACTGCAATATGATTTGGTCTTCTCTCGATCACACGTTGAGACTATTTTCGGAGTACAAACTTTAACTTAGGCAAAATGATGCCCATTGTATAATCAGATCAAAGCAATGAAGCATCTAGTGTTGGCCAATAAATAGTACAGTACTACTTTTCTGCAGTCCATGAAGTGACTATCCAATCTTTCTGTGTCTATTTTCAAATGGCACTGCATGCAGTGACTATACTATTCTCTTGTGCAGTTCAACCAAAATTGCGGTCGCTTTGTTTGTTTGCCAAATAGCAACGGGCAGACATCTCTGTCTGCACAAATATCAAGCAGCTAGTAAACATATACCCCACCTTGTATTTTCGGTTTAAACACGTCTCTTCCGCTTAGCATCTGTCATGTTTTGCACTGGACAATTTGATACAGTCATGTTTTGCCCTAGACAATTTCATACTGAATTGATTTGCTGGTTTAGAGTAGAAATATAGCGCCTATTCTTCATCAGACCAAGGATATCCATGTTCGCAGTGATGGAAGAGGTGAAATCGATAACCGAAATTGAGCATCCAATCACTGAATCCTGTCCTGCACCTCCAATGTAGGTCCACCCTGCCAATAAATTCACATGCAAACCACTAGTATTACTATCTAATGATAGTACAAAAAGTGTAGCAAGATAGTAGCAAACCATGTACCTTCGTAATGAACAGCTCATAGTGCCACCAATTGGATATAAAGGTTTGGAACAAAACATGCTCCTAATGTTGAACCATTTGGACTATTTGTCCAGTTCCACTAAAATTGAGCATCCCTATTTGCATAGATATTGAAAATGTGATTACTATAAAAGTGGCACTAGTTGACGCATAGACTCACAAATATAAGCATTCCAATTTCTTAATGGGAAAAGGTAGCAAGACTATTTCTAACCACCTGTTTGAAGGAATAAATAAGGCAACAACGGCTGATGTCAGGAAGGCATACATAGTTTTTTCTGAAAAATTGAACCATTCCTGACCTTTCCTCTTCTTTTAAGCATATTTTGTGTAGTTCAACTAAAATAAAATGCCATCACCGCCTTGACAATTCAGTGACACTGTACAAAAGGAAATGACTTAATATTACATCATGATGTCAGGTATGTAGTCAACAGGCATTAGAGACAAACATATAGACCTCCTCCGATAACATAATGAACATTAACTTTTAACAAAGGTGTGACTAGCTTTACCAGGATAATTTGAGTGAACTCTACACCCTCAGTTCCTTAATATAAGACATTTTCGCAGTTTAATTTAAAGTACCCAAACGTCTAGTATTTAGAAAAGCAGGTAGTAGTTTTTTTGAGCACATATCTGGGAAAGCTTGCCACACTTTATATATGTCCATACGCTAATGCAACACCATTCGAATAGTACAAATATACACTAATCCAGTGGCTAGTGCAACAGTAGAGCAGTTATTTTATTACAGGGTACAGTACAATGGTTTTACTGAACGGATTTCCATAAGCTCTAGCACTGGAAGATTTCTATAAGAATTAACAATACAAAATGTAAAGATAACAAGTTTCAGCATTGGTATACTAGTTGTGCAAGAGCATTAAACCAAATACAAAAGTCTGAAGGTAACTAGCATTATTAACTAATGACAGTATAAAAAACTGCAAACCATGTACCTTCAAGGTAAATATCATTTCGAACTCGAGGGGACCTAAAAATTGCTATCCCAATCTTGATAATCGATCAAACATAAAAACTTGATCGAACGAATCAAGAGCACAGCCAGAGGAGGAGGTGCCCACTCTTGACCTTTCCTCTTGTCTTCATAATTTTTTGTGCAGTTTAACCAAAATAAAATGACATCAGCGCCTTGGCATTTTGGTGACACTATACAAAAAAGATTGACTTATCTCATTAAAGTGAGGTATGTAATCTATAAGCATTGACAGTGAAAAAAATCTGAAGGTAGTAACAAGTTTCATCGTTGGTATACTGGTCGTGCAACAACATTAGAATACCTTAGCTGAAAAATCTTTAATACATCCACAATCAACAGCTAAACCTGAAATAATCCAGTGACATTAAATGGCATTGCTTAAATTTATCGGTTAGACTGAGTGCGGCATTAGTTAAATGTGGCATCACTTTAGTAGTAACATTGCTTAACTTGACCGTTGGCGTTATACTAACAGCAAAAAAGTGGCAATAAGAGCATGGGAGGCCCATTCGGACAGTGGGTGCACCAGTACGATGTACCTCCACGGATGCATAGAGTGGCGAGGGAGGTATAGTTGCCCAGAGCAACAAATATATATATCCAGGCAGCATATGTGGATTACGTCCCATTTTTGTTCTCTTTAGCCACCTTTTTCCTATGTGAGGACAACAAACTGATCGACCTGGTCATTCTCTATTGCGTTGTCATGCCTTTCTACCCTTCTTCAACCAAGAGACACGAGACTCGTTCCTTAGCTACTGATTTTCCCCTTTTCAACCTAGATGCGGGTTCGATGCCTAGTCTCTTGACAGTACAGTCTCCCTTCCTTTCCTTATTCAACCTAGACATGGATTAGTCTGCATGAAGTAGGGTTTCCTTTAATAGTGCAAATTAAGGTTTTCGTCTGTGACCAGCAGCGTAGAGGATAGCAAATTGGGAAGATGGTGGAGTGGAAAAAGATCCACATGCAGCGACGTGGCAGATGGGGCAATAGAACAAGGGTATGGTTCGAAAAGAGGTAGCATACCTGAGGGTCGGCGGGAAGTGGCTTCGCTCGTGGTCATCGTCCTCCGCACACACTACGGTAGCGAGCTTGGGGACGGAGGCCATCCCGCGCGGGCGCTAGGTCTGAGAGGACGGCCTTTTCGTCAGTGCGTGACTTCGCTCGCGGACGACGAGTGCGTCAACACTGCACGTCCTTTTCTTCCCCGGTGGATCTGTGACCACCGGTGAGGAGGGAGAGAGAGGCCGTATTTTTAGATATGGAGATAGGGTGATAGTGTGAGAAGCAAGTGGGCAACCCTTAGCAAGAAAGCGCTAAAGGTCCAGCCTATATATCTTTTTTATACTACTTGTGCTAGAGGTGGAGTAGTGGTAGAGTGTTTATATTTTCTCTGCATACAGTACCAGTTAATCGTGCTTCAAAACTGAACGACACGGCATTAAAAAAATAAAGGTCGATAACTAATGCGACACCTCGGGCCAACGCGACCAGATCGCATTTTGCACGAGAAATTACACACCATGTTTCGTTGACATGTGGTCCCATTCCAACATGTCAGTGAGACGATGACGAGTCCTTTTGTACAATTTCCAAACGGACATCTATGTACTCGATTTGGAACTACTGTCGCACGCTCTTCCTCCCTCCTCCATTTGCCTTCACCCTTCCTTCTGCCATTGTTTGATCGTCTTCTCCATGAAGGGAACAGGCCGGAAACGACCCTGTTATTCTTGCCCCGATCTGAAAGATGACGTGGTGGAGGAACTCATTGATCGGTGCGACGTCATCACCTCGGCTACCATGGCAAGTTCGTTCAAGACCATTCTTGACTCAACTAATAACATCATTACAAGGAACCCAAGGGTCCAGGAGTAGTTTGTTCTCCCCTATCTTCTTCACCGTGACCCTGGTCACTGGCGCGCGATCGACGGAGGCCTCGCCTTGTGCAAGTTGCTGCCGCTTGATAATGATACGTGTGATGTTAAGATGCCATCGCTTGAGGGTAAGGCTTGGGCAGGCGCAAATGGAGATTGGGTTGTTTATATTGGGTACAACTGCGAGTGGGAACTTGTGAATGTGTACACTCGTCACCGGGTTCCACTTCCAAAAATCTCAGACTGCCCAGAGGTTGAGCACACCGGTATTCTACGTACGTTCAACTACGATCATGGTGACTGTCATCAATGAAAGATAGCAATTTGTCGAGTTCCCGACCGCTCTTGGGATTACACGAACTATGAAGTTGTTGCTATCTTTGACAAGCTTGTTGCCGTCCTTACTTCCACGCCTCGATGGATATTGCTTAAAAATCAATTTCTATACATGGATGAGTACTGTGATGCAATTCAATACGAGGGTCTTGTGGTTGCTGCCACCACTCGTGGCACTGTTTTTTGCAAGGAATCCTTATGATTTCGGTACGTTTGTCTTCCACCGTAATTATAATTGTTTCATCCACATGCATGCGGGTTAGCTAGTTTCCCTTTACTAATTAACCTTCTTGTGTTTCCAAGGTCATGTGAACATTCCACCACCTATATTTGAAAAAATTTATAACCAAGGGGGAGATGACGATGATGATGATCACGAGCATGAGGACCCATATACTCAGTGGCGCCTGGCAACTTATTCTGATGGATCACCTCTTCTTGTCTGTATACACGGCACTGCTGATGTTACTAAGGAAGCAGGTGTTGTCTCCCATGGTCGCACACTCCGAACCTATTCCAACATCCGTTGCAAGGTATTTGGGATGGATACTACTGTGCTAGCGCCAATACCTTCTCCCTGGTTTAGTATTGATACTCTTGGAGGAAACTCGCTCTTCCATGGACAAAACTATCCAATGATTGTGAAAGGCGATCCAGCTGCTGTTGACACAACGTTACTACCATTTATGAGAAGCAACTATATCTATACCTCGAACATTGCTATGGTTCCCTACCGTGGCTATCACAATATGTGTCCTGACATAGGCCGCTTCAGCCTGGATGATCAGTCCTGCATTGGTCTCGAGATTGACAGTAGCTGCCTCTTCCCAGAGAATCACTTCTGGTTCAAAGCAAGCATTTCCAACGCCGATGAGTGGTTGAGCCGAAGTTCATTTCATTGCTTGTTATTTGTTGTGTGATGAAAACTTTAGTATTTATAATGTATCCTCGTTGTCGTTGTGGGTTGATGACCTGTTATATGTAATAAAATGATATGCGTGTGATAAACTTACTAAATTTATGAATGGCTTTCGAGTCGCTTCTGTGAGTGGGTGCTGCGACGAGGCAAAAATATATTTTCCGAATACATAATTGTACGTGCATTGCAACAGGTTATCAATGAGTCCAGTCAACAATAGTACTACTATTTGTACTAGCTTCACATGCTTCGCGCGTCGGGCTGGTGTTTTTACTGTAGCTGCGAATCACATCATCCTAGGTCCTCGGATGAGTCCAGTAGAAATTTCATTCTGATGTTTGGGTTCAAACTTTCAAAACATGAGACCTAAGTGTTATTGTGAATATGGTTAGTTCATAATCTTTGCTGAAAACTTAAATGCTGGCTTTACATATTTACAACAACAAGAGCAAACAGAGTTTGTAAAAGTTTTTCTTTATCACTTTCAGTTTATCAACTGAATTGCTTGAGGACAAGCAAAGGTTTAAGCTTGGGGGAGTTGATACGTCTCCAACGTATCTACTTTTCCAAACACTTTTGCCCTTGTTTTGGACTCTAACTTGCATGATTTGAATGGAACTAACCCGGACTGACGCTGTTTTCAGCAGAATTGCCATGGTGTTATTTTTGTGCAGAAACAAAAGTTCTCGGAATGACCTGAAACTTCACGGAGATTATTTTTGGAAATAATAAAAAATATTGGCGAAAGAATCAAGGCCAGGGGGCCCACACCCTGTCCACGAGGGTGGGAGGCACGCCTGCCCCCTGGGCGCGCCCCCTGCCTCGTGGGCCCCTGGAGCTCCACCGACCTCAACTCCAACTCTATATATTCGTGTTCGGGGAGAAAAAAATCAAAGAGAATGATTCATCGCGTTTTACAATACGGAGCCGCCGCCAAGCCCTAAACTCTCTCGGGAGGGCTGATCTGGAGTCCGTTCGGGGCTCCGGAGAGGGGAATCCGTCGCCATCGTCATCATCAACCATCCTCCATCACCAATTTCATGATGCTCACCGCCGTGCGTGAGTAATTCCATCGTAGGCTTGCTGGACGGTGATGGGTTGGATGAGATTTATCATGTAATCGAGTTAGTTTTGTTAGGGTTTGATCCCTAGTATCCACTATGTTCTGAGATTGATGTTGCTATGACTTTACTATGCTTAATGCTTGTCACTAGGGCCCGAGTGCCATGATTTCAGATCTGAACCTATTATGTTTTCATGAATATATGTGAGTTCTTGATCCTATCTTGCAAGTCTATAGTTACCTACTATGTGTGATGATCCGGCAACCCCGAAGTGACAATAATCGGGACCACTCCCGGTGATGACCGTAGTTTGAGGAGTTCATGTATTCACTATGTGTTAATGCTTTGGTCCGGTACTCTATTAAAAGGAGGCCTTAATATCCCTTAGTTTCCATTAGGACCCCGCTGCCACGGGAGGGTAGGACAAAAGATGTCATGCAAGTTCTTTTCCATAAGCACGTATGACTATATTCGGAATACATGCCTACATTACATTGATGAATTGGAGCTAGTTCTGTGTCACCCTATGTTATGACTGTTACATGATGAACCACATCCGGCATAATTCTCCATCACCGATCCAATGCCTACGAGCTTTTCACATATTGTTCTTCGCTTATTTACTTTTCTGTTGCTACCGTTACAATCACTACAAAACCCAAAAATATTACTTTTACTACTGTTACCGTTACTATCATACTAGTTTGCTACTAAATACTTTGCTGCAGATACAAAGTTATCCAGGTGTGGTTGAATTGACAACTCAAGTGCTAATACTTGAGAATATTCTTTGGCTCCCCTTGTGTCGAATCAATAAATTTGGGTTGAATACTCTACCCTCGAAAACTGTTGCGATCCCCTATACTTGTGGGTTATCAAGACTATTTTCTGGCGCTGTTGCCGGGGAGCATAGCTCTATTTTTTGAGTTACTTGGGATTTATATCTGCTGATCACTATGAGGAACTTGAAAGACGAGAAAACCAAAATTTATCCCTCAACTACGAGGGGAGGTAAGGAACTGCCATCTAGCTCTGCACTTGATTCACCTTCTGTTTTGAGTAAACTTGCGACACCTAAACCTGCTTCTGCTATTAATTCTGATATGTCGCATGTTATTGATGATGCCACTTCTGCTATGCATGATACTTATGATGAAACTACTTCTATGCTTGATACTACTGTGCCACTTGGTGAATTTCTTGATGAACAACTTGCTAGGGCTAGAGAGAATGAAATTATTGAAACTGATAATATTGATGGAAGTGATGATGAAGATTCTCCCCCTAAATATGAATTGCCTATTGTGCCTGAGGGTTATGTTATGGATGAAGAAACTGCTAGAGACTTTCTTGCTTGCAATGATAGCAGTGATCTTAAGAAATTATTAGCTAAGCTTAAAGAAAAAAACTTTGAATGCTAGAATGAAATATGATCCTGCTTATGCTACTTCACCTATCTTTATTACTGATAAGGATTATGAATTCTCTATTGATCCTGATATAATTACTTTGGTTGAATCTGATCCTTTCTATGGCTATGAATCTGAAACTGTTGTGGCACATCTTACTATATTAAATGATATAGCCACCCTGTTCACTAATGATGAGAAAACTCGCTACTATTATATCCTTAAAATATTTCCGTTCTCATTAAAGGGTGATGCTAATATATGGTTCAATTCTCTTGATCCTGGTTGTGTGCGAATTCCCCAGGATATGATTTATTACTTCTCTGCTAAATATTTCCTTGCTCAAAGCTCCACTCACAAAACTGCTTTGGGGGATTGTTCCTTGGTATGTGACTCCTCCAATGGTCCAATTAGTTTTTGTTCTAGTGCTTTATTCATTGCAAATTTTTGCTGCCTAGGCGACCCTGTTCTTGAGCTTGCATGTCAAATTTATATGGTCCCAAGTAGTTCTAATGCATGATATAGTCTCTAGGCACTTGTAGGAGTAGTTGCTATCAATTTTGTTGAGTTTGGTGCACTTTTATTTGAAGTTACTAAAAATATCAGAATTTTTTAGAGGAAGAAATATGTTTAGGAAAAATGTACCAAGGTGGTTCTTCAAGGAAGCAAGGACCCAGGCCCGCAATACGCGATGCGGATGATGAACCACCAAGGGAAGCTCAAGGGCGGGCTTGTGAATGGCCTTCAGAGGACTTTATGGATCGAGTAGGAATCAAGGAAGAATTCAACGCTTACATGCGTAATGCTGATCTTGAGAGCTTCGAGGCAGATAAGTGCCACCACTACCACTATCTCACTGATTCCTTTGTGAGAAGGTTTGACTTTTCATCTTCACGTAATTCTCAAAATGTCCTGTTTGATCTTTATGAAAATTCTTATACTATGGACTTAGAGGATTTTAATACTACTTGCAAACTTCCACAATGGGGTAGTCCTAGTGAACCTCGCAAATCTGAATTTAGAGATTTTCTTGCTAGTATAACTATGGGGGAGTCTAGAGACATAACACAAGCTACCATAGGGAGGATTCATTTTCCTGCTATACATTATTTTGCTCTCTTCATAGGTAGGTGCATAAATGGTAAGGATGAAGCATGCCACATGTGTGTCCCTGACCTCAGTGTTCTCAGGAGTGCTATATTAGGAGATAAACATTATAATTTGGGATCCATTGTTGCACGTAGGTTGCATAATAATAGAATTAATGGAGATTTCTTTGGCGGAATTTATGCAACCCGTCTAGCTAATTTTCTTGGAATACCCATACGTGAGTATGATGTTGAGTTGCCTCCTGTTTATTTAGATTATGAGGCCATGGTTCGTCATCAGTTTGTTGAGAGGAACGACCAGTTCCTCCAGTACCGACTAATCTTTGACAGACGACACACCTATCACGTCGCTCTCCCTGCTCCTGCTTTCTTTGACTTTCAGGCAAAAGGGAGATATTTTATAACCAGAGAGGAGGCGAACGAGTACGAGAGGAGGACTGAGACAGCTCGCCTCCAAGCTGCAGCCCACGATGCAATAGCCGCTGCATCTCAGTACGACCCCAACTATAACTTTGGATATCCGCCAGGCCAGCCGTGGCAATAGACCAACTTAGGCCAAAAGCCCAAGCTTGAGGGAGTACATATTTCTCACCGACATTACATTCATGCTCACACACTCATTGTTAGTTGTCGGTGCTCATACCTTTTCACTGTAATATTCATGCTAGTTTATTTTCCTTTTTGTGCTTTCTTCTTGTGTGTTTGAAAAACCTTAAGAAAACCAAAAAAATTAGTTGCAGCTTTTAGCTAGCTTATTTTCTTGCTGTAGTAGTAATAATTAAAAGGAAAACCCAAAAAGATTTCCCGTTCTTCTTTTGCTTGTTGGGAGCTTTCCCATGTAAATAGTTTTATTTCTTTTCTTTTCTTTGGGGGTCGATAGGAGAAGACCATAATGAAAATGTTGAAGTGGCTCTTATATGCATTATTGTTGATTTAACCAAGAGCCCATATTGCCTTGTCTTCTCCTGTTTACTGAATGCTCGCAGATTCCAGCTTAGTCCAATGCACGTGCACTATTATCATTATTCACATCGTTCGGTCGTGCAAGTGAAAGGCAATAATGACGATATATGATGGACTGATTGAGATGAGAGAAGCTGGTATGAACTCGACCTCTCTTGTTTTTGTAAATATGATTAGTTCATTGTTCCTGATTCAGTCTATTATGAATAAACATGTTTGCAATGACAATTAGAGATTATAGTTGCTTATGCCATGCTTAATTAGCTAGGAGTTTATAATGGTTCATCTTGCGTGCCAACATGCTATTAAAATGGTTGTGATGTGGTATGATAGGGTGGTATCCTCCTTTGAATGATTCAAGTGACTTGACTTGGCACATGTTCATGCATGTAGTTGAAACAAATCAACATAGCCTTCATGATATTTATGTTCATGGTGATTATATCCTACTCATGCTTGCACTCAATGTTTATTAATTTTAATGCATGTTCATGACTGTTGTCGCTCTCTAGTTGGTCGCTTCCCAGTCTTTTGCTAGCCTTCACTTGTACTAAGCGGGAATACTGCTTGTGCATCCAATCCCTTAAACCCCAAAAGTTATTCCATATGAGTCCACCATACCTCCCTACATATGCGGTATCTACCTGTCGTTCCAAGTAAATTTGTATGTGCCAAACTCTAAACCTTCAAATGAAGTTTTGTTTTGCATGCTCGAATAGCTCATGTATCAACTAGGGTTGTCTGTATCTTCCATGCTAGGCAGGTTATTCTCAAGAGGAGTGGACTCCACTCCTCACTCACGAGAAAATGGCTGGTCACCGGGATGCCCAGTCCCATGCTTTATGCAAATCAAATTGAAATAATTGCAAACAAAACTCCCCCGGGACTCTTGTTAGTTGGAGGCACTCGTTGTTTTGAGCAAGCCATGGATTGATGCTTGTTGGTGGAGGGGGAGTATAAACTTTACCATTCTGTTCGGGAACCGCCTATAATGTGTGTAGCATGGAAGATATCGCCATCTCTTGGTTGTTATGTTGAAAATGAAAGTATGCCGCTCAAAATATTATTTATCTCTATTTCAAAATCGAGCTCTGGCACCTCTACAAATCCCTGCTTCCCTCTGCGAAGGGCCTATCTATTTACTTTTATGTTGAGTCATCACCCTCTTATTAAAAAGCACCAGCTGGAGAGCACCGCTGTCGTTTGCATCCATTACTATTAATTTATATTGGGTATGACTATGACTGGATCTCTTTTACCATGAATTACAATGTTTAGTCAGTCCTTGATCTTTAAGGGTTCTCTGCATTTATGTTTTGCGGTCTCAGAAAGGGCTAGCGAGATACCATCTTGTTATATCATATCATGATTGTTTTGAGAAGTGTTGTCATCCGAGATTTATTATTATTGCTCGCTAGTTGATTATGCCATCGACATGAGTAAACATGAGACCTAAGTGTTATTGTGAATATGGTTAGTTCATAATCTTTGCTGAAAACTTGAATGCTGGCTTTACATATTTACAGCAACAAGAGCAAACAGAGTGTGTAAAAGTTTTTCTTTATCACTTTCAGTTTATCAACTGAATTGCTTGAGGACAAGCAAAGGTTTAAGCTTGGGGGAGTTGATACATCTCCAACGTATCTACTTTTCCAAACACTTTTGCCCTTGTTTTGGACTCTAACTTGCATGATTTGAATGGAACTAACCCGGACTGACGCTGTTTTCAGTAGAATTGCCATGGTGTTATTTTTGTGCAGAAACAAAAGTTCTCGGAATGACCTGAAACTTCACGGAGATTATTTTCGGAAATAATAAAAAATATTGGAGAAAGAATCAAGGCGAGGGGGCCCACACCCTGTCCACAAGGGTGGGAGGCGCGCCTGCCCCTCTGGGCGCGCCCCCTGCCTCGTGGGCCCCCTGGAGCTCCACCAACCTCAACTCCAACTCTATATATTTGTGTTCGGGGAGAAAAAAATCAGAGAGAAGGATTCATCGCGTTTTACAATACGGAGCCGCCGCCAAGCCCTAAACTCTCTTGGGAGGGCTGATCTGGAGTCCGTTCGGGGCTCCGGAGAGGGGAATCCATCACCATCGTCATCATCAACCATCCTCCATCACCAATTTCATGATGCTCACCGCCGTGCGTGAGTAATTCCATCGTAGGCTTGCTAGACGGTGATCGGTTGGATGAGATTTATCATGTAATTGAGTTAGTTTTGTTAGGGTTTGATCCCTAGTATCCATTATGTTCTGAGATTGATGTTGCTATGAGTTTGCTATGCTTAAGATTTGTCACTAGGGCCCGAGTGCCATGATTTCAGATCTGAACCTATTATGTTTTCATGAATATATGTGAGTTCTTGATCCTATCTTGCAAGGCTACAGTCACCTACTATGTGTTATGATCCGGCAACCCGAAGTGACAATAATCGGGACCACTCCCGGTGATGACCGTAGTTTGAGGAGTTCATGTATTCACTATGTGTTAATGCTTTGGTCCGGTACTCTATTAAAAGGAGGCCTTAATATCCCTTAGTTTCCATTAGGACCTCGCTGCCACAGGAGGGTAGGACAAAAGATGTCATGCAAGTTCTTTTCCATAAGCACGTATGACTATATTCGGAATACATGCCTACATTACATTGATGAATTGGAGCTAGTTCTGTGTCACCCTATGTTACGACTATTACATAATGAACCGCATTCGGCATAATTCTCCATCACCGATCCATTGCCTACGAGCTTTTCACATATTGTTCTTCGCTTATTTACTTTTCCGTTGCTACTGTTACAATCACTACAAAACCCAAAAATATTACTTTTACTACTGTTACCGTTACTACCATACTACTTTGCTGCTAAATACTTTGCTGCAGATACTAAGTTATCCAGATGTGGTTGAATTGACAACTCAACTGCTAATACTTGAGAATATTCTTTGGTTCCCCATGTGTCTAACCAATAAATTTGGGTTGAATACTCTACCCTCGAAAACTGTTGCGATCCCCTATACTTGTGGGTTATCAAGACTATTTTCAGCACGACTTCCATCTGGCCCCATATTTCTTGGAGTCCGTGCTACAACTATCTCATCAACCTCGTTTCTCTAACTCAGCCATCGTGCGGCAGGCGAGGTGGGGGTTTTCCGATAGTCGGCTTCCTCAACCGCGGTCCCACTTGTAAGGCCAACTCCAATGCACGACCCCAAACGGACCTCTGTTTTGCCTGGATTCTGTCTGTTTGGGTAGGGCAATGGGGTCGTGTCCGGGCCATTTCTCGGATGCGGTGGCCGTGCGCCCAACGCGCGGACGCATCCCGGCCGCGTAAATTTTTCTTTGCAAATACATATCTTCTTTCATCATTGATTTTTGGTACATGGAAATACATCTCCATAATTTGACTAGAAAAGCAAGACCAAAGAAAACAAGAACCACAAGAATACATTTTAGAAAATATCCAACTTCCATAACTGCTCCTGT
This sequence comes from Aegilops tauschii subsp. strangulata, assembly GCF_002575655.3. NCBI lineage: Eukaryota > Viridiplantae > Streptophyta > Magnoliopsida > Poales > Poaceae > Aegilops > Aegilops tauschii. The sequence continues at coordinate 128,735,302 of NC_053036.3, read as the reverse complement.
AAGTTGGATTAGTGCCTTCTTGATGCATTCATTGTTGATCTGCGGAGGCTCGATCTTACGTGCTTCTTTCTTCTACGAGTGTAAAGAAGTAGACTTTGCTTCCTCGCATCTACTCTCATGTCTAGCCTCTATTCTATCAACAAGTGCACTAGTCTCATATCTAGCCTCTATGCTAGCTAAAAGTGCTAGAACATCTACTAAACTGTGCTCTATTAGTATATCGATGTACTCTTCTTCCCAATACCAAAACTTGCATCCATTATACACAATAAAATTTTAAGTTAGCACAACTAGTCTAATCCGAGAGCACAACCGAAGCTAAAGTAGCACATACCCCATGGGTTGAGCACTTGATGAACACCCATCTGGGATGTTCCAGCATTGTAGAATGCGGTGCAAGACCTTCTTTGGACAGTCGTCGCACGTAATGAGTGGCAACAGTGCGCCGACGAGCTTTTGGGCCAGCATCGAGCCCGGTCGACCGCCATTCATGTATCTGCCGGCGGACCACCAACGGTGTAGATCCGAGCGGTACATTAACTCCCTCCTCGTTTCTTATTTCGTGACATATCAACTAATGAGAGATGTGGGCCGTGCATGCTTTCAATGACTTGAGATTACCAAACATGACATGCAGTGGTTAGTTCGTTGCATGTAATCCTATTAATTAGCAAAAAGACATTAAGTTCTCTCGCTCTCCCCTTTGTCTTGGTCACGGTGCACAACCTAAGAGCATGGTTAATAGTATAGCCAGCTGCTGGCTATATGATGTTGCCATGTCATATAGAGCCATCACTTGTAGCCACTCATACAATAAGGTTAGCTATAAGGCTGGCTATGAGAGTACTACTTTTCTCATATTCTCTCTCTCTTTCTTCATATTTATTGTACGTATAGGCCTAGGAATCCGCATATACCAAGGCTCTTGCATGAGAGCCCACTCCTCTTTTTCACTTTCTCTAAGATGACTTATACACCTAGACGGAGGGAGTAGTCTCAAGTCATTGGATGCATACGCACCCCACGTCTCGTATTGGGTGATTTCTTTTTTCGCGGCAAAAAACAGGGAACGAGGTGGTGGTTAATGCACCGCGCCTAAAATTTTTCGGATTGCTCTTTGGTTTTCATAATGTGACTAATGCACCAGTACAGAGGGAGTATAATAGTAGTCCTTGATTGCAATTTTTTGTTGGTAGCTTACAAAGCTGAGTGCTCGGTGAGTACAATAGTAGTTTGATTGATGAGACTTCAGATTTGAGCCATCTACCGGAAGGAATAAAACAATACACCATCTATTTATTTATAGAGGGAGTAGTACTTTTTTTGTGACATGCATTACTAGATATTGCTAGTCAAATACTAAATCCAGATGGACGTGGTAGTACTACTAAATCGAGGCGGTGGTGCTAGTACTAGTAGTAGTACTACCAATGTAGTAGCACTGTACTACCCATTGGTCAAATTATTACGTGTTGCTCCTCACAGTGAAGTGACAAGACCCTGCGCCGGAGATGACACCTGAGTATAGGCAGCGTGTTCGGCATACCATAGTCAGCCTCACCGTCTGCAGTCACTACCATCATGGCTGTAGAGCTAGCCTGCTTACAACTAGCCGTGTTCGACATAATTTCCCGTGTGTAGATGCTCGTGCATTGCACGAAACACCAAGATTGGGGGTGGACGGCGCCGGTAGCGGCCATCGCGCCAGATTTTTCCATGGCCTTCTAGATGTGGTGGGGAGGAGATAAGGCTGATTGTGAGAGACAAGGAGTTGTTTGTAAATAGGGAACAAGTGCGGGCATCTTTTTGCAAAACTGCAGAAGTTTGGTTTGTATGCGTCAGATCTAGATCCGATGGCTATTGGTGAAAGATGGCAGGCCCAACATCATCACCAACTCAGGACCTCTTTGATTCACAGGATTTTGAAAACGCAGGAATAGGACACGGCAATATTACAAATGTTAGGAGTAATGCTGCACCTACGAAGAGGGAATTACTAGGAAGTTTACGTAAGAACTTTCGTTACTTTAGGTGGATGCAGCGTTATCATACAAACTAAAATACATCGCCCTGACAAGTCACTAATGAGCAAATAAATTTTTGAGTCTCTGGCCACCTGATGTTGCAAAAATAAATTCAGCTTCTGCGGAGACTTTGTCATTTAGGCTTAGACACTTGCGGTGATCAACACGCCATTCATTGTTGCGCCACAGAACGCCAAACCTCATTACCTTGAGCAGACTTGCCTCCAGAACAAAGAACCTGGCCAATTTAATCTCAGATGTGCTGCCTCGGTAGTCGATCAAATCAATTTCTGTAAGATGGAGATCAAGGCATTTGATGAGATTGTTATAGTGCAGCACATTTTTAACTTTCGGGTCTTTTTTTATCTGCAAAAGAAGAGAACATATTAGAGCAGCTGGCTGTATAAGATAGTCGTGCCATCAAGAGGTACCAATATCATTCGCTCATATGATAGGGTTGGCTGGCTAGTGATAGCTTTTCACTCTCTCTCTCTTTCTCTTTACTCTCATTTTCCTAGGAGCACGTGAAGAGCTTGGGAATTTGTTGCCTTCTACTATGTGGCCGATGCCATATTTCTCAAAAGTATGCCACATAATACGCATCGATGTCAAATCAAAATATTTTGGCACTGCTCTCGCGATGTGAGAGAGTTGGCACTGTTGTGCACACAGACCCACATGTATAAGCAAATCAATCAAACCAACTACGCCAGCCTCTCACTCTCCCAAACAAGTGTTTTTATTGCCTGAGTCCTCTCTCTCTCCCACGCAAGTGTTTTTTCATTGCGTGAGTTAATTTGGCACTGGAGCAAAGTAGGTGATCCAGATTGGGGCACTAGGTGAGCAATGGAGGGGCATCGATGCCAACTGCATCACAAGTGAATTTGGCGCGTGTTTTGGCCTACATAGTGGAGGGCCGTTATAGCCCACTTTTGTACTACCTCGTATTTAGTGTAAAATTTTGACCATATATTTACCTAAGAAAATGAAAACATGTCACCAAAAATTATACCATTTGAAATTATGTTCAAATACGAATCCAACGATATAATTTTTAGTGACATGCATTAACATTTTGTCAATTAAATCTATGGTCAAATTTTGATAATACAAAATAGGAAGAGTAAACCAGGACGGAGGTAGTACTTGCTCCTAGGGTAACCATAGAGTTACTAGTCTAAGTTACTTTCCACTATGACTAGCCTACGCTACTATAGTAGTACAACAACAAAACGATGCAGGTGATCACGTGAGAAAAAATACTAAAAACATTTCTTTCGGTGCAGTGCGTAGATGCAGTTGTGAACACTACACTTGTCATCGTAATTTGGGAAAATTACGAGAAAATTGAGCTACGTTGTGATTACCGTTTCGTAATAGGAAGAAGTTTCACCTCGATGAGTAGCTTGTCCGTGCACGGAAAGCATGTAAGGAATCCAACAACTTGATCGGGATTGGGGCCAATATATTTTATTGCCAAGATCTTCACTGTGGCATAGACTGGGTCAAGCTTGTGGGAATCATTTTCCGGAAGACGGTCATAAATACATCAAGAAGAAATTTAAAAATGTGAATTTCAAGAAGACGGAGAAGAAGATGAGTGATGTACCTAAAAAATTACGGATCCAATAAAGAGTACGGAGAATTTGGTAGACGAGTACACCAACGCTGTCAATTTCGGTGCGTCAATGACCCTGATTTTTGTAGGACCTTCTAGATCAGATACAAGCAATCTCTCAAGGAAAGGCGCATTCTCAATGACCATAACGTGGAACAGCTGGAGTGATCTCTTCCCAATTGATGTCTTCTTTTTTTTGACACCTGAACAGCTGGAGTGATCTCTTCCCAATTGATGTCTTGTTGCGGGGCCAACAAGGCACATAAATCCATCGGAGATTCGTCGATCCGATGTGGAGGCTAATGAACCCGTGGATCTGCTCAAGATGAAGGTACTCGAGTGTAGTACAGCAGCGGAGCAGGTGCTCCATACCCTTCTTCGAGATGACAACGTCGAAGAGGTCGAGCTGCTTGAGTTGAGGGAGAAGAAGGGCGGGCGCGGCATTAATCTGGGGAAGATAGCAGGAGCTGAAGCTGGCGCGGTGCAGCTTTGGCGTGAGGCGGAGCACGGACGGCGGCAGATAGCGACATCATCCAGCTTCAAAGCTGAGCTCCTCGAGCTGATCTAGGTCGGGGGATAAGAACCACTCGTCGAACTTGGCTTGGACCTTGCAGTTGGTACTAAACATGCGGATGTCAAGGCGTCTGGCTAGGCCAGGGTGCGATGAAAGGATCTTGGAGACTGCGGCCATGCGTATGCAATCCCCGTCGCAGAGGCAGCTGTTGATGGTGAGGTTGAGGGGGGCGTGATAATCCCCAAGTGCAGGGAATCATTGTAGCAATTCCCAAAGGTGGAAGTGATAAGTATGGAGTGTCGAACCCACAAGGAGCTAAAGGTAAAATCAATATTCTCTCAAGTCCTATCTGCCACTGATACGACTCTACGTACACCGAACATTTGCTTCCAACTAGAAACGAGAAATAAAACTATGTTGTGGGTATGAAGAGGATAACTTTGCATGATATCAGAGAGCTAAAATATAAAATTAGGTGTTGTTATCATAAAGTTAGAATATATTACTAAATATTATAAATAGCGAGTGTGGAATAATGATGGATCGGTGTGCGGAATTATCCTAGGCAATTGTTAACAAGACCGGTAGTCGTCATTGCAATTTCATATGAGGGAGAGGCATAAGCTAACATACTTTCTCTTCTTGGATCATATTCCCTTATGATTGGAACTCTAGCAAGCATCCGCAACTACTAAAGATCATTAAGGTAAAACCCAACCATAGCATTAAAGCATCAAGTCCCCTTTATCCCATACGCAACAACTCCCTTACTCGGGTTTATGCTTCTGTCACTCAAGCAACCCACTATAAGCGAATCATGAACGTATTGCAACACCCTACAGCGGGAATCCCTCACGCTTGCGTGACATGGAGGGCACCATAGGACAGCACCAAAATAAAACATACAGCTCGTACCAATCTATATCATCAATCAACCCTAGGACAAAAGATATCTACTCAAAACATCATAGGATGGCAACACATCATTGGATCATAATATGTAGCATAAAGCACCATGTTCAAGTAGGGATTACAGCGGGGTGCGGGAGAGTGGACCGCGTAAAAGAGATGAGGATGGTGATGATGATGGTGATGTTGATGAAGACGATCACCGCGGCGATGATTCCCCTCCCGATGGCACTCCGGCGCCACCGAGAGAGAGGAGGAGAGGTTCTGCCCCTTGTGCGTCCTCCTCCATGGCCTCCCCCCTAGATGGGGAGAGGTTCTCCCTCTGGTCCTTAGCCTTCATGGCGATGATGGCCCCTCCGGGATCCTCCTCCATGGCCTCCGGTGATGACGGCCCCCTCCGGCAGGGTGCCAGGGAGGGCCTAGATTGATTTCTCTTGGCTATAGAGGCTTGCGGCGGCGGAACTTCTGATCTAGGTTATTTTCTGTGAGTTTCTGTATTTATAGGAATTTTTGGCATTGGTTTCACGTCAGGGGGGTCTCCGAGTCGTCCACGAGGCAGGGGCCCACACCCAGGGGGTGGGCGCGCCCCCCACCCTCGTGGACAGCCCGGGACACGTCTGGCCCAACTCTTTTACTCCAGGGGCTTCTTTTGGTCCATAAAAAATCATCAAAAATTGGCACGTCAATTGGACTCCATTTGGTATTCCTTTTCTGTAAAACTCAAAAACAAGGAAAAAACAGAAACTGGCACTGGGCTCTAGTTAATCGGTTAGTCCCAAAAATCATATAAAATAGCATATAAATGCATATAAAACATCTAAGATGGATAATATAATAGCATGAATACTTCATAAATTATAGATACGTTAGAGACGTATCAGCATCCCCAAGCTTAATTCCTGCTCGTCCTTGAGTAGGTAAATGATAAAAGAAATAATTTATGAAGTGTGAATGCTAGCAGGTGCACAAGTTTGATCAATGATAATTTCAATCACCTTTTCTAGCATCATTATATGTCATAACAGTAGCTCATCTCATAAAACTTTTTATGATCAAGTAACAAGCTATTCACATGTTAAAGTATAGATCATAAACTTTCTTGAAAACTAACAAAGAGTGCTCTTAGTCATCAAACAATTGTAATTCATATTATTTTTAGGAAGTGTCTATGTCAGAGCTTTGATTAAGCAAACTCCACATACTCAACTATCATTTAATCTTTCACAATGCTAACACTCACGTGATATTTATGGGTTCAAAGTTTTAATCGGACACAGAGAAAGATAGGGGCTTATAGATTCGCCTCCCAACCTTTTACCTCAAGGGTAATGTCAACATTAATAGTTCATGATAACTTACATCCAATTGGATATATATATATATATATATATATATATATATATATATATATATATATATATATATATATATATATATATATCAGGATCTTTCTAACACAATGTGCTTGCCAAAGGATAAATGTAAAAAGGAAAGGTGAAGACCACCATGACTCTTGCATAAGGTAGAAGATAAAAGTAAAAGATAGGCCCTTCGCAGAGGGAAGCAGAGGTTGTCATGCGATTTTAAGGTTGGATGCACAAAATCTTAATGCAAAAGAACGTCACTTTATATTGCCACTTGTGATAGGGACCTTTATTATGCAGTCTGTCGCTTTTATTGCTTCCATATCACAAGATCGTATAAAGCTTATTTTCTCCACACTAATAGATCATACATATTTAGAGAGAAATTTTTATTGCAAGTAGCGACGACAACTTACTTGAAGGATCTTACTCAATCCATAGGTAGGTATGTTGGACTCTCATGGCAAAACTCGTTTTAAGGGATATTCGGAAGCACAAGTAGTATCTCTACTTGGTGCAAAGAATTTGGCTAGCATGAGGGGGAAAGGCAAGCTCAGCATGTTGCATAATCCATGACAATATACTTTATTTCGGATATAAGAAAACATAACCCATTACGTTGTCTTCCTTGTCCAACATCAAACTTTTAGCATGTCATATTTTAATGAGTGCTCACAATTGCAAAAGATGTCCAAGATAGTATATTTATATGTGAAATCTCTCTTCCTTCAATATTCTTTCATGAATTGTTCAAGTGACCAATTCCACGTTTGCTAACTTTCAATAAGTTTGCTACCTATACTTATTATGTGTGAAGTCATTAATCCCAATGTTATAAGCATATGAAACATATATAAATTCAGATTTATGACATTCAATTCATTCAACCATTTACTCATAGAATATACGTGAAGCACATGAGTAAATCACAAACTACTCCAAAAGATATAAGTGAAGAACACTGAGTAGTCAAATAATTAACTAGCCATGGGAGGATTCTTTTTCATTCAAGATTTCAGATCCAATGATTTTATTCAAACAGCAAGTAAAACTGAAAATACGCTCCAAGCAAAACACATATCATGTGACGAATAAAAATATAGCTCCGAGTAAGGTATACCGATAGTTTTGAAGACAAAAGAGGGGATGCCTTCCGGGGCATCCCCAAGCTTAGGCGCTTGAGCCTTCCTTGAATATTACCTTGGGGTGCCTTGGGCATCCCCAAGCTTAGGGTCTTTCCACTCCTTATTCTCCTCATATCGATATCTCACCCAAAGCTTGAAAACTTCAATCACACAAAACTTAACGGAACTTCGTGAGATAGGTTAGTATGATAAAGAGTAAACCATTCACTTTGGTACTGTCAAAGACAAGGTTCATAATTGTTCTCACGCAATGCCTACTGTACCATATCATTTCTACAATTTATGTTGAGAAATATAAGCCATAGAAACTAGAAAACAAGCAAACTATTCAATGAAAACAGAATCTGTCAAAAACAGAAAAGTCTGTAATAATCTGAACAGCAACCATACTTCTGCTACTCCAAAAATTATGAAATAAATTGGTGGACGTGAGGAATTTGTCTATTAATCTTCTTCAAAAATAATCAACTCAAAAGCACTCTTCTGTAAAAAATGACAGCTAATCTCGTGAGCACAAAGTTTCTGTTTTTTACAGCAAGATCACATTAACTTTCACCCAAGTCTTCCCAAAGGTCTTACTTGGCACTTTATTGAAACAAAAGCTATAAAACATGATTAATACAGTAGCTTAATCATGTAATACACAAAAACAGTAAGGGTAAATATTGGTTTGTCTCCCAACAAGCGCTTTTCTTTAGTGCCTTTTAGCTAGGCATGATGATTTCAATGATGCTCACATAAAAGAAGATAATTGAAACATAAAGAGAGCATCATGAAGAATATGACTAGCACATTTAAATCTAACCCACTTCCTATGACTAGGTATTTTGTGAGCACATAATTTATAGGAACAAGAATCAACTAGCATAGGAAGGCAAAACAAGTATAACTTCAAAACTTTAAGCACATAGAGAGGAAACTTGATATTATTGCAACTCCTACAAGCATATATTCCTCCCTCATAATAACTTTCAGTAGCATCATGAATGAATTCAAAAATATAACCATCACATAAAGCATTCTTTTCATTATCTACAAGCATAGAAATTTTACTACTCTCCACATAACCAAAATTCTTCTCATTCGGAATAGTGGGATCACTAATTCCTAAAGTTGACACTCTTCCAACCCCACTTTAGATTATATTATTATCATACTCGAAAAGATATAAGTGAAGTTCATGGAGCATTCTACAATTAATATTGACTAACCAATATCCAAGCTTAAAATATATAAGTGAAGCACACGAAGCATTCTATAAAACCATACTCAAAAGATTTAAGTGAAGCACAAAGAGCATTCTATAAGGTCATACTCAAAAGATATAAGTGAAGCACATGAATCATTCTATAAATTGATGAAGGGACATATCATACTAGCATGGTTCTTAAAGAAAATAAAAACATAAAGGACACAAATCATGTGAACAAAACAAAAACCGAGGTATACCGGTAATTGTTGAAGAAGAAAGATGGGATGCCAACCGGGGCATCCCCAAGCTTAGATGCTTGAGTATCCTTGGAATATTTACTTGGGGTGCCTTGGGAATCCCCAAGCTTGAACTCTTGCCTCTCTTTATTCTTCTCACATCGGTAACTCCTCGTTCTTCGAACAGTTCATCCACAAAAACTTAACAAAAACTTTGTGAGATCCGTTAATATACTAAAGCAAATCACTACCTTTAGGTACTGTAATGAACTAATTCTTTATTTATATTGGTGTTAAACCTACTGTATTCCAACTTCTCTATGGTTCATACCCCCCGATACTAGCCATAGATTCATCAAAATAAGCAAACAACACGCGAAAAACAGAATCTTTCAAAAACAGGACAGTCTGTAGTAATATGGAAGTTTAGTAAACTTCTGTAACTCCCAAAATTATGAAATAAATTTGACAATTTGAAAATTTTGTACAGAAGTAATGTGCAAAAAGTTTCAGACCCATTTGACCTTCCAGTAAAAAATGTAAAATCACACACTACAGCCAAAGTTTATGTTTTTGTTCTGCAAATAGTAAACAAGCAATCTAATCATCCTAAAACCAAAGCTTGGCACATTATTTTTATAATACAATGGATATACACAAGGGGATAATTATTTACAGATAAACTTCCATGAAAAATTCTACATTGTTTTCATGAGCATGAACACGAACGCTCAAGGTCGACCCTCACTTCTTCAATGCATAACTTTCCAATCACTTCTCTTTTTGAAAAACTTTTTAGGCACGGAAGGCAAGTAAATTTTTTTGTATTTTCATTCTTAATTTTTTTTGTATGTTTCACCCACAACTAAACAGAAAAAAAAGGAAAAAACAAAATCTACTTAGTGAAGAAAGCAAACAAGCACACACGAGAATATCAACCCCACGCTATTGCTCCCCGGCAACGGCGCCAGAAAAGAGCCTGATAATCCCCAAGTGCAGGGAATCATCGTAGCAATTCCCAAAGGTGGAAGTGATAAGTATGGAGTGTCGAACCCACAAGGAGCTAAAGTTAAGATCAATATTCTCTCAAGTCCTATCTGCCACTGATACGAGTCTACGTACATGTAGCGACCAGACCTCAAACAGTCTGTGCTCCTGTGCACCAGTGTCATCCCTGGATCAGTAATGCTGACACGCACAGTACAAATGGAGGATTTATAACAGAGTAGCAATCACACACTTATTACAACGAGTATCTCAAAAGAGAAATAAGTGTGATAAATATGGCTTAAGGCCATCTAAATACGATAACAGCGGAAGACTTGGAAGATAAGTGAGTCCATCAACTCCAACGGCATCACTGAGTATAAGACCACGACCTAAGGCACCTTACTCGTCGTCTGAAAAGTCTGCAACATGAAACGTTGCAGCCCGAAATGGGTCAACACATGGAATATGCTGGCAATGTAACACATAGAGAGTAATGAATATAATAATGCTATACTACATGCATATATGGCTGGTAGAAGGCTCTATGGTTACAGTTTTGCGAAAAGCCAATTTTTCCCTACTCCAAAGGAATAAATTTTATTTAACTATCATGGTGGTTGTTAAACATTGAGATGGTTGACAGCATCTCAATCCCAATTAAGTATCATCATTAACCCAACAAAATTAATTAAAGTAACATGATGAGATTCACATGATAATCCAAATACTAGATACTCAAGATATCCATAACCGGGGACACGGCTAATCATGATTAGTTTGTACACTCTGCAGAGGTTTGCGCACTTTTCCCCACAAGACTCGATCGCCTCCGCTTGATTCTCGCACTACATGATGTTTGAGAAACGGATGACCGAGACACAGTCTTTCAGAAACAATAACTCTTTACTCCGGGTGGACAGTTACACCTACTTTCCCCTACATCTGCTAGCCCACCTCTTCAAGAGATCATGTAACCTACTCAACTATGCTAGAGCCCATAATAGCTTGTGGCTGCACACGGAAGTTTCTAGCATGAATAATCTCATGATCCCTTTGAACCTGGGTGGCGGTCCAAAAGAAAAACAGGCAACCCTGGAATACCCATGTACATCAATCCACCCAGATGTGAGTTTCAGTTGCCACCTTAAGGTTGACCATTAATTAACAATCTCACATCTGTCATGGTAACACTCAAACCCAATCCACGTCTACTAGCATAGCATAGCAATATAAGCAAACGTAGAAGTAACTCCCAAGGGTTTGATAATAAAACAGGTAATAGGTACTACCTCAACTACTTCCAAATACCCACAATTTAATTAGATCCTAATCATGAAATTGTTTGAGGATTGGTCTAATGCAATAAAACTGGGTAGTAAAAGAGGTATGATCACAGTGTTACTTGCCTTGTTGATGATCCGTGAAACTTAGAGATTCGAAGTAGCAAGCGGCGCACTCCGGGTACTCTATCGCAAACAAACAAGCAAACAATAAGCACTCATCTAATGCACAGGTAAAACTCAAATAAAGATCTAACCAGAAAGTTCAACTTAAGAGCTCCGGTTTGCAAAAAGAATCGAATCTAACGAAGCAACGAAAGTCAAACGGCGAAAGAAACAAGCTTCATTTTCTAATCTGGATCTAAGTCAAATTTTACAGTAGCAAAAACTTGTTTGAATAGGTTAAACGGAAAGAGAATTTCGAGACGAAACTCTAGGCGCTTGAATCGCCTGATTTCGATAAACGAGCTAAAAGATAAACTAAAACGAAAAACACATCAGAAATCGCGATCTGGGAAATCGCGGAAAATCCGACGAAAAAGAAAACTGACGAACAGTCAAACGGACGGACGTTCGTTAACTGCGGCTAACTGGTGAACACGTTCGTTAAAACGAACGGATCGGTGAACGTTCACTAACTAACTAAACCGAAAAAAATAAACCAATCTCATAAAAAAACCTAGGATTTCAAATAAAATAAACCGAGGCAGTTTTTTTAAAAAAACCGGACGGTCGGCGGCGGCTGCGGCTACCTCGTCGGAGCAACTCCGGCGGGGCTCGGGACGGGCTCCGGCGGGGCTCGGGGGGTGCGGCGAGGGGCGGCGGTGTTCGGGAGCTCCGGCGGCGGCTCCTCGCGCGGCTTCGGGCGTCGGGGCTCCGGCGGCTTCGGACTCCGGCGGCTTCGGGCTGGGGCGGGATGAGGTGAGGGCGGCGGGGTCGGGGGAGTATATAAGGAGGGGTGGTGCCGTGGGGAAGGGGTAAGGCGGCGGCGGCGTCGTCCCCGACCGGGACTCGGGCGGCGGCGGGAGCTAGGTCTCCGGGAGGGAGACGGCTCGGGCGGTGGGCTGGGCCATCGGCTGGGCTTCGGCCCAGTCGGCGCGCTTGGGATTTTTTGTTTTTAAATAATTTCGCCGAACCTAAGAAAAATCATAGAAAAATAAAAAAATCCAAAAATGCCAAAACAAATTTTCACCGTCTAATTAAAATAATTAGAACGAGATGAACATTTTCTTGGCCCAAAAATGCAGTTTTGAAAACGTTCAATTTTTCTAATGCAATTAAAATTGCAAATAAAATCCGAATAAAATCAAATATTTGATTTTAATATTTTTCCTCCAATATTTCAATTATTTTGGAGAAGTCATATTTTCTCCTCTCATTTATTTTAATACGAAATATTTTTCGGAGAGAAAAATAATTAAAACCAAAATCCTCGTTTCATTATTTGATAAAAATCAAATATGAAAACCGTGAAAAATTCCCCAACTCTCTCCGAGGGTCCTTGAGTTGCTTAGGATTTTCGAGGATTTTGCCAAAATGCAATAAAATATGCTATGCAGTGGTGATCTAATGTATAACATTCCAAATTGAAAATTTGGGATGTTACAAACCTACCCCCCTTAAGATGAATCTCGCCCTCGAGATTCGGGTTGGCTAGAAAATAGGTGAGAGTGGTTCTTCCGTAGATCTTCCTCTGGCTCCCAGGTGGCTTCGTCCTCGGTATGGTGACTCCACTGAACTTTGCAAAACTTGATAACCTTGCTGCGGGTGACTCGGCTGGCATACTCAAGAATCTTAACTGGTTTCTCCTCATAGGTCAAGTCACTATGCAGCTGAATCGCTTCCAGTGGCGCCGTATCTCTCAGTGGTATCTCAGCCATCCCTGCGTGGCACTTCTTTAACTGGGAAACGTGAAATACATCATGAACTCCTGACAATCCTTCAGGCAATTCCAGTTTGTAAGCAACTTCTCCCATACGCTCCAAAATTTTGTATGGTCCTACAAAACGTGGCGCTAACTTTCCTTTAACTCCAAAGCACTTAACTCCTTGAAGTGGTGATACACGAAGATAAACTATGTCTCCGACTTCGTGAACTGTCTCCTTGCGTTTAGAATCTGAATAACTCTTCTGCCTGGACTGGGCTACCTTGAGCCTATCGCGAATCAACTTCACTTTCCGTTCAGACTCTTTAATCAAATCTGGTCCAAACAACTGGCGGTCTCCAACTTCGTTCCACAACAAGGGTGTTCTGCACCTCCTTCCGTACAAAGCTTCGAAAGGGGCCATCTTCAAACTGGATTGGTAACTGTTGTTGTAAGAAAACTCTGCATACGGCAAATTCTTATCCCAACTAGATCCATAATCTAGCGCACAAGCTCTCAGCATATCTTCCAAAATCTGATTGACTCTCTCGGTCTGTCCGTCTGTCTGTGGATGAAAGGCTGTACTGAACTCTAGCCTGGTACCCAAAGTTTCATGTAACTGATTCCAAAACTTTGAAGTAAATTGGGTTCCTCTATCTGATACAATGGTCCTCGGAACTCCATGCAGACATACAATCCTGGTCATGTATATCTTTGCCAACTTAGCACTGGTGTAAGTGGTCTTCACTGGGATGAAATGAGCTACTTTCGTCAAACGATCGACTACAACCCATATCGAGTCATAGCCTGAACGAGTCCTGGGCAATCCCGTGATAAAATCCATGCCTAGTTTATCCCATTTCCATTCGGGTATCGGCAATGGCTGTAGCAATCCTGCTGGCTTCTGATGCTCTGCCTTCACTCTCTGACATACATCGCAAACTGCTACATACTCTGCAATATCTTTCTTCATTCCGGTCCACCAGAAAATATCCTTCAAATCCAAATACATCTTGGTATTTCCTGGGTGAATCGAATACGGCGAATCATGGGCCTCTTGCAAGATCAACTTCCTGATCTCCGGATCATTGGGCACATAAACGCGGTCCTCAAACCATAAGGTATCGTGCTCATCCTCACGAAATCCCTTGGCTTTTCCTTTGCTCATCCTTTCCTTTATCTCATCAATCCCCTTGTCTGTCTTTTGAGCTTCCCTGATCTTTTCCATCAAGGTAGACTGAATCTCCAACGTTGCTACGTAACCTCTCGGTACTATCTCCAAACATAGCTCGCGAAGATCCTCGGCTAATACTTTCGGTAGCCCTCCGGTCATGAGTGTGTTGACATGGCTCTTGCGGCTCAACGCATCTGCTACTACGTTAGCCTTCCCAGGGTGATAATGCAATCTCATATCATAATCCTTAATGAGCTCCAACCATCTCCTTTGCCTGAGATTCAACTCCTTCTGCGTGAAAATGTACTTCAAACTCTTGTGATCCGTGTACACCTCACAGTGGTTTCCGATGAGAAAATGTCTCCATGTCTTCAACGCATGCACTACGGCTGCTAACTCCAAATCATGGGTGGCATAATTCTTCTCATGGGGTTTAAGTTGTCGTGAAGCATATGAAACAACTCTTCCCTCCTGCATTAGCACTGCTCCAAGTCCTCGACGTGAAGCGTCGCAATATACTTCATAATCCTTGCGTTGATCTAGCAGAATCAACACTGGTGATGTAACCAAACGTTTCTTCAACTCTTGGAAACTAGCTTCGCATTCCTCAGTCCAATTGAATTTGGTGTCCTTCTTTAACAGCTCTGTCATGGGCTTAGCAATCCTCGAGAAATTCTCAATGAACCTCCGGTAGTATCCTGCAAGTCCAAGAAACTCCGGATCTCTCCAACTGATGCGGGTGATTCCCAGCTTGTTACTGTGTCAACTTTGGCGGGGTCTACTGCTATTCCTTCTCCGGATATAACATGTCCGAGGAATCCAACTTCCTTCAGCCAAAACTCACATTTGCTGAAGTTGGCGTATAACTGATGTTCTCTGAGCTTCTCAAGTACCAAACGCAAATGCTCCTTATGCTCCTCTTCGTTCTTTGAGTAGACCAAAATATCATCAATGAACACCACGACGAACTTATCCAAAAACTCCATAAACACTTTGTTCATCAGGTTCATGAAATAGGCAGGTGCGTTAGTCAGACCAAATGGCATAACGGTATACTCATACAACCCATACCTCGTGGTAAAAGCCGTCTTAGGTATATCCTGCTCTCGAATCTTCAACTGATGGTATCCTGATCGTAGATCGATCTTGGAAAATACCTTAGCTCCTTGTAGGCGGTCAAACAAATCATTGATCATCGGTAGTGGGTACTTGTTCTTGATGGTCACTTCATTCAATCCTCGATAATCAACAACCATCCTCAGCGATCCATCTTTCTTCTCCACTAGAAGTACGGGTGATCCCCAAGGTGAAGAACTTGGGCGAATATAGCCTTTATCCCGTAACTCCTTAATCTGCTTCTTAATTTCTTCCAAATCCTTTGCGGGCATCCTGTACGGTCTCTTAGATATTGGTCCTGTGCCTGGCAAAAGCTCGATCAAAAACTCAATGTCTCTATCCGGTGGCATGCCTGGCAACTCTTCTGGAAATACAACGGGGTAATCCTTCACCACTGGTACTTCCTCCTGTACAACTCCTGATAAGGAATTCACTTGAGTCCTCTTCGGCACATGCTAGGATACATACTTAATCCTTCTCCCTTCTGGGGTGGTAAGCAAAATCGTCTTGCTGGAGCAATCTATGTTTCCCCCATACATCGGTAACCAATCCATACCCAATATTACGTCCAAACCTTGCGACTCCAAGATTAACAAGTCTGAGGGGAAAACATGCCTACCTATGGCCAATGGCATCTGAAAACATCCTTGGCTTGCCATATACTCTGCTCCTGGCGAGGTTACTAACATAGGTGTTCTGAGAACTTTGGTGGGCAACTTAAACTTATCCACAAATCCCCTTGATATGTATGAATGCGATGCACCAGTATCAAAAAGAACGATTGCAGTAAATGACTTAACCAAAAACTTACCTATTACTGCATCTGGTTGAGCTTCAACCTCCTCCACGCTAACGTGGTTCACATGTCCTTTGTTAAAAGGGTTCGGCTTCTTCCCAGAGCTTCCGTTGACATTTCCATTCTGGGCTTCAGGACATTCATTGGCATAATGTCCAGTCTTCTGGCACTTAAAGCAAGTGACTTGGCTCAGGTCTCTCTTAGCTGGGGTTGAAGGGTTGGTACGGTTCTGGCCGTTGCTTCCTCCATTCCCATTACCATTCTTGGGGCCATTATGGTTGTGCGAACTACCTCCTCCATGGGTATGCTAAAACTGTCCTCCCGATTTCGGGGTAAAACGTGGCTTCTGCTGAGCCCCAGAATTGTACTTCCCTTGTCCATACTTCCTCTTACAGTTTTCAATATGTTGCTGCTTCCCTTCAACCATGAGAGCTTTATCTACCAACTCCTGGTAGTTGTTGAAGGTTGCTACCATCAACTGCATACTCAGCTCATCATTCAGTCCTTCCAGAAACTTCTCCTACTTGGCTGCATCTGTAGCAACGTCATCTGGAGCATAACGTGCTGACTTACTAAAGTCCTCCACATACTGGCCTACGGTGCGTCCTCCTTGGCGTAGGTTGCGAAACTCACGCTTCTTCATGGCCATAGCTCCTGCTGAAACATGGGCAGTACGGAAAGCTTGCTGAAACTGGTCCCATGTGACAGTGTCAATAGGGTGTGTGGCTGTGTAATTCTCCCACCATGATGCTGCGGGTCCATCAAGCTGATGTGCGGCCAATCGCACTCTCCGCATCTATGCATCCTGCAGTGGTCAACTCCCTTCCAACTTTGTGGAGCCAATCATCTGCAACAATCGGCTCGGTGCTGCTGGAAAACACCGGCGGATTTAGCCTCAAGAAACGGGCTAAGTGATCAACAGGTGGTGGTGGTGGGTTGTTTTTGTTGTTGCCTTGGTTCTGTACTAATACTTGCATCAGAGCATTCTGCTACTGAATCAACTGAGTGATCTCCGGTGGGAAAACAAATCCGGTGTCGCGTCTCGGAGGCATCTGATAGGTTTAGAAAAGATGAGAATTTAGAATAGAATGAGGTCTAGAAAGGAAACACTACCCATATGCACATGAGACAAACACAAACAATATCACTCAATCAAACAAGGCATACAATCGATCTAACTATTGTTACAAAGTGCTCGGACTATACTATATACATGGGGGAAAATACTACTACTGATTATGGGGGGGTCTACTAGAAATTTTGATCGGTCGAAGACTCCATGATATCTGCTCCAGCTTCATCAACAAAGTCATCTTCACTGGGGTCTGAGTCGGTGTCGTCGATGATGATGTAGTTATCCGGGCAAGTAGAATCGTCATCTTCTCCTCCTAGTGCTGGGTCTCCCATGAATACTCCGATCTTCTGTGTCAGGTCGCCGTTCTTCCTCACTAGTGCGACGATTTCCTCCATATAATCCTCGCGTGTAGCCTTGAGTTCTTCTTCCAACTCCGTGATCTTGGTCAATGCCTTCTTCAGATCTATCATGTCTGCGCACATCTGGTTTTCCTGGCGACGAATGTGTTGGTTTTGCTCCTGGATGAAAGCTGCAATTGATCCATCCTTCTTGGTGCTGATCATCTCCCATTGCTCATCTCGGCGTCCACAAATCTGATAAATAGTATCCTTAAGCTCCGTGTGGTAGACTTCTCCAATGCGTCCCATAGAGATGTGGGCTGCCATGCTCTTCCCTAAACTCCAGGTTGGTGCATCAAAGGAAAACTCTATAGGCTCAGTGACTGGCGTAAACGTCCTTCCTGGAACTTGAACTTGAATCTTCCAGTGCTTCTCTTCTGGTAGTGTGGCTTTGTAAGTCCCGGTGAAGCTTGGTATTCCGATGTTTAGGTACTTAGTGACTTCCTTCAAGTGTCGTCCAAAAGGTGTATCTTCATCCGGTTGCATGAACTTGTTCCTTGCATCCGCCATTCCTAGAAGAGTAGAAAGTGGAGAGGAGTCAGAAATGAGAAGAGAGTAGTGTTCTAGGGTTTAAGCTTAGTGGTCGTGTCCTACAGTCAGTGTGTGCTCTGATACCACCTTTGTAGCGACCAGACCTCAAACAGTCTGTGCTGCTGTGCACCAGTGTCATCCCTGGATCAGTAATGCTAACATGCACAGTACAAATGGAGGATTTATAACAGAGCAGCAATCACACACTTATTACAACGAGTATCTCAAAAGAGAAATAAGTACGATAAATATGGCTTAAGGCCATCTAAATACGATAACAGCGGAAGACTTGGAAGATAAGTGAGTCCATCAACTCCAACGGCATCACTGAGTATAAGACCACGACCTAAGGCACCTTACTCGTCGTCTGAAAAGTCTGCAACATGAAACGTTGCAGCCCGAAACGGGTCAGCACATGGAATATGCTGGCAATGTAACACATAGAGAGTAATGAATATAATAATGCTATACTACATGCATATATGGCTGGTAGAAGGCTCTATGGTTACAGTTTTGCGAAAAGCTAATTTTTCCCTACTGCAAAGGAATAGATTTTATTTAACTATCATGGTGGTTGTTAAACATTGAGATGGTTGACAGCATCGCAATCCCAATTAAGTATCATCATTAACCCAACAAAATTAATTAAAGTAACATGATGAGATTCACATGATAATCCAAATACTAGATACTCAAGATATCCATAACCGGGGACACGGCTAATCATGATTAGTTTGTACACTCTGCAGAGGTTTGCGCACTTTTCCCCACAAGACTCGATCGCCCCCGCTTGATTCTCGCACTACATGATGTTTGAGAAACGGATGACCGAGACACAGTCTTTCAGAAACAATAACTCTTTACTCCGGGTGGACAGTTACACCTACTTTCCCCTACATCTGCTAGACCACCTCTTCAAGAGATCATGTAACCTACTCAACTATGCTAGAGCCCATAATAGCTTGTGGCTGCACATGGAAGTTTCTAGCATGAATAATCTCATGATCCCTTTGAACCTGGGTGGCGGTCCAAAAGAAAAATAGGCAACCCTGGAATACCCAGGTACCTCAATCCACCCATATGTGAGTTTTAGTTGCCACCTTAAGGTTGACCACTAATTAACAATCTCACATCTGTCATGGTAATACTCAAACCCATTCCACGTCCACTAGCATAGCATAGCAATATAAGCAAACGTAGAAGTAACTCCCAAGGGTTTGATAATAAAACAGGTAATAGGTACTACCTCAACTACTTCCCAATACCCACAATTTAATTAGATCCTAATCATGCAATTGTTTGAGGATTGGTCTAATGCAATAAAACTGGGTAGTAAAAGAGGTATGATCAAAGTGTTACTTGCCTTGCTGATGATCCGTGAAACTTAGATATTCGAAGTAGCAAGCGGCGCACTCCGGGTACTCTATCGCAAACAAACAAGCAAACAATAAGCACTCATCTAATGCACAGGTAAAACTCAAATAAAGATCTAACCAGAAAGTTCAACTTAAGAACTCCGGTTTGCAAAAAGAATCGAATCAAACGAAGCAACGAAAGTCCAACGGCGAAAGAAACAAGCTTCGTTTTCTAATCTGGATCTAAGTCAAATTTTACAGTAGCAAAAACTTGTTTGAAGAGGTTAAACGGAAAGAGAATTTCGAGACGAAACTCTAGGCGCTTGAATCGCCTGATTCCGATAAACGAGCTAAAAGATAAACTAAAACGAAAAACACATCAGAAATCGCGATCTGGGAAATCGCGGAAAATCCGACGAAAAAGAAAACTGACGAACAGTCAAACGAACGGACGTTCGTTAACTGCGGCTAACCGGTGAACATGTTCATTAAAACGAACGGATTGGTGAACGTTCACTAACTAACTAAACCGAAAAAAATAAACAAAACTCATAAAAAACCTAGGGTTTCAAAAAAAATAAACCGAGGCGTTTTTTTTAAAACCGGACGGTCGGCGGCGGCGGCGGCTACCTCGTCGGGGCAACTCCGGCGGGGCTCGGGGCTGCGGCGAGGGGCGGCGGGGCTCGGGGAGGCGACGGGCAACGGCGTTCGGGAGCTCCGGCGGCGGCTCCTCGCGCGGCTTCGGGCGTCGGGGCTCCGGCGGCTTCGGGCTGGGGCGGGATGAGGTGAGGGCGGCGGGGTCGGGGGAGTATATAAGGAGGGGGTGCCGTGGGGAAGGGGTAAGGCGGCGGCGGCGTCGACCCCGACCGGGACTCGGGCGGCGGCGGGAGCAAGGTCTCCGGGAGGGAGACGCTCGGGCGGTGGGCTGGGCCGTCGGCTGGGCTTCGGCCCAGTCGGCGCGCTCGGGATTTTTTTTTAAATAATTTCGCCGAACCTAAGAAAAATCGTAGAAAAATAAATATAAATCCAAAAATACCAAAACAAATTTTCACCGTCTAATTAAAATAATTAGAACGAGATGAACATTTTCTTGGCCCAAAAATGCAGTTTTGAAAACGTGCAATTTTTCTAATGCAATTAAAATTGCAAATAAAATCTAAATAAAATCAAATATTTGATTTTAATATTTGTTCCTCCAATATTTCAATTATTTTGGAGAAGTCATATTTTCTCCTCTCATTTATTTTAATACAAAATATTTTTCGGAGAGAAAAATAATTAAAACCAAAATCCTGGTTTCATTATTTGATAAAAATCAAATATGAAAACCGCGAAAAATTCCCCAACTCTCTCCGAGGGTTCTTGAGTTGCTTAGGATTTTCGAGGATTTTTCCAAAATGCAATAAAATATGCTATGCAATGATGATCTAATGTATAACATTCCAAATTGAAAATTTGGGATGTTACAGTACATCGAACATTTGCTTCCAACTAGAAACGAGAAATAAAACTACGTTGTGGGTATGAAGAGGATAACTTTGCATGATATCGGAGAGCTAAAATATAAAAGTAGGTGTTGTTATCATAAAGTTAGAATATATTACTAAATATTATAAATAGCGAGTGTGGAATAATGATGGATCGGTGTGCGGAATTATCCTAGGCAATTGTTAACAAGACCGGTAGTCGTCATTGCAATTTCATATGAGGGAGAGGCATAAGCTAACATACTTTCTCTTCTTGGATCATATGCACTTATGATTGGAACTCTAGCAAGCATCCGCAACTACTAAAGATCATTAAGGTAAAACCCAACCATAGCATTAAAGCATCAAGTCCCCTTTATCCCATACGCAACAACTCCCTTACTCGGGTTTATGCTTCTGTCACTCAAGCAACCCACTATAAGCGAATCATGAACGTATTGCAACACCCTACAACGGGAATCCCTCATGCTTGCGCGACACGGAGGGCACCATAGGACAGCACCAAAATAAAACATACACCTCGTACCAATCTATATCATCAATCAACCCAAGGACAAAAGATATCTACTCAAAACATCATAGGATGGCAACACATCATTGGATCATAATATGTAGCATAAATCACCATGTTCAAGTAGGGATTACAGCGGGGTGCGGGAGAGTGGACCGCGTAAAAGAGATGAGGATGGTGATGATGATGGTGATGTTGATGAAGACGATCACCGCGGCGATGATTCCCCGCCCGATGGCACTCCGGCGCCACCGAGAGAGAGGAGGAGAGGTTCTGCCCCTTGTGCGTCCTCCTCCATGCCCCCACCCCCTAGATGGGGAGAGTTTCTCCCTCTGGTCCTTGGCCTTCATGGCGATGATGGCCCCTCCAGGATCCTCCTCCATGGCCTCCGGTGATGATGGCCCCCTCCGGCAGGGTGCCAGAGAGGGCCTAGATTGATTTCTCTTGGCTACAGAGGCTTGGGGCGGTGGAACTTCTGATCTAGGTTATTTTCTGTGAGTTTCTGTATTTATAGGAATTTTTGGCGTTGGTTTCACGTCAGGGGGGTCTCCGAGTCGTCCACGAGGTAGGGGCCCACGCCTAGGGGGGTGGGCGTGCCCCCCACCCTCGTGGACAGCCCGGGACTCGTCTGGCCCAAATCTTTTACTCCAGGGGCTTCTTTTGGTCCATAAAAAAACATCAAAAATTGGCACGTCAATTGGACTCCGTTTGGTATTCCTTTTCTGTAAAACTCAAAAACAAGGAAAAAACAGAAACTGGCACTAGGCTCTAGGTTAATAGGTTAGTCCCAAAAATCATATAAAATAGCATATAAAACATCTAAGATGGATAATATAATAGCATGAATACATCATAAATTGTAGATACGTTAGAGACGTATCAGGGCGCCACCGCCGGGAGAGCAGGGCGGTCCACACGGCAGATTTGGTGGGGAGGAGGCCGATGATGATGAGCAGCATGTCGTCGGGGAGGCTGCTGATGAAGTCCAGGCTCGCCGGATGGGGCTTTGGCTCGAGCCGTCTCCGCTTGTTGGCTGCCTCGCCGTCCATCTCAACCGGCGGCGACGCCGGTGTACACGTGTGCTGGTGTGTGTTGTGTGCTGGCCTGCTGGGTGTGCGCGACTGCGTCCTTCTGTGCATGCCGCCGCGCAGTGGTGAATTGTGCGCGAGTGCGTCCTTCACGCGGAAGAAGTGTGTCCTCAATGCGCCCTCATTTACTAGCGTGCGGGGTGCTACCCCGAGTGGTTTGAACTTTGTTTACTTCACCGTGTGTCATATGGGCCTCTAGTTTACTTATTTTCGCCCACTACCACATGGGCCAGCACACGAAGATAGAGAACACGAGCTGACAAGGAAGCATGTGGACTGGTTGACCAGTCAACTAAACAATATACGGAGCTATACGCTGACACAGTGAGCGTATAATCCGCCGGTATAGAGAGTTCGAGTGAGAGGGGAGGCCCGTGAGAGATAGCAGAGAGGGAGAAAGAGCTACTCCCTCCGTTCGATAATGTAGTGCCAACATTTTTTTTAAGTCAAACATTTGAAACTTTGACCAAGTTTATAAAGAAATTACTTATATCTACAATACCAAAGATAAATGATAGTATGAAGTAAGTACATGTTGTGATGAATCTAATGATTGTTCCAGATGTAAATGTTTTTCTCCACATATACCTGGTCTAACTTTTCTGAGGTTTGACTTTTCAAAACATCCATATGCTTATGTACGTGAGAGAGTACCTAACTACAGAGAGTGTGTGTGAAATAGAAAGAGTGACTGAAAAAAGTGTGTGTGGGTGTGTGAAAGAGACATGGACAACACACGATAAAAGTAGAGAAAAAGTGTGTGTCTTATGCAAACATATCAGACATGCATCTTCAACAGCGGAAGCAAGGTGAGGAGATAGTGTGTGGTTGTTTTCAACCGAGAGAGAAAGACCCCTAGCACGTGGCCAAGAGGGGTCTGACAAACAAGGGAGAGAGGTCGAGAGAGACGTACGGAGAAAATGCAGACATGGGGAGGAGAGAGTGTATGTTTGTCATAGAGAGATCCCCTGGAGATCATGATGGGACTACATGGGTGGGTGATCGAGTGACAAGGTGTGTGCGCGATAGAAGATACCCCAAGAGATATCAAGATAGACGTATGGATGGAAGGAGACAATACGTGTGTTCCTGATGACTAGTGAGAGATAATCATACTTAGGGGGGAGTGCGTGCGCCTATGATGGAGTGAGGGATTATGGTACTTAGGGGGTGCGTGTCACATAGAGAGAGAACAAGGGCGGAGAGTGTTAGATGGGTCTATGTAGCGCGAGCGAGACATGTGTATGTGTGAATCAGGGAGATATAAATTTTGAGAGAGATAGAGGAGCCCCGATAAGGTTGAGTGGTGCGTCAGATAGCTGAGAGGGGGGAAGAGATATTCCATCCGCTCGATAATGCAGTGCATGTAAAAAATTTAGAAGTCGAACTTTGGAAACTTTGACCAGGTTCACGCAAATGTTATTTATATCTACAATACCAAAGATACATCATATGAAACTACATCTCATGATGAATCTAATGGTATATGTTTGCCGTTCTAGATGTAAATGTTTTTCTCCACGTACATGGTCAAACTTTGTGATGTTTGACTTTTCAATAAATCTATATGCTATGGACCGAAGAGAGTGCCTAAGTCGAGACAGATCAAGTGCGTGTGAAGGAGAATGAGTGAGTGTGCAAAAAGAGTATGTGTGTGAAAGAGAAAGGGACAACAAATGATAAATTAGAGAGAGAGAGAGTGTGTGTTTTTGTTTCTTATGCAAACACATCACACATGCATCTCTGAGATAGAAAAGCAAGGTGAGGAGATACACGAAGATAGCTAGTGTGTGATTGTTTGCAACGGAGAGAGACACCCCTATAGCACATGTCCAATTAGAGAGAGGGACGCATGGACAACATGGACGCATGGGGAGGGAGAGAGGGCGTGTTTGTGATAGAGAGATTCCCTCGAGATCGTGAGGGGACTATATGGGTGGGAGATCGAGGGAGGTCCGTGCGCGATAGAAAGATGCCCCGAGAGAAATCGAGATAGACCATGCACATGTTTGTGATGGAGACTAAGATTAGCTAGTCATATACATATAGGGGGGACTGCGTGTGCCTACAATTGAGTGGGAGACCATCATACTTGGCTAGGCATGAGATTGTGTGTGTGTGCATGTGAGATGGAGAGAGAACGAGGGAGAGAGATAGAGTTTTAGATGGTTCTATCGAGTGTGAGTGAGATATGCATGTGTATGTGTGACACAGGGACATGGAGAGTTTGAGAGAGAGAGAGAGAGGGAAGAGCTCCGAGACGACAAAGTGGTGCGTGAGAGAGTTACGGGCAACGAGCCAAGGAATTTTTGTGTGTATGATGAGTGCACCCAAGATATTTAGCTTGGACTAGAGAATCATACATAGTGTGCGAGAGAGACCTATAGATGGAGTATATATGCATGCGAACTAGAAAGACCCCCGCCCACACACACACAAAGAGAGAGAGAGGGAGGGAGAGGGAGAGGGACCAACAAGGTTTGTGTGTTGGATGCGTGCGACAGAATTGAAGATTGTCGGCGAGAGAGAGAGAGAGAGAGAGAGAGAGAGAGAGAGAGAGAGCAGGAGTCCGGGAGAGGGGAAGGTCGCGTTTTATGCATCAAAGACTGATATAAACCATGTTTCGATATAAACTTGCATTCAAATATTTATATTGGAGAACATGTTGTCTGCAATCCACACATGCATGGAGATATGCGTATATCAAACAAGTTCATTAATTTGACTTTCTACATGTTCATGGAGTACTATAATACTGTACAGCATGCTACTAGATTGAGGTGTTCAATTTTGGATTTAGTTCACTATTTTGACTTGGTGAACGAGCTATTTCATTGAATCGAGATATTTCATTTTGGGTTTGATTCCTGTTTTTGAGTGGGTCAACTATTTGTTATATAGTAAATCGTTAGCAACGAGCATGTAAAAACACATTACTCCCGAGCATCATCTCTCCATCTAGAAAAGAAGTGGCAAGCTAATATTTCAAAATTTGATTCGAATCGACTTGGTAAGGTAGACGTGGATGCTCGTTCTCCCAAAATTTGAACGAACCATTAAACACCCTCTGCTCGGTGGAATTCGCCCGAGCAAATAAATGGGAGACGCGAAATTGCCGGCCTATGTGGGACACGCATCAATTGGCCCATTGTACATCGAGGGTAGGTTAGTAACTTCATCCAAGCGCGCCTTCTCCTCGGCCGAAATGACATGTGCCGAATAATTCATAAACCATGGTCGGCAAAACACCCTCTCCTCGCCCGAAATAGCTCGCGCCCACTATTTCAAAACACGCTCTCCTCGCCCGAAATCGCTCGCGCCCACTATATTTCAAAACACGCCCTCCTCGCCCGAAATCGCTCGCGCCCACTATATTTCAAAACGCGCCCTCCTCGCCCGAAATCATTTGCGCCCACTATTTGGGAGAAGCAAAGTTACTCTACTATCCCTGACCCTCAGTACACAGACCCAAGCCGAGAAGCCTAAAGGCAGGGGTAGAACTGTAACTCCCCCCCACATTTCAGACAAATGCGTCCGTAAGACATGGTTCCCCCTCCCAATTTCCCATTCATACCTCGTGGGGGCCAAATCACCTTCTCCCCGGAAGCTCCCTTCTCCCGAGCCGCGAAACCTCAGCCCCTCCTCCATGGCGCCCCCACCGCAACCAATTCACAGCCGCCCTCCTCCCTAATGCCGGAGACGCTGTCCATATGCCATCGTGCACTGGGCCGTGTGCCTCTTATTCCGTGTTGCTAGAGCTGCCTCGATGACGGCCGCGTGAACCGTACCGGAGCCGATTCACCCCATCGTTGTTCACAGCGCCGGAGCGGCTCCAACTTCGGATCCGTCCAGAGCCACGACGCTGCTTCCCCGTAGCCGTCGACAGTCCCGACATCTCTGCTTCCCTGCCGCCGGTAGCCACCGCAACCGCGCTGGCCTCACCGACTCGGCAGCTGGAGCTGTCTACTTCACCAGGCCGCCAGATAGGTCGCACCCTCATCTCAAATCACTTTATTTAGGCGTTAGTTGTCTGAATTTTATTCTGGGCCAATCGATTCCCAATGGGAAGCAGCACCCCTTGAGGAGGCGGAGCTCCTAGGCTGCCGGTTGGCTGGTGTCTAACGTAAGGGTGTGGGGGCGCAAGTTCGCCGTGATAGCAGCGCTTAGATGGCTATCTTAGAGTTGTGTGGGTTGAAGGTACTGCCGTCGCCGGATCTGGGTGACGGCGAGTCTTTGTGGATTGGCCCGGCGGCGGCGCAACCACGGCAGTGCGGTGGGGCGAGGAGCGGGGTTTTGGTCGGGGCCACGGACGGCGGAGGCAGGCTGCTCTGCCGGTGGTCGCTGGCTCTTCGGGGAAGATTCCGAACAGTGTCAGCCGGGAGGCACAAGACGGCTATCAAGCCATCCGGCGTAGATCGGACAGTACCAAAATAAAATAAAATCGTGTGACCCCAATTTAGTCTTCAGTCAACAGACGTGTGACCACTCTCGTACCTTGCTGTTGATCTCTTAGGGTATTTCTTCAGATCAGAGAGATGTGTCGTTCTTAACATTATGTGTTTTCTGCATCTTCAGCCACACCGTCTTCCGACTCACCGCAGCTGCTCCAACAAGGGAAGCATACACCAGAAGGGAGCTATAGTCCCCACTCAACAGTTCCCTGCATCGAACGCGCGTGCCGACATGGACAGCCACAACAACTGTAGGGCCATCGAAAAGTCAGCACATGATGCTCACTCCTATGGATGGCGGCCAGATAGGTTGTACCCTCATCTTACTTGTGTGCAACATTTATGGCTTTTTATTCATCTAAGCATGGAAAATAGATTATCACAATTCACTGTATATTCATGTTGATCTCTTACGGGTCTTGTTCAGGAGTTAACCCTGTTCCATAGTTCTGCTAAGAGACTTGTTCTTTAGGTAACGTTGTTCCATAGTTATCATCCATCAGCCAATGCTACCCCACAGGCTGGTGATTGTAGTATTATACCACTTCTAGTATTACCTATGTTGTTCTTTAATACTTTTGTGTGCCATCTAGTTAATCTCGAGTACAAACGATACATATTCTGTAGCTTTCATCTGTGTTCTCCCTTTAGTTTTTGAGACCTGTTGCTGCTAGTTACCCTAGTCCTACTATTTATGCCGTCTCCTACAGGCACTCATTACATAAATCTAACTACTAGTTGTCTTACATGCATGTCAGATATAATTGCACACACTGATTTATCCACAAGAACCTCACAGAGCAATGTAACAGCCAACAAACTTGACGTCAATGATACCCAATATGATGGAACATGTAAAGGCAGTTCTTCACAAGACTTGCAGAAAGATGATGAATCCTATTCACCCACAAGGTCCTTGCTCTAACTTGGCCCTTGATATGGGTAGAACATGGATATAATGTCCTGGAGTGCATCTACTCTGTTGCAATGCCTTGTGCTTAGCCTGCTGATCATGCATATAAATAAGGCATGCCTTCCTGTTTTTCAGTACCTATTCCATTCATGATAACATGTTTTCAAATTCAAGTACTGTCATTCTACTCTATCGCAATGCCATCTGCTTAGTTTGGACATCATGCTTCTGAATATCTTATGCATTGTTATTCATCCGTATGTACTTCATCTGTCTACCATACCATGTTCTTTTTTACATTGAAGTGTTGTTCTAGTGGTCTCTTGTAATGCCATCTTAGTTTTCCAATCATACACGCATATGTTGCCTTAGTGTTTTTCTGTATGTATTTCGCTAGCATACAGTTTTACATTCAAGTAGTGTTTTTTACAATGTTGTCCTGTCGTATCCCTAGCTCTTACATCATACTCCCTTCGTCCGGATTACATGTCGCAGAAATGGATAAAACTGGATGCATCTAGAACTGAAATACGCCTAGACCCATCCATTTATTTCCAGATGGAGGGAATACATGTCAATATGTCATGCCTTTCTATTCTTCAGTACCTATTCCATCGCTGCTGTAACATGTTTTATAATTGAAGCACCATTCTTCTATATAAGGCATGCAAGGGGAAGACGGCTCTGTTAGAATCTAAAGGGTTACAAACCAGGTCTTTGCAAAAGATCCAAACACCAGGAGATAATAAACCAACTCCAGTTTTCATAGATACTGCTCCAGTACAGAGAAACCCAACTCCCACTGATAATAAGCAGATTCCAGTGGCCAAAGAACTAGTTCGCTCCAGTCCAGCAAAAATATGTCAACTCCATTCTAAGAAGTGTGTGCGTATCCTCGCATCATGAAATTTTATAGCATTCTGATCATATTTTCTACATGTTTCTTACCCATCTCTCTTTTATAAAATAATCTTAAAGGATAGAAGACTTCCTCCATTGGGATCATATTCGAGGAAAGTATCTTGCGGGAATTCTCTGTGCTCCAATGTTGATGTAAGTACCTGTTGTATATCACTATATTTTTACGTCAGCATGCATTTTGTTAATTAGCGTGAATCCAACCTTTATCTGATCTAAAATTAGTTGTAGCAAAATGTTAAAGGTAACAATGTTGATTTTTGTAAGGAAAATTGCTTGGTAGTTTTGCATACTGAGCTGCATGAGTGTATTATCTCATATCATGCACATTACTGAATTGTAGTGCTACTCTGGTTGCCCATTCATTCATTGTGTCAATGTTGCTTTCGTATTACCTTCCGTGGCTGATGATAGTTGTGCCATATTGTGTTAATTTGGTGTAGGCTGGTGTGGTCTGGTTGCCCAAACGTTCGTTGTGTCAATGTTGCTTTCCTATTATCTGACCTGGACAATGATAGCAATGCTAGTGTGTTAATTTGGTGCAGGCTGCTGAAGATAAGAAAACAAACTCTGAAAACAGCAAGGCAACCCCATTGTTTCTTTCCAATAAATCTAGGCCAGGTAATATGGCAATAACTCTTGATTAATCTTTTCGGTTTCCCTCCTAATTTATGTTATGATGAAGTGGTCGAGACACTCTCCACTATCAATAATACAAGCCTGCCAAAATCGGCATATGAATCTGTTCAGTTTCCTCTGTCTTGAATGCAATGGAAAAAATGTATGTTCGTGAACCAATTAATGGCTGAAGCAATGATGGAAATGGTGGAGGAACCAGAGGTGCACATTCGTGCACAACAACAACTGATCAATGTTTTCAGAGGCAGTGTAGCAAAGCAGCAAGAACTTGCCCACATGCTTATGGGCGTCATCCGCGCTGAGGTTGCAGATTGTGACGTTGTAGATTGTTAGGTTATGTTCATTTATTCGCACTAGCATCAATCTTTGATTACCCAGTGGACGTAATTTCCTGTAATATATGCTGGATATGCAACGTTTTTTCGCCGTATGCCGTACCTTTGCTTGATCGGTTTTGGTCATGTGCATAATTGCTCATCGTAATGGGCTCAAATTATCTAATTGGGCCTAAAGACATGTACGAACTTTAGTGGACCCATTAAGTTAATGGGCCGTTACCAGGCCGAAAGTTAATGGTCGGCCCTCTTACCTCTCGGGTCGTTAATAGGCCGACATCGAAGCGGGCAACTAGTGGGCCCATTTGATTTGACGGGCCGTTAACATGCCGATACTAAGGTTGGGCTACATATGGCCAATATACTGTGAGACTTTAGTAGGCCGAAAGAGACAGCGAGCTCGTACTGGACCATGAAGAGCATGGGCCGCTAAGAGGCCGAAAGTCAGGTCATACTGTAAACGGCCCAACTGTGTTGTTTGCCTTTAGCAGGCCGAAAGAGAAACCGGGCTGGTATTGGACAATGAAGAGCATGGGCCGTCAAAAGGCCAAAACTCAGGTCCGACGGCAAATGGCCCAACTCACTTATGGGCCGTCAACAGGCTGAAAGACACACCGGGCCGGAAATTGGCCCAACACTTAAATGGGTCGCTAAAAGGCTGAAAGATGTACATCCTGAAAATTGGCCCATCCCTTGAATGGGCCGTTAACAGGCTGAAACCACATCGGGCCAATATTGAGCCCAAATATATAGCGGGTTGTTAACGGGCTCGAACTGACGATGGGTTGCAATGGTGTCAAATCCTTAACAGGCTGTTGATGGACCGAATTGCCACATCTCGTATGGGTCGTGGGCTTAAATGGGCCTGACACAAGTAGGCCTTATATGGGCCGGCCTGCTAATTCTTACTGGGCCGGCCTTTTTCACCGGAATGGGCCACTGTTTGGGCCGTGCCACGTGTCGATCTATCATAGGCGCCTCCTATCCAATGAGTGGATGACATATGTCCCACCGGTGAGCAGACACGTGGTTCCTCCGACCAATGAGAATTTTACACGTGGAAAATCCCCATTGGTCCGGGCTATTAACAGGTTATCGGATCCAAACCGGAACCCGATAGCTTAACGGCGACCCGTTACAGTGGATGCCACCTGTCGGTCACCCTTGACGAAAGCACTTCTATAACGCGCGATTTATCGTCATGGAAGTGGACACTTCCGTGTTGATAATTTTGGTAATGTCATGGAACACTTCTACGACAGCACAAGTATGACTATCTTGATTCTGTCATAAAATCGTCATGGATGTACATGCATGACAGAAAACGTGACCTACTGTGACAAACACGTATCATCACGGAAGTGTATTTTTTTGTAATGCTATTACGTGTTATGATCCGGCAACCCCGGAGTGACAACAACCGGACCCACTCCCGGTGATGACCGTAGTTTGAGGAGTTCATGTATGTGTTAATTCTTTGTTCCGGTTCTCTATTAAAAGGAGGCCTTAATATCCCTTAGTTTCCAGTATGGACCCCGCTGCCACGGGATGGTAGGACAAAAGATGTCATGCAAGTTCTTTCCATAAGCACGTATGACTATTTACGGAATACATGCCTACATTATATTGACGAACTGGAGCTAGTGCCGTATCGCCCTAGGTTATAACTGTCACATGATGAATATCATCCAACAAGTCACCGATCCAATGCCTCGAATTTACCTTATATTGTTCTTGCTAAGTTACTACTGCTATCATCACGGTTACACTTGATAAAAAATTACTGCTATCACCGTTACCGTTACTGTTACTGCTGTCACTACTATCAAAACTATCAAACTACTTTGCTACTGATCACTTTGCTGCAGATAATTAATCTCCAGGTGTGGTTGAATTGACAACTCAACTGCTAATACCTTCAAATATTCTATGGCTCCCTTGTGTCGAATCTATAAATTTGGGTTGAATACTCTACCCTCGAAAACTGTTATGATCCCCTATACTTGTGTGTTATCAAGACCTTTTTCTGGCACCGTTGTCGGGGAGCATAGCTATATTTGTTGAGTCACTTGGGATTATTATCAATTTATCACTATGAAGAATCTGAAGGATGCTAAGACTAAGATATTTCCCTCAAAGACGAGGGGAGGTAAGGAACTTCCATCCAGTTCTGCTTTAGATTCACCTTCTGTTATAAGTAAACTTGCAACACCACCACATGGTATTAATTCTGATATGTCGCAAGTTATTGATGACGCTACTTCTCCTATGGATAATGCTTATGATGATGCTAGTACCTTGCTTGATAATGATGATGTGCCACTTGGTGATTTTCTTGACACACAAATTGCTAGAGTAATACAACATGATGTTGTTGAATCTGATGATGAGCTTGAAACTGAAACTCCTGAAACACCTGCTAGAACTAGCCTTCCTAGATATGAATTGCCTAAGGTACCGGAAGGTTATGTTATGAATCAAGAGACAACTAGAGACATTCTTGCTTGTAAGGATAGAGATGATCTAGAGAAATTACTATGCAAGTATAAAGAAAAATCTCTGAATGCTAGAATGAAATATGATCCTAAGACTGCTACTTCACCTATCTTTATTGATGATAAGGATTATGAATTCTCTGTCGACCCAGAGTTAATTACTTTGGTTGAATCTGATCCTTTCCATGGTTATGAAACTGAAACTGTTGTGGCACATCTTACTAAGTTGAATGACATAGCCACCCTTTTTACTCATGATGAGAAGACTTGCTATTACTTTATTCTCAAATTATTTCCGTTCTCATTAGATGGTGATGCTAAAGCTTGGTACAATCCTCTTACTCCTGGTTGTGTGCGTAGTCCCCAGGATATGATTTATTACTTCTCTGAAAATATTTTCCTGCTCATAAGAAACAAGCTGCCTTACAGGAAATATTTAACTTTGTGCAAACTAAAGAAGAGAGTCTCCCTCAAGCTTGGGGGAGGATTTGTCAGTTACTTAATGCTTTGCCTGATCATCCTCTTAAGGAAAATGAAATACTTGATATCTTTTATAATGGACTAACCAATGCTTCTAGGGACTTCCTAGATAGTTGTGCTGGTTGTGTTTTCAGGGAACGAACTGTTGGACAAGCTGAAGAATTATTGAATAATATATTGAAAAATTATGATGATTGACTATTGCTGAACCACCAGCTAAACCCACTCCGAAGAAGAGGGGTATATTATATCTTAGTCCCGAAGATATGCAAGAGGCAAAGAAATCTATGAAGGAAAAATGTATTAAAGCCGAGGATGTTAAAAATTGACCTCATATTGAAGAAATACACGGGCTTAATACACCACCGCTGCCTAAGGTGGTAGACATAAATTCTCTTATGAAGTTCAATGATAATGATAATCCTCAAAATATGCATCCTAGTCAATGCCTTTATGATTTCGAAAACTACATTAGAAAACAAGATCACTTCAATGCAAATGTTATGAAACAATTGAAATACAATTCTGATATGATTGCTCGCTTGAGTGACTTGTTATTTAGAATCTCAAATGATGTTAGAGGTGTTGGAAAACATTCTTTTATGGTTCAAACTCAATTAGAACAAGTTGCTAAATCACAAAGAGAATTGCTTGATGAAATGAATCATAATATGCATGACTTTGCTGTTAGAGTTGCAACTAGAGGAGGTAAAATGACTCAGGAACCACTTTATCCTGAGGGACACGCAAAAAAATTGAACAAGATCCACAAAGAAATAACACTCGTGCACCTAGTCCTTCTAAAAAGAAAAAGAAGAAGAAAAATGATAGGACTTTGCATACCTCTAGTGAACCTGAAATAGAGAAACCTCCTGATAATGATAATGAAACTTCTATCTCTGATGTTGAAACTCAATCTGGTAATGAACATCCACCTAGTGATAATGAAAAAGATAATGATGAGGTTCATGAAGACACTCAAACAAATAATGAAAAAGAACCAGACAATGATGTTGAGATAGAACCACCTGTTGATCTTGATAACCCACAACCTAAGAATAAAAGGTATGATAAAAGAGACTTTGTTGCTAGAAAACACGGTAAAGAAAGAGAAGAGCGGGTTCAAAAACCTATGCCTTTTCCACCCAAGTCAACTAAAAAGAAAGATGAAGAAGAATTTGAACGCTTTGCTGAAATGCTGAGGCCAGTATTTTTGCGTACTCGCTTAACTGATATCCTTAAAATGCCTCCTTATGCAAAGTATATGAAAGACATCATCACTAATAAGAGAAAAATACCAGAAGCTGAAATATCCACCATGCTTGCTAATTACACTTTCAAAGATGGTGTACCTAAAAAAACTTGGAGATCCGGGAATACCAACTATACCTTGCTCTATCAAAAAGAATTATGTGAAAACGGCTTGGTGTGATTTAGGAGCTGGTGTTAGTGTTATGTCTTTCTCTTTATATAAAAGACTTGACTTGAATAAACTCACACCTACTGAAATATCTTTGCAAATGGCTGATAAATCAACTACCATACCTATCGGTATCTGTGAGGATGTGCCCGTTGTTGTTGCTAATGTTACTATTTTGACTGACTTTGTTATACTTGAGATGCCCGAGGACGACAACATGTCGATTATCCTTGGTACCCTTCTTGAACACTTCAGGGGCTGTTATTGATTGCAATAAAAGCAAGGTCACTTTTCATATTAATGGTAATGAGCATACGGTGCACTTTCCGAAGAAACAATTCCAAGTGAATTGTATTAATGTTATTGAAAAAATCTCCGACAATCACTATTGGAAGTTTTCAAATACCTCTACCTACTGTCAAAAAGAAATATGAAGTACTTATTGTTGGGGAAATGCATATCCCCATTGAGGTAACTTAGTGATTTATGAAAGTTCTTCGGTTTCATGCTAATCGAAAGTGGTTGTTAATAAGACCTAATCAACCTTATTAATGGATCATTTTTGAGCGGTATGAAGTTGATGAATTTAGTAAGCACTACCTTCTGTCCCTACTTTTTGTTCTCTGTTTTTATTAGTTAAATTAAATAAAATGCCATGCATTGTGTGTTTTCTAAATTTCCCGTGCAATAAAAAATGACCCAAAAATAAAAGTTCTCAGAATGCCTTGAAAATTTAATACGATTTTTTCTGAATATTTCTGAATTTCTGGCAAATAATATTAGAGGGAGGTGCACCAGGTGGGCACAACCCACCTGGGCGCGCCAGGACCCACATGCGCACCCTGGTGGGTTGTGGTCCCCTCACTTATCTCCTCATCCCACATCATCACTTACCTCCAGAAAAAAAATCTCCATTGCTCTCTCTCCCGTGTTCTTGCTCTCAAACCCGCGGATTTCGATCTCTTTGCTTGAAGCTCCGTTTCTGAAACTGTTTCGGGGGATTGTTGCTTGGTATGTGACTCCACCGTTTGTCCAATTAGTTTTTGTTTTAGTGGTTTATATTTTGAATAATTAGCTACTCTTGGTGCTGCTGTAGATGTGCTTGCATGTTAAATTCCTAGAGTTCTAAGTAGTTTGAATGCTTGTTTTGGCATGTATCCCTATAAGTAGTTGCTATCAATTTCATAAGGTTTTGTTGACAAATTTTTGTCATCCCAAAAAAATTCAGAAATTGTACATGGACATTATGAACCTATTTGGTAGGACTTCTTCGAGGAGGCGATCCTCGGGGGCATCTTCCAGTGACAGTTCTACTCGTCGGTCTTATGTTGAACCAAGTGAAAGTTCCACACGAGATGTCGCCACCAAAACATGCTTATGGCCTTGCGATGAGTATATGGTGCATGTGGGCATTAAGGAGGAATTTGGGCAATATGTTCACAATGCCGGTCTTGGCCCCTACCTTTCAGATAAGTGCGAACAACGCCAACTTCTCACTGAATCATTTGTCAAAGAGTTTAAATTTTTTTCCCGTGAGTCTAGGGTGTCGTTTATGCTTTATGATAGTCCATTTTGTTGGGGAACGTAGCAGAAATTCAAAATTTTCTACGCATCACCAAGATCAATCTATGGAGTAATCTAGCAACGAGGGGAAGGGGAGTGCATCTACATACCCTTGTAGATCGCGAGCGGAAGCGTTCAAGAGAACGGGGTTGATGGAGTCGTACTCGTCGTGATCCAAATCACCGATGATCCTAGCGCCGAACGGACGGCACCTCCGCGTTCAACACACGTACGGAGCAGCGACGTCTCCTCCTTCTTGATCCAGCAAGGGGGGAGGAGAGGTTGATGGAGATCCTGCAGCACGACGGCCTGGTGGTGGAAGTAGCGGGATTCCAACAGGGCTTCGCCAAGCGCTACGGGAGGAGGGAGGTGTGTCACGGGAGGGGGAGGGAGGCGCCAGGGCTTAGGTATTGCTGCCCTCCCTTCCCCCCACTATATATAGGGCCAAGGGAGAGGGGGAGGCGCAGCCTTGGCCCTTCCTCCAAGGAAGGGTGTGGCCAGGGAGGAGTCCTTCCTCCCCAAGGCACCTCGGAGGTGCCTTCCCCCTTTAGGACTCTCCCTTTTTTCTTATCTCTTGGCGCATGGGCCTCTTGGGGCTGGTGCCCTTGGCCCATATAGGCCAAGGCGCACCCCCTACAGCACATGTGGCCCCCCGGGGCTGGTGGACCCCCTTGGTGGACCCCCGGACCCCTTTCGGCACTCCCGGTACAATACCGATAAAGTGCGAAACTTTTCCGGTGACCAAAATAAGACTTCCCATATATAAATCTTTACCTTCGGACCATTCCGGAACTCCTCGTGACGTCCGGGATCTCACCCGGGACTCCGAACAACTTTCGGGTTACCGCATACTAATATCTCTACAACCCTAGCGTCACCGAACCTTAAGTGTGTAGACCCTACGGGTTCGGGAGACAGGCAGACATGACCGAGACGACTATCCGGTCAATAACCAACAGCGGGATCTGGATACCCATGTTGGCTCCCACATGCTCCTCGATGATCTCATCGGATGAACCATGATGTCGAGGATTCAATCAATCCCGTATACAATTCCCTTTGTCTATCGGCATGTTACTTGCCCGAGATTCGATCGTCGGTATCCCGATACCTTGTTCAATCTCGTTACCGGCAAGTCTCTTTACTCGTTCCGTAACACATCATCCCGTGATCAACTCCTTGGTCACATTGTGCACATTATGATGATGTCCTACCGAGTGGGCCCAGAGATACCTCTCCGTTTACACGGAGTGACAAATCCCAGTCTCGATTCGTGCCAACCCAACAGACACTTTTGGAGATACCTGTAGTGGACCTTTATAGCCACCCAGTTACGTTGTGACGTTTGGTACACCCAAAGCATTCCTACGGTATCCGGGAGTTGCACAATCTCATGGTCTAAGGAAATGATACTTGACATTAGAAAAGCTCTTAGCAAACAAACTACACGATCTTGTGCTAGGCTTAGGATTGGGTCTTGTCCATCACATCATTCTCCTAATGATGTGATCCCGTTATCAACGACATCCAATGTCCATGGTCAGGAAACCGTAACCATCTATTGATCAACGAGCTAGTCAACTAGAGGCTTACTAGGGACATGGTGTTGTCTATGTATCCACACATGTATCTGAGTTTCCTATCAATACAATTCTAGCATGGATAATAAACGATTATCGTGAACAGGGAAATATAATAATAACCAATTTATTATTGCCTCTAGGGCATATTTCCAACAGTCTCCCACTTGCACTAGAGTCAATAATCTAGTCCACATCACCATGTGATTAACACTCACAGGTCACATCACCATGTGACCAACATCCAAAGAGTTTACTAGAGTCAACAATCTAGTTCACATCACTATGTGATTAACACTCAATGAGTTCTGGTTTTATCATGTTATGCTTGTGAGAGAGGTTATTTAGTCAACGGGTCTGAACCTTTCAGATCCGTGTGTGCTTTACGAATATCTATGTCATCTTGTGGATGCTACCACGCGCTACTTGGAGCCATTTCAAATAATTGCTCTACTATACGAATCCGGTTTACTACTCAGAGTCATCCGGATTAGTGTCAAAGTTCGCATCGACGTAACCCTTTACGACGAACTCCTTTTCACCTCCATAATCGAGAAAATTCCTTAGTCCACTAGATACTAAGGATAAGTTCGACCGCTGTCATGTGATCCATTCCCGGATCACTATTGTACCCCTTAACCAACTCATGGCAAGGCACACTCCATGTGCGGTACACAGCATAGCATACTGTAGAGCCTACGTCTGAAGCATAGGGGACGACCTTCGTCCTTTCTCTCTCTTCTGCTCTGGTCAGGTCTTGAGTCTTACTCAATACTCACACCTTGTAACACAGCCAAGAACTCCTTCTTTGCTGATCTATTTTGAACTCTTTCAAAATCATGTCAAGGTGTGCGTTCTTTGAAAGTATCATCAGGCGTCTTGATCTATCTCTATAGATCTCGATGCCCAATACGTAAGCAGCTTTATCCAGGTCTTCCTTTGAAAAACTCCTTTCAAACAACCCTTTATGCTTTCCAAAAAAATTACATCATTTCGGATCAACAATATGTCATTCACATATACTTATCAGAAATGTTGTAGCGCTCCCACTCACTTTATTGTAAATACAAGTTTCTAACAAACTTTGTATAAACCCAAAAACTTTGATCACTCCATCAAAGCGTATATTCTGACTCCGAGATGCTTGCTCTAGTCCATGGAAGGATCGCTGGAGCTAGCATACCTTTTAGCATCCTTAGGATCGACAAAACCTTTCTGATTGTATCACATACAACCTTTCCTTACGAAAACTGGTAAGGAAACTTGTTTTGACATCCATCTGCCAGATTTCATAAATGCAGCTAATGCTAACATGATTCCGACGGACTTAAGCATCGTACGGATGAGAAAATCTCATCGTAGTCAACTCCTTGAACTTGTGGAAATACTCTTTGCCACAAGTCGAGCTTCATAGACGGTAACATTACCGTCCACGTCGTCTTCTTCTCAAAGATCTATTTATCTCGGATTTCATGGCTTCTAACCATTTGTCGGAATATGGGCCCACCATCGCTTCTCCATAGCTCGTAGGTTCAGTATTGTCCAACAACATGATATCTCAGACAGGGTCACGTACCACTCTGAAGTAGCACGCATCCTCGTCGTCCTACGAGGTTTGGTGGTGACTTGATCCGAAGTTTCATGATCATTATCATAATCTTCCGCTTCAATTGGTATAGGTGCCACAGGAACAACTTCCTGTGCCCTGCTACACACTAGTTGAAGTGACGGTTCAATAACCTTATCAAGTCTCCACCATCCTCCCACTTAATTCTTTTGAGAGAAACTTTTCCTAGAGAAAGGACCCGTTTCTAGAAGCAATTACTTTTGCTTCCAGATCTGAAATAGGAGGTATACCCAACTATTTTGGGTATTCTATGAAGACGCATTTATCCGCTTTGGGTTCGAGCTTATCAGCCTGAAACTTTTTCACATAAGCATCGCAGCCCCAAACTTTTAAGAAACGACAACTTAGGTTTCTCTAAACGGTGTCGTCTCAACGGAATTGCGTGGTGCCCCTTTTAAAGTGAATGCGGTTGTCTCTAATGCCTAACCCATAAATGATAGTGGTAATTCGATAAGAGACATCATGGTATGCACCATATCCAATAGGGTGCAGTTATGATGTTCGGACACACCATTACACTGTGGTGTTCCAGGCGGTATTAATTGTGAAACACTTTCCACAATGTCTTAATTGTGTGCCAAACTCGTAACTCAGATACTCATCTCTATGATCATATCACAGACATTTTTATCCTCTTGTCACGACGATCTTCAACTTCACTCTAAAATTACTTGAACCTTTCAATAATTCAGACTTGTGTTTCATCAAGTAAATACACTCAGCATCTACTCAAATCATCTGTGAAGTAAGAACATAACGATATCCACTGCATGCCTCAGCACTCATTGGACTGCATACATCAAAATGTATTACTTCCAAT
Organism: Aegilops tauschii subsp. strangulata; assembly: GCF_002575655.3. Lineage (NCBI taxonomy): Eukaryota > Viridiplantae > Streptophyta > Magnoliopsida > Poales > Poaceae > Aegilops > Aegilops tauschii. The sequence goes on along the minus strand of NC_053036.3, from coordinate 128,695,394 downwards.
AAGTTGCTCTCTTGTTCCATCTTACTGAAAACGAGGCCTCTCAGTCATCTTGCCCATGTGGTATGATTTGCATGTCTCAAGTGATTCAAAATCAAGTGAGTCCAAACGATCCATCTACATGGAGTTTCTTCATGCATATATACCAATAGACATGGTTCGCATGTCTCATTCTTTTCAAAAACGAGTGAGTCCAAAGATCCATCTACATGGAGCTTCTTCATGCGTTCTATACCAATATGACTCAAGTGGCAGTGCCACAAGTATGTGGTACTATCATTACTATCTTATATCTTTTGGCATGAACATGTGTATCACTACGATCGAGATTCATTTTAGGTGCAAGACCATTGAAGGTATTATTCAAATAAACAGAGTAACCATTATTCTCCTTAAATGAATAACCGTATTGCGATAAACATAATCCAATCATGCTCAACGCAAACACCAAATCTCGATGGTAGAGGGAGCATGCGATGCTTGATCACATCAACCTTGGAAATACTTCCAACACATATCGTCATCTCACCTTTAGCTAGTCTCCGTTTATTTCGCAGCTTTTATTTCGAGTTACTAACACTTAGCAACCGAACCGGTATCTAATACCCTGGTGCCGCTAGGAGTACTAGTAAAGTACACATTCATATAATGTATATCCAATATACTTCTGTCGACCTTGCCTGCCTTCTCATCTACCAAGTATCTAGGGTAGTACTGCTTCAGTGACCGTTCCCCTCATTACAGAAGCACTTAGTCTCGGGTTTGGGTTCAACCTTGGGATTCTTCACTACAGCAGCAAACGATTTGTTGTTTCATGAAGTATCCCTTTTGCCCTTGCCCTTCTAGAAACTAGTGGTTTTACTAACCATCAACAATTGATGCTCCTTCTTGATTTCTACTTTCGCGGTGTCAAACATCGCGAGTTGCTCAAGGATCATTATAACTATCCCTGATATGTTATAGTTCATCATGAAGCTCTACTAGCTTGGTGACAGTGACTATGGAGAACCATCACTATCTCATATGGGAGATTAACTCCCACTCGATTCAAGCGATTGTGGTACTCAGACACTCTGAGCACATGCTCAACGATTGAGCTTTTCTCCCTTAGTTTGCAGGCTTAAGAAACTTGTCAGAGGTCTCATACCTCTTGACGTGGGCACTAGTCTGAAATCCCAATTTCAGTCTTCGGAACATCTCATATGTTCTGCGACGTTTCAAAACGTCTTTGGTGCCACAATTCTAAACCATTAGAACTATCACGTAGTTATCAAAACGTGTATGCCAGATGTTTCGCAACATCTACAGACGATGCTGAGGTTCAGCACACCGAGCGGTGCATTAAGGACATAAGCCTTCTGTGCAGCAATGAGGACAATCCTCAGTTCACGGACCCAGTCCGCATAATTGCTACTACCAACTTTCAACTAAATGTTCTCTAGGAACATATCTTAAACAGTAGAACTAAAGCGCAAGCTATGACATAATTTGCAAAGACTTTTGACTATGTTCATGATAATTAAGTTCATCTGATTATTGAACTCCCACTCAGATAGACATCCCTCTAGTCATCTAAGTGATACATGATCCGAGTCAAACTAGGCCGTGTCCGATCATCACGTGAGACGGACTAGTCATCATCGGTGAACATCTCCATGTTGATCGTATCTGCTATACAACTCATGTTCGACCTTTCGGTCTCTTGTGTTCCGAGGCCATGTCTATACATGCTAGGCTCGTCAAGTCAACCTAAGTGTTTCGCATGTGTTCCGAGGCCATGTCTGTACATGCTAGGCTCGTCAACACCCGTTGTATTCGAACGTTAGAATCTATCACACCCGATCATCACATGGTGCTTCGAAACAACGAACCTTCGCAACGGTGCACAGTTAGGGGGAACACGTCTCTTGAAATTTTAGTGAGGGATCATCTTATTTAAGCTACCGTCGTTCTAAGCAAATAAGATGCATAACATGATAAACATCACATGCAATCAAATAGTGACATGATATGGCCAGTATCATTTTGCTCCTTTGATCTCCATCTTCGGGGCACCATGATCATCTTCGTCACCGGCATGACACCATGATCTCCATCATCATGATCTCCATCATTGTGTCTTTATGAAGTTGTCACGCCAACGATTACTTCTACTTCTATGGCTAACGCGCTTAGCAATAAAGTAAAGTAATTTACATGGCGTTATTCAATGACACGCAGGTCATACAAAAAATAAAGACAACTCCTATGGCTCCTGCCGGTTGTCATACTCATCGACATGCAAGTCTTGATCCCTATTACAAGAATATGATCAATCTCATACATCACATATATCATTCATCACATCTTCTGGCCATATCACATCACATAGCACATGCTGCAAAAACAAGTTAGACGTCCTCTAATTGTTGTTGCATGTTTTACGTGGCTGCTATGGGATTCTAGCAAGAACGTTTCTTACCTACGCAAAGCCACAACGTGATATGCCAATTTCTATTTACCCTTCATAAGGACCCTTTTCATCGAATCCGATCCAACTAAAGTGGGAGAGACAGACACCCGCTAGCCACCTTATGCAACTAGTGCATGTCAGTCGGTGGAACCTGTCTCACGTAAGTGTACGTGTAAGGTCGGTCCGGGCCGCTTCATCCCACGATGCCGCCGAATCAAGATAAGACTAGTAACGGCAAGAAGAATTGGCAACATCGACGCCCACAACTACTTTGTGTTCTACTCGTGCATAGAAACTACGCATAGACCTAGCTCATGATGCCACTGTTGGGGAACGTAGCAGAAATTCAAAATTTTCTACGCATCACCAAGATCAATCTATGGAGTAATCTAGCAACGAGGGGAAGGGGAGTGCATCTACATACCCTTGTAGATCGCGAGCGGAAGCGTTCAAGAGAATGGGGTTGATGGAGTCGTACTCGTCGTGATCCAAATCACCGATGATCCTAGCGCCGAACGGACGGCACCTCCGCGTTCAACACACGTACGGAGCAGTGACGTCTCCTCCTTCTTGATCCAGCAAGGGGGAGGAGAGGTTGATGGAGATCCAGCAGCACGACGGCGTGGTGGTGGAAGTAGCGGGATTCCAACAGGGCTTCGCCAAGCGCTGCGGGAGGAGGGAGGTGTGTCACGGGAGGGAGAGGGAGGCGCCAGGGCTTAGGTATTGCTGCCCTCCCTTCCCCCCACTATATATAGGGCCAAGGGAGAGAGGGAGGCGCAGCCTTGGCCCTTCCTCCAAGGAAGGGTGCGGCCAGGGAGGAGTCCTTCCTCCCCAAGGCACCTCGGAGGTGCCTTCCCCCTTTAGGACTCTCCCTTTTTTCTTATCTCTTGGCGCATGGGCCTCTTGGGGCTGGTGCCCTTGGCCCATATAGGCCAAGGCGCACCCCCTACAGCCCATGTGGCCCCTCGGGGCTGGTGGACCCCCTTGGTGGACCCCCGGACCCCTTTCGGCACTCCCGGTACAATACCGATAAAGTGCGAAACTTTTCCGGTGACCAAAATAAGACTTCCCATATATAAATCTTTACCTCCGGACCATTCCGGAACTCCTCGTGACGTCCGGGATCTCATCCGGGACTCCGAACAACTTTCGGGTTACCGCATACTAATATCTCTACAACCCTAGCGTCACCGAACCTTAAGTGTGTAGACCCTACGGGTTCGGGAGACAGGCAGACATGACCGAGATGACTCTCCGGTCAATAACCAACAGCGGGATCTGGATACCCATGTTGGATCCCACATGCTCCTCGATGATCTCATCGGATGAACCATGATGTCGAGGATTCAATCAATCCCGTATACAATTCCCTTTGTCTATCGGCATGTTACTTGCCCGAGATTCGATCGTCGGTATCCCGATACCTTGTTCAATCTCGTTACCGGCAAGTCTCTTTACTCGTTCCGTAACACATCATCCTGTGACCAACTCCTTGGTCACATTGTGCACATTATGATGATGTCCTACCGAGTGGGCCCAGAGATACCTCTCCGTTTACATGGAGTGACAAATCCCAGTCTCGATTCGTGCCAACCCAACAGACACTTTCGGAGATACCTGTAGTGGACCTTTATAGCCACCCAGTTACGTTGTGACGTTTGGTACACCCAAAGCATTCCTACAGTATCCGGGAGTTGCACAATCTCATGGTCTAAGGAAATGATACTTGACATTAGAAAAGCTCTTAGCAAACAAACTACACGATCTTGTGCTAGGCTTAGGATTGGGTCTTGTCCATCACATCATTCTCCTAATGATGTGATCCCGTTATCAACGACATCCAATGTCCATGGTCAGGAAACCGTAACCATCTATTGATCAACGAGCTAGTCAACTAGAGGCTTACTAGGGACATGGTGTTGTCTATGTATCCACACATGTATGTGAGTTTCCTATCAATACAATTCTAGCATGGATAATAAACGATTATCATGAACAAGGAAATATAATAATAACCAATTTATTATTGCCTCTAGGGCATATTTCCAACACATTTACCATCTCACTCGAGAGTTTTGCTTACCACTGCAAGCTCCCGTCTTGGGGTTCGCTTGACGAACCACCAAAGGCTGAGTTCAAAACATTCTTGACTATTCTTTGTTACGGTGAGAGGAGGGGAGTGACACAAGGTAGAATAAAGAGTATTCATTTTCCCGCAATTAAGTACTTTGCATTATTTAACGGGAAATACATAGTAGGCAAGCAAAACTGTAGTACGCTTTGTGCTCCAGACTTGAGCCTCATATACATTGCTCTCACCGGTGAAAGGAATTATAACCTTGGAGCGATTGTTGCACGTAGACTTCAGCATAACGCTAACAGTGGCTGGTTCTATGGTGGAATCTATGTCACGCGTTTAGCACGAGGGCTGGGTGTTTCACCTCTGCCCTTTGATCCTATCCTACCCACGCAGTATTTAGATTTTAACACCTTAAAAGACCATAAGATCCTTAAGGGAAAGATTGATAACTTCACTTACAGCCTATTGTTTAACCAAACTTCTACTATGCAAACATATTTGCCTACGCCTGCTCTTTTTGACTATCACAGCAAGGGAAGATATTTTGTTCTTGAGAGCGAGGCCCAAGCCCACAATGCAGCAGTGGAGGCAGCACGGCAGGCCGAGGTTTCCGCACCGAGAGCCTCCGTGAGTTACCACGCCGACTACTATGCAGGCTACTGATCGACTACCAAGTTAGCCAAGAGCCTAAGCTTGGGGGGTACGTGTTTCCACCGACTTTACATTCATGTTCACTAATTTCATTTGTCGGTGTTCACACTTTTTCATTGTATCATCCATGCTTAGATTTATTTTCTTGCTTTCTTCTTGTGTGTTTGAAAAACTTTAGAAAAACCAAAAAAATTAGTTGTAGTTAATTTACTTTCTATGCATGCTTATTAGTAATATTAAAAAGAAAACCCAAAAAGATTTCCTTGTTCTTCTTTTGCTTGTTGGGAGCTTTCCCGTGTAAATAGTTTTTCTCGTTTTTGCTTTCCCCTTTTTATTTGCTTGTTCAAGAAAACAAAAAACTCCAAAAAGATTTCAGTGTGTTCCTCTGAATTTATTTTCTTTTTATTCGTCTCTTACCGAGGAGAAGACCATGATGAAAATCTTGAGTGGCTCTCATACGAATAATTGTTGAACTAATAAAGAGCACATTTTACCTTGTCTTCTCCCGTTGAATAAAATGTTTGCAGATTTCAGCTTAGTCCACGGCACTCTTGCACTATTATTATTTTCATAGCGTTCGGTCATGCAAGTGAAAGGCAATAATGACGATATTCGATGAACTGGCTGTGGCAGAGAGAAACTGGTATGAACTCAACTTGTTCTGTTTGTGTAAATATGTTTAACCTAGTACCCATGATTCAGCCCATTATGATTAAACATGTTTGCAATGACAATTAGAGATTATAGTTTCTCATGCCATGCATAAGTAGCTGGGAATTAATAATGATTTATCTTGGATATCAACATAGCGTTAAAATGATTGTGATGTAGTATGATGATATGGTATCCTCCTCTGAATGTTCGAGTGGCTTGACTTGGCACATGTTCATGCATGTAGTTGAATCAAAACCAACATAGCCTCTATGACATTTATGTTCATGGTGTTCATATCCTACTCATGCTAGTGTCCAATGTTACTTATGCATAATGCATGGTTATGACCGTTGTGGCTCTCTAGCTGGCCGCTTCTCAATCTAATTGCAAGCCTTCGCATGTACTAAGTGGGAATTCTGCTTGTACATCAAAAACCTTGAACCCAAAGTTATTCCAGATGAGTCCACCATACCTACCTATATACGATATTACCCTGCCGTCCTAAGTAAATTTGCATGTGCCACCTCTAAAAACTTCTAAAAAAATATCCGTTTTGTGTGCCTGGATCGTTCATGGAACGGCGGGAGGTGGTCGGTATCTTCCATGCTAAGCGGGTTATTCTCAGGTCGAGTGTTTATTCATTCACCCTCGCACGAGAAAAGGGCAGTAATAAGGATTCCCAGTCCCGAACTAAAAATTGCAAATAATTAAACAAAACTCCCCTGGGACTGTTGTTGGTTTGGACGGCACCCGTTGTTTCAGACAAGCCATGGAATGTGATTGTTCGTGGAGGGGGAGTAAACCTTTACTTTTATCGCTTGGGAACCCGCCACTAGCGTGCTTAGCATGGAAGATATTGATAACTGATGGTCGTGAAGTAAATGAGAAGGGTGCATGTCTCAAAATAACATTTACCTCTGTTTTAAAACTTGAGCTCTGGCACCTCTGCAAATCACTGCTTCCCTCTGCGAAGGGACTATCTATTTGCTTTTATGTTGTGTCATCACCTTCTAAAACAAGCGCTAGAACCTGAGAGCACAGCTGTCATGACTTATGCATTGTGTGTAGCTAATGTTGGGCGCATCATGGCTGGATCTTTTCTACCATGAATTACAATGTTTTATCGTTGCTTGAGCTTTGGAGGTGCTCTGCATTTATGTTTTGCGGTCTCAAAAAGGGCTAGCGAGATACACTATTGGCATATTATATCATGGTTGTTTTGATAACATGTTGCCATTTGAGATACCTTATTATTGCTCGCTAGCTGATTATGTCATCGAAATGAGTCATTATAATCTTTAAGAGTTATTGTCAGCATGGTTAGTTATAATGTTGGCTGAAAACCTGGGTGTTGTTTAAGCCTATTTGTGCAAACAAGAGCAAAAGAGTTCGTAAAAGTTTTTCTTTTTCACTTTCAGTTTATCAACTGAATTGCTTGAGGACAAGCAAAGGTTCAAGCTTGGGGGAGTTGATACGTCTCCAATGTATCTACTTTTCCTAACGCTTTTCCTCTTGTTTTGGACTCTAATTTGCATGATTTGAATGAAACTAACCCCGGACTGACGATGTTTTCAGCACAACTACCATGGTGTTGTTTTGTGCAGAAATAAAAGTTCTCGGAATGGAACGAAACTTTGCGAGGATTTTTTATATCAATAATAAAAATTTATGGAGCCAAGACCTGCCGGAGAGGAGCACTTGGGTGGGCACAACCCACCAGGGTGCGCCCCCCTCTCCTGGTGCACCCAGGTGGGTTGTCCCCACCTGGTGGCCCCGCAGGCCCTGATTCCAACGCTATAAAATCCTATTTTCGGAGAAAAAATCAAGGAGAAAGAATTATCGCGATCCACGAGACGGAGCCGCCGCCAAGTCCTGTTCTTCCTCGGGAGGGCAGATCTGGAGTCCGTTTGGGGCTCTGGAGAGGGGGATCTTCGTTCTTCATCATCACCAACCCATCTCCATCGCCAATTCCATGATGCTCCCCACCGAGAGTGAGTAATTCCTTCGGAGGCTCGCTGGTCGGTGAGGAGTTGGATGATATTCATCATGTAATCGAGTTAGTTTTGTTAGGGATTGATCCCTAGTATCCACTATGTTCCTAGATTGATGTTGCTATGACTTTAATATGGTTAATGCTTGTCACTTTGGGCCCGGGTGCCATGAACTCAGATCTGAACCGTTTATGTTATCATCATTATATCCATGTGTTAGATCCGATCTTGCAAGTTATAGTCACCTACTACGTGTTATGATCCGGCAACCCCGGAGTGACAACAACCGGGCCCACTCCCGGTGATGACCGTAGTTTGAGGAGTTCATGTATTCACTATGTGTTAATGCTTTGTTCCGGTTCTCTATTAAAAGGAGGCCTTAATATCCCTTAGTTTCAGCATGGACCCCGCTGCCACGGGAGGGTAGGACAAAAGTTGTCATGCAAGTTCTTTCCATAAGCACGTATGACTATTTACGGAATACATGCCTACATTATATTGACGAACTGGAGCTAGTGCCATATCGCCCTAGGTTATAACTGTCACATGATGAATATCATCCAACAAGTCACTGATCCAATGCCTACAAATTTACCTTATATTGTTCTTGCTAAGTTACTACTGCTATCATCACTGTTACACTTGCTACAAAATTACTGCTATCACTGTTACCATTACTGTTACTATTGTCACTACTATCAAAACTATCAAACTACTTTGCTACTGATCACTTCGCTACAGATAATTAATCTCCAGGTGTGGCTGAATTGACAACTCAGCTGCTAATACCTTCAAATATTCTTTGGCTCCCCTAGTGTCGAATCTATAAATTTGGGTTGAATACTCTACCCTCAAACACTGTTACGATCCCCTATACTTGTGGGTTATTAGTCATATTGGTGTAAAGCGCATGAAGAAACTCCATGCTGATGGGCTTTTGTAATCACTTGATTATGAATCACTTGATGCTTGCGAACCATGCCTCATGGGCAAGATGACTAAGACTCCATTCTCCGGAACAATGGAGCGAGCAACTAACTTATTGGAAATAATACATACTGATGTATGCGGTCCGATGAGTGTGGAGGCTCACGGCGGATATCGTTATTTTCTAACCTTCACAGATGATTTGAGCAGATATGGGTATATCTACTTAATGAAACATAAGTCTGAAACATTTGAAAAGTTCAAAGAATTTCATAGTGAAGTGGGAAATCATCGTAACAAGAACTACGATCTGATCGTGGAGGTGAATATTTGAGTTATGAGTTTGGTCTTCATTTGAAACAACGTGGAATAGTTTCACAACTCACGCCACCTAGAACACCACATCGTAATGGTGTGTCCGAACGTCGTAACCGTACTTTATTAGATATGGTGCGATCTATGATGTCTCTTATCGATTTACCACTATGGTTCTGGGGTTATGCTTTAGAGATGGCTGCATTCAAGTTAAATAGGGCACCATCTAAATCCGTTGAGACGACACCATATGAACTGTGGTTTGGCAAGAAACCTAAGCTGTCGTTTCTTATAGTTTGGGGTTGCGATGCTTATGTGAAAAGGCTTCAACCTGATAAGCTCGAACCCAAATCGGAGAAATGCGTCTTCATAGGATACCCAAAGGAGACTGTTGGGTGCACCTTCTATCACAGATCCGAAGGAAAGATATTCGTTGCTAAGAATGGATCCTTTCTAGAGAAGGAGTTTCTCTCGAAAGAAGTGAGTGGGAGGAAAGTAGAACTTTATGAGGTAATTGTACCTTCTCCCGAATTGGAAAGTAGTTCATCACAGAAATCAGTTCCAGTGATCCCTACACCAATTAGTGAGGAAGCTAATGATGATGATCATGAAACTTCAGATCAAGTTACTACTGAACCTCGTAGGTCAACCAGAGTTTGGTCCGTACCAGAGTGGTACGGTAATCCTGTTCTGGAGGTCATGTTACTTGACCATGATGAACCTACAAACTATGAGGAAGTGATGATGAGCCCACATTCCGCGAAATGGCTCGAGGCCATGAAATCTGAGATGGGATCCATGTATGAGAACAAAGTGTGGACTTTGGTTGACTTGCCCGATGATCGGCAAGCCATAGAGAATAAATGGATCTTCAAGAAGAAGTCTGACGCTGACAGTAATGTTACTGTCTACAAAGCTCGACTTGTTGCGAAAGGTTTTCGACAAGTTCAAGGATTTGACTATGATGAGACCTTCTCACCCGTAGCGATGCTTAAGTCTGTCCAAATCATGTTAGCAATTGCCGCATTTTATGATTATGAAATTTGGCAAATGGATGTCAAAACTGCATTCCTTAATGGATATCTTAAAGAAGAGTTGTATATGATGCAACCAGAAGGTTTTGTCGATCCTAAAGGTGCTAACAAAGTGTGCAAGCTCCAGGGATCCATTTGTGGATTGGTGCAAGCCTCTCGGAGTTGGAATATACGCTTTGATAGTGTGATCAAAGCATATGGTTTTAAACAGACTTTTGGAGAAGCCTATATTTACAAGAAAGTGAGTAGGAGCTCTGTAGCATTTCTAATATTATATGTGGATGACATATTGTTGATTGGAAATGATACAGAATTTCTGGATAGCATAAAAGGATACTTGAATAAGAATTTTTCAATGAAAGACCTCGGTGAAGCTGCTTATATATTGGGCATCAAGATCTATAGAGATAGATCAAGACGCTTATTTGGACTTTCACAAAACACATACCTTGATAAAGTTTTGAAGAAGTTCAAAATGGATCTGTCAAAGAAAGGGTTCTTGCCTGTGTTACAAGGTGTGAAGTTGAGTCAGACTCAATGCCTGGCCACTGCAGAAGATAGAGAGAAAATGAAAGTCATTCCCTATGCCTCATCCATAGGTTCTATCATGTATGCAATGCTGTGTACCAGACCTGATGTGTGCCTTGCTATAAGTTTAGCAGGGAGGTACCAAAGTAATCCAGGAATGGATCACTAGACAGCAGTCAAGAACATCCTAAAATACTTGAAAAGGACAAAGGATATGTTTCTCGTTTATGGAGGTGACAAAGAGCTTGTCGTAAATGGTTATGTCGATGCAAGCTTTGACACTGATCCGGATGACTCTAAGTCACAAACCGGATACATATTTATATTGAATGGTGGAGCTGTCAGTTGGTGCAGTTCCAAACAGAGTGTCGTGGCGGCATCTATGTGTGAAGCGGAGTACATAGCTGCTTCGGAAGCAGCAAATGAAGGAGTCTAGATGAAGGAGTTCATATCTGATCTAGGTGTAATACCTAGTGCATCGGGTCCAATGAAAATCTTTTGTGACAATACTGGAGCAATAGCCTTGGCGAAGGAATCCAGATTTCACAAGAGAGCCAAACACATCAAGAGACGCTTCAATTCCATCCGCGATCAAGTTAAGGAGGGAGACGTAGAGATTTGCAAAATACATACGGATCTGAATGTTGTAGACCTGTTGACTAAGCCTCTTCCACGAGCAAAACATGATCAACACCAAGACTCCATGGGTGTTAGAATCATTACTATGTAATCTAGATTATTGACTCTAATATACCCTAGAGGCAATAATAAAGTTGTTACTTATATTTCCTTATATCATGATAAATGTTTATTATTCATGCTAGAATTGTATTAACCGGAAACTTAATACATGTGTGAATACATAGACAAACATAGTGTCCCTAGTATGCCTCTACTTAACTAGCTCGTTAATCAAAGATGGTTAAGTTTCCTAACCATAGACATGTGTTGTCATTTGATTAACGGGATCACATCATTAGAGAATGATGTGATGGACAAGACCCATCCGTTAGCTTTGCATAATGATCGTTTAGTTTTATTGCTATTGATTTCTTCATGACTTATACATGTTCCTCTGACTATGAGATTATAAAACTCCCGAATACCGGAGGAACACCTTATGTGCTATCAAACATCACAACGTAACTAGGTGATTATAGTGATGCTCTACAGGTGTCTCCGAAGGTGTTTGTTGAGTTGGCATAGATCAAGATTAGGAATTGTCACTCCGTGTATCGGAGAGGTATCTCTGGGCCCTCTCGGTAATGCACATCACTATAAGCCTTGCAAGCAATGTGACTAATGAGTTAGTTGTGGAATGATGCATTATGGAACGAGTAAAGAGACTTGCCAGTAACGAGATTGAACTAGGTATGATGATACCGATGGTCGAATCTCGCACAAGTACCATACCGATGACAAAGGGAATAACGTATATTGTTATGCGGTTTGACCGATAAAGATCTTCATAGAATATGTAGGAACCAATATGAGCATCAAGGTTCTGCTATTGGTTATTGACCGGAGATGTGTCTCGGTCATGTCTACATAGTTCTTGAACCCGTTGGGTCCACACGCTTAACGTTCGATGACGATTTGTATTATGAGTTATGTGTTTTGGTGAACGAAGTTTGTTCGGAGTCCCGGATGAGATCACGGACATGACGAGGAGTCTCGAAATGGTCGAGAGGTAAAGATTGATATATTGGTCGAAGGTATTCAGACACCGGAAAGGTTCCGGGACGTTTCGGATATTTGTCGGGGAACCGAGGCCGCAACCCCCTGGGGAAGTTATGGGCCTTAATGGGCCATAAGGGAGTAGGAGAGGGCAGCCCGCAGGGTGGCGCCCCCTCCCAAGGGAGTCCGAATTGGACTAAGGGGAGGGGCGTGGCCCCGTCTTTCCTCTCCCTCTCCCTCTCCTTCCCTCTTTCCCCCTCTTGGAATATGAAAGGAAGTCCAACTAGGATTGGGAATCCTAGTTGGACTCCCCCTTGGGCACCCCTCATGGCCGCCGGCCTCCTCCCTCTCCTCCTTTATATATGGGGGCGGGGGCACCCCAAAGGCACAACAGTTGTTCCTTAGCCGTGTGCAGTGCCCCCTCCACAGTTTACTCCTCCAGTCATAGCGTCGTAGTGCTTAGGCGAAGCCCTGCGCGGATCACATCACCAACACTCGTCGCCACGCCGTCGTGCTGACGGAACTCTCCCTCGACCCTCTACTGGATCAAGAGCTCGAGGGACGTCATCAAGCTGAACGTGTGCTGAACACGGAGGTGTCGTACGTTCGGTACTTGGATTGGTTGGATCATGAAGACGTTCAACTACATCAACCGCGTTAACATAGCGCTTCCGCTTTCGGTCTATGAGGGTACGTGGACACACTCTCCCGTCTCGTTGCTATGCATCTCCTAGATAGATCTTGCGTGATCGTAGGAATTTTTTGAATTACTACGTTCCCCAACAGTCAGCTCAAAGAAGAAAGTTGTCAAGAAAGAATTTGGCACAGCAGCTTCAACTAAGCCTGGTCTGAACAAGAAGGCTCCTACGAAGAGAGTGCCCATGTCTAAGGCCAGAGCCTCAACTCTTCAAGCCTCCAAATCAACAGTTGGAGAGGCTGCTGGTGAGGGCAAGAAAAAGAAGGAAAGGAAGAGAGGGAGATGGTGCAAGCGAGTTGATCCCATGGCTGAATTTGAGAAGCACTCTTCTGATGAGGAAGAAGATGAACAAGAGGATGTTGCACCAGCACCCAAAGCTCAGAAGCTGATGGGGGATACCATCAAGTCTGGGGCTGCTCCATCAAAGCCCAAGACTGCCCCCAAAGCTACTACTCAAGCCTCCAAGTCTGCACCAAAGAGAAGCACCAGAAACATTCCTGCTGCAAAAAAGAACAAGGCCCCAGTGCCTGAAATAGAAGAAGAAGAGGGAGCCCAAGTTCTCAGGAAATTGAAGCCCGAGATCCCAGATCATGATGATACGCATCCAGTGGCTGAAAACATGAAGATAAGGAAGGATGCAGGTCTCAGACTGTGGAGACAGTCAGATCCCTATGTTGCAAGGAGAAGAACTGATGTAGACTACAAGTTCCACACTAAGGAACAACAGGACTTCTATGAGACTGTGCTCCTGGATAAGAAGCCCATAGTCAGTGACATGAAATGGGTTGATTAGGAATACATTGATGAAAATGAAGATCACTTTCCTGGAGTTCATGAGAGCTTCAGAATGAATGGAGTTGATGCCTTTGTGGGTCAGAAATTGACGAAGTGGAATGATGAGCTTATCATGCAGTTTTACTCCACAGCTCACTTCTACCCATATGGAAGAATTGCCTGGATGACTGAGGGTACTAGGTACCGGTCTACTATTGCTGAGTGGGCCAAGCTAATCAATGCCCCTGAAGAGCATGATGATGATACAGATGTGTATGCCAAGCCAAGGAAAGGACACAACTCCATGGCACATATGTATAAGGAGATTCCTGATGCAGCCTTGGAACATCTAAAGTTTGGCTCTGTCTATTATCTTCTGTCAGGACTGCCCACAATCAATACTATTCTGAGGCACACATTGTTTCCCAAGTCTGGAGATGACAGGATGATAAGAGGACATTCCATCAATTTGTTGCATATGTTTGATGTGCCAGAAAAGTTCAAGGTGATGACACTGATTCTTTAGACAATCAAGAGGACTGCTGCTGATCAGAAGAGATCATGTGGGTATGCTCCACACATTCAGATGCTCATCAACTCCAAGATGGTCAAATGCATATACCTATTGGAAAAAGAGCACCTTCCCTTGAGGCCTGATTCTGAGGACAACACGGTTGTCATGGATGCTGCAGATCCTACATCAGTAGAGGCTCAAAGAGAAGAGAGCAAAAGCAAAAGCAGAGAAGGCAGCCAAGATGCCAAGTGCTGAAGAGGCTTCACAAGTTTTTCTCAAGTCAAAACAAGACAAACTTGGCTATCTTATTCAAGCTACTTTGAGGATTGAGAAAGGATTGGCCACCCTGACTCAGAATCAAGAGAGTCTTGAGAGAATTTTTGAGACAAAACTTCATGACTTGGATGTCAAAGTGACAGAGATTCAGACTTCTGTGGAGAAGATCCAAGAAGAGCTTGAGGATAGGGTGACAAGACCACCACTAATGCCTATCAAAGGGTGCCTAGAAGACAGAGGTCTGCAGCCGTGCCAGTGTCAGACTCTAGAGCCACAACTTCAGCTCCTGCAGCCGCAGCTTCAGTTGCCACTACACCAGCTCCAAGAACCTCTTCAGATGCATTTGTTGCAGGACTCCTCTCCATGCCACCTCCCGAAGATCAAGCTTAGAGAGCCACATAGCACTATGCATTTTCAAGCTTTTTGGTAACTTGTTGCCGAAGGGGGAGAAAGTGTATAGATCATAGGCTCCGAGAGAGAGAGAGAGAGCTTTGCTTCTTTTTGCCTCTTTTGCTGCTACTTATTTGCTACCTATTTGTTTGCTTGCTTGGATGATACTCTATAGTTATGTGTGTGAGATACTTGTATGGTCATGTGTTTGATCATATCATACTTTAATGTTTGTGCATTGGATGACAATATTCTCTATTTCTCATGTATGATCATTCACTTTGTCTTGGTGATGAGTGTATATTTCATATTCTATCATTTTGAGCGCTCCACCAAGATGTATGTGACATGGAAGAGTAACCCATGATCCTAATCGATTGTGAATTTGCATTCAAAAGCAAATTTTAAATAATGCACAAATTTAGTGGGAGCTCTTTCTTATTACATACTTCTCAAAGCGATGATGTACTTCATTCTTATTATCATTTGTCGAAGCTTTGATCTATATGTTGTCCTCAATTACCAAAAAAGGGGAAGATTGAAAGTGCAACTAATCCCTGGGTGGTTTTGCTAATTCTTAACGACATATAGCTCATTGAACTAATACTCTTTCAAGATGATCATTTCAGAAAGTTCAGTGATTCGCATGGCATGGACTAGAGATGTGGACCCCTTGATGTCGCTTGAAGCTACGTTGGTATTTCCCCCAAAGAGGAAGGGATGATCTAGCACAGCGGCAGTAGGTATTTCCCTCATAAATGAAACCCAAGGTTATCGAACCAGTAGGAGAACCAAGCAACACAACGTAAACAGCCCCTGCACACAAATAACAACACCTCGCAACCCGACGTGTCAAAGGGGTTGTCAATCCCTTTCGGGGTACGGCGCCAGAAATTGCGTGATGATGGGAGAAAGTTGTAATAGAATAAAAATAGATCACAAATAAAATAAACTGCAGCAAAGTATTTTTGTAATTTTTCTTTAATAGATCCGAATAAGAAGTGCAAATAAAATAGATCGCAGAGCAAATATAAGAGAAATAAGACCCGGGGGCCGTAGGTTTCACTAGTGGCTTCTCTCGAGAAAAATAGCAAACGGTGGGTAAATAAATTATTGTTGGGCAATTGATAGAACTTCAAACAATTATGACGATATCCAGGCAATGATCATTACATAGGCATCACGTCCAAGATTAGTAGACCGACTCCTGCCTGCATGTACTACTATTACTCCACACATCGACCGCTATCCAGCATGCATCTAGTGTATTAAGTTCATGGAAAAATGGAGTAATGCAATAAGAACGATGACATGATGTAGACAAGATCCATTTATCTATATGGCGATAGATATAGATCTCGTCTTTTTATCCTTAGTAGCAACGATACATACGTGTCGTTTCCCTTTCTGTCACTAGGATCGAGCACCGTAAGATCGAACCCACTACCGGGCACCTCTTCCCATTGCAAGATAAATAGATCAATTTGGCCAAACAAAACCCAAATATCGGAGAAGAAATATGAGGCTATAAGAGCTCATGCATATAAGAGATCAAAGAAACTCAAATAACTTTCATGGATATAAAAAGATATGACTGATCATAAACTCGAAGTTCATCAGATCCCAACAAACACACCGCAAAAGAGTTACATCATATGGATCTCCAAGAGACCATTGTATTGAGAATTCAGCGAGAGAGAGAGAGAGAGAGAGAGCCATCTAGCTACTAACTACGGACCGAAAGGTCTACAAGGAACTACTCACGCATCATCAGAGAGGCACCAATGGAGGTGGTGAACCCCATCCGAGATGGTGTCTAGATTGGATCTGGTGGTTCTGGACTCTGCGGCGTCTGGATGAATATTTCGACGCTTGTTCTAGGTTTTCTGGAATATTGTGGTATTTATAGAGCAAAGAGGCGGTCCGGGGGGCACCCGAGGTGGGCACAACCCACCAGGGCACGCCTGGGCCTCCTGGCGCGCCCTGGTGGGTTGTGCCCCCCTCGGGGCACCCCCAGGTGCATCCAGGGCTCATTGCCTTCCTTCTGGCCCATAAAAATCATCATGGAGTTTCGTGGCATTTGGACTTCATCTGATATTGATTTCCTGCGATGTAAAAAACATGGTAGCAACTGGCACTTGGCACTATGTCAATAGGTTAGTACCAAAAATGATATAAAATGACTATAAAATGATTATAAAACATCCAAGATTGATAATAAAACAACATGGAACAAACAAAAATTATAGATACGTTGGAGACGTATCAGCATCCCCAAGCTTAACTCCTACTCGTCCTCGAGTAGGTAAGTGATAAAAACAGCATTTTTGATGTGGAGTGTTGTTCATCATGTCATATCATATTCTTTTTCTTTATAGCATGGACATTTGGACTTTTATGTGATTCAAAGCAATAGTCTAGTTTTGACATAATAATTTAGATACTCAAGCATATCAACAAGCAACCATGTCTTTCAAAATATCAACGCTAAAATAAGTTATCCCTAGCCCAGCATGCTCAAACATTGATCCATTCATGAAACACACTCGAATATTAACTATACCCAATACTTAAGCACGATCATATTGCCTCCTAGTTGGTGCTTTTTATGAGAGAAGATGGAGACTCAAATTTCAAAATAAAAATTGCATAAGTAAAAGAAAGGCCCTTCGTAGAGGGAAGTAGGGATTTGTAGAGATGCCAGAGCTCAAAGAGAAAAATTAGAGATAAAAACATTTTGGGAGGTGTATCCATCCCACCAACGAAAACGACTTAGAGTTCCCAACAATTTCCATGCTAGATATGCCATAGGCGGTTCCCAAACATAAAATAAATTTTATTCCTTTTTCCACCATTCTTTCACTTTCCATGGCTAACCGTATCCACAGGTGCCCTCCATACCAACACTTTCCAAGGAATTTATTATTTGACAACATAAAGTAAATTCATTTTTTTCATTTCGGGATTGGGCATCCCTAAGACCTTTGCCTTACTCTCGTGCAATGACAAGTGAATAAACACTCATCTTGAGAATAACACATCCAGCATGGAAAATATTAGCCACCCGTTACCGTTCCACGAGCAAAACAAACACACAAAGGAGAAGTTTATTTTGAAAATTAGAGATGGCACATACAAATTTGCTTAGAACGGAAAAAGAATACCGCATATAGGTAGATATAGTGGACTCATGTGGCAAAACTGGTTTAAAAGATTTTGGATGCACATAGTGATCATACTTAGTGCAAAATGAAGGCTAGCAAAAGATTGGGAAGCGACCAACCAAGAAACGAATAATCTCATAAGCAAACATTAAGCATAATTAACATCGAATAATGCACCACAAGTAGGATATAATTTTCATTACATGATTATTGACTTTCGTGCATGCATAGGGAATCACAAACCTTAACACCAATATTCTTACTAGAGCACAATTACTCATCAACATAACTCACATATCACATCACCATATCTCAAAACTATTACTAAGAATCAAGTTTATTTTGTCCAATGATCTTCATGACATTTTTTTCTTTATCCTTCTTGGATATCTATCACTTTGGGACTAATTTTCATTTGTTGCTTTTCATAAGCTCAAACAAATATAAGTGAAGATCATGAGCATAACAAATTTTCTTTCTCTCAAAATTATTTAAGTGAAGAAAGAGAGAATTTCTTAAAAAAAATTACTAACTCTCAAATAGATCTAAGTGAAGCAAGAGAGCATTTCTTCAAAAATACTAAGCACACCGTGCTAAAAAAGATATAAGTGAAGCACTAGAGCAAGTCCTAGCTCATAAAAGATTTAAGTGAAGCATAGAGAGCAATTCTAACAAGTCATGATATAATTTTAGATCTCTCAAATAGGTGTGTCCAGCAAGGATTGATGACTTAAAACTCAAAATAAAACAAGCAAAGACACATATTATACAAGACGCTCCAAGCAAAACACATATCATGTGACGAATAAAAATATAGTTTCAAGTAAAATACCGATAGTTGTTGGAAGAAAGCGGGGATGCCACTCGGGGGCATCCCCAAGCTTAGTTGGTTGCTCATTTTTGGATAATATCTTGGGATGCCAGGGCATCCCCAAGCTTAGGCTCTTACATCCTTCCTTCATCCATCGTAAGATAACCCAAAACTTGAAAACTTCAATCACACAAAACTCAACAAAACCTTCGTGAGATCAGTTAGTGTAAGAAAAATAAATCACTACTATAAGTGCTGTATCAAACCAATTCTTATTTTGTTTTTGTATTATATCTACTGTATTCCAACTTTTCTATGGCTAAAACTCGTCAAAGAAAACGATAGAGCCATCAAAATAAGCACACAACACAAAGAAAACAGAATCTGTCAAAACAGAACAGTCTGTAGCAATCTGATTTGTTCGAATACTTCTGGAACTCCAAAAATTCGGAAAAACTTGGAAAACCTGGATAATTTGTATAATGATCTTCTGCAAAAAGAATTAGCATTTTACCACGTTCTGGTGAATTTTAACAATTATTTTCGTGAGCACGAATTTCTGTCTTTTTCAGCAAGATCGAACAACTATCACCCAAGAAGATCCTATTGGTTCTACTTGGCACAAACACTAATTAAAACATAAAAAACACAATAATAACAGTAGCATAATTGTGTAAACACACAAGAACAGAAAACAAAAGCAAAAATAAATTTTATTCATTGGGTTGCCTCCCAACAAGCGCTATAGTTTTACGCCCTTAGCTAGGCATAAAGCAAGGATCTAAGTTTTGTCATCTTTGTCCAACTCTTCAATCAAACACTTCGAATCGCTCAAAGATTTAGCATAAATATTTTCAATAACAACACTCGTAGGAATAAATTCAAAGATTTCATTCTTGCAAAAAGGATCTCATATCACTTCAACAAAATCAGGGTGGATACTAATCATCTTAAGATCTCCTTTATTGCTATCACTAGAAGTTGCACCCTTGTTTCTGGATCTCCTACTTTTTACGAGAGTTTCTTCAGTGATTTTAGTGGTAGTAAAAGCCGTGCTTAGATTACTAAAGATTTCTTCCAATTTATCGATCCGAGATGGACTTTCTTCTATTCTTTCATGGATTAAAGTACCCTTTTCTTTTAACAACTTAAAAATATCCCCCGCTTTGGACCCAAGATTAGTAGCAAAATTATGCATCTTTTTATGCATCATTTCCATATGATCTTCGGTGAGCATTTTCTTTTCGATAGCATCTAGTCTTTCCATAACATGCTCCAGAGTCAAAATTGTTTCATTAACCATAAGAGGTGGTGATCCCACTAAATTTCCCATAGCATTAAGAGCATCAAAAGGGGGACTCATTAAGAAATTTACACCGGTAATCGTATCAAGGATGAATCTATACCAAGTGGTGATGCCAACATAAAAACAACGCAGAAGCACAACGGTAGATTGCTTACAAATAGATCTATTATGAGCATTGCAAATTCTATACCAAGCATCTTTTAAACTTCCTCATCATCTTTGTTTAAAGTTGAGAACCTCGTTCTCGGGAGTGCAAGCAGCAGAGGAGGAATTATCCATAACGGCAAACAAGATATCACACATAGAAACAGATCCGGCAAGAAAACGGCAAACGGAAAAAGAGAGACGAATAAAACGGCAAATTTTTGTGAAGTGGGGGAGAGGAAAACGAGAGGCAAATGGCAAATAATGTAAATTGCAAGGAGATGAGATTTGTGATTAGGAACCTGGTTATGTTGAAGATCCTCCCCGGCAACGGCGCGAGAAATTCCTTTTGATGTCGCTTGAAGCTACATCGGTATTTCCCCAGAGAGGAAGGGATGATGTAGCACATCGGTGGTAGGTATTTCCCTCAGAAATGAAACCAAGGTTATCGAACCAGTAGGAGAACCAAGCAACACAACGTAAACAGCCCCTGCAAATAAATAACAACACCTCACAACCCGACGTGTTAAAGGGGTTGTCAATCCCTTTCGGGGTACGGCGCTAGAAATTGCGTGATGAAGGGAGAACGTTGTAATAGATTAAATAAATAGATCACAAATAAAATAAAGTGCAGCAAAGTATTTTTGTATTTTTTTCTTTAATAGATCTGAATAAAAAGTGCAAATAAAATATATCGCAAAGCAAATATATGAGAAATAAGACCCGGGGCCGTAGGTTTCACTAGTGGCTTCTCTCGAGAAAAATAGCAAACCGTGGGTAAACAAATTACTGTTGGGAAATTGATAGAACTTCAAATAATTATGATGATATCCAGGCAATGATCATTACATAGGCATCACGTCCATGATTAGTAGACCGACTCCTGCCTGCATCTACTACCATTACTCCACACATCGACCGCTGTCCAGCATGCATCTAGTGTATTAAGTTCATGGAAAAACGGAGTAATGCAATAAGAACGATGACATGATGTAGAAAAGATCCATTTATCTATATGGCGGTAGATATAGATCTTGTCTTTTTATCCTTAGTAGCAACGATACATACGTGTCGTTTCCCTTTTTATCACTGGGATCGAGCACCGTAAGATCGAACCCACTACCGGGCACCTCTTCCCATTGCAAGATAAATAGATCAAGTTGGCCAAACAAAACCCAAATATCGGAGAAGAAATATGAGGATATAAGAGATCATGCATATAAGAGATCAAAGAAACTCAAATAACTTTCATGGATATAAAAAGATATGACTGATCATAAACTCAAAGTTCATCAGATCCCAACAAACACATCGCAAAAGAGTTACATCATATGGATCTCCAAGAGACCATTGTATTGAGAATTCAGCGAGAGAGAGAGAGAGAGAGAGAGAGCCATCTAGCTACTAACACGAACCCGAAGGTCTACAAGGAACTACTCACGCATCATCGAAGAGGCACCAATGGAGGTGGTGAACCCCATCCGAGATGGTGTCTAGATTGGATCTGGTGGTTCTGGACTCTGCGGCGGCTGGATGAATATTTCGACGCCTGTTCTAGGGTTTCTGAAATATTGTGGTATTTATAGAGCAAAGAGGCGGTCCGGGGGGCACCCGAGGTGGGCACAACCCACCAGGGCGCGCCTGGGCCTCCTGGTGCGCCCTGGTGGGTTGTGCCCCCCTCGGGGCACCCCCAGGTGCAACCAGGGCACATTTCCTTCCTTCTGGCTGTCGGATTTTGGGTTCCGGCAAAACCCGGAAGGTTCGAACACTGGGGTGCACACGAAGATCTCTTCCTTCCCTAGCTGACCCACTCACCATGATCTCAAGGCTCAGCACGTCGAACTCGAAGAACAAGGGACACAGGGTCTATACTGGTTCGGGCCACCGATGTGGTGTAATAGCCTACTCCAGTGTGGTGTGGTGGATTACCTCTTGGGGTTGAGGATGAACAAGTACAAGGGAAGAACAGCGTCCTGAGGAGGGGTGTTGTTGAGCTCAGTGAGCTTGTGTGTGTGAGGATGGAATGGATCCGATCCCAGATCAGTTGCCTCCTACTGTGGTGGCTAGTCCTATTTATAGAGGCCCTGGTCCTCTTCCCAAATGTACGCGGGAAGGGATCCAACAACAGCCAAATTTGAAGGGGGACAACCAGTACAAGTTATCCTGACTAAAGGTGGTCTTCGCCTGCCAAAGGCTCTAGTGGTGACGCTGTCCTGGGATCCACGGTGACCTTCGTCCTGCCGTCCTGCTGGTCTTGGTCTTGTTGCACCGATATGGAAACCTTTGCCTGATGCCTCGGGACTCCTCGCCCGCGCCTGCCCCTTTAGCACCAAAGAGGAAATGAGTACACTGCGCGCGCTGGCACCCGCCTGGCGTCTGCCTGGCCTTGGTCGTCATGGATTGCGTCACAGGAACCTCGCGAGGTGCCCTTTGCCTTGATCTCTCCACCCCTCGCGAGCCAGTCTGGCAAGGTCGCCCCCGAGGAGGTCTTGCGTCGTCCGCTTCGCGAGGGTCTTGAGCATTTGCTAATGAAGATGGGTCATACAGGGCCGCTGGTGGAGCCATGTTGTGGGCCGCAGGCAGGCAAGTCTGGGGACCCCCGTTCCCAGAACATCGACAATAGCCACCGGGCCCAAGGCGCGCTCGGACTTGGCTTCGAGGCGAAGCCAAGGGGCAAGTGCGGAGCGCCGCGGGCCCCAATAGCTTGCGGCCCCGATTGACGTGTGGCGATTCACGGGACGTGGGCATCCCCTCTTCCCCACGCAGCCTTGATATCCGCCTGGCTAGGCGGCCACCGTGACCTACACAGTTATTCCCTCATTCCTGGTGACGCACTTCCCCAACTCTTCCGCCTTCCCAAAACAACAACCTCCTCTCCCAATCCGACCTGAGCTCGGCCCTCCCCGTCGCCATGGCGCCGAGCTGAATGAAGAAGGGGAAGAAGAAGTCCCAGTCTTCAGCCGGGCCACCTCCGACGGTTGAACCTGCCGTTGGTCAGTCGTTGGTGATCAACCAGGAAGCCATGGACAAGGTCCGCCCATTGCTCGCCGCCGGCTTCAATGAATGGGGGGAGACGGTGGCCTGGCCCGCATCCCGCGCCTCTGTTGATAGGACAGCCACCGAGGTCCAATTCTTCATTGACGCCCTATGGGCCGGCCTGGTTCCTCCTTTCTCCACCTTCTTCAACGCCGTGCTTTCCCACTATCAGATCCATATGCTGCACCTAGATCCCCAATCCGTCACTCTTCTTGCCGTATTCGCCTTCGTCTGCGAGGCCATGGTGGGCATTGCTCTTTCTGTGGCCCTACTACGCCATTTCTTCTCGCTGCACCTGACCGATCCTCGGCAATGCTCGGGATGCCTGAGCTTCCAGGCCGTGGCTGCGACAGCCAGCTCGGGGATTGACTTTGAGCTCCTACTGTCTGTGAGCGGGTTCCGGACGTGGTGGGTGTTTGTGGACGTCGGCGTGCTCAGCCCCCTGCTCTCGCTCCCGTCGGCGCCCGCCGTTCCTAGCTCCGGCTGGACCCACGAGAGGCTCGCTGACCCACGCCTTGCCTTCATCTGGCTTCGGTGGAAGAGGATGAAGGGTCTTGGCGTGACTGCACCCATGGTGATGAAGGAGTTCATCCAACGCTACGTCGCTCCGCTCCAGCGCCATTCTCGACCGATGTGGGCCTTGTCCTGCAGCAAGGACCGTATGAGGCTCCAAGAGTCCGGGCTTCCCCTCGAGGCGCGACGAACGGTGCTCGAGGTCCTGACAGGCGACTCGTCGCCAGCCAACATGCCGGAGGAGGGTTGTCTCTTCTACTGCTGCTCAAACAGGGTGGAGTTCGCGAAGCAGATGCCCCCTTTCGATGAGTGGGGGTTGCGTCCAGCCGGTCTTGAAGGGCCTCGCGAGAACCCTGTCTCTGTGGTTCCCCTGCTTGCCACCAGCACGGAGTTCACCCCAAGAGTGGGTGCAGGGGGGCGAGCGCTGCCGAGTGCTGGAGACGCGACTGTTGTGGTGCCGACGCCGCTCGAGGCTCCCGAGGCGTCATCTCCTGGGGCTCGTGACCTCCGTCCTGAGGAAACGGTTGAGGGGGTGACACCATCCGCTCCTCCCGAGGCCGAAGCCCCCGAGGCCCCGGCGGGTCGCCACAAAGTGGAGCCCGAGGGTTCCTCGCAGCCCAGCATTCCCGAGGTCGCTCCTTCAGGAGCTTCACCAGCCGTGCCCAGCGCTGGCGACTGCGTCCAAGGCTTCGGCCGGTTACGACTGAACTTCGATGCGCTCCACAAGAGGAAGGGGTCTCCGAGCTGCAGGGGTGATACTTTCCTGCCATTGAAGCAGAGGAAATACATCGCCATGGACGAGTGAGTACCTTATCTCTGTAATTTTTTGAGTGTTGTCTTCCCTCCTGACCATGGTTTCTCAGGCCCCCTTCTGCCAGGGTGACGAAATCTCCCGAAGAGCAACCTCCTCTTGCCTCGAATCCCCCGCCGGACTTGGTCGCCCCTCGTCAGCCTGCCGCACTCGACGTGAGGTCGGCCGGAGAGGCAAGCGAGCCAGCCTGGCGCCTCGAACCCGCGTTCTTGCCGTTCCTCCTCCGCGGTTTCACCTAGGGTGCAGGGGGTGTGCCAAGGACTCCTCCCCTGGTCATTGACGGCGGCTGGATGGCCTCGATCTTGGCCTCTTCTCCAAGCAACGAGCTTCCGCCCCTCCAGGCCTCCGCCGAGGCCCGAAGGGCGGCTAGGAGGGCGCCGGCCCCAGCCCTCGGCTAGGGGGAAGCGAACCACTTCGGACTCCTCCACCATCCACTGGCATGGAGGACAGACCCGGCCGCGCGCTCGAGCTTGCACGCAAGCAGGGTGCTGTCCGTCAAGAACTCTTCCAGGAGGCGATAGGTGCACTGAGCCGGCTTGGGGAAGAACTTGTGGACGTTGACGCTCGTCTTGAAACCGAGGGCCTCCGACTGGTGGAAGAATGGCGCCAACTGAACGTGGCCATTAACCTTGGGCGCCTCCAACGTGAGCATGCCAACACGGAGGCCGAGGCAACCCTGGCTACCTCGCGCGAGGCCAGCGCCCGGGCCTTGGAGGAGGCCAGGGAGGCGGACCATCGCCGCGAGATCGCCGAGAAGCACTGGCAGGAGCTCTAGGCCCTGAATGCTTCCTTGGAGCAGCAAGTGGAGGTGCGCAGAGCTACCTTGGTGTCAATGAAGGGGGCGCCATCCGACGAGGAGGAGGTCCTAAGGCGCGAGGAAGCGCTGATGCTGGAGGCCACGGAGCGCAGTCTTGAACTTGAGCGGTTGGAGACGAGGGAGCGCCAAGTCGCCGAAGCAGAGGATGTTGTCAACGCGCGTGAGGCCAGGGCCCAGGAGGAGGACCGCAGGGTGGCCGAGGCTCGTGCTAACCTTGCTAGCAGGTACGACCTGAAGCTGAAGCTCGTGGAAGCCGAAGCTGTGGGCAGGACCGCTGCCCTCAGGTCAGGGTTGGCTGAGGCAGAACAGCGCGAAAAAGTCATCGTAGCCGCCCTGATCTCCGTGCAGGCCGAGCTGGCCTCCGCCCGTGCCGAGCTACTCTCGCTTCAACAGCGGGTTGCCAGCGCTGAGTCCTTCGTGCAGCAGAGCAGGGAAGAGGCGCTTCGCCGGCAGACGCTACTGCGCGAGCATGTTCCCATGCTTAGGGACCTCAGGACGAGGGCCAATCAGGCGCTCGGTACCATCTGCGATGAGCACGCTCCCCACCCACACGCCGAGGACTATGCCTGCCATCTTCGCTTCTTCACCGATGTCATGACACGCCTGGAGAACCGGGCTGAGCGGGCTCGCGAGCTTGTGGACTAAAAGAGCCGAGGCCTCCTCAAGCGCGCATTCTCCCGCGTCTTCAGCCATCTCCTGAACACCAATCCTGCTTTGATTTTGACGCCGCCATTGCCCCAGTGCCTGAGATCATCCGGGACAACCTAGCGCGTTGGGTGGACGACAATGTGGATGCTCTGGTTAGGGCCTTTGCTTCTGATGACGACGCAGTGGTTGTCACGGCGGATGAGGGCGGCGTGGTTGATGACGGTGAAGATAGCACCAGCGACGGTGCTAGCAGCCTGTCCGGGAGAGACTCGGGAGACGAGGCGAGCGACATGTCCGACTGAGCCCGCGCTCCTTTATTTTGAACCTGCACGCAAAAGCTTGGGTACGGCCCCTCACAATGTAAGAGCATTTTGGGGAGGGGAGCCCCTCATGTAAATAGACTACCATTTTACTCCTTAGGCTAGGTAAAAACGCGCTCTTGTGTGCTTGCGAGCCCCTTGCAGGTTTGCTGCCGTAACTTACTTTGGTCCAGTCGGGCTTCAAACTGACTTGGTAGCTACGAATGTGCATTTCTTCTAAGGGGAGCCCCTTGCGAGCTCGTGAGGTTTTGGTTTCCTGAGGGGTCCGCTAGCCCACCCGAGAGGGCCTCGCGAGAAGCGAACGCCAGTGATGGCGAGACGCGCGCGTGGTGCGCGTACGCCGCTGCCAGCCCCCGCTCGCGAGGTGCTCGGAGGGGGGCGAAGACAGCGGACGCAAATCTCAAAACAAAGCACGAATCCAGAAACTCACGAAATCAATATGAACGAGAAAGGATGCCCCCCACGATTGCCAATGGAAATATAACTTCAAATTCAAGATCAAAGGCTGCAAATTTGAGCTACATAAAAGAGGTCAAAAGCAAATAGCCGCGTCCGGCACCTAGCTAGTCTTCCACCAACGCGGAGCTAAGTGCTTTCACTGGCTATGAGCATAGTCATTGGGGGACAGTGTCGACGGCCAGCGCGGAGCATGGTGCTTCCACTAGGACGTGGGCGGGAGCCCTCGAGGCCCCAGGGCGGCACTCCGGAGACTCCGGGGCATGTACAGCCCCACTCATTATTACGTGAGAGTGTCACGAGCGGAGACCTTCACAGGCGTGAGCCTTGCTTCATATCGCCATGCGAGGGCCCCGCCTTGCACCACCATCGACCACCGTTGGGGCGTTCGGAAACCAGGACGATGCCAAGGGGCAAAGGGGACGCTAGCGGCGCCCTCGGCGACCACGGGCCCTCTGCCGGGGGGAAGGCTCGCCAGTGCCTCCCCTGCAGAGGACCTACCTCCGGGCGACGCCTTGCTCCGTGCGATGCGGGGAGGGGCCTTGCTCCTGTCTCCTCCCACGCAGCCCCCCAGTGCGCTTCCGCTGGTGGAAGGGGGGCTGTCGTGCTGGGGCCGTCGTCCATCGTTGTGACCTGATTCACTTGCGACCCATGGTTAGCGTAAGCTTGTAGGATCAAAAGTATGTCTAGAGGGGGTGATTAGACTACTTGACTAAATAAAATTCTAGCCTTTTCCCAATTTCAAGTCTTGGCAGATTTTAACAACTTAGCACAAGTCAAGTAATCAACCTACACATGCAATTCTAAGAGTATAGCAGCGAAATGTAAAACAATTGCATATGAAGGTAAAGGGACGAGTTTGAGGGAGCAAACGCAATGTAGACACGGAGATTTTTGGCGTGGTTCCGATAGGTGGTGCTATCGTACATCCACGTTGATGGAGACTTCAACCCACGAAGGGTAACGGTTGCGCGAGTCCACGGAGGGCTCCACCCACGAAGGGTCCACGAAGAAGCAACCTTGTCTATCCCACCATGGCCATCGCCCATGAAGGACTTGCCTCACTAGGGTAGATCTTCACGAAGTAGGCGATCTGCTTTCCCATACAAACTACTTGGTTCAACTCCACAATCTTGACGGAGGCTCCCAAGTGACACCTAACCAACCTAGGAGACACCATTCTCCAAAAGGTAATAGACGGTGTGTTGATGATGAACTCCTTGCTCTTGTGCTTCAAATGATAGTCTCCCCAACACTCAACTCTCTCTCATAGGATTGGATTTGGTGGAAAGATGATTTGAGTGGAAAGCAACTTGGGGAAGGCTAGATTTCAAGATTTATGTGGTTGGAATGGAATATCTTGACCTCAACACAAGTGTAGGTGGTTCTCTCTCAGAAAATGTATGATGGAAGTGTAGGCATGTTCTGATGGCTCTCTCCATGAATGAAGAGTGGGTGGAGGGGTATATATAGCCTCCGGACAAAATCTGACTGTTACACACAATTTACCAAACTCGGTGGGACCGAATCAGAAAACTCGGTCAGACCGATTCAGTTCAAAATGTGAACATTAGGATTTTCGGTGGGACCGACATGTCAACTCGGTGGGACCGATTTCATTAGGGTTAGGGCATAACGTAATCTCAGTGAGACCGATTACACAAACTCGGTGGGACCAATTTTGGTAATAAGCAAACACAGAGTTGGTCAGGCAAACTCGATGGGACCGATTCGCTCATTTCGGTTGGACCGAAACGTTATGAAGGGGGAACGGAGAGTTTGGATTGCGAACTCGGTGGGACCGATCGCTCATATCGGTTAGACCGAAATGTTGCGAAGGGAAACAGAGAGTTTGCAATCCCATCTCGGTGAGACCGTGATCCCTATCGGTGAGACCGAAGTGACTAGGGTTTGTGGCAATGGCTATGTCAACAGAACTCGGTGGCGCCGGATAGAAAGTTTCAGTAGGGCCGAGTTTGACTTTTGGTTACATATGTGGATATGTGAAAGTGGTTGAGGGTTTTGGAGCATATCACTAAGCATTTTGAGCAAGCAAGCCATTAAGCAACACCTCATCCCCTTTTAATAGTATTGGCTTTTCCTATGGACTCAATGTGATCTTGGATCACTAAAAGTAAAATGTAGAGTCTTGAGCTTGAGCCAGCATGTGTCCTTAGCATTTTGAGGGGTCCACATTCCTAATCCATGCCATGCCAATCATTGAGCTTTCCTGGAATATTTATCTTGAGATAGCATTAGCTCAATGAGCTATATGTTGTTAGTAATTACCAAAACCACCCAGGGATAGTTGCACTTTTAGTCTCCCCCTTTTTGGTAATTGATGACAACATATAGATCAAAGATTCGACAAATGATCATAAGATTGAAATACATCATTGCTTTGAGAAGTATGTGATAAGCAAGAGCTCCCCCTAAATTTGTGCATTATTTAAAATTTGCTTTTGAATGCAAATGCACAATCGATTAGGATCATGGGTCACTCTTCCATGTCACATACATCTTGGTGGAGCGCTCAAAATGATAAGCATTAAAAAACATGCACTCGTCACCAAATAAAGTGAATGATCATATAGAGATATAAAAGATAGTATCATCCAAGCAAGCATTAAAGTAGTATATGATCAATCACATGATCACACAAGTATCTCACACAAGGACATAAAGTATCTCACACAGGCACACAATAAAAAGTTCAACCAAAAAGCAAAGAAGCAAAACACTCTCTCGAAGCCTATGATCTATACATATTTCTCCCCCTTTGGCAACAAGTTACCAAAAAGTTCAAATATGCATAGTGCTATGCGTCTCTCAGGCTTGGTCTTCGGGAGGTGGTGTAGAGAGAACTCCAAGGACGAAGGCATCAGTTGATGTAGTTGGAGCTTGTGGAGTGGCTGCTGGAGGTGGCACTGGAGCTGTGGCTGCTGGTGCTGATGTTGTTGCTCTTGTATCAGGTACATGCACTGCAGCAGACCTCTATCCTCTAGGCACTCGCTCAAATGCATCAGTAGTTGCCTTTCCTCTCTTCTCTTCTGCTTCCTCCTGAAGCTTCTCAACTGCTGTTTGAAGCTGCTCAACTGTTGTTTGAGTCAGGGTGGCCAAGCCCTCCTCAATCCTCAGTGTAGACTGGATTAGATATGCAAGTTGATCTTGCTTGCTCTTCAGGAAAACTTGAGATGCCTCTTCAACACTTGGCATCTTGGCAACTTTCTCAGCCTTTGCTTTGGCTCTCTTCTCTTGTGCTTGAGCTGATGATGGTTCCTCCTCATTCATCAATAGAGTGTTGTTTTCAAAAACAGGATATAAGGGTAGATGCTCCTTATCCAACAGATATGTTCATGTGCCCATCTTGGAGTTAGTGAGCTCCTGAGTGTGTGGAGCATACCCACAGCTTCTCTTCTAGTCAGCAGCAGTCCTCTTGATTGTCTCTACAATCAGACTCATGACCTTGAACTTCTGAGGAACATCAAAAAGTTGTAGCAGGTTGATAGAATGCCCTCTGATCATCTTGTGATCTCCTGACTTGGGTAGTAGAGTGTGCCTAAGGATTGTGTTGATGGTAGGCAGACCAGACAACAAGTAATGTACTGATCCAAGCTTGTGAGTCTCCAAAGCTTTATCTGGGATCTCCTTGTGCATGTTTGCCATAGTGTTGTGGTCCTTCTTCTTCTTAGCATACACATCCAAGTCATCTTCATGTTCTTCTGGGGCATTGATCAGCTTGGCCCATTCTTCAACAGTGGATTGGTACCTAGTACCTTCTGACATCCAAACTATCCTCCCATCTGGATAGAAGTGAGCAGTGGAGTAAAACTGCATGATCAGCTCATCATTCCATTTTGTGAGCTTCTGCCCAACAAATTTGTCAACTCCACATGCTTTGAAGTTGTCATAAACTCCTGGAAATTGATCTTCTTCCTCCTTGATGTATTCCCAATCAACCCATCTCATGTCACATACAATTGGCTTCTTGTCAAGCAAAATTATTTCATAGAAGTCTTGTTGTTCCTTTGTATGAAACATGTAGTCAACTGCAGTCCTCCTCCTCACAGCACAAGGATCAGACTGTCTCCACAATCTCAGTCTAGCATCCTTTCTGATGCTCATGTCTTCAGCCACTGGATGAGCATCATTGTGGTCTGGAATCTTGGGCTTCAATTTTCTCAAAATAAGAGAATCATCATCCTCTTCTTCAGCTTGAGGCACTGGGGCCTTGTTCTTCTCTTCAGCAGGAATACTTCTGGTGTTCCTCTTGGTCTTAGGAGGTTTCTGAGCTTGAGCTTTGGGAGCAGACTTGGGCTTTGATGGAGCAGCCCCTGCCTTTATAGCATCTCCCATAAGCTTCTGAGCTTTGGGTGCTGGTACAGCATCCTCTTCTTCTTCTTCTTCAGAAATGTGCTTCTCAAACTCAGCCATTGGGTCAACTTTCTTGCACCATCTTCCCCTCTTTCTCTCTTTCTTTTCCTTTTCCTCAGCAGCATCATCTCCTCTTGTTGGCTTGGAGGGTTTCTGAGTGGATGCCCTGGCCTTAGACATTGGGATCCTCCTTGCTGGTGCCTTCTTATTCAAGCCTGGCTTTGTTGCAGCAGCTGTGCCATACTCCTTTTTCAGCACCTTCTTCTTGGAGCTTACTTCCTCCTCAGTAGCCACATAGTCCTCATCCTCTGAATCTGAGGTTCTCTTCTTCCTAGATCTGGTGGCTGCCTTTGGCAAGTTACCTGGAGTGCTCCTGCTGCCATCATCAGAAGTGCTTGATCTGAACCCTCACTCAGTTGCACATGTTCCTCAGACCTGTTCTGACTGTCACTCTGATCAGACATCTTTGCAAACTTACTGAAGCGGAACCCTATGAATAGATGTAGATGAGGTAGAGTGGATGAGTATCACAAAGTGCAGAGATTTTGCAAAACAGATGACTTAAAAACTTAGTTTTAGTTCTCCACAGAAAGCATTTCGGAGCTACCAATTTGTAAACTCGGTGATACTGAAGCAACATTTGGAACCTAAACTAGTGAACTCGGTCAGACCGATTCACAGTTTGGTGGCACCGAGATTGCTAGGGTTTCACAGAGAATCAAACTTGGTCACACCGATTTGCAGTTTTCGGTCAGACCGAAAATCGCAAGTGCTATGGCCTAAGCCAAATCTGTGAGACCGATTTCTACAACCCGGTCGGTCCGAGATGAGTTCGGCGGAGACCTAACCCTAAATTTTCAAATCAAATCTAACCTAAAGAATGTTTTCAGTGGATAGAGTGTTTGCATACGTGGTAAGGATCATGGCAAAACAATGTGCCATGAATCAGAGGTAAAAGAATAGCACAAAAGGTTGAACCCATACCCTAGTTCGGCGGGAGTTCGCTACGGCGACAATGGTGGAGAAGATTTCCGTTGACGGTGATGGAAACCAGCGGCGGGAGGTCGCTGGCGGCGAGAAGATGATCCGGAGACCCGAGGAGGCAGAGCAGGACACACGCGTGGGCTGAGGAGTTTGAAGAAATTTCCAAAATCTCACCCGTGGGTATATATATCCCGACCCTATCGGTGTGACCGAGTGGAACAACTCGGTGGCACCGAGATGCGGAATCACAAGCGGATACTGCAACTCGGTGTGACCGAAAAGTTCAAATCGGTTGCACCGAGATTGAAAACCTAGATCAACTTAGTGAACTCGGTGTGACCGAAGTGGATGACTCGGTCATACCGAAATGCATAAAGAGGTTTTGGAAGTTTAAGTCTATGATGAATCGGGGACTCCGAGTGCTCCTCACACAGAGTGGTTCGAATCTGACTTGATCAAACTTTGTGATATAGCATGAATAGAGTTTGAGACGAGAAAAGCATAGATAGCTAGAGGGAGTTCTTAGGCATTCTTGTCCATCCATTTGGCAAAAGAGAAAAAAAAAGCCAAACAATCAAAGCAACAAATGGATGTCCTCGAATGAGTAAAATATGCATCCAACATGCTCACACAATAAGATGGCAAAAGAAATATGTGACAAAGCATGCACAATCACTCTAGCATCTATCAAGCAATTTGGCGATGACTAGGTCATCTATATATGAGTATATTGACTTAGGACTCAAATGAGAACATTTGATCATAGGTCATACGCATTGTTTAAGCACAAGTGGGGTTACCACTTTTACATAAAGCATTGTTGTGTTCACATCGTTAGAGTTGCTTTAGCTCAATTGATTAGAGTAAAGCTCCCCCTAGATGTGATATCCCCCCTAAGAGGGATGAACTAACCTTGGGTTTTGTCGATGATGACTTCATGTACGTGTTGACGATGTAGATTCTCAATGTTGATGTGGATCATCCGGAGCAATCCTTTGTAGTGAGTTGCACTTTCAATACCTACACGGGTTAGTCCCACAAGGAACAAACAAGTATATCCATAGACAGAGTGATGTTCACATAAGATGATGTCCATGAAAGCATTAGGTTACCTTGTCCCTTGTCTTACCAACAAGAGGGTTTGTGACTCCTTGAACTAGTGCAAGATATGGAAGTTGTTTGCACTTGTCCTAGCCAAAATGATATGAGTGACGTATGTTGGCGGAGTCACCCTCAAGAACTCTCTAGTTCTTCTTCTTCGGGATCCACACCATCTTGATGGGAATCCTTGGAGTTGTAGTCGTACTTGATGAAGTAGAACTTGATGTAGTCTTGGGAACCCACTTAACCAATGCCTTAGGGGCTTCTTCAAATGCATCAATCTCCTCTTGAGGCTTGTCCTTGCCCTTTTGCTTGTGGTCTAGTGGTGGAAGATCATCTTGAGCTTGTGTTCCTTGGAAAGAAGTAGGATCATACTTCTCTTGTTGAGGAACAAACTTCTTCTTGGGGTATTGATCTTCTTCCCACTCAACTCCATTGACATTAAACTTTCATTCAAAACCAACACCTTGATTCTTCCGGTGTCTTCCTTGCTTGCGTACAATTTCCTCAAATTGCTTACTTCCGGCAAGGCTCTTGTAAACACCTTTCTTTATAATTCCCTTCAATAAGCTATTTTCTTGCTCAAGTGTAACTTGGCTAAGAGAATCATTAGTGGAATCAAGAGAACTACTAGAAGCAACAACATTGGTTTTAGCATGATTATTGTTACTACTAGAAGAAGAATCTTTCTTGTTCTTGTTGCTAGATTTAACTTGTGGCATGTAAGTAGACAAGAGTAAACGCTTGGCAATGTAAGAAGAACTTTTCTTGCGAAGATCATCATTGATTGCCTTTAAGAACTCATGCTCTTGCTCAAGGTTGAGCTTTTCAAAGCGTAGCTTCTCATGAGTCTTTAAAAGTTCTCGATGATCTTCCAAGGTAGTTTCATGAGCTAACTTAAGAGTGTTTAGTTCTTTAGTTAGACGCTCAATCTCCTTCTTATCATCGTCATTCGTTTTATCTTGATTAGCATGATTAATAGCAAGTTCATCATAGTTTTCATAACTAGAGTTGTCAACAAGTAAATCATCATCTCCTAGCAAATCATCTTCATCACTATTGAAATCAACATACTCGGGGTGTGATACCTTTGGGCCTTTAGCCATGAAGCATCTTCCAATTCCTTCATTTGGTGAGTCAAATATGTCGTAGGAGTTGGTTGACACAAGTGCTAGACCGGCAACACCTTCATCTTGAGTATATTCGGAGTCGGAGTGATAACTTCTTTCGGAGTGATGGTCGGAGTCGGAGCCGGATATCCATTCACCAACATGAGCTTGATGTCTTCGTTTTGTGTAGCTCTTTGATGACTTGTCCTTCCTTTCTGAATCCTTGCTTCTCCGAGAGGGTCTTCGTTCATAATGATCATCTCTACTCCTTCTCTCTCTTGGTGGTGATTCTTCTCTCCTACTCCTTCTTTTGGGAGAATCTTCTCTTCTTTTGTAGGGAGCCGTACACTCATTGGAGTAGTGTCCGGGTCTTCCAAAATTGTAGCAATTTCGTTCACGACTTGAAGATCTTTTGTCATTGTAGGACCTTGACTTGGAACTTCTGGCCTTGCTTCTACTCTTGTAGAACTTGTTGAAGTTCTTCACCATTAGGCTCAATTCTTCATTGAAGGTTTGTTTCTCACTTGATGATGTGGGAGCATCACATGAGGCTTTGTAAGCACCGCTTGACTTGTTGTGGAGCTCTTCCTTATCCTTAAGTGACATCTCATGAGCAACAATTCTTCCAATGACTTATGTTGGCTTGAGATCTTTGTAATTGGGCATCATTTGGATCAATGTGCACACGGTATCATATTTTCCATCCAAGGCTCTTAGGATTTTCTTGATGATGAATTTGCTGGTCATCTCTTTACTTCCTAAGCCGGCAATCTCATTTGTGATGAGAGCAAGCCTAGAGTACATTTCACCGACACCTTCACCATCCTTCATTTTGAACTTCTCAAGCTGACTTTGAAGCACATCCAATTTGGATTCCTTGACGGAGTCGGTACCTTCGTGCATATCAATCAAAGTATCCCAAATTTCCTTTGCATTCTCAAGACGACTAATTTTGTTGAATTCTTCGGGGCACAATCAGTTGAAGAGAATATCACAAGCTTGAGCATTGTATTGCAGCATCTTCAACTCTTCCACGATAGCTTCGATGTTCCGTTCTCTCCCATCAAAGAATTCACCTTGCAAGCCAATACACACAATAGCCCAAACGGCAGGGTTATGTCCAAGAATATGCATTTTCATCTTATGCTTCCAACTAGCAAAATTAGTACCATCAAAGTAAGGACCTCTACGGTGGTAATTTCCCTCGCTAGACGCCATACTCTCCTAGGTTGTGAAACCAAGGCTGTGATCACCAAAAGCTATGGAAATCAAGGCAAATGGAGACCAAAGCTCTGATACCACTTGTAGGAGTGAAAGTATGTCTAGAGGGGGGGTGATTAGACTACTTGACTAAATAAAATTCTAGCCTTTTCCCAATTTTAAGTCTTGGCAGATTTTAACAACTTAGCACAAGTCAAGTAATCAACCTACACATGCAAGTCTAAGAGTATAGCAGCGGAATGTAAAACAATTGCATATGAAGGTAAAGGGAGGAGTTTGAGGGAGCAAACGCAATGTAGACACGGAGATTTTTGGCGTGGTTCCGATAGGTGGTGCTATCATACATCCACGTTGATGGAGACTTCAACCCACGAAGGGTAACGGTTGCGCGAGTCCACGGAGGGCTCCACCCATGAAGGGTCCATGAAGAAGCAACCTTGTCTATCCCACCATGGTCATCGCCCACGAAAGACTTGCCTCACTAGGGTAGATCTTCACAAAGTAGGCGATCTCCTTGCCCGTACAAACTCCTTGGTTCAACTCCACAATCTTGACGGAGGCTCCCAAGGGACACCTAACCAATCTAGGAGACACCACTCTCCAAAAGGTAATAGACGGTGTGTTGATGATGAACTCCTTGCTCTTGTGCTTCAAATGATAGTCTCCCCAACACTCAACTCTCTCTCATAGGATTGGATTTGGTGGAAAGATGATTTGAGCAGAAAGCAACTTGGGGAAGGCTAGAGATCAAGATTTGTGTGGTTGGAATGGAATATCTTGACCTCAACACAAGTGTAGGTTGTTCTCTCTCAGAAAATGTATGATGGAAGTGTAGGCATGTTCTGATGGATCTCTCCACGAATGAAGAGTGGGTGGAGGGGTATATATATAGCCTCCACACAAAATCTAACTTACACACAATTTCCAAACTCGGTGATACCGAATCAGAAAACTCGGTCAGACCGATTCAGTTCAAAATGTGAACGTTTGGATTTTCGGTGGGACAGACATGTCAACTCGGTGGGACCGATTTCATTAGGGTTAGGGCATAATGTAATCTCGGTGAGACCGATTACACAAACTCGGTGGGACCGATTCGCTCATTTTGGTTGGACCGAAACGTTACGAAGGGGAAACAGAGAGTTTGCATTGCGAACTCGGTGGGACCGATCGCTCATCTCGGTTAGACTGAAACTTTACGAAGGGAAATAGAGAGTTTGCAATCCCATCTCGGTGAGACCGAGATCCCTCTCGGTGAGACCGAAGTGACTAGGGTTTGTGGCAATGGCTATGTCAACAGAACTCGGTGGCGCCGGATAGAAAGTTTCGGTAGGGCCGAGTTTGACTTTTGGTTCGGGACATATGTGGATATGAGAAAGTGGTTGAGGGTTTTGGAGCATATCACTAAGCATTTTGAGCAAGCAAGCCATTAAGCAACACCTCATCCCCTTTTAATTGTATTGGCTTTTCCTATAGACTCAATGTGATCTTGGGTCACTAAAAGTAAAATGTAGAGTCTTGAGCTTGAGCCAACATGTGTCCTTAGCATTTTGAGGGGTCCACATTCCTAATCCATGCCATGCCAATCATTGAGCTTTCCTGAAATATTTATCTTGAGATAGCATTAGCTCAATGAGCTATATGTTGTTAGTAATTACCAAAACCACCCAGGGATAGTTGCACTTTCAAAGCCTGCTCCTGAGAGTTTAATGGTACCCTGCAGCTATTGTCGCCGGCGGGATCGGCGAGGGTCCCGGGTGGCTCCTGGAAGGCCTCAACTTCCAACGTCTCCTCTTCCCAACCCGGCTTGAGGAACGAGCCGGGGTCATCTTCCGGCGTGTACTCCTGGTCCATCATGCGGGGCACATAGGCCTCCGGAGCCGTCGCCCTGGAAACCCCGCCGAAGTGCCCCACGCTCCACGTCAACGGGCCCAGCACGCCGCCCCGAGGACGGAAGGGCGGCATCCTGTTGGGGCCGTAGGGGGCAACACTCATGACTGCACCCACCGGGGGAGGCACAGGTGCGGCTGGGTGCCCGGCTCCATTGGCTGCATCGTTGCTGATGAACCCTCCTGGTGCGCCTGGGAGCGTGCGGGCGCGGCGAGGCCCGTCGTGTGATCTGGCCACAACTTCAGGCATAGGTAAGGAGCAGAAAGGCAGCGTACCCCTGGTCGCAGCGTCCAGCAGCTCAGCAACGCGTTCCAGCAACGCATCGCGGCCGATCTCTGCTAGTCGGCACCGCAGGAGCTCCCGTGTCACTATGAGTGTGGTCCTCATGTTTGCTTGCTCCCGTCGGGTGTGCGGCGCCGTCGCCGCGGCGTAGCTCGAGGTCCTTGCGGCGGCCCGCGGGCGCCGCGTGGTAAGGGTGGAAGGCGTCGGACCGCGTCGCCCGTGCCCCGCGGCGTTTGGCGGTGCGCGTGCCGCCTGGAGCGTGGAGTTGAGGTCTTCTTGGGTGGACGACGCCGCCCGGGCTGGCCAAGCTGCCCAGTGGTCAGCGTTGGCCCTCGGGTCACCGGACATCGGCGCTGCAGAGTGTTGGCGGGTTTGCTGATGGAAGAGAGGCTTCGGTGCACCCTACCTGGCATGCCAAATGTCGGATTTCGGGTTCCGGCAAAACCCTCAAGGTTCAAACACTGGGGTGCGCATGAAGATCTCTCCCTTCCCTAGCTCACCCACTCACCACGATCTTAAGGCTCAGCACGTCGAACTCGAAGAACAAGGGACACAGGGTTTATACTGGTTCGGGCCACCGATGTGGTGTAATACCCTACTCCAGTGTGGTGTGGTGGATTGCCTCTTGGGGTTGAGGATGAACAAGTACAAGGGAAGAACAGCCTCCTGAGGAGGGGTGTTCTTGAGCTCGGTGAGCTTGTGTGTGTGAGGATGGAATGGATCCGATCCCAGATCAGTTGCCTCCTACTGTGGTGGCTAGTCCTATTTATAGAGGCCCTGGTCCTCTTCCCAAATGTAGGCGGGAAGGGATCCAACAACGGCCAAATTTGAAGGGGGACAACCAGTACAAGTTATCCTGACTAAAGGTGGTCTTCGCCTGCCAAAGGCTCTGGTGGTGACGCCGTCCTGGGCTCCACAGTGACCTCCGTCTGCCGTCCTGCTGGTCTTGGTCTTGTTGCACCGATACGGAAACCTTTGCATGATGCCTCGGGACTCCTCGCCTGCGCCTTCCCCTTTAGCACCAAAGAGGAAACGAGTACACCGCGCGCACTGGCGCCTGCCTGGCCTTGGTCGTCATGGATTGCGTCACAGGAACCTCACGAGGTGCCCCTTGCCTTGATCTCTCTGCCCCTCGCGAGCCAGCCTGGCGAGGCCGCCCTCGAGGAGGTCTTGCGTCGTCAGCCTCGCGAGGCCTGGCCCCTCGCGAGGGTCTTGAGCATTTGCTAATGAAGATGGGCCATACAGGGCCGCTATGGGCCGCAGGCAGGCAAGTCTGGGGACTCCCGTTCCCAGAACACCGACACTGGCCCATAAAAAATCATCGTGGAGTTTCGTGGCATTTGGACTTCATCTGATATTGATTTCTTGCAATGTAAAAAAATGAAAAAAAAACAACAACTGGCACTTGGCATTATGTCAATAGGTTAGTACCAAAAAATGACATAAAATGACTATAAAATGATTATAAAACATCAAAGATTGATAATAAAACAGCATGGAACAATCAAAAATTATAGATACGTTGGAGACGTATCACCCCTCAAAATGCAAAGGACACATATTGGCAAAAGCTCAAGACTCTACATTTTCCTTTTAGTGATCCAAGATCACATTGAGTCCATAGGAAAAGCCAATACTATTAAAAGGGGACGAGGTGTTGCTTAATGGCTGACTTGCTCAAAATGCTTAGTGATATGCTCCAGAAGCCCTCAACCACATTCTCAATTCCACATATGTACTAAACCTAAAGTCAAACTCGGCCCCACCGATTTGATCTATCCGGCGCCATCTAGTTCATTTGACACAGCCTTAGCCAGAAACCCTAATCAGTTCGGTCTCACCGAGATGGGATTGCAAACTCTCTGTTTCCCTTCATAACGTTTCGGTCTAAACAAAATGAGCGATCGGTCCCATCGAGTTCGCAATGAAAACTCTTTGTTTCCTCTTCGTAATGTTTCGGTCTCACCGAAATGAGCGATCGGTCGCACCGAGTTTGCCTGACCAACTCTCTGTTTGCCTATTACTAAAATCGGTCTCACCGAGTTCATGTGATCAGTCTCACCGAGATCAAGTTATGCCCTAACCCTAGCACATCGATCCTACCGAGTTGATCATGTCGGTCCCACCGAAAAGCCTAACATTCACATTTTAAACTGAATCGGTCTGACCGAGTTTCACTATTCGGTCCCACCGAGTTTGGTAAATTGTGTGTAACGGTTAGATTTTATGTGGAGGCTATATATACCCCTCCACCCTTTCCTCCATTCTGGGAGAGAGCAATCAGAACGTGCCTACACTTCCAACATTCATTTTATGAGAGAGAACCACCTACTCATGTGTTGAGACCAAGATATTCCAATCCAACCACAAGATCTTGATCTCTAGCCTTCCCCAAGTTGCTTTCCACTCGAATCATCTTTCCACCATATCCAAATCTGTGAGAGAGAGTTGAGTGTTTGGGAGACTATCATTTGAAGCACAAGAGCAAGGAGTTCATCATCAACACACCATCTATTACCTTTTGGAGAGTGGTGTCTCCTAGATTGGTTAGGTGTTACTTGGGAGCCTCCGTCATGATTGTGGAGTTGAACCAAGGAGTTTGTACGGGCAAGGAGATCGCCTACGTCGTGAAGATCTATCCTAGTGAGGCAAGTCCTTCGTGGGCGATGGCCATGGTGGGATAGACAAGGTTGCTTCTTCGTGGACCCTTCGTGGGTGGAGCCCTCCGTGGACTCGCGCAACCGTTACCCTTCGTGGGTTGAAGTCTCCATCAACGTGGATGTATGATAGCACCACCTATCGGAACCACGCCAAAAATCTCCATGTCTACATTGCGTTTGCTCCCTCAAACTCCTCTCTTTACCTTCATATGCAATTGTTTTACATTCCGCTGCTATACTCTTAGACTTACATGTGTAGGTTGATTACTTGACTTGTGCTAAGTTGTTAAAATCTGCCAAGACTTAAAATTGGGAAAAGGCTAGAATTTTATTTAGTCAAGTAGTCTAATCACCCCCCCTCTAGACATACTTTCACTCCTACAAGTGGTATCAGAGCTTTGGTCTCCATTTTCCTTGATTTCCATAGCTTTTGGTGATCACAGCCTTGGTTTCACAACCTAGGAGAGTATGGCGTCTAGCGAGGGAAATTACCACCGTAGAGGTCCTTACTTTGATGGTACTAATTTTGCTAGTTGGAAGCATAAGATGAAAATGCATATTCTTGGACATAACCCCGCCGTTTGGGCTATTGTGTGTATTGGCTTGCAAGGTGAATTCTTTGATGGGAGAGAACGGAACCGCGAAGCTACCGTGGAAGAGTTGAAGATGCTGCAATACAATGCTCAAGCTTGTGATATTCTATTCAACGGATTGTGCCCCGAAGAATTCAAAAAAATTAGTCGTCTTGAGAATGCAAAGGAAATTTGGGATACTTTGATTGATATGCATGAAGGTACCGACTCCGTCAAGGAATCCAAATTGGATGTGCTTCAAAGTCAGCTTGAGAAGTTCAAAATGAAGGATGGTGAAGGTGTCGCTGAAATGTACTCTAGGCTTGCTCTCATCACAAATGAGATTGCCGGATTAGGAAGTAAAGAGATGACCGACAAATTCATCATCAAGAAAATGCTAAGAGCCTTGGATGGAAAATATGATACCGTGTGCACATTGATCCAAATGATGCCCAATTACAAAGATCTCAAGCCAACGGTTGGAAGAATTGTTGCTCATCAGATGTCACTTAAGGATAAGGAAGAGCTCCACAACAAGTCAAGCGGTGCTTACAAAGCCTCATGTGATGCTCCCACATCATCAAGTGAGAAACAAACCTTCAATGAAGAATTGAGCCTAATGGTGAAGAACTTCAACAAGTTCTACAAGAGTAGAAGCAAGGATAGAAGTTCCAAGTCAAGGTCCTACAATGACAAAAGATCTTCAAGTCGTGAACGAAATTGCTACAATTGTGGAAGACCCGGACACTACTCCAACGAGTGTACGGCTCCCTACAAAAGAAGAGAAGATTCTCCCAAAAGAAGGAGTAGGAGAGAAGAATCACCACCAAGAGAGAGAAGGAGTAGAGATGATCATTATGAACGAAGACCCTCTCGGAGAAGCAAGGATTCGGAAAGGAAGGACAAGTCATCAAAGAGCTACACAAAACGAAGACATCAAGCTCATGTTGGTGAATGGATATCCGGCTCCGACTCCAACCATCGCTCCGAAAGAAGTTATCACTCTGACTCCGAATATACTCAAGATGAAGGTGTTGCCGGTCTAGCACTTGTGTCAACCAACTCCTATGACATATTTGACTCACCAAATGAAGGAATTGGAAGATGCTTCATGGCTAAAGGCCCAAAGGTATCACACCCCTAGTATGTTGATTTCAATAGTGATGAAGAAGATTTGCTAGGAGATGATGATTTACTTGTTGACAACTCTAGTTATGAAAACTATGATGAACTTGCTATTAATCATGCTAATCAAGATAAAACGAATGACGATGATAAGAAGGAGATTGAGCGTCTAACTAAAGAACTAAACACTCTTAAGTTAGCTCATGAAACAAACTGATGACTAGAGATAACGTTAGGAAGAGGCATATCATAAAGCCTCTAGACTATGTATATTGTGCAGAGAATGAAACCAACTTCCACTTATTCTTTGAGTTTATAGTAGCTAGGAAAATTTGGTCTTTTGTTGGTGAATTCTTCCGAACACAGATAGGCACAGATTTTGAATCTGTAGCATGTTTCTAGGTTTCCAACAAGAAAAACTCTACATTAAATACCATTAGTTCTGTTGTCTTGTGGTGTTTGTGAAAATATAGGAACTCTATGATTTTTAACAATATAATTTGGACTTCTATTACCCGCGTTTGGGGCTTGATTATTAGAATGCTCAAATTCTGGGTTGTCCTGTCTCCAGAAGCAGGGAGAACAAAACTGGAGGAATTTTTGAGCTCTCTAACAAGCTTCGTCCGGCAACCCCTGCGGATCCGGAGTGGCTGACAATGAGGAAGAATGAGGTCGATGCCCGCTGGAGTAAGCTCAGAATCTCGGGAGAGGACAAAGGCTTCCAATTCCCTGCCAAGAAAAGAGACCCGACGGACAAGGACGCCACAAGCAGCCCAGTGTCAACTCTCATGCCTTGCTGGTCGCCTCAAGCTGCCTTGGCGCCGCCCTTCAAGTTCATGAGATCTGGGCCGTGGTCATGATGGGATGGAGCTCTCAGAAGATGAGTGTTGATGTGGTTACTCGCTGCCTTTTCGTCCCACCCCCTCCTGACGCTTGTGTCGTGAAAAAAGGGGTTTTAGTTTTCTCTCTAAGTTTGTTTGTACCTAGTTAATTTGCAGAACCCCACATGTTAGGTGTGGGTTCCCTCTTTTAGGTTTGTAATGGAAACGCTGAATAATGTATGTGGTTTTATTCTGGCAATGGAACTGGGGAGAGGCCTCCCTGTTCTTCTAGAACAATATATACTGGGTTGTTAGATTCATAAGTTAACATTTGACATGCTCGTACCGAAGTCGTTCTACATGAAAGCCAAAAGGTTGACCCTCATTTTACTGAAGTTGCACACTTTTAAAGAGTGTACGTTCTATATTTAGTAGTGCAGCGAATGAGTTTTCTCTTGAATATGTGGGGATTTTTTTCATGAAATCCAAGCAACAAAGTTTTATAAAAAAATGCCACCGCGGACTTGCAATTTTGGCACATTTCACGTACACGTGGGTCTACAGGCTCCTGCATTTTTGTATCAATTACAGAGGGTTGCCACTAGCCAATTGTGGATCAAATTCATATCGAGTCAATATCTATACCTACTAATAAAGCAAGCTGTGTTTCGCTGATTTTTTCATCCGTTCACCCATATAATATTTTAAAGTTTTTTTATCCAAGGTGGTACTATTTTTTGTGAACGAAACATGCCCATATTTTAGAAAAAGAGACGGCCAGTATGTTTTTTTAGCCGCAGCCATGCCAGCCCAATGGCGGCCCACTTAAGGGGTATAGGCCGGGGAAAAAATATATTTTGCATGTGCATGGATTCAAACTCGCATGAAAGCCGTTCGTGCCTGCTGCTCTCCTGCCTAGAGAAGATATGAGTTAAACTACTCCTGTATGTTTTCGAATCGGCTATCTTGATTTTGGATCTGCATGTATCAGCCAGCTGGTAATAAAGCACATCTTGCCCGAGTTCCTTTGAATAAGCACACACCTTTCCGAGCTTCCATGTAATATTGCAGTTACTAATTGTCTATGCGCTTCAGCATGGAGCGTATAATTTTGACGGTGTACATCGTGAGCATATAATTGTTCTGAGTCTTGAATACTCCAAAAAGATGGATCTGGCGGACATCTCGTCCTTAAACGAGCTGCTAGATTGCATCGCCGCCCTAGGGCTTTCAACTGACTATGATCGGATCGGGCTTAAACCTGACCGGAGGGAAATCAATCTCCCGCCGATCACTCACTTGGTAGCGGTCCTCGAGGAACGAGCCGAAAACACTTCTTCCCCTAAATTAAAAACTAGCTATGTTCGGATCTCCGAACCCCTTGAGTCGGATACCCTTCCTTTGGATGAGACTCCGTGTCCCCCGAACACAGGGTCGGACGTAGGGTCCGGGGAGCACTTCGATCTTCCCGGACCCGAACTGGTGACCTCGGAGATTTTACAGGCTCCGGGTACAATCTTGGGTCGGGATTCGAGTTTTAACCCACCCACCCACCACAATCAATACTCTCCAAGCAATTCTGGCCCTCCAGACATATGTGACCTAATGTATGTACGACAACAACCTCAGGAAACTGTCCATCACTTTTGGGCCAGGTTCATACTTGTCAAAAACAAGATTAAAGATT
Organism: Aegilops tauschii subsp. strangulata; assembly: GCF_002575655.3. Classification (NCBI taxonomy): domain Eukaryota; kingdom Viridiplantae; phylum Streptophyta; class Magnoliopsida; order Poales; family Poaceae; genus Aegilops; species Aegilops tauschii. The sequence goes on along the minus strand of NC_053036.3, from coordinate 128,650,585 downwards.
GCTGCGACGCCGATGCAGTTCCGGTCTTTCATCACAATTGTACGGATGAGGGAATTCTGAATGCCCTCAACCACCGTCGCATACAGAGTTTCACAAAATTATCGCACTTAGTGCGGAAGTACTGCGCGATGGAAAGCACATGGAAGGCCCAGAAAACCCGGTTGGAACCTGCTGCCTTCAAGCAATGTACTGCTCGGGCAAAACGGATACACCCTTACGAGGCATCCGACCATAAGCCCGTCGGCAAGAAAAACAAACCCTTTACGGGACATAGGTCCGTTCTTGACGAACTCCTCGACAAACCCTGTCCGATACATGCGACGGCGAGCACTGACTCAACTCACAGCCTTCGAGCATGTTGGGTACTCCGGTAGGTAGCTAAAAGTGGCGAGGTCATCCTCACCACCGCCACTCCAGAGAAGCATTCTCCGGAGGATGACGATTTTAACGTCCTTACGGTCTTCGAGACTTTCTCTTCAAACAATCGGCGTAAGAGGGCACGTCGCGACCTCACCGAAGTCCACCAAGTAACCACAGTGAGCCTATGGAATGACGTGGCAATAACCTTCACCGCTGACGACGAACCAAGGGCCCGATCAGTCCGAGCACCCGCCACTTTAGTACTAAACCTTATTGTGGACGGCTTTTGACTTACCAAAGTGCTCATGAACGGCGGCAGTGGGCTTAACCTCATCTACGAGGACATGCTCGACAAAATGCAGATTGATCGAACACGCATCGAGCAAAGTAGTACCACCTTTCGAGGCATCATCCCCAGTCGAGAAGCACGATGTTCGGGAAGAATTAAACTTGACGTAGTATTCGGCATGCCTGAAAATTACAGGTCGGAGGAGTTGCTCTTTCACATTGTTCCCTTCAATAGCGGATAGCACGCCCTTCTAGGGCGGGACGCTTTTTCACGCTTACAAGCCGTACCCCATTATGGGTACATGAAGCTTAAAATGTCAGGGCCCAATGGAATAATCACAATTACGAGCGATCCGGATAAAGCACTCCGCGCTGAAAACAAAACCGCATCTTTGGCCCTAGAGGCACTATCCGAAGCCTTCGCGATCGAAGAACTAACCACCCTACGATCCACGGTGGACAAGGATGATGTGATTCTCGATAAGAGACCTAAATCCACCTCTTTCAAGCCAGCAGATGAAATCGTTAAATTTCAAGTGCATCCGACAGACCCTAATAAAACATCGTCCATCGGAGCATGATAATGTTGGGGAACGTAGCAGAAATTTAAAATTTTCTACGCATCACCAAGATCAATCTATGGAGTTTACTAGCAACGAGAGGGAAGGAGTGCATCTACATACCCTTGTAGATCGCGAGCGGAAGCGTTCAAGAGAACGGGGTTGATGGAGTCGTACTCGTCATGATCCAAATCACCGATGATCCTAGCGGCGAACGGACGGCACCTCCACGTTCAACACACGTACGGCTGGGAGAGACGTCTCCTCCTTATTGATCCAGCAAGGGGGAAGGAGAGGTTGATGGAGATCCAGCAGCACGACGGCGTGGTGGTGGAAGCAGCGGGGATCTCGGCAGGGCTTCGCCAAGCTCAGCGAGAGGGAGAGGTGTTACGGGGGGAGAGGGAGGCGCCAGGGGCTTGGGTGCGCAGTCCTCCCTCCCCCCCTCTTTATATAGGGGGCCTATGGGGGGCGGCCCTAGAGATCCAATCTCAAGGGGGGCGGCGGCCAAGGGGGGAAACTTGCCCCCCAAGTCAGGTGGGGCGCCCCCCACCCCCAGGGTTTCCAACCCTAGGCGCAGGGGGAGGCCCATGGGGGCGCACCAGCCCACCAGGGGCTGGTTCCCTTCCCACTTCAGCCCATGGGGCCCTCCGGGATAGGTGGCCCCACCCGGTGGACCCCCGGGACCCTTCCGGTGGTCCCGGTACAATACCGGTGACCCCCGAAACTTTCCTGATGGCCGAAACTGGACTTCCTATATACAAATCTTTACCTCCGGACCATTCCGGAACTCCTCGTGATGTCCGGGATCTCATCCGGGACTCCGAACAACTTTCGGGTTACCGCATACTAATATCTCTACAACCCTAGCGTCACCGAACCTTAAGTGTGTAGACCCTACGGGTTCGGGAGACACGCAGACATGACCGAGATGACTCTCTGGTCAATAACCAACAGCGGGATCTGGATACCCATGTTGGCTCCCACATGCTCCTCGATGATCTCATCGGATGAATCACGATGTCGAGGATTCAATCAATCCCGTATACAATTCCCTTTGTCTATCGGTATGTTACTTGCCCGAGATTCGATCGTCGGTATCCCAATACCTCGTTCAATCTCGTTACCGGCAAGTCACTTTACTCGTTCCGTAATGCATGATCCCATGACTAACTACTTAGTCACATTGAGCTCATTATGATGATGCATTACCGAGTGGGCCCAGAGATACCTCTCCGTCATACGGAGTGACAAATCCCAGTCTCGATTCGTGCCAACCCAACAGACACTTTCGAAGATACCTGTAGTGTACCTTTATAGCCACCCAGTTACGTTGTGACGTTTGGTACACCCAAAGCATTCCTACGGTATCCGGGAGTTGCACAACCTCATGGTCTAAGGAAATGATACTTGACATTAGAAAAGCTCTTAGCAAACGAACTACACGATCTTGTGCTATGCTTAGGATTGGGTCTTGTCCATCACATCATTCTCCTAATGATGTGATCCCGTTATCAATGACATCCAATGTCCATGGTCAGGAAACCATAACCATCTATTGATCAACGAGCTAGTCAACTAGAGGCTTACTAGGGACATGTTGTGGTCTATGTATTCACACATGTATTGCGGTTTCCAGTTAATACAATTATAGCATGAACAATAGACAATTATCATGAACAAGGAAATACAATAATAACCATTTTATTATTGCCTCTAGGGCATATTTCCAACAGTCTCCCACTTGCACTAGAGTCAATAATCTAGTTCACATTACTATGTGATTGTAATGAATCCAACACCCATGGGGTTTGTTCATATCTCGCTTGTGAGAAAGGTTATTAGTCAACGGGTCTGAACCTTTCAGATCCGTGTGTGCTTTACAAATCTCTATGTCATCTTGTAGATGCAGCTACCACGTGCTACTTGGAGCTATTCCAAATAACTGCTCTACTATACGAATCCGGTTTACTACTCAGAGTCATCCGGATTAATGTCAAAGTTTGCATCGACGTAACCCTTTACGACGAACTCTTTTACCACCTCCATAATCGAGAAAATTCCTTAGTCCAGTAGTTACTAAGGATAAGTTCGACCGCTGTCATGTGATCCATTCCTGGATCACTCATGTACCCCTTGACTAATTCATGGCAAGGCACACTTCAGGTGCGGTACACAGCATAGCATACTGTAGAGCCTACGTCTAAAGCATAGGGGACGACCTTCGTCATTTCTCTCTCTTCTGCCATGGTCAGGCCTTGAGTCTTACTCAATATTCACACCTTGTAACACAGCCAAGAACTCCTTCTTTGCTGATCTATTTTGAACTCCTTCAAAATCTTATCACGGTATGTATTCATCTGAAAGTTCTATTAAGCGCTTTGATCTATCCTTATAGATCATGATGCTCAATGTTCAAGTAGCTTAATCCAGGTTTTCAATTGAAAAACACTTTTCAAATAACCCTGTATGCTTTCCAGAAATTCTACATCATTTCTGATCAACAATATGTTAACAACATATACTCATCAAAAATCTATAGTGCTCCCACTCACTTCTTTGGAAATACAAGTTTCTCATAAACTTTGTATAAACCCAAAATCTTTGATCATCTCATCAAAGCGCATATTCCAACTCCGAGATGCTTACTCCAGTCCTTAGAAGGATTGCTGGAGCTTTGAATACTTGTTAGCATCTTTCAGGATTGACAAAACCTTCTGGTTGTATCACATACAACCTTTCCTCAAGAAAATCGTTGAGGAAACAATGTTTTGACATCCTATCTGCAAGATTTCATAAATAATGCAGTAACTGCTAATATAATTCCAACAGACTCTTAGCATCACTACGAGTGAGAAAGTCTCATCGTAGTCAACTCCTTGAACTTGTCGGAAAACATCTTAACGACAAGTCGAGCTTTCTTAATGGTGACACTTACCATCATTGTCCGTCTTCCTTTTAAAATCCATCTACACCCAACAGCCTTACGACCATCAAGTAGTTCTTCCAAAGTCTACACTTTGTTTTTATACATGGATCCTCTCTCGGATTTTATGGCCTCGAGCCATTCGTCGGAATCTGGGCCCACCATCGCTTCTGCATAGCTCATAGGTTCATCGTTGTCCAACAACATGACTTCCAAGACAGGATTACCGTACCACTATGAAGTAGTACGCATCCTTGTCGACCTACGAGGTTTGGTAGTGACTTGATCTGAAGTTTCATGATCACTATCATCAGCTTCCACTTCAATTGGTGTAGGCTCCACAGGAACAACTTCTTGTGCCCCGCTACAAACTAGTTGAAGTGACGGTTCAATAACCTCATCAAGTCTCCACCATCCTCCCACTCAATTCTTTCGAGAGAAACTTTTCCTCGAGAAAGGACACGTTTCTAGAAACAATCACTTTTGCTTCCAGATCTGAAATAGGAGGTATACCCAACTGTTTTGGGTATTCTATGAAGATGCATTTATCCGCTTTGGGTTCGAGCTTATCAGCCTGAAACTTTTTCACATAAGCGTCGCAGCCCCAAACTTTTAAGAAACGACAGCTTAGGTTTCTCTAAACCATAGTTCATATGGTGTCGTCTCAACGGAATTGCCTGGTGCCCTATTTAAAGTGAATGCGGTTGTCTCTAATGCCTAACCCATAAATGATAGTGTAATTCGATAAGAGACATCATGGTATGCACCATATCCAATAGGGTGCAGTTATGATGTTCAGACACACCATCACACTATGGTGTTCTAGGCGGTATTAATTGTGAAACACTTTCCACAATGTCTTAATTGTGTGCCAAACTCGTAACTCAGATATTCATCTCTATGATCATATCATAGACATTTTATCCTCTTGTCACGACGATCTTCTACTTCACTCTGAAATTACTTGAACCTTTCAATAATTCAGACTTGTGTTTCATCAAGTAAATATACTTAGCATCTACTCAAATCATCTGTGAAGTAAGAACATAACGATATCCACTGCATGCCTCAGCACTCATTGGACTGCACACATCAAAATGTATTACTTCCAACAAGTTGCTTTCTTGTTCCATCTTACTGAAAACGAGGCCTTTCAGTCATCTTGCCCATGTGTTATGATTTGCATGTCTCAAGTGATTCAAAATCAAGTGAGTCCAAATGATCCATCTGTATGGAGTTTCTTCATGCATATCTACCAATAGACATGGTTCGCATGTCTCAATCTTTTCAAAAATGAGTGAGTCCAAAGATCCATCAACATGGAGCTTCTTCATGCGTTTTATACCAATATGACTCAAATGGCAGTGCCACAAGTATGTGGTACTATCATTACTATTTTATATCTTTTGGCATGAACATGTGTATCACTACGACCGAGATTCAATGAACCATTCATTTTAGGTGCAAGACCATTGAAGGTATTACTCAAATAACAGAGTAACCATTATTCTCCTTAAATGAATTACCGTATTGCGATAAACATAATCCAATCATGTCTATGCTCAACGCAAACACCAAATAACGATTATTTAGGTTTAACACCAATCTCGATGGTAGAGGGAGCGTGCGATGTTTGATCACATCAACCTTGGAAACACTTCCAACACATATCGTCATCTCACCTTTAGCTAGTCTCCGTTTATTCCGTAGCCTTTTATTTCGAGTTACCAACACTTAGCAACCGAACCGGTATCTAATACCCTGGTGCTACTAGGAGTACTAGTAAAGTACACATTAATATAATGTATATCCAATATACTTTTGTCGACCTTGTCTGCCTTCTCATCTACCAAGTATCTAGGGTAGTTCTGCTTCAGTGACCGTTCCCCTCATTACAGAAGCACTTAGTCTCGGGTTTGGGTTCAACCTTGGGTTTCTTCACTAGAGCAGCAACTGATTTGCCGTTTCATGAAGTATCCCTTCTTTCCCTTGCCCTTCTTGAAACTAGTGGTTTTACTAACCATCAACAATTGATGCTCCTACTTGATTTCTACTTTCGCGGTGTCAAACATCGTGAGTTGCTCAAGGATCATCATGTCTATCCCTAATATGTTATAGTTCATCGCGAAGCTCTAATAGCTTGGTGGCAGTGACTATGGAGAACCATCACTATCTCATCTGGAAGATTAACTCCCACTCGATTCAAGCGATTGTAGTACTCAGACAATCTGAGCACATGCTCAACGATTGATCTTTTCTCCCTTAGTTTGCAGGCTTAAGAAACTTGTCAGAGGTCTCATACCTCTTGACGTGGGCACTAGTCTAAAATCCCAATTTCAGTCTTTGGAACATCTCATATGTTCTACGACGTTTCAAAAACGTCTTTGGCGCCTCAATTCTAAACCGTTAGCATTGCACACTGAACTATCACGTAGTCATCAAAACGTGTATGTCAGATGTTTCGCAACATCTACAGACGACGCTCGAGGTTCAGCACACCGAGCGGTGCATTAAGGACATAAGCCTTCTGTGCAGCAATGAGGACAATCCTCAGTTTACGGACCCAGTCCGCATAATTGCTACTATCAACTTTCAACTAAATTTTCTCTAGGAACATATCTTAGTAGAACTAAAGCGTAAGCTACGACATAATTTGCAAAGACCTTTTGACTATGTTGATGATAATTAAGTTCATCTGATTATTTAATGAACTCCCACTCAGATAGACATCCCTCTAGTCATCTAAGTGATACATGATCCGAGTCAACTAGGCCGTGTCCGATCATCACGTGAGACGGACTAGTCATCATCGGTGAACATCTCCATGTTGATCGTATCTACTATACGACTCATGTTCGATCTTTCGGTCTCTTGTGTTCCGAGGCCATGTCTGTACATGCTAGGCTCGTCAAGTCAACCTAAGTGTTTCGCATGTGTAAATCTGGCTTACACCCGTTGTATGCGAACGTTAGAATCTATCACACCCGATCATCACGTGGTGCTTCGAAACAACGAACCTTCGCAACGGTGCATAGTTAGGGGGAACACATCTCTTGAAATTTTAGTGAGGGATCATCTTATTTATGCTACCGTCGTTCTAAGCAAATAAGATGTAAACATGACAAACATCACATGCAAATCATAAAGTGACATGATATGGCCAATATCATCTTGCGCCTTTTGATCTCCATCTTCGAGGCGCGGCATGATCACCTTCGTCACCGGCATGACACCATGATCTCCATCATCATGATCTCCATCATCGTGTCTTCATGAAGTTGTCTCGCCAACTATTACTTCTACTACTATGGCTAACAGTTAGCAATAAAGTAAAGTAATTACATGGCGTTTTCATTGACACGCAGGTCATACAATAAATTAAGACAACTCCTATGGCTCCTGCCGGTTGTCATACTCATCGACATGCAAGTCGTGATTCCTATTACAAGAACATGATCAATCTCATACATCACATATATATAATTCATCACATCCTTTTGGCCATATCACATCACATAGCATACCCTGCAAAAACAAGTTAGACGTCCTCTAATTGTTGTTGCATGTTTTACGTGGCTGCTATGGGTTTCTAGCAAGAACGTTTCTTACCTACGCAAAAGCCACAACGGTGATATGCCAATTGCTATTTACCCTTCGTAAGGACCCTCTTCATCGAATCTGATCCGACTAAAGTGGGAGAGACAAACACCCGCTAGCCACCTTATGCATCAAGTGCATGTCAGTCGGTGGAACCTGTCTCACGTAAGAGTACGTGTAAGGTCGGTCCGGGCCGCTTCATCCCACAATGCCGCCGAATCAAGATAAGACTAGTAACGGTAAGCAAATTGAACAAATCATCGCCCACAACTACTTTGTGTTCTACTCGTGCATAGAATCTACGCATAGACCTAGCTCATGATGCCACTGTTGGGGAACGTAGCAGAAATTCAAAATTTTCTACGCATCACCAAGATCAATATATGGAGTTTACTAGCAACGAGAGGGAAGGAGTGCATCTACATACCCTTGTAGATCGCGAGCGGAAGCGTTCGAGAGAACGGGGTTGATGGAGTCGTACTCGTCGTGATCCAAATCACCGATGATCCTAGCGCCGAACGGACGGCACCTCCGCGTTCAACACACGTACGGTTGGGAGAGACGTCTCCTCCTTATTGATCCAGCAAGGGGGAAGGAGAGGTTGATGGAGATCCAGCAGCACGACGGCGTGGTGGTGGAAGCAGCGGGGATCTCGGCAGGGCTTCGCCAAGCTCAACGAGAGGGAGAGGTGTTACGGGGGGAGAGGGAGGCGCCAGGGGCTTGGGTGCGCAGCCCTCCCTCCCCCCCTCTTTATATAGGGGCCCTGTGGGCGGGGGCGCCGGCCCTAGAGATCCAATCTCAAGGGGGGCGGCGGCCAAGGGGGGAAACTTGCCCCCCAAGTCAGGTGGGGCGCCCCCCACCCCCAGGGTTTCCAACCCTAGGCGCAGGGGGAGGCCCATGGGGGCGCACCAGCCCACCAGGGGCTGGTTCCCTTCCCACTTCAGTCCATGGGGCCCTCCGGGATAGGTGGCCCCACCCGGTGGACCCCCGGGACCCTTCCGGTGGTCCCGGTACAATACCGGTGACCCCCGAAACTTTCCCGGTGGCCGAAACTGGACTTCCTATATACAAATCTTTACCTCCGGACCATTCCGGAACTCCTCGTGATGTCCGGGATCTCATCCGGGACTCCGAACAACTTTCGGGTTACCGCATACTAATATCTCTACAACCCTAGCGTCACCGAACCTTAAGTGTGTAGACCCTACGGGTTCGGGAGACACGCAGACATGACCGAGGCGACTCTCTGGTCAATAACCAACAGCGTGATCTGGATACCCATGTTGGCTCCCACATGCTCCTCGATGATCTCATCGGATGAACCACGATGTCGAGGATTCAATCAATCCCGTATACAATTCCCTTTGTCTATCGGTATGTTACTTGCCCGAGATTCGATCGTCGGTATCCCAATACCTCGTTCAATCTCGTTACCGGCAAGTCACTTTACTCGTTCCATAATGCATGATCCCGTGACTAACTACTTAGTCACATTGAGCTCATTATGATGATGCATTACCGAGTGGGCCCAGAGATACCTCTCCGTCATACGGAGTGACAAATCCCAGTCTCGATTCGTGTCAACCCAACAGACACTTTCGGAGATACCTGTAGTGTACCTTTATAGCCACCCAGTTACGTTGTGACGTTTGGTACACCCAAAGCATTCCTACGGTATCCGGGAGTTGCACAACCTCATGGTCTAAGGAAATGATACTTGACATTAGAAAAGCTCTTAGCAAACGAACTACACGATCTTGTGCTATGCTTAGGATTGGGTCTTGTCCATCACATCATTCTCCTAATGATGTGATCCCGTTATCAATGACATCCAATGTCCATGGTCAGGAAACCATAACCATCTATTGATCAACGAGCTAGTCAACTAGAGGCTTACTAGGGACATGTTGTGGTCCATGTATTCACACATGTATTGCGGTTTCCAGTTAATACAATTATAGCATGAACAATAGACAATTATCATGAACAAGGAAATACAATAATAACCATTTTATTATTGCCTCAAGGGCATATTTCCAACAGATAACCCACAAGTATAGGGGATCGTTTGTATCCTTTTTTGATAAATAAGAGTGTCGAACTCAACGTGGAGCTAAAGGTAGAACAAATATTCCTTCAAGTTCACACTTGACGTCTGCCTTACCGAAAACAAGTATGAAACTAGTATTATTTCAATTTATCAGCGATAAAGCATCGCAATTTTTTTTATCAGCGGTAAAGGATCATCTAAACCATTCCGAAGATAGCAATGCTTTTTAGCGAATAAAATGAAATGACACGTGGTCTATCTTCTCCAGAAATCAGACGATCCAAACTTGTGGGTTGATCTGAAACATCGGTTTTTAATCGGGCGGCTCACGTTTGTTGCAGGTCGTCAGCCACAGCAGCAGACGAGGAAACGGCTGGCTCAGAGGCGGGCAGCCATGCTGCACCGGTCTCTTCTCCATCGGGCTGCAGAGGCTGCAGATAGAGCGGCGTCGGCGCAGCGCCACCCAACCCAACCAGTGGACAGCAGCGACCCATCCACCGGAAGGCGTCGATCGGCTGCGCGACAGACTCGTCCCATGGCGACCCGGGCTCTGCACTCGCCGAGGCTCACGAGCCCGCCGCTCACGGGCCGGCATGCGGCGGCGAGGTGCAAGTGCTCCGCCGCGCCGCTCTTCGCGAAGCGACTTCCGCTCGTCGTCGCCTTCCCTCGCTCCGTCGCCTCCTGCTGCGCCGTGCAGGAGTCATCCGCCGGCGCCGCCGCCGCCGCCGCAACCACTGGTACCCCCATTCGATCACTCAGATTAATTCACTATGCCATGCCATTAGGAGTGTTGTACGCAGTGATGATCATCCGCGCTGTTCTTGTGCATGAAGCTTTAGACGCTTCGGATGCATGCATCGATGTAACTGAATTTTGCCTGTTCTGAATCTTCTGATGCAGTTAGCGAGACGAAGGATGCGGGCGGTGACAAGAAGGAAGCCGCCGCCGCGGAGGCGAAGCCGGCAGCCAAGCCAGCAGCGGCCAAGCCGAAGAAGGCCCCGCCGAAGCCACTGCCGGAGATGATGGAGGAAGAGATCATCCCTCCTCTCAAGACCGCGCTGGAGGCCGAGGAGGACGTGTCCCAAGTCGTGCTGACTTTCCAGAACAACACGGTGAGACCAGTGATTCATACCAACAAGCGATTGCGCCACAGTCACAGGCCCAACATACTCGTGATTTGGCATCTCTACTGCACTATTACCGTGCAAGCTATGAGTAACTAGGATCTAGTACTAGGCATGGCATTGGCTCATTGCATATTTGCATGCCACAGGACAGGTATTAGTACGTTTTGGCACTTGCTTCCTCACTCTCCAGCCATCACGCAATGCTAGCAACTTCAATGCACTTTTGGTGTCATTCTGATCGATCCTTTGGGTGTCGATGGTTTGCAGTTGGAAGGTTCCTTCGTGAAGGAAGACATACCCTACTACTTCTGGGCCTTCTTTCCACAGGGAGACCTCACAGGTACAAACTTACTTTGAAACCCTTCTGTCCAATGCCGTTTCTTCCCGTGCAATGCAATGCTTTCTTTCTTTTTTGAAATTGCGTGCAATGCAATGTTGGTTGACTTGCTGAGAGTACTGTTGACAAGACAATCCTTCTTGACCTAGTTTGCTGTTCTTGAAATTCTCGGCGCGCATTACTGTAATCAATCACTTCATAGCCCAAAAACTACACAATAAAATCATTTCTAGTCTCAACTAATCTGAATTCTCACTTCGATGGGCTAACAACCGCAGGACCCAAGGGCTTTGCGATGACGTCCTACTCCATGGAGGTGAGCACCATCGAGCCGTTCCTGATCGACGAGAAGAGGATCACTCCACAGTACGTGGTGTTCTGGGTGCATAAGAGGCTGGCCGGCCAGGGGGTCCTCCCTGTCTGGAGGGCAGAGGACCTGAGTCCTGCTCCTGCAGAGTAGTCAGTAGTAGTAACACATGCAAGATACACGACATACAGGGTGATCATACGGGGGCACAAGCTACTCTGTGTATAAGATGTCCATTTCTAATTGTGAATTGAGTAAAGATGCTGCAAAAGGTTCATATGATTCTTTTTCTTCTGAAGTCCAACTTTGATGATAACTGTTGCCCTGAGATGGTCGCCTCAACAAACCATATATTGTGAGCAAAGAAATGAGTTGTTGTTGAAATGAAAAAGGGCAAATTGTGCTTGGCTGGGCCTCCATGGGCCAGACCGCCCGGAAGGTTCCTGACGATCAGCTTGTAAAATCCAAAACCCAGTATGTTTCCACGGCAAGGAAGCAGCCAGTAGAGCATCGCCGTTTGTCATCCGAAAGCTGTATTGTACCTATCCCAAAGTCCTTCCAGTCGCACTCCATCCCATTCAGCATTTCGCCATTATCTGAAGCCACCACATGATAGCCTGAGTCGCCGCGTAGTGCTAGATGTTTTAGTAATCGTTAAAACTGAATATATATGCAAGTCGAGCAATCTGAAGATCAAGAACGATAATGATTTGAATATACCGAGTTACCGAATCCAGTGATAATAAACCTCGGTTGAAAGTGATTTCGGATAGTTTGAGATATTACCTGGGTTCATTCCATCGAAAAGAAAGCAAGAAACCGTGCACCACGATGAACCTTCCTAGGCCCGCCTCGTAAAAATCCAGTGACATGTCACGCACACTTGTGATACACAGCTCTTATCCAAAGCGGAACACGACAACTCTATCCGCATGGTTGATTAGATGTTGAATTTGGATGATAGTTCAAAAATTAGTGTATTCTGATTAAAAGATCTACGTAGTGTTTCTATGGACCAATCTATTTTTTCTCGCTTCTCCTTTTTCCTTCCGCACCACGCAGCAGCACTGACGAAGGTGGCAAACCTGAAGGAGTGAGGTACAGAACACACGCGCGCCCCACGGTTTACAGTTAGCCATCGCATCTCTGCCAATCGCCATGCTCGCCTACCTCCTCCACGCGCCCGCCGCCGCCGCGCCCAGCCCGCTCGCCCTCCGCGGGCCGCCGACCGCCGCGTCCAAGACCCCCTTCCTCCCGCCCTCCGTCGCCCGCCCGCACAGGCGCGCCGCCGCGGCGGGCGCCTTCTCCGCCGCCGCCGTCGGCCCCATCGCGGCCTCGCTGCTCGAGGGCCCCGTGCTGCTCTGGGCCGGCCGCCTCTGCGTCTACTACGCGCTCATCCACATCGGCCTCGCGGGATCCCCGCGCAGCCCCTTCCTCTCCCACGGTAATAGCATCGCGCGCGTGCCCGCGCCGCGAATGATGCGATGATTCGCGCGGTTTGGTTCGGAAAGGGAAATGGGTTTCTGATCTCCGTGTGGTGTGTGCAGAGATTCGAGGCGAGGACGGCGCCGGGGAGAGCGACCTAGGGTTCTCCAAGTGGGCCGACAAGCTCCGTGGCGGCGCACCAGGTATCTGTGGTGTGGATTCAAATGTTATCGATAATGATCTTTTGTGCACCGCTGCTCTTGCTGTGTTTAGTGGAGTGGAATGTGAATGCTGTGAGCCGCGAACTGTACAGTTTGGTATATCCTGGGTCGTGGGTCTGGGCTGGCTGGATTGTGGATAAGGAAGAATATATTCTTTCTAGAATCTGTCGGAGTAAGCTTTCTGCTTGCTACCACGGAGCAAAGCACATGGTGATAATCACCTTTTCATCTTTGGATGAGGGTTGGTCAAACTGGGACTGATAAGGTGGAAGCATTTTGTGTGTGGGTGCTCCCAAGGGTTTTGTCATGAGGAGTTTGTGGGGAAATTTTGTTTGAGATGTAGAAAAAGGCAACGCTGCCATGCCTCATGTTGTGGATTGCTACTATCATGGAACAGATACATGCTCATCAGGGTTTGTTTGCTGTTGACATGAGAAAGAATGAGAATATTTCACCTGTTTGTGGATTGTTTGTAGTACTTAGATGGGTGGCTGTAAGGTGTATTTTGGTTGTCAAATTCAAGCTTTGACCAACAATTGATCCTAAAACTGATTTCATTGGATTCTTATTCAGAAGTATTTTTCTTATGATTGTGATTTTGTAGCTACTTGCAAAACATCGTTACAAGAAAATTTACAGCTATAACTTGAATTTTTAACAGTCAAATATGCCTTATTTATCCGAACAGAGGGAGTACTGTGCAAGGAACCTCTCAAATTGGGAAGAGTTTTACATGGAGGATTTGTGTAATCTAGATACTTTTTATTTTTATCACTTTATGAATTTTCTAGGTATCTTTTGTGTGATGTGGGGGATACTGACCATCGCTTGCTTCTTTTCTTCTTCACGGTGGACCTATCTGAATTTCAGTGTTCATATCTCTGTAAAAATACTTTTCTGAAGCTGTAGTAATTTTGGTTCCAATATTTTTGCTTCTATTTTGTGATAGAGAACACATTTAGCTATTAAAAGATTGAAAAGTCGTGAAAATATTGCAGAACACGCGTAGTTCTAGTTCATTGCCCATATGGTTTCATACATGAAGCTGATGTATGCTCTTGTTATTCAGGCGACAAAGAAGGCCAGGATAAGTGGAAGCTAGTCAGCAAATGGAAACCCACAACCAAAGGCACACTAAAGAGGATGTACCGAGTTCCTTCAAAGGAAGAAGGTCGCCGAATTCTTAAAGAAATTGCTTTGGTTCTATCTGAAGATGACAATTTTGTGGATGCTTCCACTCACAAGGTGATTTCATTCTTCAGCCAGGGCAAATACATTTCTCTATCTGCTTTGTATGCTTCGCATCTCACAAACTGAGATGTTAGTCATGTATCTTGTTATTCTTCTAAAATCTGTGCCCTTTTAACTGATTGCCTCGACTTGCACTCAGGGTTGTCAAATCAGGAGGGAAAGCGCGCATGGAGAGAGCGTATGTTGCTACAATGTAAGAGCCTTGTTTGATGAGCTTCCTGGCCCTCACCTAGTTCTGGAGATTACACCTTTTCCTGTTGGAACCCTCACTGAGAGTGACTACCGCAAGGCCGAGAGGCTTGAAATGGTGCTGAGGATGAGTGCCTCCCTTTAAACCAGAAGAGCCATTTTCCACTTCCACCTCATAACTCCTTTTTGCCCAGATTGTAAATTGTCTACCATTGGGTCTGTAAATTGATGTTGTGTCGCTAGAAACTCTCCTTTAAACCTGAGTTCTGCTCAGCATTTTGAGATATTTGAGGCCAGAACTCTTTTGTTTTTTGTACTCACCGGCCTTCCATATTGAGGGCAGAATTTCCATTTGCCAGTAACTAATATGCAAGCAATTTTTTCCTAGATTTTACTCGTATTGCCAATGAAACATTTTTGTGGCAGAAGCTAGTGTGTGCTGATGAGCATTGAAATGTGAGATAGAAAGTACAATTAAGCTGTTCATCTTATTGCTCCTCATTGACTCATGTAACATAAACTAGGACCATATAATTGATCACTTTCAGGTTCGTTTGGATGTTCATGTTTCAGAAGCCCAATGTGATTTGTGTTTGTGGCAAGTCACCAAATCAAATGCAAAATGTGACACTCTACAAAGTTGCAGGTACTGTAATCAGGCAAAGCAGGTTGCAAAGTTACCAAACTGCAACATCATTCGTCAAAGCTTGAGGCTCAACCATCTCTGAGTTAAGTACCAGATACATTCACAACAGGTAAGGAAGGATAGGCCAATGGTTTCGCAACCTTGCCCAACTCCAATCTCTGGGATAGTCAGGGTGCCTTATTTGAATAAGTACACACAAAAAGAAATGTGATGAAGATTTCAGTCTCCACATAGTGCCATCAGCACACCAGTGCTTCCAACTAGATGAAACTCAAAAGA
This sequence comes from Aegilops tauschii subsp. strangulata, assembly GCF_002575655.3. Taxonomy (NCBI): domain Eukaryota; kingdom Viridiplantae; phylum Streptophyta; class Magnoliopsida; order Poales; family Poaceae; genus Aegilops; species Aegilops tauschii. Next base: position 128,635,025 of record NC_053036.3, on the reverse strand, counting down.
ACTCATAACAATATCTTGGTCCAACTGATATAGCAACCACATTTCCGGAACATCTTCATAAGCCAAGGATGAATTGCCACCGGCAGCGCACCAGAGGATGCTTTGCTTTACCTCATCATGGAAGCGCGCTGGTGCATGCCGTTCGGGGCCAGCTTCCCGTTGCCATTCAGTGCACTGAAGCTAACCGTGGGACGGAAGCCAACCAAGGGGAAGCAGGTGCGCTCCTGATTAGCCAGCATGCCGGTTGTTGAAAAGCTTGACATGTTGGAGGGAGCTGATGCCGAAGGTGCGAAGGCCGGGCTACCCTGAAGGAGTGTATTCTTGCCATGGACCTTTGTACAGCTTGCACCACCTGAAACCTGCTTCTGCTCCTCGAGTTGCTTTGTGTTGAGGAACCGCCCTCCTGTTCCACGAGCTCGCTTCATGGCATGGCGGTGCCGAGATTCATGAAGGTATGGCTGGATGGAAGGGGCGATGTTAGAAACAGGTACTTGCTAGGTAAAACTTATAGTTCTAGGTAGATGGGTACAAGCCTTCAGGAACTAAAATGCTGAACAAATGAATGTTGCAACTTGCAACATGGTATGCACTGACTAGGAATATGCCTCTGCCAGAGGTTTTCATCATTAGTACAAAAATGTACTCACGGATCAGATTAGTCCTCTGAATATTACCAAGGCAGCCGAATAAATCTGTAGCTGAAATCTATGCATTGGTGCAGCAGTCAGCAAATACCAGAGAAAACAGAAGCATCTCTTTACAAAAAATAGTATCAGGAACAAATACAAAATTCTTCAGTATTGTATTACCTTCCGGGCTTTCACGAGCTTATTTTGGGCCTCCAATTTAGCACGTATCTGCCTCCTCCTAAGAATTGCATGATATTGCTTTGCATTAACAAACATTGGCTCTTCTGCTGCAGGCTCAATAGGGAGCGGCACACGAGAGTTTGTTGCAGCATTTAATTGGGGATGAACCTGGGTAAATAATACACAAATCGTTGATGCAGGACCATTAGTCTTTCTTTTATAAATAAGACGAGAAGGGGGGACATTTTTTAACAATCACATGAAACTATATGCCATAAATATGACCACTATCATGTGCATTGGCAGGATCAAAATATGATTTCAGTTAATCCTATCCATTTGTTTCTATTATTACTGAAGTGATCAATAAAGCTCAATTTCTTAATGCAAAAACAATGAGAGATCTGTTTATGCACTTCTTTATCATTTAAGAGGACACTTTTAATGTGCTCTGTTGCTTCTCAACAGTAATTGAACTCAGCAATAAGGAGGTAGAAAGATTATCTTCTCGATTAGGCTAAGCCATAACAGAATGAATAAGATCTCCAAAACACAACAAATCGTAAACAAATTTAAAGAACTCATAAATGAACCATGGAGATATAAATGGGATACGTAATCACCTTGAACTGTAAAAAATCTTACAGGATTTGGAGAGTAAAAGGATAGAGTAAACTTACAATAGCGTGTGAGGCATATCCTGGAAAGATCCCAGCATAAGCATCAGCAGCATAAGGAACATATGCCTATAACAAAAAAAATAGCTGGTCAACTGAAGGCAGCATATGAGATAGAGAACAATTGCCATGATGACATGAACTTACAAATGATTGGCTACAATCAATCATTGGCGGGGGAGCAACAGTCTCTGGGTTCCCCAAAGATAAAAGCGGCTTTATCATGTGCTGGTCGGGCTTCCCATGATCATTGTCATTGTCTGAAACAAAATGGGTGTTACTGTTAGCATGAAGATATGATCGCATCAATTCACCTCACTGTAAACGGGGCTTGGGCGATGTGAACATCATCAGAGAGAAGAGCCACTAATAAAGCAAAATACCTGTCAGAACTTATAGTTTACAGAGATAATCTTCTCTGCATCTTTTGAGAAAACACAAATGATGAGTTTAGGCATTGGTAAGAAGCATAGTAATAGGATAGGAGTGGCCAATAATTAAAAAACAGGCACACATAATGCATACCTAGACTCAGAAAAGAAAAGAAAAGAAAATTGTTACTCCCTCTGCCTCAAAATATAAGACTTTTTTTTTGACACTGTTACATCATAAGAGCTGAAACTGCAGAGACATTCAGATTACTAGTGTGACAATGTGGTTAAAGATAAAGCATTACCAGATTGTGATGGGGGTCTTGAGGTGTGTTGCTCATTTAGATTACTGTCACTCGTTGCAGATGCTTCTTGTTGTGACCGGCCAGACTTGGCTGATGAGGAGTCCTGGTCGTAGTTCTTATGAACTAATTTCTTCGTATGACAACCATTCCCTGACAAGAAATCCTACGCGTGCAGAAGCCAGCTGATAAGCTTGTTATTTGTGGCGTAAAAAGCCAAAAAAACACAGGTTTGACTATAAATAGTAACTACTTACATAGTTGGAAATAGGATGGCCAGGATGATCCTCCATTTTACGCACAAGTGTTAGCGTTATACGACGGTATCACTTAGCTCCAAGCAACATTTTTCTGCAGGGATTTCTAATTAGCTTAGTTGAAATGGCACCTTATATTGCCAACATTGAATTAAACATGGTAAAAAGACAGTTGCAGCGGCAACCCCTATCGCTTTGTTTATAATCATTAAAGAAGAATTTGATTTATGCATAATCACTTGCAGTTCATTAGGCAATCGATATTATACCACACCAGACGAACAGATATATGTATGAACACATGAATAGATAATTGGCAATATCGGAGTCACGAATGTGATAAACACTCCAGAAAAAGAAACATTCCAACAAATAAGCGGCATCCTACCACAAGTATCCATGCATACAATCAAGAGCTGTCTGAACCAAGGGAGCAAGCAGGAATGGCCAGCATATCTAGAAATGGGACATATCTAGCCCAATTAGCATCACCCAAGAACCAATATAAAAAGAAAGACACAACACACCACAGTACCCTTTATTTCCAAATTTAGGTATAACACATATGAAAAACAAACACTTACAGTCGTCCATTTCCAATGGAATCATCCAACATTAGAATAGACGGCCTACCTAGCTTATACTACAAAGAGTAGTTCCTCTTGCAGTCAAGGAAGGCGTGTTATCTCCTATTCGGGTTCTTTCAGATTTGTGCTGAATAGTCCTACCTTCAAGAAATGTCAGTTTTCTTCCCTAGCACTAGCTCTACTTCAGCATTAGATTTGCACCTATTGCATGCAGAACACCAACAGAAATCCTAGACTACTTTTAGTGGAGGATGTTGGGCCCAAAGTTCCAACCCCAGAATTCCCTCAAGTGTCTGCATTTTTCTTGAAATTTACCTAATCAAACCCAACAAAGGCCTAATCAGACACTGTCCATATGAACTAGCATCTGTTTTCATGTCGCTGTCAATCAGCAGAAATCGTCACAATTCACACAGAATTTAGCTTCATGCCAACAAATCCTGCAAAAGCGGAGTCCGATTTCCATCTACTCCACTTTCCTAAAACACCTACACGAGAGCTTGGACTTCCTATGAAACGCGAATAATACAGTGGCCAGAGTAAGCAGACCAACGCTCACCCCCCCCCCCCCCCCCCCCCCCCCCCCCCACAAGCAAGTGCACTGTCAGAAACCAAAATTATGCAAGCCAACCAAGAATCCTACAAAAGGGCCCAAATTTCCGAGAGACAGGCCACGAGACCAACCCAACGGGGGGGAAATCACGAGGGGTATGAATCGAACCAAACCAGCCGCGGAGTGAGAGTACGGCATGCCGTAATCAAGAACCAAGAAGCCACTCCAGGAAATGGAAATAGATGAGAACGATTTTGCCAGGGCGGTGCATGCAAGAACACGATTGGGGATTTCTCGGAGGGGGGCGGGAGAGCAGTCAGGCAGCCACCTCCCCCGTATTCTCCCTTCGAGATCCTCCCGCTGTGCCTTGTCCCGTGGAATCCTTCTTAGACCGAGAAAGATTATGGGCGGAGAAGGCGAGAAGGGGAGGGGGGAGCACGAAGGATCAAGAAGAGGAGGGGACTGTCACTCTCCTCTAGCTGCCAAATATGCGACCTACCATTTCCTTTTCTTTTTCTTTCTTTCTTTCTGGGAATAAATGGCCTTCTGTCCACTAGTGTCACGTCACCAACCTTAAATAATTTTCTTAACACAGTATACACATATACACTCATCTCTATAAATGCATGCACGCATCCTAACCTATGAACATCTTCGAGAGACCAAGCCGACACATCATTTTAAGATTGAGACGAAATCGTCACATATACTTAGTCGACGAGAACGTCTCCTTAAATATTGATGGTACACCAAGATTCGCATAATCATTAGGTTGACACATCTTTTATGTAGCACGTCTATGTGGTTTTATGGGTATATTTTCAAGCTAAAATATAAGATTTTAATTGTTACAATTACTAAATATGCAAACAAAAGATCTTGAATTCGGATAACAGCTAACCATTGCAATATCTCTAGGGACGTGCTAGGCCCCGGTCGACCGACGCAAGGTTCGACCAGTCGCCTGCTAGACACAGGGTGTGACCTACTCAATCGTCTATCTCTCTTCTTCGGTCCTTCTTACTCACGTCTGACAAAAAAAATTGTCGTCCTGGCAGCCTAGCAGCACGCCGCACACGCCTCGTCTAGCAATAGAACCGCTCCCTCCCTCTCCTCCCATCGCCAGCACGCCGAGCGCCCTCATGTAGCAGCAGGGACGCCCCTCCCTCTCCTCCCCTGACCGTGGTGGCCATGACATATGCGGAACGCCGGCGACTGGTCGCGACTCCACCGCTCCGTCGTGCACTGGTTCCAGCACAACAAAACCCTGGTGTGCTAGTCCCGTATGAGTTGTTGGATTCCCCGAAAAGGAAAGGAGATGGAGCATAGCAACAGAAAGTATTTCCCTCAGTTAAGAACCAATGTTTATCGAACCAGTAGGAGGCACCACACTAACATTTTTAGCAGCACCTGCACACAAACAAAACATTGCTTGCACCCAACAAAGACAAGGGGGTCGTCACTCCCCTTGTTCTTGCTAGCCACAAGATTAAAAGCAGATAGTGATATGCAAAGTAACAAAAAGTAAAAGAGCAAATGTAGAGCCGCAATGGTAGAAGCTTTTGTATGATGGAAAATAGACCTAGTGAACATAGGTTCACTAGTGGCAGCTCTGTCGGAAGAATAGCGACGGTGTGGTAGAAAAATTATTATTGGGCAATTGACAGAACTGAGCATAGTTATAATTGTGATCATTCAAGGCATAATCTCACATAGGCATTACGTCCGTGACAAGTAGACCGTTAATCCAGTTGCATCTACTACTATTACTCCACTTCAAGGCCGCTATCCAGCATGCATCTCAAAGTATTAAGTTCATTATAAACAGAGTATCGCAATAAGCATGATGACATAATGTGACAAAATAAGTCAATCAATATGATCAAACCCCGTCGTTTTATCCTTAGTGGCTAATGAGGTCACCTACTACAGGCAGGGTCAAGGGCCCATCATATGGGGCCCACCCAGGGCCCCACACCATCTTTAGTAGGTCTGTGGACCATACTAGCACTCGGATGCGTATAATAGGAGGTTCACTCGGACACCTCGACGCACTCAGACGACCACCCGTCACTCGGCTGGACTACCACCACTCGGACTAGAGAGATGAAGGGACGGCATGGAGCTGCAACGGTAGAGGGATCCTAAGTCATCCTTAAAGTAGAGTCAAGGCCACCATTACCTGTAACTGTGTAGTTGAGGCTCTTTACACCTGTAACTGATGTATTTAATGGCATTAAGTGCCCTGGCGACGTGGAGAGCCTGGAGCTGCATCACACTCATAAGTTGCACTCCTCCTCCTGAGCTGGAGTTAAGAAAACTCTGTAACCATCCCCATCAAGAAAAACCAAGCCTCAAGGAATGAGACGTAGCGTTGTTACCTCCGTCGAGAGGGGTCTAAACTTGTTAAACACCGAGTGTTACACCTCTCCGTAGCTAGGCCCTGCCCCTCTTTCGTACCCCTAGTACTCCTTGTCAGGATCGTAACCCCAACAATTGGCGCCCACCGTGGGGCTAGGCGTCTAGCAAAGTTTCACGGCGTAGGTGGATCTTTCATCATCATGTTGGTCGGCGGTGAAATCCGTTTCGGGACGCTTTCCTTCATCGTCGGTGACTTAGCGTGGCTTCGTGAGGCCCCGCTGGACGTGGAGGCGCCGCCTGCCCGCGTCACGGCGCATTTCCGCACATCCTCGTATGAGTCCTTCTCCGGCAGCCCTCGGTTCCGTACCGAGTGGCTGCTCACCCTCCTACCACGCGCTGCCGCAAGCGCTCCGGGCTCTCGCGGCTGCAGCGCTGGATCAAGCACGTTGTGGCCCTTCAGGCCACGGGGGAGCATGTGGCGGCTCTCGAGTCCGACTAGCCCACCCTCGACCTCTCTGACGGGTTACTCGACGACTCCTCCGAGGAGTCCGAGTGCGAGAACGTCGAATCGATGGCTAAAGTTCTCATGGCGGACAACTCCAAGCATCGTGCACCCCTGAGGCACACAGATCCCCGGGACGGTCGTGCGAGCACTTCACACAGGAACACCAACGGCGACGGCACGGATAATGGCTCTCCGCTCATGAGTCGTTCGTCCCACAAGCTCTCACTCGGGAGCAGCGTGAGGAGCTTCACCGTAGAAACGAGCATTTCTTGAAAACCCCCATCACTGGGACAACACTTGAGGCCCTGGCCACCCTGGTCGACGCGCTTGGCCACCCTGGTCGACCGCGATCGCCTCGAGCGGCTTCAGAAGGAGCTGGATGATCGCGCTCACCGCCAGCCCAGCTCCAGTCAGCACAAGCGCCGGCTTTTCCCGACTGACCAGCCTCGAAAGTATTAAGTCCTTAGTATTTCGTTGCAAAATTTGGCGGCTGCTACTTGGATCGCTGATTCCATACAGCCCTCCGGCTCCACCGCCGGAGAAGGGTGATACGTCCATTTTGCATCATGCTTTTGTATTGATATGTATTGCATTATGGGATGTTATTACACGTTATATCACAATACTTATGCCTTTTCTCTCTTATTTTACAAGGTTTACATGAAGAGGGAGAATGCCGTCAGCTGAAATTCTGGACTGGAAAAGGAGCAAATATTAGAGACCTATTCTGCACAACTCCAAAAGTCTTGAAACTTCATGGAGAATGTTTTTGGAATATATAAAAAATATTGGGCGAAGAAAATACCAGAGGGGCCCACCAGCCAGCCACAAGGGTGGAGGGAGCGCCCTACCCCCCTGGGCGCGCCCCCGTCCTTGTGGGCCCCCTGGCAGGCCTCCGACGCCCATCTTCTGCTATATGGTGTGTTTTGACCTGGAAAAAACCAGAAGGAAGCTTTCAGGACGAAGCGCTGCCGTCTCGAGGCGTAACCTGGGCAGAACCAATCTAGGGCTCTGGCGGAGCTGTTCTGCCAGGGAAATATCCCTCCGGGAGGGGGAAATCGAAGCCATCGTCATCACCAACGATCCTCTCATCGAGAGGGGGTCAATCTCCATCGACATCTTCACCAGCACCATCTCCTCTCAAACCCTAGTTCATCTCCTGTATTCGATCTTGGTCTTAAAACCTCAGATTGGTACCTGTGGGTTGCTAGTAGTGTTGATTACACCTTGTAGTTGATGCTAGTTGGTTTATCCGGTGGAAGATTATATTTTCAGATCCTTAATGATAATTAATACTCCTCTGATCTTGATATGAATATGCTTTGTGAGTAGTTACGTTTGTCCTGAGGACATGGTAGAAGTCTTGTTATAAGTAATCATGTGAATTTGGTATTCGTTCTATATTTTGATGAAATGTATGTTGTCTCTCCTCTAGTGGTGTTATGTGAACGTCGACTACATGACACTTCACCATTATTTGGGCCTAGGGGAAGGCATTGGGAAGTAATAAGTAGATGATGGGTTGCTAGAGTGACAGAAGCTTAAACCCTAGTTTATGCGTTGCTTTGTAAGGGGCTGATTTGGATCCATATGTTTCATGCTGTGGTTAGGTTTACCTTAATTCTTCTTTCGTAGTTGCGAATGCTTGCGAGAGGGGTTAATCATAAGTGGAAGGCTTGTCCAAGGAAGGGCAGGACCCAAGCACCGGTCCACCCACATATCAAATTATCAAAGTAACGAACGCGAATCATATTAGCACGATGAAAACTAACTAAATAACAATTCCCATGTGTCCTCGGGAGTGATTTGCTTTATATAAGAGTTCGTCTAGGCTTGTCCTTTGCTACAAAAAGGATTGGGACACCTTGCTGCACCTTGTTTACTTTTGTTACTTGTTACCTGTTACGAATTATCTTATCACACAATTATCTGTTACCGATAATTTTAGTGCTTGCAGAGAATACCTTGCTGAAAACCGCTTGTCATTTCCTTCTGCTCCTCGTTGGGTTTGACACTCTTACTTATCGAAAAGACTACAATATATCCCCTATACTTGTGGGTCATCAAGACTCTTTTCTGGCGCCGTTGTCGGGGAGTGAAGCGCCTTTGGTAAGTGGAATTTGGTAAGGAAACATTTATATAGTGTGCTAAAATTTACTGTCACTTGTTACTATGGAAAATAATCCTTTGAGGGGCTTGTTTGGGGTATCTTCACCTCGACTGGAAGAGCAAAGAGTTGATCCTCAACCTACTGCACCTACTGAAAATATTTATTATGAAATCCCTTCGGGTATGATAGAGAAACAGCTGATACGTCTCCAACGTATCTACTTTTCCTCACGCTTTTTCTCTTGTTTTGGACTCTAATTTGCATGATTTGAATGAAACTAACCCCGGACTGACGCTACTTTCAGCAGAACTACCATAGTGTTGTTTTTGTGCAGAAAAAAAGTTCTCGAAATGGAACGAAACTTTGCGAGGATTTTTTTATACAATAAAAGAGAATTTCTGGAGCCAAGAGCCACCGGAGGGGGCACCTGGGTGGGCACAACCCACCAGGGCGCGCCTGCCCTCCCACGCGCGCCCAGGTGGGTTGTCCCCACCTGGTGGCCCCGCAGACCCTAAAACCGACGCTATAAAATCCTATTTTTCTAGAAAAAAATCAGGGAGAAAGAATTATCACGATCCACGAGACGAAGCCGCCGTCACCTCCTGTTCTTCATCGGGAGGCCAGATCTAGAGTCCGTTTGGGGCTCCAGAGAGGGGGATCTTCGTTCTTCGTCATCACCAACCCTTCTCCATCGCCAATTCCATGATGCTCCCCACCGGGAGTGAGTAATTCCTTCGTAGGCTCGCTGGTCGGTGAGGATTTGGATGAGATTCATCATGTAATCGAGTTAGTTTTGTTAGGGCTTGATCCCTAGTATCCACTATGTTCTGAGATTGATGTTGCTATGCCTTTGCCATGCTTAATGCTTGTCACTTTGGGCCCGGGTGCCATGATTTCAGATCTGAAGCGTTTATGTTATCACCATTATATCTATGTTCTAGATCCGATCTTGCAAGTTATAGTCACCTACTACGTGTTATGATCTGGCAACCCCGGAGTGACAATAGTCAGGACCACTCCCGGTGATGACCGTAGTTTGAGGAGTTCATGTATTCACCATGTGTTAATGCTTTGTTCCGGTTCTCTATTAAAAGGAGGCCTTAATATCCCTTAGTTTCCAATTGGACCCCGCTGCCACGGGAGGGTAGGACAAAAGATGCCATGCAAGTTCTTTCCATAAGCACGTATGACTATTTACAGAATACGTGCCTACATTATATTTATGAACTGGAGCTAGTGCCGTATCGCCCTAGGGCATGACTGTCACATGATGAATATCATCCAACAAATTATCGATCCAATGCCTACGAATTTATCTTATATTGTTTCTGTTAAGTTACTACTGCTACTATTACTGTTGCACTTGCTACAAAATTACTGCTATCACTGTTACCGTTACCGTTGCTGCTGCCACTATTATCAAAACTATCATACTACTTTGCTACTGATCACTTTGCTGCAGATAATTAATCTCCAGGTGTGGTTGAATTGACAACTCAGCTGCTAATACCTTCAAATATTCTTTGGCTCCCCTTGTGTCGAATCTATAAATTTGGGTTGAATACTCTACCCTCGAAAACTATTGCAATCCCCTATACTTGTGGGTTATCAAGACCTTTTTCTGGCGTCGTTGCCGGGGAGCGTAGTTATATTTGTTGAGTCACTTGGGATTATTATCAATTTATCACTATGAAGAATCTGAAGGACGCTAAGACTAAGATTTATCCCTCTAAGACGAGGGGAGGTAAGGAACTGCCATCCAATTCTGCTTTAGATTCACCTTCTGTTATAAGTAAACTTGCAACACCACCACATGCTATTAATTCTGATATGTCGCAAGTTATTGATTATGCTATTTCTACTATGAATGATGCTTATGATGATGCTAGCACCTTGCTTGATGATGATGTGCCACTTGGTGATTTTGTTGATGAATAAATTGCTAGAGTAATACAACATGATGTTGTTGAATCTGATGATGAGCTTGAAACTGAAACTCCTGAAACACCTACTAGAACTAGCCTTCCTAGATATGAATTGCCTAAGGTACCGGAAGGTTATGTTATGAATGAGGAGGCAACTAGAGATATTCTTGCTTGTAAGGATAGAGATGATCTAGAGAAATTATTATGCAAGTATAAAGAAAAATCTCTGAATGCTAGAATGAAATATGATCCTAAGTTTGCTACTTCACCTATCTTTATTGCTGACAAGAATTATGAATTCTCTGTCGACCCAGAGTTAATTACTTTGGTTGAATCTGATCCTTTTTATGGTTATGAAACTGAAACTGTTGTGGCACATCTTACTAAGTTGAATGACATAGCCACCCTTTTTACTCATGATGAGAAAACTCGCTATTACTTTATTCTCGAATTATTTCCGTTCTCATTAAAGGGTGATGCTAAAGCTTGGTACAATACTCTTCCTCCTGCTTGTGTGCATAGTCCCCATGATATGATTTATTACTTCTCTGAAAAATATTTTCCTGCTCATAAGAAACAAGCTGCTTTACAGGAAATATTTAACTTTGTGCAAACTAAAGAAGAGAGTCTCCCACAAGCTTGGGGGAGGCTTTGCCAATTACTTAATGCTTTGCCTGATCATCCTCTTAAGAAAAATGAAATACTTGATATCTTCTACAGTGGACTAACCGATGCTTCTAGGGATTTCCTAGATAGTTGTGCTGGTTCTGTTTTCAGGGAACAAACTATTGGGCAAGCTGAAGAATTATTGAATAACATATTGAAAAATTATGATGATTGGACTCTTCCTGAACCACCACTTAAACCCACTCCGAAGAAGAGGGGTATATTATATCTCAGTCCCCAAGATATGCAAGAGGCAAAGAAATCTATGAAGGAAAAAGGGTATTAAAGTTGAGGATGTTAAAAATTGACCTCCTATTGAAGAAATACATGGGCTTAATACACCACCACTGCCTAAGGTGGTAGAGGTAAATTCTCTAATGAATTTCAATGATAATGACAATCCTCACAATATGCACCCTAGCCAATGCCTTTATGAGTTTGAAAATTACATTACAAAACAAGATCACTTCAATGCAAATGTTATGAAACAATTGAAAGACAATTCTGATATGATTGCTTGCTTGAGTGACTTGTTATTCAGAATCTCAAATGATGTTAGAGGTGTTGGAAAACATGCTTCTATGGTTCAAACCCAGTTAGAACAAGTTGCTAAATCTCAAAGAGAGTTGCTTGATGAAATGAATAATAATGTACATGACTTTGTTGTTAGAGTTGCAACTAGAGGAGGTAAAATGACTCATGAACCACTTTATCCTGAGGGACACCCAAAAAGAATTGAACAGGATTCACAAAGGAACAACACCACTGCACCTAGTTCTTCTAAAAAGAATAAGAAACAGAAAAATGATAGGACTTTGCATGCCCCTAGTGAACCTGAAGTAGACAAACCTCCTGGTAATGATAATGAAGTTTCTATCTCTGATGCTGAAACTCTATCTGGCGATGAACACTCACCTAGTGATAATGAAAAAGATAATGCTGATGTTCATGAAGATACTCAACCAAACAATGAAAAAGAACCAGATAATGATGTTGAGATAGAACCTCCAGTTGATCTTGATAACCCACAACCTAAGAATACAAGATATGATAAAAGAGACTTTGTTGCTAGAAAACACGGTAAGGAAAGAGAACCGTGGGTTCAAAAACCTATGCCTTTTCCACCCAAGTCAACTAAAAAGAAAGATGATGAAGAATTTGAACGCTTTCCTGAAATGCTGAGGCCAGTCTTTTTGCATACTCGCTTGACTGATATCCTTAAAATGCCCCCTTATGCAAAGTACGTACATGAAAGACATCATCACCAATAAGAGAAAAAACCGGGAAGCTGAAATCTCCACTATGCCTGCTCATTATACTTTTAAAGACGAAGTACCTAAAAAACTTGGAGATCCGGGGATACCAACTATACCTTGCTCTATCAAAAAGAATTATGTGAAACCGCTCTATGTGATTTAGGAGCTGGTGTTAGTGTTATGCCTTTCTCTTTATATAAAAGACTTGATTTGAATAAGCTCACACCTACTGAAATATCTTTGCAAATCAACTGCCATACCTATCGGCATTTGTGAGGACGTGCCCGTTGTTGTTGCTAATGTTACTATTTTGACTGACTTTGTTATACTTGAGATGCCTGAGGATGACAATATGTCGATTATCCTTGGTAGACCCTTCTTGAATACTGTAGGGGCTGTTATTGATTGCAATAAAAGCAAGGTCACTTTTCATATCAATGGTAATGAGCATACGGTGCACTTTCCGAAGAAACAATTCCAAGTGAATGGTATTAATGTTATTGAAAATTTTTTGACAATCACTATTGGAAGTTTTCAACTACCTCTACCTACGGCCAAAAAGAAATATGAAATGCCTATTGTTGGGGATATTCACATCCCCGTTGAGGTAACTTAGTGATTTACGAAAGTTCTTCGGTTTCATGCTAATCGAAAGTGGTTGTTAATAGGACCTGATCAACCTTATTAATGGATCATTTTTGAGAGGTATGAAGTTGATGAATTTAGTAAGCACTACATTCTATCCCTGTTTTCTGTTTTTATTAGTTAAATAAAATAAAATGCCATGTTTTGTCAGTTTTCTGAATTTCCCGTGCAATAAAAAAATGACCCAAAAATAAAAGTTCTCGGAATGCTCTGAAAAATTAATATGATTTTTTTCTTCTGAATATTTAAGAATTGCTGGTGCAAATAATATCAGAGGGAGGTGCACCAGGTGGGCACAACCCACCAGGGCGCGACAGGACCCCCAGGCGCGCCCTGGTGGGTTGTGGTCCCCACGTGGGCCCCCTCACTTATCCCTTCACACCACATCATCACTTACCTCCAGAAAAAGAATTCTCCATTGCTCTCTCTCCTGTATTCTTGCTCTCAAACCCGTGGATTTCGATCTCTTTGCTCGAAGCTCCGTTTCCGAAACTGTTTCGGGGGATTGTTGTTTGGTATGTGACTCCACCGTTTGTCCAATTAGTTTTTGTTTTAGTGGTTTATATTTTGAATAATTAGCTACTCTTGGTGCTGCTGTAGATGAGCTTGCTTGTTGAACTCTTAGAGTTATAAGTAGTTTGAATGCTTGCTATGGCCTCTATGTACCCCTATGAGTAGTTGCTATCAATTTTGTGAAGCTTTCTTGGAAAAATTTATGGACTAAAAATTTCAGAATTTTTTTTCATAGGAAAAGGATGAATATCTTTAGGAAGTTTGCTTCTAAGAAGAAATCCAAGGGAGTTATTGGGGAGTCGTCTGACAGTGATCTCCATCCCCGGAGGTTGGCAGAGGTACGGTCGTGCGAATGGCCGCATACCCAGTTCATGGAAGAGGCTGGAATCCTTCAGGAGTTCACACAATATGCTACTAATGCCGGCCTCACCGACTTCATCGCAGCTAAATGTGAACAATATCATCTCCTCACAAACATCTTTGTTCAAAGTTTTAATTTCCTTCCTAGGAATAATCCTCCTGAGGTGCAGTTGAACTTATATGCTGAAACCCGTCAGATACCACTTACTGAATTTTGTAACATATGCATGATCCCTTCTGACGGGAGCTTAGTAGAGCCTAGGCCGGCAGAGTTTGTGGCCTTTTATCGTACCTTGATAGTGGGAGATGAGAGAAGGGTGTCGGCTATCACTGCCGCTGGCTTGCATTTTTCCTGTTGTTCATTATTTTGCTCTTTTCATTGCAAAATGCTTGCTTGCTAGAGAGAAGGTGGGTGCACTCAGTTCACCAGACCTTGCAGTTTTACATCATGCACTAGAGGGCGACAACACTTATAGCTTGGGAGCTATTGTGGCACGTCGCCTCCACATTAATAAGTCCAAGGGTAAAATACATGGTGGGATTTTCGCTACTCGTTTGGCAGCTCACTTTAATGTTGAGATACGCCCTCATGATTACCCTCTGACCAAGGTTTACCTAGACCACGCAGCCATGGAACACCACCATTTTATTGCACGAGATTACCCTGACATTCCTATTCCTTATAACCTGGTTTTTAGCATTGAAACTCATGATATTATTCCATTGCCTGCTCCTACTTTGTTTGATCCTCTTGCCAGGGGCGGATATAGGATTATGCCTGCGGATATCATCGCCTACCGGAACGACCAGGCTGCAGCAGAGGAGGAGCCTCAGCAGTGGGATGCGTGGATGCCCACTCCTTAGCACCCCAACTACTATCCAGGCTACTGATCGATTACCAAGTTAGGCCAAAAGCCTAAGCTTGGGGGAGTACGTGTTTCTCACCGACATTACATTCATGTTCACATATTTCATTCCAGTTGTCGGTGTCCACACTTTTTCATTGTATTATCCATGTTAAATTTATTTTCTCTTTTTCTTCTTGTGTGTTTGAAAAACCTTAGAAAAACCAAAAAAAAAGTTGTAGTTAGTTTACTTTCTATGCATGCTTAGTTGTAATACTTAAAAGAAAACCCAAAAAGATTTCCTTGTTCTTCTTTTTCTTGTTGGGAGCTTTCCCATGTAAATAGTTTTTCTCGTTTTTGCTTTTCCCTTTTATTTGCTTGCTCAAAAAAACCAAAAACTCCAAAAATATTTCAGTGTGTTTCTCTGAATTTGTTTTTCTTTTTATTCGAGTTGTACCAAGGAGAAGACCATGATGAAAATGTTGAGTGACTCTCATATGAATAATTGTTGATCTAATAAAGAGCTCATATTACCTTGTCTTCTCCTGTTGAATAAAATGTTTGCAGATTCCAGCTTAGTCCACGGCACTCTCGCACAATTATTATTTTCACATCGTTCGGTCGTGCAAGTGAAAGCCAATAATGACGATATTCGATGAACTGGTCGTGGTAGAGAGAACGGGTATGAACTCGACTTGTTCTGTTTGTGTAAATATGTTTAACCTAGTATCCATGAGTCAGCCCATTATGATTAAACATGTTTGCAATGACAATTAGAGATTATAGTTTCTCATGCCATGCATAAGTAGCTAGGAGTGGATAATGATTTATCTTGGATATCAACATTGTGTTAAAATGATTGTGATGTGGTATGATGATATGGTATCCTCCTCTGAATGTTTGAGTGGCTTGACTTGGCACATGTTCATGCATGTAGTTGAATCAAAACCAACATAACCTCTATGATATTTATGTTCATGGTGTTCATATCCTACTCATGCTAGTGTCCAATGTTACTTATGCACAATGCATGTTCATGACCGTTGTTGCTCTCTAGCTGGCTGCTTCTCAACCTAATTGCTAGCCTTCGCCTGTACTAAATGGGAATTCTGCTTGTACATCAGAAACCATGAACCCAAAGTTATTCCAAATGAGTCCACCATACCTACCTATATGCGGTATTACCCTGCCGCCCTACGTAAATTTGCATGTGCCACCTCTAAAAACTTCTAATAGATATCATTTTTGTGTGCCTGGCTCGTTCATGGAACGACAGGAGGTGGTCGGTATCATCCATGCTAAGCGGGTTATTCTCAGGTCGAGTGTTTATTCACTTGCCATCGCACGAGAAAAGGGCGGTAATAGGGATGCCCAGTCCCAAACTGTAAACAGAAAAAGCTTACAAATAGTCAAACAAAAACTCCCAATGGAGTCAAAACCTTTACTTTTTATCGCTTGGGAACCACCACTAGCGTGCTTAGCATGGAAGATGTTGATAACTGATGGTCGTGAAGTAAATGAGAAGGGTGCATGTCTCAAAATATCATTTACCTCTGTTTAAAAATTTGAGCTCTGGCACCTCTGCAAATCACTGCTTCCCTCTGTGAAGGGACTATCTATTTACTTTTATGTTGTGTCATCACCTTCTAAAATAAGCACCAGAACCTGAGAGCACTGCTGTCATGCTTATGCATTGTGTGTAGCTAATGTTGGGTGCATCATGACTGGATCTTTTCTACCATGAATTACAATGTTTAGTCGCTGCTCGAACTTTGGACGTGCTCTGCATTTATGTTTTACGGTCTCAGAAAGGGCTAGCGAGATACCACTATTGTCATATTATATCATGGTTGTTTTGATAATGTGTTGCTGTTTGAGATATCTTATTATTGCTCGCTAGCTGATTATGTCATTGATATGAATCAATATAATTTTTAAGAGTTATTGTCGGCATGGTTAGTTATAACGTTGGCTGAAAATCTAGGTGCTGTTTAAGCTTATTTATGCAAACAAGAGCAAAAGAGTTCGTAAAAGTTTTTTTCTTTTTCACTTTCAGTCTATCAACTGAATTGCTTCAGGACAAGCAAAGGTTTAAGCTTTGGGGAGTTGATACGTCTCCAACGTATCTACTTTTCCTAACGCTTTTCCTCTTGTTTTGGACTCTAATTTGCATGATTTGAATGAAACTAACCCCGGACTGACGCTGTTTTCAGCAGAACTACCATGGTGTTGTTTTTGTACAGAAATAAAAGTTCTCGGAATGGAACGAAACTTTGTGAGGATTTTTTATACAATAAAAGAGAATTTCTGGAGCCAAGAGCCACCGAAGGGGGGCACCTGGGTGGGCACAACCCACGAGGGCGCGCCTGCCCTCCCAGGAGCGCCCAGGTGGGTTGTCCCCACTTGGTGGCCCCGCAGACCCTGAAACCGATGCTTTAAAATCCTATTTTTCCAGACAAAAATCAAGGAGAAAGAATTATCGCGATCCATGAGATGGATCCGCCGTCACCTCCTGTTCTTCATTGGGAGGCCAGATCTGGAGTCCGTTTGGGGCTCCGTAGAGGGGGATCGTCGTTCTTCGTCATCACCAATCCTTCTCCATCGCCAATTCCATGATGCTCCCCACCGGGAGTGAGTAATTCCTTCGTAGGCTCGTTGGTCGGTGAGGAGTTGGATGAGATTCATCATGTAATCGAGTTAGTTTTGTTAGGGCTTGATCCCTAGTATCCACTATGTTTTGAGATTGATGTTGCTATGCCTTTGCCATGCTTAATGCTTGTCACTTTGGGCCCAGGTGCCATGATTTCAGATCTGTACCATTTATGTTATCATTGTTATATCTATGTTCTAGATCCGATTTTGCAAGTTATAGTCACCTACTACGTGTTATGATCCGGCAACTCCGGGGTGACAATAGTTGGGACCACTCCCGGTGATGATCGTAGTTTGAGGAGTCCATGTATTCATCGTGTGTTAATGCTTTGTTCCGGTTCTCTATTAAAAGGAGGCCTTAATATCCCTTGGTTTGCAATTGGACCCCGCTGCCGCGGGATGGTAGGACAAAAGATGTCATGCAAGTTCTTTCCATAAGCACGTATGACTATTTAATTACGGAATACATGCCTACGTTATATTTATGAACTGGAGCTAGTGCCGTACCGCCCTAGGTTATGACTGTCACATGATGAATATCATCCAACAAATTACCGCTCCAATGCCTACGAATTTATCTTATATTGTTTCTGCTAAGTTACTACTGCTACTGTTACTGTTGCACTTGCTACAAAATTACTGCTATCACTGTTATCGTTACCGTTGCTGCTGCCACTATTATCAAAACTATCATACTACTTTGCTACTGATCACTTTGCTGCAGATAATTAAGCTCCAGGTGTGGTTGAATTGACAACTCAGCTACTAATACCTTCAAATATTATTTGGCTCCCCTTGGGTCGAATCTATAAATTTGGGTTGAATATTCTACCCTCAAAAACTGATGCGATCGCCTATACTTTTGGGTTATCACTAGCTAATCCTTATGCATGAGATGGAACATTACATCCGGATATGCACCTAATCTATGTGGTTGAAGTTTGTGGATTATTTAAGCTTGCAGGTATGCCCGAGGATGTTGTCAAGAAGAAGGTCTTCCCTTTATGTTTGAAGGGAAAGGCATTGACATGGTATAGGCTATTGGATGATATTGGATCATGGAACTACAACCGATTGAAATTGGAACTTCATCAGAAGTTTTATCCTATGCATCTGGTTCATCGTGATCGGAATTATATATATAATTTTTGGCCTCATGAAGGAGAAATTATCGCTCAAGCTTGGGGGAGGCTTAATTCAATGTTATATTCATGCCCCAATCATGAGCTCTCAAGAGAAATTATTATTCAAAAAATTTATGCTCGGCTTTCTCATAATGATCGATCCATGCTCGATACTTGTACTGGTTCCTATATGAAGAAGGATGTTGAATTCAAATGGGATTTATCGGAAAGAATTAAATGCAACTCTGAAGATTGGGAACTCGACGAAGGTAAGGAGTCAGGTATAAACCTTAAGTTTGATTTTGTTAAATCTTTTATAGACACCGATGCTTTTCGTGATTTTAGCACTAAATATGGACTTGACTCTGAGATAGTAGCTTCTTTCTGTGAATCTTTTGCTACTCATGTTGATCTCCCTAAGGAGAAGTGGTTTTAATATCATCCTCCCATTGAAGTTAAAGTAGTAGAACCTATTAAAGTTGAAGAAGAAACTATTAATTACAATGTTGATCCTATTGTTCCTACTGCTTATATTGAGAAACCACCTTTTCCTCTTAGAATAAAGGATCATGCTAAAGCTTCAACCGTGGTTCGTAAGAGTTATACTAGAACACCTACACCCTTTGAACAAATTAAATTTGAACCTAGTATTTCTATGGTTAAAGATCTCTTGGTCGATAATATTGATGGGCATGTTATTTATTTCTGTGATGAAGCTGCTAGAATTGCTAAACCCGATATGAAAGATAAACATAGACCCATTGTTGGCATGCCTGTTGTTTCCGTTAAAATTAGAGATCATTGTTATCATGGCTTATGTGATGTGGGTGCTAGTGTGAGTGCAATTCCTTACTCGTTATATAAAGAAATTATGAATGATATTGCACCTGCCGAGATAGAAGATATTGATGTTACTATTAAGCTTGCCAATAGAGATACTATATCACCAATTGGGATTGTTAGAGATGTTGAAGTCTTGTGTGGAAATATTAAATACCCTACTGATTTTCTTATTCTTGGTTCCCCACAAGATAACTTTTGTCCCATTATATTTGGCAGACCTTTCTTGAACACTGTTAATGCTAAGATAGACTGCGAGAAATATATTGTCACTGTTGGTTTAGGGGATATGTCTCATGATTTTAATTTCTCTAAATTTGTAGACAACCCCATGATAAAGAATTGCCTAGCAAGGATGAAATTATTGGTCTTGCTTCTATTGCCGTGCCTCCTACTGATCATTTAGAATTATACTTGCTAGACCATGAAAATGATATGTTTATGAATGAAAGAATGGAAATTGATGAAGTATTATTTAATCAGGGCCTATTTTGAAACAAAAGTTGCCTATTGAAATCCTCGGAGATCCTCCTCCACCCAAGGGCGATCCCGTATTTGAGCTTAAACAATTACTTGATACTTTGAAATATGCTTATCTTGATGAAAAGAAGATATATCCTGTTATTATTAGTGCTAACTTTTCAGAGCATGAAGAAAAGAAATTATTGAAAACTCTGAAGAAGCACAGTGCTGCTATTGGATATACTCTTGATGATCTTAAGGGCATTAGTCCCACTCTATGTCAGCATAAACTTAAATTGGAGAAAGATGCTAAACCAGTTATTGATCATCAACAATGGTTAAATCCTAAGATGAAAGAAGTGGAAAGAAATGAAATACTAAAGCTTCTGGAAGCAGGTATAATTTATCCTATTGCTGATAGTCAATGGGTAAGTCTTGTTCATCATGTCCCTAAGAAAGGAGGTATTACTGTTGTTCCTAATGATAAGAATGAATTGATTCCACAAAGAATTGTTACAGGTTATAGAATGGTAATTGATTTTCGCAAATTAAATAAAGTTACTAGGAAAGATTATTACACCCTCTACCTTTTATTGATCAAATGCTAGAAAGACTATCCAAACATAGACATTTTTTGCTTTCTAGATGGTTATTCTGGTTTTTCTCAAATACCTATGTCAAAAGATGATCAGGAGAAGACCACTTTTAATTGCCCTTTCGGTACCTTTGCTTATAGACATATGCCTTTTGGTTTATGTAATGCACCTGCTACCGTTCAAAGATGTATGACAGCTATATTCTCTGATTTTTGTGAAAAGATTGTTGAGATTTTCATGAATGATTTCTCTGTTTACGGAACCTCCTTTGATGATTGCTTAATCAACCTTGATCGAGTTTTGTAGAGATGTGAAGAAACTAATCTTGTCTTGAATTGGGAAAAGTGCCACTTTATGGTTAATGAAGGTATTGTCCCGGGGCATAAAATTTCTGAAAGAGGTATTGAAGTTGATAAAGCTAAAGTAGATGCTATTGAAAAGATGTCATGTCCTAAAGATATCAAAGGTATAAGAAGCTTTCTTGGTCATGCTGGTTTCTATAGGAGGTTTATTAAAGACTTCTCTAAAATTTCTAGGCCTCTCACAATCTCTTGGAAAAAGATGTTCCTTTTATTTTTTTATGATGATTGTGTAGAAGCATTTGAAATAGTTAATAAAGCCTTGATTTCTGCTCCTATCATTCAGCCACCTGATTGGAATTTACCCTTTGAAATTATGTGCGATGCTAGTGATGATGTTGTTGGTGTTGTTCTAGGACAAAGAGTTGATAAGAAATTAAATGTTATTCATTATGCTAGTAAAACTCTAGACAGTGCCTAGAGAAATTATGCTACTGCTGAAAAAGAATTTTTAGCAGTTGTTTTTGCTTGTGATAAGTTTAGATCATATATTGTTGATTCCAAGGTAACTTTTCACACTGATCATGCTGCTATTAAATATCTTATGGAAAAGAAAGATGCTAAACCTAGACTTATTAGATGGGTTGGGATATAACTACTAGGTATGACCCGCCCAGAAGGGGCCGGGTCATACCGTTGGCAACTTAAAGATGAAGAAGCCCGATAAGGTACAAGAAGATATGAAGATGGCAGTTCATAGAGCAAGCCTATTGAAGGCCCAAGACCCGGAGGCGACTCAATGGCCCAGAGGTGTGAACCGCCAGGCGATGACTTGTCCTAGAAGGCAAGCTTAGTTAGAAACCAAGCCGGCCACGTCTGTGTGAGCCGGCCGGGACTCTGTAAGCCGCCGGGCATCAACCTGTATATAAAGGGGTGACCCGGCGGCGGGTTAACTCAAGAAACAGTCAATCGAGAACTAGGTCAAGCGTATTCGCTCCCTTGTAATCGAAACTCAAGCAATACAACTAGAAGCATGACGTAGGCTTTTACCTCGTTGAGAGGGGCCGAACCTGGGTAAACTCTCTGTGTCCTTTGTCTCGTTCAACCCCTTCAATCTAACCTAGTGCGATGGCTCCACACCTAAGTCCTTTCACTAGGGCATCTGTCGTGATAAAATCACGACAGTTGGCGCCCACCGTGGGGCCCACGCACGGTGGTTTCGAGTTCTTGAAGGGCAGCTTCTTAGGGCTCAAGGGATACACCATGGGCCAGATGACCAAGAGTCGCCGCGGAAAAATCTACATCGACGACGCAGGCTGGGGTCCCGAGGCCGATTCAATTGAATACGGGTACCGGGTCCCCTTCGGCGGAATCCATGTTTTCATCGGCAAGATCGATGAGTCGGAGCCTGAGCCGGACACCTGCACCGACATCATCAAAATGGCTTGGCGCGCACGACCCGCCGAGGTTCAAACCGCCGTGAAGCGCGCCTTTGTTGGTTTCATTCACGGGGCGGATCTTGAGGAAGGATTTGTGTCCGAGGGAGAGACAACCATCTATTCTGATGATAAGTCCTCAACCGGCGAGACCGATTCAATGTATCAACTGCAAGACGGCGGGCTTGGGGGCTATTCTGATGGCAACGGTATTCCGGACCCCTATGAACCGCCGAATAGAGTCGCGATCTTCATGGCAGGAACGTAACCAGTGCAGAATTCATCAACGGCTACGGCTATGACTTCCAGCTCGACAGCCGCGGCGATAGCCTCGGCGAGCAGCTCCGTGCGCCCGCTGGCTCAAGTCTTGTCCGAGCTCTTGGATGCTTTGGCGACCTTATTAGCTGCAGAGGTAACCCCGGAAACTCAAGCAAAACATAAGGTGGACGTCGCGAAGCTGCGAGATGAGATAGCTCAGGCCAAGGAGGAGCTTAATGCTGAGAATGCTAGGATGGCTATAGAACGAGCCGCCTTGGATGCTGAGTCAGAACGGATTCAAGCAGAAAGTTTCCGCTTAAGCTTGGATCAGAATGCGTCCAACGCCGTTCTGCGAAGGAGGCACCCGAGTCGTCTGCCTTTGGAGTATGTTGCGAGGAATCTTTTCAACACGCCTGGGGCTAGACCAAGTAATCCGCCTGAGGTAACCCGGGCTGTTGAGGCGCCCATGACCGGGGAGACGGCTCAACCACGTGTTGCAGAACCGCCTCGTTTAAACTTAACCCCGCCTCAGCAGGTGCCGGCACCACCGGGTCATTATTCTAACCCTCTGGATAACAGGATTGCTGCGGCGTCGCGCTGGCAGCTCTCCCCGTGCAAGGCGAGTCTCCCGCGGCGGTTGAGGCACGGAAGGTCGTGGAACTTCTTCAAACCGCGGTAGCTCAACAAGCGGCGTACTCATATAGCCGTGAGCGCATTCATTCAACCCCACGCCATAGCCGAAGTTATAGCCGGCGCATTGAGTCGCCGGCGGTTTCGAGCAGTGAGCGGCACCGTAACCAGCCCTATGGGCATGAACCGCCACGTGCTGATAACAATGCTCAGGTTTTGGTGGATCAGGCCAGGGCACGTTGGGAGGCCGAGCTAACGGCTCAGTTAGCGTCTCATCAACAACCTCAGTGTAACCTGTCGGTGTCCATAGAAGCTGGGATGACTTCGAGGACCGTGGGTGTGCCGTGTTTAGTACCAACTTTACGTAATGAGCATTTGCCCAAGGATTTTTAGGGCCCTCGCAAAGTGCCCAATTACACAGCGGATCAACCCCCGGAGGCTTGGATTGAGAGATATGAGCTGGCCATGGAGATGTTGGATGTCAATGACGCTGTCTGCGCTAAGTATTTCACCATGATGTTGGATGGGACGGCTCGCACTTGGTTGAAGGGACTACCCCCTAACTCCATCAGATCATGGACTGAATTGAAGACGCGCTTTATTCAGAATTTCAAGGACACATGCAAGCAGCCCCTGTCAATTCTTGATCTAGACACTTGTATCTAGATCGAGGGCGAGTCAACCGCCCATTGGGTACGCCGGATCTCGGCTATTATCCACTCATCGGAAAGCATTAACGCTGGCTCAGCCATCCTGATTTTGGAGAAAAATTGCCGGTTCCTTCCCCTCAAACAGAAAGCTGGGGTGGCTTAAGCGCCACTACAATGATATGGGAGAGCTCATGGCGGCTCTCATCAAATACGCCGACTCTGATAACACTAAAGACCCTGAGTCTGATGAAGTGAAGGCTTACAAGGGGAAGAAGAACGGCAATGCAAAGGGACAACGACACAATGCGGCGGGTCAAGGTAATAACAGTAAGCGCAAGCAAACTGACGGCGGTTCAGACTTTGTGGCTAATACCAAACACGCAGAATAATAATCAGTGTCATAAGGGGAAATCATCAATGCCCTGATTTGGCGGGCCAAACTTCAACCTTGAGGCGATAATGAATCAGCCTTGCCCAAAGCACGGTTCTCAAGACAAGACGGCCACTCATCTATGGAAAGATTGCTTCACAATGAAGGAGTATAGAAATTCCGGCTTTTATCGAGATCATCATGGCCCGGGTGGCGGGTCAGGATCCGGATCTCACAGGCCCGGTTTTGGAGGTGGCACCTCAAACTATGGCTTTCAAGGCCAAGGCAATCAAGGCGGTTTTAATCAGCAGCCCAATCAGGGTAATCAGCAACAACGGGTTAACTCAAGAAATAGTCAATCGAGAACTAGGCCAAGCGTATTCGCTCCCTTGTAATCGAAACTCAAGGAATACAACTAGAAGCAGGACGTAGGCTTTTACCTTGTTGAGAGGGGCCGAACCTCGGTATTACTCTATGTGTCCTTTGTCCCGTTCAACCCCTTCAAGCTAACCTAGTGCGATGGCTCCACACCTAAGTCCTTTCACTAGGGTATCTGTCGTGATAAAACCACGACAGGTTCTCTTGCTACAAGAATTTGATTTGCATATTATTGATAGAAAGGGAGCTGAGAACCCCGCTGCAGACAACTTGTCTAGGTTAGAGAATGTTCTTGATGGCCCACTGCCTATTGATGACAACTTTCCTGATGAACAATTAGCTATCATAAATGCTTCTCATAATGCTCCATGGTATCTTGATTATGCTAATTACATTGTTGCTAAATTTATACCACCTAGTTTCACATGCCAGCAAAAGAAAAAGTTTTTCTATGATTTAATACATTACTTTTGGGATGACCCACACCTTTATAAAGAAGGACTAGATGGTGTTATTAGATGTTGTGTACCTAAGCATGAACAGGAAAAAGTCCTATGCAAGTGCCACTCCGAGGCTTACGGAGGGCACCACGCTAGAGACAGAACTGCACATAAGGTATTGCAATCCGGTTTCTATTGGCCCACTCTCTTTAAGGATGCTCGTAAGTTTGTCTTGTCTTGTGATGAATGCCAGAGAATTGGTAATATTAGTAGACGTCAGGAAATTCCTATGAATTATTCACTTGTTATTGAACCATTTGATGTTTGGGGCTTTGACTATATGGGACCTTTTCCTTCCTCTAATGGGTATACACATATTTTAGTTGTTGTTGATTACGTTACTAAGTGGGTAGAAGCTATTCCAACTAGTAGTGCTGATCATAACACTTCTATTAAGATGCTTAAATAAGTTATTTTTTTGAGGTTTGGAGTCCCTAGATATTTAATGACTGATGGTGGTTCACATTTTATTCATGGCGCTTTCCGTAAAATGCTTACTAAGTATGATGTTAACCATAGAATTGCATCTCCATATCATCCTCAGTCTAGTGGTCAAGTAGAATTGAGAAATAGAGGGATTAAATTGATTTTGCAAAAGACTGTTAATAGATCTAGAAAGAATTGGTCTAAGAAACTTGATGATGCATTATGGGCCTATAGAACTGCTTATACGAATCCTATGGGTATGTCTCCGTATAAAATGGTTTATGGAAAGGCTTGTCACTTACCTCTTGAGCTAGAACATAAGGCATATTAGGCTATTAAAGAGCTCAATTATGATTTCAAACTTGCCGGTGAGAAGAGGTTATTTGACATTAGCTCACTTGATGAATGGAGAACCCAAGTCTATGAGAATGCCAAGTTATTTAAAGAAAAAGTTAAAAGATAGCATGATAAAAGGATACAAAAGCGTGAGTTTAATGTAGGTGATCATGTTTTGCTATACAACTCGTTTAAGATTTTTTGCAGGAAAGCTTCTCTCTAAATGGGAAGGTCCTTACATTATCGAGGAGGTCTATCATTCCGGTGCCATAAAAATCAACAACACCGAAGGCACAAATCTGAAGCTGGTAAACGGTCAAAGAATCAAACATTATATCTCAGGTACTCCCATAAATGTTGAGACCAATATAATTAATACCGTAACACCGGAGGAGTACATAAGGGACACTTTCCAGAATGTTTCAGACTCCAAAAAGGAATAGGTATGTGGTACGATAAGTAAACCGACTCCAAAACGTTTCCAGTAGCAATTTTTCTCCGTTTTGGAATACTTTAAAAATTAGGAAAATTAAAAGTAGTCCGAAAGAGACACGAGGCTACCACAAGGGTGGAGGGCGCGCCTCCCGTCCTTGTGCCCACCTTGTGTGCCCTCCAGACTCTGTTTTCTTGCACAATACTTCATATGGTTGGTAAAAATTCATTATATAATATCCCGGAGGTTTTGACCACCGTACGACGGCAATATCTCCTATTGTTGTTTCGAGCTGTTTTTCTGACAGATCTATATCACCATGACGTCTCCAAGCGCCCCAAGGACAAGTTTTTTGAGAAGGTCATCAATCCTTACCTCGCGAAGGTGCTGCGACACCCTCAAACCATTGAGATGCATGAGGGGGTGCTGCACATCCGCGATGTTGAGGGGCCGAAGAAGACCGGAAGCGTGGAGACAAGACTCAAAGCAACGGAGCAACAAGTTTTCAAGTGCCAAGGGATGGTGGAACGTGGACACGACGCCAATCACATGATGATCATGGAATTCGCCAACAATCACAAGCTGGATGCCAAGACCATTGGGGAGGCCATCTTGGTTCATGAGAAAATCGAGCATCTCCAAGCCTAGATCTATGACCTGCAAAACCAAAACTGTGAGTATGAATACAGATTTAAGAGGATGAGTTTGGCTGCAGATTCGAGGATCCTGGAGTCTCGTTCATCTTTCTATGATGGTGAGCCTATGCCTTGGAAGATGGATGACAAGCCTGCATCATCAACAACTCCATCATCACCACCTTCGAAGAAAGAGACATAAATACATGGGCATGGGCACTCCCCTTGGCAACTGCCAAGCTTGGGGGAGGTGCCCTATCGTATCATCATCACATCTCTATCTTTATTGTTTTCTTAGTTCGATCCTTTTGGTTATATCTTGATCTAGTAGAGTAAAGTTTTTGGTATGATCTAGCTTTGAGTTTTGTTTCAATCTCTATCTATGTAATCGAGTCCGTGAGTTATATATTATAATGTGTAGTTTTGAGTTGAGGGCTTTGCTTTCTTGCTATGATCTTGAGGGAATAAAATAAAAGAAAGAAAAAAAGATCATATATTGATCTTATGGAGAGTAATGACTTCACATATAAGGAGTATGATGAATAAAAGTTGTTGAGAGTTGACAAACATAGTTTTGGTCATTGTTGCAATTAATAGGAAGTAATAAAGAAATAGAGACTTCACATATAAATATACTATCTAGGACATCTTTTGTAATTGTGAGCACTCACTAAAATATGACATGCTAAAAGTTGATGTTGGACAAGGAAGACAACATAATAGGTTATGTTTTCTTATATCCGAATAGAAGTTATATTGTCATGGATCATCCAACATGTTGAGCTTGCCTTTCCCTCTCATGCTAGCCAAATTCTTTGCACCAAGTAGAGATACTACTTGTGCTTCCAAACATCCTTTAAACCAGTTTTGCCATGAAAGTCTACCATACCTACCTATGGATTGAGTAAGATCCTTCAAGTAAGTTGTCATCAGTGCACGCAATGAAAACTGCTCTCTAAATATGTATGATCTATTAGTGTGAAGAAAATAAGCTTTATACGAACTTGTGATATGGAAGAAATAAAAGCGACGGACTGCATAATAAAGGTCCTTATCACAAGCGGCAATATAAAGTGACGTTCTTTTGCATTAAGATTTATTGCATCCAACCATAAAAGCACATGACAACCTTTGCTTCCCTCTGCGAAGGGCCTATCTTTTACTTTTATCTTCTATCCTTATACAAGAGTCATGGTGATCATCACCTTTCCTTTTTACACTTTTTCCTTTGGCAAGCACTATGTGTTGGAGAGATCCGGTTATATATATCCACTCGGATGTAGGTTATCATAAAGTATTATCGTTGACATTACCCTTGAGGTAAAAGGTTGGGAGGCAAAACTATAAGCCCCTATCTTTCTCTGTGTCCGATTGAAACTTTGAACCCATAAGTATCGCATGAGTGTCAGCAATTGTGAAAGATTAAATGATAGTTGAGTATGTGGACTTGCTGAAAAGCTCTTATATTGACTCTTTCCGATGTTATGATAAATTGCAATTGCTTCAATGACTGAGATCATAGTTTGTTAGTTTTCAATAAAGTTTCTGATTCATACTTTACCTTGAGAATGAATTGTTACTTTAGCATAAGAAGTTATATGGCATTATATGTTTTTGTTCTAAAGATGATCATGATGCCCTCATGTCCGTATTTTATTTTATCGACACCTCTATCTCTAAACATGTGGACATATTTTCGATTTCGGCTTTCGCTTGAGAACAAGCGAGGTCTAAGCTTGGCGGAGTTGATACGTCCATTTTGCATCATTCTTTTATATTGATATTTATTGCATTATGGGCTGTTATTACATGTTATATCACAATACTTATGCCTTTTCTCTCTTATTTTACAAGGTTTACATGAAGAGGGAGAATGCCGACAGCTGGAATTCTGGACTGGAAAAGGAGCAAATATTAGAGACCTATTCCGCACAACTCCAAAAGTCTTGAAACTTCACGGAGAATGTTTTTGGAATATAAAAAAAATATTGGGCGAAGAAAATACCAGAGGGGGGCCACCAGCCAGCCACAAGGGTGGAGGGTGCGCCCTACCCCCCTGGGCTCACCCCCATCCTTGTGGGCCCCTTGGCAGGCCTCTGATGCCCATCTTTTGCTATATGGTGTGTTTTGACGTGGAAAAAATCAGAAGGAAGCTTTCGGGACAAAGCGCCGCCGTCTCGAGGCGGAACCTGGGCAGAAACAATCTAGGGCTCCGGCGGAGCTATTCTGCCGGGGAAACATCCCTCCGGGAGGGGGAAATCGAAGCCATTGTCATCACCAACGATCCTCTCGCTGAGAGGGGTCAATCTCCATCAACATCTTCACCAGCACCATCTCCTCTCAAACCCTAGTTCATCTCTTGTATTCGATCTTGGTCCTAAAACCTCAGATTGGTACCTGTGGGTTGCTAGTAGTGTTGATTACACCTTGTAGTTGATTCTAGTTGGTTTACCCGGTGGAAGATTATATTTTCAGATCCTTAATGATAATTAATACTACTCTGACTTGATTATGAATATGCTTTGTGAGTAGTTACGTTTGTTCCCGAGGACATGGGAGAAGTCTTGTTATAAGTAATCATGTGAATTTGGTATTCGTTCGATATTTTGATGAGATGTATGTTGTCTCTCCTCTAGTGGTGTTATGTGAACGTCGACTACATGAAACTTCACCATTATTTGGGCCTAGGGGAAGGCATTGGGAAGTAATAAGTAGATGATGGGTTGCTAGAGTGACAGAAGCTTAAACCCTAGTTTATGCGTTGCCTCGTAAGGGGCTGTTTTGGATCCATATGTTTCATGCTATGGTTAGGTTTACCTTAATTCTTATTTCGTAGTTGCGGATGCTTGCGAGAGGGGTTAATCATAAGTGGGAGGCTTGTCCAAGGAAGGGAAGAACCCAAGCACTGGTCCACCAACATATCAAATTATCAAAGTAACGAACGCGAATCATTTGAGCATGATGAAAACTAACTAGACAACAATTCCCATGTATCCTCGGGAGCGCTTTGCTTTATATAAGAGTTCGCCCAGGCTTGTCCTTTGCTACAAAAAGGATTGGGACACCTTGCTGCACCTTGTTTATCTTTCTTACTTGTTACCTGTTACGAATTATCTTATCACACAACTATCTGTTATCGATAATTCCAGTGCTTGCAGAGAATACCTTGCTAAAAACCGCTTGTCATTTCCTTCTGCTCCTTGTTGGGTTCGACACTCTTACTTATCGGAAGGACTACGATAGATCCCCTATACTTGTGGGTCATCAAAGGGATTCGACAGATCCAGGTGCTCCTGAAAATGGCGCCGTCTTAGAATGTGGCGGTATCCTAGTCCAGGGATCGCATCCATAGCGCGTCGGTGTGAGCGGAGACCGTTCAGTTGGCTCATAGCCCGCTCGGCTACGGAAGGCGTCGAGCCACATCTTCCTCGAGAGATCACTATGAAGATCGGAGGCGTGATTGGGTTGCATCGCCCCGGCGGCACGACGATTACGATCGCGCCCTGATGCCCCACCGCAAGATTGTGCATACGAACACCGGCCCTGCGGCGACGGGCAGATGCGTGATGGCGATCGAAGGCCAAGTCCTCCTCGTCACACGAGGGACACCTGAGACCCGCAGTTCAACGCGAGATCCGTTCTCGCTTAGAACCTGGTTGGTAGGGGTCGTGATTTTCGAGAAGGCCTAGATGTCGACGCGCCAAGTGGTTCTGCACCCTCGGGACCCGAGTGCTTCAGTTGGTAAATTCGGTCGACCGAGATTCCCAACAACTTCAGGTTGGCCACGGGGATCAGCAAGTTCATCGGCGAGTCCAAGCCGGAAATCTGGTTAGAGGACTACCAAGTGGCTGTCCAGATCAGCGGCGGCAATGACATAGCCATGAAGCATCTGTCGTTGATGCTCGAAGGTTCCGCCCGGGTCTAGCTCACTCAGCTCCCGCCATGTAGCATATTCTGCTAGGACGACTTGGCGCGAGTGTTCGTCAAGACATTTGAGGGTACATACAAGCGGACAGGTGGTTTGATCGAGCTGCAACATTGAGTGCAGAGGCAAAATGAGACTCTCCGGGAGTACATTCAGCGGTGGACCACCTTGCACAACATGGTGGAGAACATCACCGAGCGCCAAGCGATCTGCGCTTTCAAGGACGGGGTCAGATACCGAGAGCTGAACATGAATCTTAGCCATATTGAGACCCCGACTCTCAGTCGGGCTATGGAGATAGCCAATCGGTATGCCAACGGCGAGGAGGGAGACCGACTGAGAAGCGGTAAGAGCCGAGCGGGCTACACTAATTAGTCGGATAACAAAAAGGTCAAGAAGCACAAGCGGAAAGGTGAAGCCGTAGGGAATGCTGAGGCTGCGGCTCTGGCCAGCCAAGGCAAAACAAGGGCTCACAGAAGCAGAAGAAGGATTGGAAAGGGAAGAAGCAAGTCACCCAGAAGAGTGACATCCTCGATCAACCCTGCCAGAACCACACAAAGAGAGATGAGGAGGGCAATTTGATTTTGCCCAAGCATACGGAGTGTTGGCTCCTGAAGCAGGAGATGCGGCAAGATCCCTCTAGGGACAAAGATGAGGACGATGATGATGATGGAAACAAGGGTACTTCCGGGTATCCCAACGTCGAAAAAGTCTTGATGATCTTTGCCGATGTCGAGATCAAGAGCCGCCTCAAGGTCATAAACTGAGAGGTCAACATGGCAGTTTCGACTGTCACCAAATACCTCGACTGGGGCAAGACGCCCGTGACCTTCGATCAGTTGGATCACCCTGCCCAGATACTGACCCCTGGGCGGCATGCTTTGGTGGTACACCCGGTTGTTGGAGTGGTTCGACTGCGCAAAGTCCTGATGGACGGCGGTAGCAGGCTTAACATCATTTACACTGACACTTTGGAGGCGATGGGCATTCTGATGTCCCGACTCAGCAAGAGCAATATGCAGTTCCATGGAGTAATCCTCGGGAAGAAGGCCAAGTCACTCGGACAAATTTCCCTTGGCGTCGTATTCGGCAAAGAGCGGAACTTCAGGAAGGAGCAACTGACTTTCAAAGTGGTTGACTTCCAGAGCGCTTACCACGCCATCTTGGGTAGGCCAGCCTGCGCATGTTTCATGACCCATCCATGTTACGTGTATCTTAAGCTTAAGATGCCAGGGCCGAGTGGTGTGATCACTATCACAGGCAATCGGAAGTTAGCCGAAGAGTGTCTCCATAAGGGCTCCTAGATTGCTGATGGGCAGATGGCAATGGCTGAATTGGATGAGTACAGGAAAGTGGTCAATTCGAGTGATCTGTTGAAGTCTAAAAAGCTGACTGTGGAATCCGCTTTCCAGTCGGCCGGGGAGATGAAGCCAGTAAACGTTCATCCAAAAGATCTGAATGCCGCCGCGACCAATATCTCTACCACCCTTGACAGCAAATAGGAAGGCGAGCTCATCCAATTCCTTCATGATAATTGAGACATCTTCGCATGGAAACCCCCTGACATGCTGAGTGTGCCTAGGGGACTGTCTGAGCATAGATTCCGTGTCGACCCGAAGATGAAGCCTATCAAAGAGCACCTTCAACAATCTTCCACATAGAAGCGCAAGGCGATTGGCAAGGAAATCACGCGAGTCTTAGCCATCGAGTTCATCCGAGAGGTGTACCACTCCGACTGGCTGGCCAATGTTGTCATGGTGCCAAAGAAGAATAACTCTCTCCGAATGTGCATGGACTTCAAGCACATCAATTGGGTCTGCCCGAAGGACCATTTCCCTCTCCCTCGCATAGAACAAATAGTAGACTCTACTTCCAGGTGTGTGAGGTTATCATTTATGGATGCGTACTCCGGGTACCACCAGATCCGAATGTATGATCCCGATGAAATAAAAACAACGTTCATCACCCCATTCGGGTATTTTTGCTATATCACTATGCCATTTGGATTGAAAAATGCTGGGGTTACGTCCCAGCAAATGATTCGGAAGTGCTTGCAAAAGCAGATCACTCGAAATGTGGAGGCTTCTATGCTATATGGATGACATCGTGGTCAAGTCTAGGAAAGGTTCCGACCTCCTGACCGACCTCACAAGACCTTTGCAAACTTGCTCCTTTTTGGCATAAAACACAATCCGGCTAAGTGTACCTTCGGGGTCCCTGCCGGCAAGTTACTCGGTTTCCTCGTTTCCGAACGCGGGATCGATGCAAATCCTGAGAAGATTAGAGCGGTTGTCCAAATGAAACAACCAAAGCGTCTCCATGATGTACAACACCTCACGGGCTGTCTGGCAGCCCTAAGTAGGTTCATCTCAAAACTCGGTGAAAAAGCCCTGCCGCTTGATGAAGAAGTCTGACAGGTTCGAGTGGACTCCCGAAGCATAGGCCGCATTCCAAGAACTCAAAGCCCTGCTTTCCACCCAGCCGGTGCTAGCTACTCTGAGCAGCAAAGAGCCCTTGCTCTTATACATAGCGGCCACGAGCCAAGTTGTTAGCACTATGCTCACTATGGAGAGGGAAGAACAAGGCAAAGCCTTCAAGCTTCAACGACCAGTCTACTACATCTCCGAAGTTCTTACTCCTTCCAAGCAAAGGTACCCACATTACCAGAAGTTAGTGTACGGGATCTATCTGACTGCAAAGAAGGTGACACATTACTTCCAAGAGCACTTGGTCATAGTGATAAGTGACGCCCCTTTGTCTGAGATCATGAACAACAGAGATGCTACAGGCCGAGTGGTGAAGTGGGGCATTGAGCTCCTTCCATTGGATATCAAGTTCGAAGCTAAGAAAGCCATCAAGTCGCAAGCCCTAGTGGATTTCCTCGCCAAGTGGGTGGAGCAGGAGCAGCCTATCCCGAGTCTCCCCGAGCACTAGATGTTGTTCTTCGACGGCTCCAAGATGCTCCACGGCTCCGGAGTGGAGTTTTCTTGGTGTCCCCCAAAGGCGAACGACTCAGCTATGTGCTTCAGATTCACTTCGACTCCTCCAACAATGAAGCCGAGTATGAAGCTCTCCTACACGGGTTGCGGATGGCAATCTCTCTTGGGATTTGCCGATTGACGGTCTACGGTGAGTCGGACCTTGTGGTCAACCAAGTCATGAAATAATGGGATATCCGTAGTCCGGCAGTGAGATGCTACTGCAACGCCATCAGAAAGCTAGAAAAAGCACTTTGAAGGACTGAAACTCCATCATATACCACGACTCAAGAATCAAACACCTAACAATTTGGCCAAGATAGGTTCCACTCGGAAGGCAGTCCCTAAAAATGTGTTCCTAGAGCACTTACACTCACCCATGACAAAGGAAAACCCTTTCGTGGAGGAGCCCCCACAACCAGTCGGTCCGGCGAATCCGACCAAGTTGGACATTCCCGCAGTGATCGATCTAGTCCAAGAAATCCTTGTAATCACTCCTGAGTGGACCGAACCATATCTGGCTTATTTGCTAAGGCAAGAACTTCCAGAGGGTGAAGCTGATGCTTGTCAGGTCGTTCTTCGATCTAAAGCCTTCACCGTCATGGGAGATCATCTCTATAAGAAAAGCACTACTCGAGTCACTTAGCGCTGCATATGACTAGAAGAAGGACAACAGATTCTATAGGAGATTCATTTGTGGGCACCATGCGTCCTCTCGAACGTTGGTTGCCAAGGTGTTCAGGGCTGGGTTCTATTGGCCCCGTGCTAATGAGGCCGCCTAAGACATAGTGGATCAATGCATTGGATGTCAATTCTACGCGAATCAGTCACACAAGCCGACGTACGCTCTGAAGACAATCCCCCTCACTTGGTCGTTCACCGTCTGGGGGATCGACATGGTTGGCCCTCTCCAAACTGGGGCGACTGGCTTCCTTTCTCTCTTTTGATTCTCAATACAATGGTCTCTTGGAGATCTATTTGATGTAACTCTTTTTTGAGGTGTGTTTGTTGGGATCCGATGAAATTTGAGTTTATGATCAGATCTATTTTATCCATGAAAGTTATTTGAGTCTTCTTTTGATTTCTTATATGCATGATTACTTATAGCCTCATATTT
The DNA here is from genome assembly GCF_002575655.3 of Aegilops tauschii subsp. strangulata. Lineage (NCBI taxonomy): Eukaryota > Viridiplantae > Streptophyta > Magnoliopsida > Poales > Poaceae > Aegilops > Aegilops tauschii. The sequence goes on along the minus strand of NC_053036.3, from coordinate 128,600,238 downwards.
CTTCTTCGAATCTTTGGTTTAGTTAGGCCAACAAGATCGAATTTTCTTGCCATGGGAAGAGGTGCTTTGTGATAGGTTCGGTCGTGCGTTGTTCTTTCAGAGTGACAGAAGGGGCAACAAGACACGTATTGATCGTTGCCATTAAGGATAACAAGATGGTGTCTATTCCTACATGAATAGATCTTGTCTACATCATGTCATTGTTCTTATTGCATTACTTCTTTTCTCCATGAACTTAATACACTAGATGCATGCTGGATAGCGGTCGATGTGTGGAGTAATAGTAGTAGATGCAGGCAGGAGTCGGTCTACTAATCTTGGACGTGATGCATATATATTGATCATTGCCTTGGATATCGTCATAATTATTTGATCTTCTATCAATTTCCCAACAGTAATTTGTTTACCCACCGTGTGCTATTTCTCGAGAGAAGCCATTAGTGAAATCTATGGCCCCCGGGTCTTTTCTTTATCATATTTGCTTTGAGATCTATTTTTATTCGCTTTTGTTTTCAGATCTATTATTCCAAAAACCCAAAAATACCTTGCTGCACTTTTTTATTACTTATTTTATTTTGCATTTTATCGAGATCTATTTATCCAATCTACCCAAATTTTATCCCGTCAACTTGACAATTTCTGGCGCCGTTACCCAAAGAGGGATTGCCAACCTCTCATACGTGTCGGGTTGCAAGTATTTGTTCTTTGTGTGCAGGTACCGTTTACATAGTGTTTCTTGGTTCTCCTACTAGATTGATACCTTGGTTTCACAACTGAGGGAAATGCCTACCGTAGTTGTACTGTATCATCCTTCCTCTTTGGGGAAATATCGATGCAGTTTCAAGCGACATCAAGCGTGAGTTGGCACTCATAAGGTCAACGTTGTACCAACAAGACCCGGGCCGCGCATTACTACGATAGACACGTCAGAGGTCGAGCCTTTCAGGAAGGGTATCTGGTCCTCCGAGTGGATCAGCAGAAGCCTCACAAACTGGCGCCCCCGTGGGAGGGGCCTTTCGCCATATCGAAGGTCCTACATAATGGAGCTTACAAACTCTACAACTTTAGCAAAGAAATAAAAGATCCTAGAGCTTGGAACGCGGACCTGCTTCGCAAGTTTTACACTTAGAACAAAAGTTCTCCGTTGTAATGGTTTCCAAAATGAACTTAGATGAATAAAAGTCTTGATTTTCCTGTATATCGTCTAGTTCGGCCTAGAGCCGCATTTTTCACTCAGGTGACTAACTGCATTCGGAAACTAACACACTATTAGTGGGTGAATGGGCCTAGCTGCGAAGCAATTTTCGCCTAAGTTCTAAACCAATCCGAGTGAGGACAAGCTCCACACTCGGGGGCTTAGGTGCGAACCAGTTTTTGCCTAATTTATAAACCAATCTGAGTGAGGATAAGCTCCACTCTCGGGGGGCTTAGTTGCGGACCAATTTTCTCCTAAGTTCTAAACTAATCTGAGTGAGGACAAGCCCCACACTCGGGGGCTTAGCTACGAACCAGTTTTCACTTAAGCTCTAAACCAAACCGAGTGAGGACAAGCTCCACACTTCGGGGCTTAGCTGTGAACCAGTTTTCGCCTAAGTTCTAAACCAAACCGAGTGAGGAGAATCTCCACACTCGGGGGCTTAGCCATGAAGCAGTTTTCGCCTAAGTTCTAAGCTAATCCGAGTGAGAACAAGCTCCACACTCGGGGGCTTAGCTGTGAACCAGTTTTCGCCTAAGTCTTGAACCGATCCGAGTGAGAACAAGACCCACAGTCGGAGGCTTAGCTGCGAGCCAACCTTCGCCTAAGTTGAAAAAGCAAGAAAACGAATGAAAGCTCAAAGTTCCCGATCAAAAGCTCCAACCGGCTCGAGTGTTCAAAGGTGAGAGCAAAAGTAAAACGGGCCCAAGGCTCATCAAAGTATATGGCTACATCAACCACCTAGCATTCCGGGGCAAATTTAATCAAGTTTTTCAGGTATCAGGCTGGGGGCTCGTTGGATTGACGAAGGTCTCCAGATTGATCCCGTCTGTGATGTGCGTGCCGGCCTCGGCAAATGTCTCCATGAAGTCCTCGAACTTGAGTTTCTTCTTGTTGGCCACTCGGAGGTTCTTCAGCTTCTCCTCGTCCACGTCCTTGCAATGGACACAGATGAGTGACAAGGCCACGTCTGCACCGCTCCGGGCCGCCGACTTCTTCCACGCCTGCACTCAGACGGGATTTCGTTTAGTCAAGTCATCATGGACTCCAGATCCATCTGAATGGACTCGCCGGGCCGCAGTTCCTTATCGATCCACCCCATGGTGCCACGCAGGTGTGTGATGTAGCCCAAGGCATCATCAAGGCGCTCGTCGAGTCAAAGGATGGCAAGGGCATCCTTATCGTTGATGATCTACCTGGTAGGGTTTAGCTCCCGCTCGATCCTCTCCATCCCTAGCTCCTCGTCAAGGTAATATTCTATCGCAAGGAAACAACATCAAAAATCAGTGATTGAGTAGAACCGAAAGCAAATAGACCACATCCGGATGACAAACTTACGGACAAGCTTCCCGTTCATCTCAGTGCAGAAGTCATCGATGTACTACTCCATAGCATTCTTCTTCTCAAGGAGCTGGTGTCTACTACGCAACTTATTCTTGTAGACTCGTGTTGGGCCTCCAAGCGCAGAGTTTTGTAGGACACTAGCAATTTTCCCTCAAGTGGATGACCTAAGGTCTATCAATCCGTGGGAGGCAAAGGATGAAGATGGTCTCTCTCAAACAACCCTGCAACCAAATAACAAAGAGTATATGTGTCCCGAACACACCTAATACAATGGTAAATTGTATAGGTGCACTAGTTCGGCGAAGAGATGGTGATACAAGTGTAATATGGATAGTAGATATAGGTTTTTGTAATATGAAAATATAAAAACAGCAAGGTAACTAGTAACGAAATTGAGCAAAAACGGTATTGCAACGCTCGAAACAAGGCCTAGGGTTCATACTTTCACTAGTGCAAAGTCACTCAACAATGATAACATAATTAAATCATATGGCAATCCCTCAACGTGCGACAAAGAGTCACTCCAAAGTTCCTATCGCGGAGAACATAAGATGAAATTGCTTGTAGGGTACGAAACCACCCCAAAGTTATTCTTTCTGATCAATCTTTTGAGCTATTCCTATACGTGTAACAAATAGCCCTAGAGTTCGTACTAAAATAACACCATATGATACACATCAATCAACCCTAATGTCACCTAGATATTCAGTATTCATGGGTCAATTATACAATATGCATCAAACAACTTTTGATTCATAATATCCAAGCCAACGCAAAGAACCTGAAAGAGTGCCCCAAGATTTCTACCGGAGAAACAAGGATGAAAACGTGCATCAACCCCTATGCATAGATTACCGCAATGTCACCTCAGGAATTCGCGAGTTGAGTACCAAAACATACATCAAGTGAATCAATAGAACACCCCATTGTCACCACAGGTATCCCACGCAAGACATACATCAAGTGTTCTCAAATCCATAAAAGTATTCAATCTGACAATAGTGAAACCTCAAAGGTAAAACTCAATTTGTCACAAGAAGATAGAGAGGGAGAAACACCATATGATCCAACTATAGTAACAAAGCTCGCGGTACATCAAGATCATGCCAAATCATGAACTTGAGAGAGAGATCAAACAGATAGCTACTGGTACATACCCTCAGCCCCGAAGGTGAACTACTCCCTCCTCATCATGGAGACCGCCGGGATGATGAAGATGGCCTCCGGTGATGATTTCTCCCTCTGGCAGGGTGCCGGTTGGTGTTTCGTGGCTACAGAGGCTTGCGGCGGCTGAACTTCCAATCTAGGGTTCTTTCTGGGGGTTTGGGTATTTATAGGAATTTTTGCCATCGGTCTCACGTCAAGGGGGTGCCCGAGGGGCCCACAAGCTCGGAGCTAGCACCCTGGGGGTAGGGCGCGCCTAGCGAGCTAGTGGCCTCCTCGTCCACTTCCTGGCCCAGCTCCGGTGCTTCGGGGGTCTCTTTTGGTCCATAAAAAATCACCGTAAATTTTCAGCCCATTCCGAGAACTTTTATTTCTGCACAAAAAACGACACCACGGTAGTTTTGCTGAAAACAACGTCAGTCCAGGTTAGTTCTAATCAAATCATACCAAAACCATATAAAATTGTTGTGAACATGGCATGAATGCTTCATAAATTATAGATACGTTGGAGATGTATCAGCATCCCCAAGCTTAATTCCTGCTCGTCCTCGAGTTGGTAAATGATAAAAGAAATAATTTATGAAGTGTGAATGCTAGAAAGTGCACAAGTTTGATCAATGATAATTTCAATCACTTTTTCTAGCATCAATATAAATCATAAAATAGTAGCTCATCTCATAAAACTTTTCATGATCAAGTAACAAGCTATTCACATGTTAAAGTATAGACCATAAACTTTCTTGAAAACTAACAAACTATGTTCTCAATCGTCAAACAATTGCAATTCATCTTATTTTGGGAAGGGTCTATGTAAGAGCTTTGATTTAGCAACGTTCACATACTCAGCTATCCTATAGTCTTCCATGATTGCTGACACTCAAAGCATATTTTTAGAACAAATAGCATCCATCGAACACAGAGAAAGATATGGGCTTAATGTTTCGCCTCCCAACTTATTTATCATATAGATAATTGTCAACAATAATATTTCATGATCAAATATATTTGAATGGCCATATATGTTTGGATATTTCCCCACCACATGATACTTGCCAACTAGAGAATAATTAAGGTTGAAATGAGAAGGAATACTACCGACTCTTGCATAAAAGTAAAAGATAGGCCCTTCATAGAGGGAAGCAGGGATTTGCATAGGTGTTAGAGCTCGAAGATTTTAAAATAGAGATGAATATAATTTTGAGAGGTATGCTTTCATTGTCAACGTAACGACCGTGAGTTCACAATATCTTCCATGCTAGACACATTATAGGCGGTTCCCAAACAGAAAGGTAAAGTTTTTACTCTCCCTCCACCAACAAACACAAGCCATGGCTAGTCGAATCCTTGGGTGCCCTCCATGCCAACAACAATCCAGGGGAGTTTTGTTTCATTATTATATTTTGATTTTGATTTTGGTCATAGGACTAGGCATCCCAATTACCAGCCACTTTCTCGTGAATGGCAAGCGAATAAACACTCATCGTGAGAATAACCCACCTAGCATGGAAGATACTGACCGCCCCCTGTCGCTTCATGAGCGATTTGGGCATACAAAATAGATTATTATTTGAAGATTTAGAGTTTGGCACATGCAAATTTACTTGGAACGGTAGGTAAATACCGCATATCGGTAGGTATGGTGGACTCATATGGAATAACTTTAGGTTTAAGGAAGTGGATGCACAAGCCGTATTCCCGCTTAGTACAGGTGAAGGCTAGCAAAAGATCCTAAGAAAGCACCACATGTTGAAAGATCCATAACAATATAACCTCTAGCAAAAGATCCTTCTGGGCTAGCGCCAGCTCCTTGTCCTTGTTCTCCAGGGCCTGCTTCATGGTTTTAAAGAAATAAAAGTCCAGAGCCTCTTTACGAGTTGGGTGTTCTTGCTACGAACATCTGTCGGAGAGGAATGACTCGGATCAAATGAGAAAAACAGTGTGCAACAACCAGCCGAAAGAAACAACTTACCTCCCAAGGTCTTGTTCTCCTTCTCCAGTCGAGCACTCTAGTGCTTCTCCGCATCTGCTACTTCTTGAGCTTGCATTGGTTTTTCCCTTGAAGAGGAAAGGGTGATGCAGCAAAGTAGAGATAAGTATTTCCCTCCGTTTGAGAACTAAGGTATCAATCCAATAGGAGGAACACACAAATCTCCAATTATAGCACCTACACAAACAAACAAATACTTACACCCAATGCGATAAAGGGGTTGTCAATCCGTTCACTGTTACTTGCAAGGATGAGATCTGATAGAGATAGGTATAAAAGATAAATAAAGGTGCAAAATAAAGTAAAGGTAAATAAATTGCAGCAAGGTATTTTTGGGTTTTTTATTTTATAGATCTGAAAATAATATGATAAGAATAGACCCCGGGGCCATAGTTTTCAATAGAGGCTTCTCGCTTGAAAGAACACATACGACGGGTAAACAAATTACTGTTGAGCAATTGATAGAAAAGCGCAAAGTTATGACGATATCTAAGGCAATGATCATGAATATAGGCATCATGTCCATGACAAGTAGACCGACTCCTGCATGCATCTACTACTATTACTCCACACATCGACCGCTATCCAGCATGCATAGTGTATTAAGTTAACAAGAATAAAGTAACGCCTTAAGCAAAGATGACATGATGTAGAGGGATAGATCCAATCAATATGAATAAACCCCACCTTTTTATCCTTAATGGCAACAATACAAATACATGCCTCGCTACCCTTTCTGTCACTGGTTGAGGACACCGCAAGATTGAACCCATTACAAAGCACCTCTCCCATTGCAAGAAAAATCAATCTAGTTGGCCAAACCAAATCAATAGATCAAAGAGAAATACAAAGCTATCTTAATCATGCATACAAGAGTTCAGAGAAGACTAAATATTCGTAGATAATCTGATCATAAATCCACAATTCATCGTATCTCAACAAACGCACCGCAAAAGGAGATTACATTGAATAGATCTCCAAGAACATCGAGGAGAACATTGTATTGAAGATCAAAGAGAGAGAAGAAGACATATAGCTACTACCATGGACCCGTAGGTCTGTGGTAAACTACTCACAGATCATCAAAAGGGCAACAAGGTTGATGTAGAAGCCCTCCATGATCAAATCCCCCTCCGGCGGAGTACCGGAAAAGGCCCCAAGATGGATCTCACGAGGATAGAAGCTTGCAGCGGCAAAAAAGGTATTTTTTTGGTGTGCCCCCTGGTCTACGGGGAATATTTGGGTATTTATAGAGCTGAGATTAGGGTTAGAGGTGGCACGGTAGGCCCACAAGCTCGGGGGGCGCGCCCCCCTAGGGCGCGCCTGGTGAGCTTGTGGCCATCCGTGGCTCTTCTAGCCTCCTCCTGAAGCTTCCTAGGTGTCTTTTGTTCCAAGAAAAATCGTCAAAAGGTTTCGTTTCGTTTGGACTCCGTTTGGTATTGATTTTTTGTTGAAGGCAAAAACAAGGAAAAAACATCAACTAGCACTTGGCACTAGGTTAATATGTTAGTCCCAAAAAATGATATAAAATAGCATAATAATGCATATAAAACATCCAAGATGGATAATATAATAGCATGGAACAATCAAAAATTATAGATAGATTGGAGACATATCAAGCATCCCCAAGCTTAATTCTTGCTCGTCCTCGAGTAGGTAAATGATAAAAACAGAATTTTTGATGTGGAATGCTACCTAACATGTTTATCATGTAATCTTTCTTATTGTGGCATGAGTATTCAGATCCATAAGATTCAAAACGAAATTTTAATATTGACATAAAAAAATATTACTTCAAGCATACTAATAAATGATGCGGCTTGAACTACATCGGTATTTCCCCAAAGAGGAAGGGATGATGCAGCACAGCGAGGGTAGGTATTTCCCTCAGTGACGAGACCAAGGTTATCGAACTAGTAGGCACTACGTAAACAGTACCTGCACACAAAGAACAAATACTTGCAACACGACGTGTTAAAGGGGTTGTCAATCCCTTTCGGGTAACGGTGCCAGAAATTGTCGAGTTGACGGGATAAAAATATGATAGATTGGATAAATAGATCGCGAATAAACGCAAAATAAAATAAAGTGCGGCAAGGTATATTTGGGTTTTTGGAAATATAGGTCTGAAATAAAAGCGAATAAAAATAGATCTCGAAGGAAAATATGATAAAGAAAAGACCCGGGGGCCGTAGATTTCATTAGTGGCTTCTCTCGAGAAAAATAGCATATGGTGGGTAAACAAATTACTGTTGGGCAATTGATAGAACTTCAAATAATCATGACGATATCCAAGCAATGATCATTATATAGGCATCACGTACAAGATTAGTAGACCGACTCCTGCCTGCATCTACTACTATTACTCCACACATCGACCGCTATCCAGCATGCATCTAGTGTATTAAGTTCATGGAGAAACGGAGTAATGCAATGAGAATGATGACATGATGTAGACAAGATCTATTAATGTAGAAATAGACCCCATCTTGTTATCCTTAATAGCAACGATACATACGTGTCGTTTCCCCTTCTGTCACTAGGATCAAGCACCGTAAGATCGAACCCATCACAACGCACCTCTTCCCATGGCAAGAAAAATCGATCTAGTCGGCCTAACTAAACCAAAGATTTGAAGAGGAAATATGAGGCTATAAGTAATCATGCATATAAGATATCAAAAGACTCAAATAACTTCCATGGATAAAAACATAGATCAAAGAGGCAGTGCGGGAGGCCATAGAGGTGGGCACAACCCACCAGGGCGCGCTTGGGCCCCCAGGCGCGCCCAGGTGGGTTGTGCCCCCTCGGGCCACCCCTCTGGTACTTCTTTGTCCCATCATTTGTCTTCTGGCCCAGAAAAAATCTCCAAAAAGTTTTGCTGCGTTTGGACTCCGTTTGGTATTGATTTTCTACGAAGTAAAAAACAAGCAAAAAACAGCAACTGGCACTGGGCACTATGTCAATAGGTTAGTCCCAAAAAATGATATAAAGTTTATATAAAATTATTGTAAAACATCCAAGAATGATAATATAACAGCATGGAACAATAAAAAATTAGATACGGGTGAGACGTATCAGCATCCCCAAGCTTAATTCGTGCTCGTCCTCGAGTAGGTAAATGATAAAAACAGAATTTTTGATGTGGAATGCTGCCTAACATGTTCATCACATATTCTTTTCTTTGTAGCATGGACATTTGGACTTTTATATGATTCAAAGCAATAGTCTAGTTTTGACATGAAGATTTCAATACTCAAGCATATCAAGAAGCAACCATGTCTTTCAAAATATCAACACTAAAGCATGTTATCCCTAGCCCATCATGCTCTATCATTGATCTATTCATGAAACACACTCACATATTAGCTACACCTAATGCTCAAGTATGATCATAGTGCCCCTTAGTTGGTGCTTTATAAGAGAAGATGGAGACTCAAAGTAAACATTGCATAAAGTAAATAGAAAGGCCCTTCGCGGAGGGAAGTAGGGATTTGTAGAGGTGCCAGAGCTCAAAGCGAAAAAGATAGAGATAAAAACATTTTGGGTGGCATGCATTTCCTGTCAACAAAAACGATCGAGTAGTTCCCAATACTTTCTATGCTAGATATGTCATAGGCGGTTCCCAAACAGAAAATAAAGTTTATTCCTTTTTCCAACGTACTTTCACATTCCACGGCTAACCGAATCCATGGGTGCCGTCCATAACAACACTTTCCAAGGAATTTATTATTTGACAACATAAAGTAAATTAATTTTTCATTTCGGGACTGGGCATCCCTAATACCATTGCCGTACTCTCGTGCAATGACAAGTGTATAAACACACATCTTGAGAATAACACATCTAGCATGGAAATATATCAGCCATCCCCTACCGTCTCATGAGCGGTACGAGCACACAAAAGAGAAATTTATTTTGAAAATTAGAGATGGCACATAAAAATTTGCTTAGAACGGCAAAAGAATATAGCATATAGGTAGGTATAGTGGACTCATATGGCAAAACTGGTTTAAGGATTTTGCATGCACAAGTAGTGATCATTCTTAGTGCAAATGAAGGCTAGCAAAACATTGAGAAGCATCCAACCAAGAAACGAAAAATCTCATAAGCGAGCATTAAGCATAACTAACACCGAATAATGCACCACAAGTAGGATATAATTTCATTGCATAACTATTGACTTTCGTGCTTGCATAGGAATCACAAACCTTAACTCCAATATTCTTACTAAAGCATAATTACTCATCAACATGACTCACATATTATATCATCATATCGCAAAACTATTACAAGGAATCAAGTTTATTTTGTCCAATGATCTTCATGAAAGTTTTTATTATATCCCTCTTGAATATCTACCACTTTGGGACTAGTTTCATATGTTGCTTTTGATAGCTCAAACAAATCTAAGTGAAGAACATGAGCATAATTTTTTTCTTCTCTCTAACTAATTTAAGTGAAGCACGAGAGAATTTCTTCAATTTTTTACTAACTCTCAAATAAATCTAAGTGAAGCATGAGAGCATTTCTTCAAAAATACTAAAGCACACCATGCTCAAAAAGATATAAGTGAAGCACTAGAAAATTCTATAGCTCAAAAAGATTTAAGTAAAGCATAGAGTGCAATTCTAACAAGTCATAGCATAATTTTGGCTCTCTCAAAAAGGTGTGTCCAGCAAGGATTCATGACTAAAAATAAAAAGAAAAACAAGCAAAGACTCATATCATACAAGACGCTCCAAGCAAAACTCATGATATGTGATGAATAAAAATATAGCTCCAAGTAAAATACCGATGGTCGTTAGAAGCAAGAGTGGCATCCCCAAGCTTAGTTGCTTGCTTCTATTTTAGATAATAGCTTGGGATGCCATGGGAATCCCCAAGCTTAGGCTCTTCTTACTCCTTATTCCTTCATCCATCATGATCTCACCCAAAACTTAAAAACTTCAATCACACCAAACGCAACAAAACCTTCATGAGATCCGTTAGTATAACAAAGCAAATCACTACTATAAGTACTGTTGCAAACCCATTCATATTTTATTTTTGCATTATATCTACTGTATTCCAACTCTGCTATGGCTCAAACCCTTCAAAAGAGTCCATAGATTCATCATAATAAGCACACAATGCAAAGAAAACAGAATCTGTCAAAAACAGAACAATCTATAGCAATCTGAAAATTTTCAATACTTATGTAACTCGAAAAATTCTAAAAAATTAGGACAACTTGGGAAATTTGTATATCAATCTTGTGTAAAAAATTCAAATTTTTTGTCACTTCTGTGATTTTTAAAAATTATTTTACTGGACGCAAAAGTTTCTGTTTTCCAACAAGATCAAAGCAACTATTACCCAAGATGATCCCAAAGGCTTTGCTTGGCGCAAACACTAATTAAAACATAAACAACACAATCATAACAGTAGAATAATTGTGAAAACACTCAAGAACAGAAAGAAAAAGACAAACATAAATTTTATTTATTGGGTTGCCACCCAACAAGCGCTATCGTTTTACGCCCCTAGCTAGGCATAATGCAAAGATTCAAGTATAGTCATCTTTGTTTTTAGATCCATAAGATGCCCTCATGATTGATTCATATGGTGGCTTAATTCTTGTTCTAGGGAAGTGTTTGTCACATCCCTAGATCTGGTTTGCACTAGGCTAGACCTTCATGTGTGCATCATGTTTAAATTTCTCAGAAACTTGAAATGGGGATGACAGAAACCCCCAGCACCCCCTTAATCCAACTAGGGTTTACTAAAATCTTTTTCAATGAACCTGAAATGCCCTTCTAAAATGTTCATCATCTTTGCCCTGGTCTTAAACCACTGACAAAAATGGTGCACAATTTTCTAGGACATCATAGGGTCACTGAATTAAATCATACTCTATTTGCATTTGGGCATTTAAATGCTATATAATATTTTAAATGTCCAAATAATCATAAACTAAAATGTTTACTGTTGGAAATATTCCAAACAGTGGGCATGAGAAGTTTCATGATTTTTGCGTTAGTTTTATTATTTTTAATAAAGCTCTAAAGTTGCAGAAAAATAGAAAAAAACAGAAAGAATAAGAGAGATAGAGAAACTCACCTGGCCTCGCCCACCTGGCTTACCTGGCGGCCCACTGGCCGGCCCAGCCCACCACCGTCGTCGTCCTCCTGGCGCCAGTCGGCCAGGCGTGTGGCCGAGGCGCGCGCACGGGTAGAGTGCCATGCCACTAGCTCGCCTGCCTGCCTCCCCTACCAGCGCGACGCCTCGTTGCCTCTCCTTGGCGCGGCCCCGACCTCCCTGGCCTATCCACTCCTCCTCTCCTCTCGTCTGCTCTCTCCCTCGCGGCCGCCCGAACGAGCCGGAGTGCGCCGACGAGCACCGCCGCAGCCACCGTGCTCCCCTCGCCTCCCCGTGCTGTCCATTACCTCCGCCGCGACTCCCTCGACCTCCTCGACGAACCGCACGCTGCCGGACGCCCCACAGCGTCGTCATCTTCGACATATCCATCACCGGCCGTCGGAGATCCCCTTCGCCGCTCCGCTCGCTCCGGTGCTTCCCCGAGCTCGTCGACCCGCCCAACATGCTCATCGTGAGCTCCTGTCCCGAACCACCCCTCTCTTTTGCCTTGTTTGCACGCCGTAGCCACCGCGTCGCCCACCCCTGAACGCGCCGCCGCCTGCGCTCACCGCCGACGCGCCTCCGGCGACCATTTGGTCCACCGGGCGTGTCCATCGCCCTCGCCGCATCGCGCACGCACACACCAGCACTCCAGCTCTCCCGCACGCGCACCACAGCGCCGCTCGCGCCTCACCCGGGCTCCGGTCGCCGCGGCCGAGCTCCTCGCTATTGCCTCCGGCCACCCCAGGCCCGGCTGGCACCACCGCCTGACGCGCGCTGGTCTGGGCTCTCGAACGAGCCCAGCCACGCTGCGAACGGGGCACCATAGCCCGTTTCCACGGCGCTCCGCCGCCTCTAGTCGTCGCCGGCGGCTTAACGCCGGCCTAACCCTGTTTAGGTTAGTGCTAATGACCCTCCCTGTCTAATTATGCTAGGTTAGTATTAACTAAGCTAGGTTAGTTTAGTTAGAGGCTTACATGTGGGCCCCAGCGTCAGGTTTGACCTGGTCAGCCGCAGTTGACTTGCTGACATCACAGTGACGCAATGCTGACGTAGTTAACAATTTTCTGGATTTAAAATAATTCAGAAAATTCCAGAAAATGCCCAAAACTTCTAAAATTCATAGAAAATTATTTATAACTCCAAATAAGATAAATTATATATGAAAAATGATCAGAAAAATCCAATCTATCTGTTTATTGCATTTTCATGCATGTTGGAACAACTTAAAGTTGCTGTTTAGGACAATTCAATTAAATGGCATTTAAGAAAGCACGTATGGAGTTTGAATTTGAACCTAGTGTTCAAACCAACTCCATTTAACTTGTTGCTAGTTGCATTAGGCCAATCAACAGCATATTGCCATGTCACATTCATGCATCATTTTGTTGCATGACATTGATTGTGTTTCTTCTTTGTTTGTCGGTGGTTGTTCCCTCTCGATAGACGTGTTTCGACGATGAGTTTGATGACATCGATGAAGAACTATATTATCTTTGGAATTGCCAGGCAAGCAAAACCCCCTTGTTCATTCCGATACAATCCCACTCTCCCGCCTCTGCTCTCTTTGACTGCATTAGGAAAACAACGATTCAATTGTTACATGCTGCGGTAGTTGAGCCCCTTTCCTCTGCATGACCTGTCATTGCCACAGTAAATAGATGAAACCCACTAGCATGAGTAGGAGTTGTTTGAGCCCTGATGTTCCCACTCATTCATGTTTGTTTGTCATGCCTGCTACTGCTTAGAGTTGAGTCAGGTCTGATTCATCTGGGATGAATTGGAATGTGGTGAACATGTCCTACTGTTGAGAGCTAAGTGTGTGAACACGATTTGGTAAAGGTAGCGGTGAGAGGCCATGTAGGAGTACATGGTGGGTTGTCTCATTGAAACCGTCCTCGGGAACTGAGTTCTATGTTTGTGATCCATGAACAACTACTACCACACATTGGGATCCTTAATTGACTCTCTCGGCTTCTTAACCACCCTTGTCCTCTGTCCAGGAGTTGCAAGTAGTTTCTGGTGTTTGTAGTATGCTGGAGGCCGTGCGCAGCGCTGACCCGAAGGGTGGGCTGTGATGCGGTAGGCACGTGGCCAAGTATGCCGGGCGCCCGTTTGGTGTCGCGGAACCCTGCACACATCGTTCGGGGCCGTATGTGGAAACCTCGGCCGGACTCCCTGCGGATGGAACCTGAATAGGCGATAAACCTAGACTAGAGACTTGAGTGTTTAAGTAGGCCGTGGCCGACACCCTCGTTGGGCTTCCGCTTGAAGGTTGCCGAGTACATGGCGTGTAAACGGCGGTAAGTGGTGAGAGCGTGTGTGAAGAAGTACACCCCTGCAGGGTTAACATCATCTATTCGAATAGCCGCGTCCGCGGTAAAGGACCTCTGGGTTGCGTGTACAGTTCATAGACAAGTGAAAGTGGATACTCTAAAATGCGCAAGATAAGCGTGAGTGCTATGGATGGTGTTCTCGTAGGGAGACGGGAGCGGATCCATAGTGGTGTATTGATATGGTGAATATGTGGACTCGTGTGCGCCACCTCAAAAGAGTTACTTGCAGTCGTAGTTTAGGATAGCCACCGAGTCAAAGCTGGCTTGCTGCAGTTAAACTCCACCACCCCCTTTGTTGATAATGATGCATATGTAGTTAGTTCTGATGTAAGTCTTGCTGGGTACATTTGTACTCACGTTTGCTTAATTTATGTTTTTGTAGAGAGACTTCAGTCTCGCTAGTAATTTCGCATGGACTTCGACGTTTAGCTTGGTACCTCAGCTACGATCTTGTGCCCTCGGTAGGATCTGGTAGATAGTCAGGCTTCCCAGCCTTTTTCATTTGTAGAGGTCTGTACTCAGACATGTTAAGCTTCCGCGTGTGCTTTGACTTGTAATATCTCGCTCCTCGGAGCCTATTGAATAAATACTTTGATTCGTAGAGTCATGTTGTGATGCCATGTTGTATTTGCACATATCGAGCATATTGTGTGTATGATTGAAATGCTTGGTATGTGTGGGATCCGACAACCTAGTTGTTTATCCATGGTAGCCTCTCTTATGGGGAAATGTAGTCTAGTGCTTCCACTGAGCCATGGTAGTCTGCTACAGCCCGGTTTACCGGAGTCCAGCTAGCCCAGTTACTACTGCTCCGGAACACTTAGACTGGCCGGCATGTGATCCACTTCGTTCCTGTGTCTGTCCCTTCGGGGAAATGTCACGCTGTGACTTCCGGAGTCCTGCTAGCCTGCTACAGCCCGGGTTCTTGGAGTCCTGTTAGCCCAGTTGCTACAGCCCGGATTCACAGGCTGATGACCGACACGTTCGATGTTGGTTCATGTATGCCTGTCCCCGTAAGTTAGTGCCACTTTGGGTTCACGACTAGTCATGTCGGCCCAGGTTCTCTGTCATATGGATGCTAGCGACACTATCATATACGTGAGCCAAAAGGCGCAAACGGTCCCGTGCCAGGTAAGGTGGCACCCGTGGGAATACCGTGCGTGAGGCCGCAAAGTGATATGATGTGTTACATGCTAGATCGGTGTGGCTTAGAATCGAGGTCCTGACAGCTTTGGTATCAGAGCCTGACTGCCTGTAGGATTACCAAGCCAAACTGGTCGAAGTCGAGTCTAGAAATGCTTTAGTTATATAAGGGAATTGATTGTGGAAGGGAACGTAAGGCTCTTTTTACTCCTTTACCTTATGTCCTTCTGATCTGAGTCACCCTCTTCTCTTCTGCGGGGATTTAGAACTAGGCCTTCTCATCTATCCATCAGGATGACGTGTTACTAATCCATAGACCTGTAAGATTGTTGGTTTTAAGCCCCAGTTCAGTTTCTACTACTTCCGTGTGTTCATAGTTGGTCTCGGAACCTC
Organism: Aegilops tauschii subsp. strangulata; assembly: GCF_002575655.3. NCBI lineage: Eukaryota > Viridiplantae > Streptophyta > Magnoliopsida > Poales > Poaceae > Aegilops > Aegilops tauschii. The sequence continues at coordinate 128,584,556 of NC_053036.3, read as the reverse complement.
GATATTGTGCTTCTGAGTGGTTATGCCACCATTTTTGCAGGATGTCTCAAATCTTTTTGAGTATTTACAGCCGTTATGCTGTCCGAGTCATCCCAGGTTTCTAAATAGTCTGAAGCATTTGCAAATTCCTTCTTTCCATTCCCGATGTTTCTTTGGGCCAGATTAACCACACTAATCGGTGAGTCGAGGTACTCTGTTGCCTCGACATATATGTTGGAGCTATTGTTATGACCCTAGGTGTCTTAGAGGATCACCTACTGTCGGGGAAACGACACCTATGGGATCACAAGAATCCCTACTATGGTTGCCGGGGCGCAGGGTTGCGAGAAGAGCAGGATTAGTAACCAGCACAAGGATCGTTTACCCAGGTTCGGGCCGCGAGGATGCGTAAAACCCTAGTCCTGCTTTGGTGGGTGTATTTCAGAGAGTTCTTGAGCTCTCGAACTAGCTGTGGTGAGTGCGTGGTTCGAAAGAGCCGAATCCTTCTCCAGTATGCCGTGGGCCTCCCTTTAGAGGCGAAAGGGGCTGCCACAGTGGCATACAGGAGGTGGAAAGGCGCACAGTGCTATGAGCTTATCGCTCGTATTACAGGACAAGACGCATTTAATGCGTAGCTTAGGTGTCCCCTTGCTTTATCGGGGACGGGGGCGAGGCCCGTCCCGTCCGTCGCCGCGCCTCCTCGCTTCGACACGCGCCCTGGCCAGTGAGGCATGCGGTGCCATGTAGGCAGGCAGGCAGTTGAGGTGGCGCGGTGGTGGAGCCTTCATGAAGATCTGCATGCTGCCACGCAGGCGCTTGACGAGTTGGCCCGGGAGCTGCATGTTGCCACGCAGGTGCCTGCTCAGCTGGTTGAGCTGGCAGCTGCATGCGAACGACGGTGGAAACTTGGTTGGCGCGGGCCTGGCGGTGGCCCTGCTGGCGTCCTTGGTGAGGGCCTTGCCGGGTGGCCCGGCAAGGGTCTTGCCGTGGCACGCTGTCGTCCCCGGCAAGGACCTTGTCGGGGGTCTGGTGGCCTTCCTCGGCAAGGATCTTGTCGAGGATCGTCATCTTCTAATCCTCATCTGATCTTGAATATGTCTTCACAAAGATCTGCATGCCACCACAGAGGTGCCTTCCCGAGCCCTGGCCCCACGTGGATGATGGTGTTGGGGACCGTGGGCTCAAGGGTGGCTCGCTCCGTTGGTGTGGGGCGAGCCGCCCCGGCAAGGGTCTTGCTGGGGCTGCTGAGGCTGCCCCGGCAAGGGCCTTGCCGGGGGAACCTTCTTCGTCCCTCTGCTCTTTGTGGTCTTGGCCTTGGCGTTGCTCTGGCTGTCTTGGGCTTCGGTCTTACCTTGGCTCACCTCCCCTGTTCTGCTTGGTGTGACCGTGGGCGCGGCTCCGACTGCCCGTTCACAGGTAAAGGGGTACAAAAGTGCGCCCCTCTTTTGTACACCGACACCTAGTAATCTAGCCATGTTTTGTGTTCCGAGTGTGATGATTCTGGCCATCATTCTCGAAAGCATCCTGTGATGCCACTTAGTTAGTAGGCATTCTACTCCTGGGTTTCTGAACTCGAGATTCGCCCGACTTACTTCATGTTGATAGTGTTGCTAGTTCCTTTAGGATATTAGTAACCTTTGCGATAGTCCTCGAGGTCCGTGGTAAATCTTTCTTGCAACACCATGAACCAATATGGCAGAAGTTCCTCGTTGAACCAAAAGATCATAACAAAAGTGCTCTTTATGAGTTCTCCATTATGGCCGAGACTCTGCCAGTCCTACCTCTCTGCATGGGTTATCCGGAAGAAATAAGTTGAGCTTGCTCGACCTACTAACCTATGCATCCACAACTCAGAAAGTTATATGTTCCTTTGAGTTATCCCTTTTCACCTATATTCCAACCATCGTCTATCAATTGATAGTCAGGAGTAGTCGTGCACTCGTGTTCATCGATGCCCATTATTCTTGTGGTCCGTCGAGCCATTCTGTTCTGGAATGCCTAGGAGAAACAAACTCCAGTACCTTATCCATCTCCAGGTTTGGGTCAAAGCAGTTGTATTCCGCAGATCAAAATGCAATCCAGCTTTGGTCTGTTCTACCTTGGAGTGTTACCATCTTTATGTCAAGAATGTCATGAGAATTGCACCACCTCTTATGAATTCTTGACGCAGTGATACTTTCACCATCATTATTCATTCCTCGGTCCCCGTGTTATTGTAACCGGAATGCTGACAAGTGTACTGTGATGTGCGAAATCAATACTCCTAGCAACCCCGTTGCCTGGTAGTTAATGGACAGTACTCTCACTCTTAGCATGTTGGATATTGAATCATCATCCTAAGATTTATCGTGCGACCTAGTCCTTATCTCTGGTGCACTCTTCGATCAATGAGTTAGGATTTTGTCAATCCTTGCTTATTTGATCATGTCATCTTGCCTCGAAAGCAAGATTGTTCTCGAGCTTAATAACATATCGGTGGTTCGTGATTTTCCGATTATCTTCTCAGAAGTATCACCAGGTTGTCCCCTGACTGTTATGTTGAGCTCGTGATCAAGTTGGTTTCTTGTAACCAACCCTTCTGCAAGAACCGGTGTTGGATACCCCTGAGCTAGTTGGTCAAACTAAACAACAACAACTTGGAGAGTTGGAAGATAAGAGCTTGTCTAACTTAGTTCATTTCCAAAGGGATATCTTGTGTTTGTGTGTTTGTTGTAGAAAGATGATTTCTTCATCGATTGGTCCTCGAGATCAGTTGTTGAACCTATCGTCTTGGCCAAACCTTGATTTGAGTGTGGGCCATTGTCAAATCAAGTTAGAACCAACGATATTCGTAACGTTGTCTTGCTCGTGGTTGATTCCTCGAGCATACACCATTAGATCTTTTGGTCTGACCAATACTAACACATTGTTCACATAATGGTGGAAGTCCAGTGATATGGAAATTCCGATGAGTTGCTGTTGAGCCCATCAGCAACATTTTGTCTCCCCCATGATTCATGTTGAACATCAGCCTAGTGTTGAAAACTTTGTAAGCAATGCCTTCATATTCCGTTCATGAAGCTTATGCTTGGATGGAAGAAGTGACTTCCTCGAATTCATGTGCATTTGGTGCAAGTTGCCGCCGTGAGTTCGAGAAAGATTGTTTTTGTTTCCTCTGGTACCATCCCAAGTCAGTTATGCATGTGCGAATGTATTCTATGGTTTGGTAGATTAATTACCTTCACTCCATATGTATTCCCTAGCACACCAAGCCACTGATTGAGTTGTTCAAGGAAAATAAGTTCTTGAGTGCTAACCCTTAAGGACCCAAAGGTACATGCGCAGGACTTCGCTCTCCGCAATGATGGTTCCCAATCCGAACTCGGTAGTGTTTCGTTGTAAGACTACTATGTGGTCATGCTTATCTTGGACAACGTGTTCACATGTATGTAGCAGAACTAGCTCATGTTTTGGAGCTTGCTATCGTAGTTCACTCCCCGAGAATCTCGCAACGTCATCTCGTCGATTTGTGTTGCAAACTTTCATTTTTCTTTCTAGACTTGGTGAGTCTGGAATATCCTGACACCAACCAGATCTGAATCTCAGGCAGATATGATGGTTGGAACATTCCCAACATTTGCATTTTGTTCCCAGCTTGCACCCCATCGTGCCAATTTTCCATGGGCTGCCCTTCTCAGCAGTTGCTGTCCAGGTTCATCTTCAAAGGTGGACTTACCATGAGTCCCATCCATTTCCGATGATAAGCAAAAATCATCCATTTTGTTGTCTTCAACAAGGTAGTCCACATCATCCATTCTAGCACAAGTGTGCCGTTCTTCCGAACTCCTTCAAACGATCGTTTGTGAATTTCCTTAGGCTGGTATAGAGAGTTCCAATGATCTCTATATCAAAAGTAATTCTTTTTGCCACTTAAGGGAATAATTTTACGAGTCACCTCTCCCAAGGAGCCCCGTTATGGGATCATGGTAATTGTTTCCTCGCTACTTTGAAACCCTCGTCAAATTGTTTCTTCTGTCCCTCCTGATGCATGTTTTGCCTCTCAGCTCCAGAGATGTTTCTACGTCTCATTCTGTGAGTTGATCTTGTGATCATTAAGATGATCCTAAGTTGCTCGAACCTCAAGAAGATCGATTCTTCTAAAATTCTCTCCTTCTTCTCGTTGTCATGTTGCATGTAGTTCTCAAAGCAAGACGTCAAGATCAAGGTGATGCAATGAATCAACATCCTGGAGAAAGACATCTGGATCGTGAAGATTGTATTAGCTTGTGTCCCTCTGTCTTCTTACCTCACGACTTGAATCTCGGGACGATATTCTTGTTTAGTAGGGGTGTGTTGTCACATCCCTAGATCTGGTTTACACTAGGCTAGCCCTTCATGTGTGCATCATGTTTAAATTTCTCAGAAACTTGAAATGGGGATGACAGAAACCCCCAGCACCCCCTTAATCCAACTAGGGTTTACTAAAATCTTTTTCAATGAACCTGAAATGCCCTTCTAAAATGTTCATCATCTTTGCCCTGGTCTTAAACCACTGACAAAAATGGTGCACAAGTTTCTAGGACATCATAGGGTCACTGAATTAAATCATACTCTATTTACATTTAGGCATTTAAATGCTATATAATATTTTAAATTTCCAAATAATCATAAACTAAAATGTTTACTGTTGGAAATATTCCAAACAGTGGGCATGAGAAGTTTCATGATTTTTGCGTTAGTTTTAGTATTTTTAATAAAGCTCTAAAGTTGCAGAAAAATAGAAAAAAACAGAAAGAATAAGAGAGAGAGAGAAACTCACTTGGCCTTGCCCACCTGGCTTACCTGATGGCCCACCGGCCGGCCCAGCCCACGCGCGCGCACGGGCAGAGCGCCACGCCACCAGCTCGCCTGCCTGCCTCCCCTGCCAGCGCGACGCCGCGTTGCCTCTCCTCGGCGCCGCCCTGACCTCCCTGGCCTGTCCACTCCTCCTCTCTCTCGTCTGCTCTCTCCCTCGCGGCCGCCCGAATGAGCCGGAGTGCGCCGACGAGCACCGCCACAGCCACCGTGCTCCCCTCGCCTCCCCGTGCTGTCCATTACCTCCGCCGCGACTCCCTCGACGTCCTCGACCAACCGCACGCTGCCGGACGCCCCACAACGTCGTCATCTTCGACATCTCCATCACCGGCCGCCGGAGATCCCCTTCGCCGCTCCTTGAGATCGTGGAGAGCGTGTGAGCTAGAGGGAGGAGAGATCTTTGTGCGCACCCCAGAGTTCGAACCTTAAGGGTTTTGCCGGAACCCAAAATCCGACATTTGGCATGCCAGGTAGGGGTGCGCTGAAGCTTTCCTTCCGATGATCCACGTTCCACCGCTCCACCGCAACCTGTCAGACGCGCGTCGAGCCCACGCTGAGCGCCGGGCCGCCCTCGCCGAGCGCCGGGCTGCCCTTGCCACCAGTGTTGCTCAGACAGCTCCTGTCGGCGGGCCTCCCCTTCGTTCTCTGTCACCCGCCTCCAACGCCGCCACCGGCTCCGCGGGAAACGAGCAGCAAGCGTCCTTGCTGCACTCCTCTGTGTGGCGGGACGACCGCACCGCCACTCCATCGCTAACTCCGGCCGGCTCATCGTCTCACGCTCGTCGCGCGCCCACGGACGTGCAGGCCGTGCTGCTCATGGCACGCGAGCTCCTGCGCTATCGCCCGGTCGATGACATCTGCGAGGACTGGCTGGATCGCATCGCCGAGCTCATCAGCGCCGCTGGGGGCTCGCCCGCACCATCCCTCTCGCTGCCTCGCCCTCCGCCAGCCGCAGGCGACGTGACTCACGGAGCACCTCCACCACCTCCGCACCAAGACGGTGCCCTGGCGCCAAGGAGCGCGGCCCCCAGGCGCGACCCACCGCGCTGGGTGCCCGCGCGAGAGGAAGGAAGCTGCCGAGAGGTTCCCCGGCCGCAAGGAAACGCTCCCCCGCTCCCAGCACCACCACGACAAGACCATGCGCCGCCTGCGGCGGTGGTGCGCGAACATCAAGGGCAGGCCCCACCTCTGCAAGGGCCCCGGTGGCCACAGCAGGCTGCCACGCCTTCACTCCAGAGCTCCATAGCGTCGTCTGGCCGGGCAAGTTCAATCCAGACCTGCCTCCTCGCTACGACGGCAGCCCGACCCCACAGAGTTCCTGCAGCCCTACGAGGCTGAGCATCGAGGCGGCCAACGGCGACGAGAAAGTCATGGCGAACTGGTTCCCCATGGCTCTCAAGGACAATGCTCGCTCGTGGCTCCTGAACCTGCCCTCGGGCTCGATCTCTTCCTGGGGTGAGATGCGCAACCGCTTCGTCGCCAACTTCCAGGGCACTCGCGACCGCCCGCCGGCCGCGGGTGACCTACGCCGCATCAAGCAGCAGCTAGGAGAGACCCTGCAGAAGTACATCCAGCGCTTCAACAGCGTTCGCCTCAAGATCCCCAAGGTGACGGACGAGGCCATCATTTCGTCGTTTTCCGATGGCGTCCGCGATGTCAAGATGAAGGAGGAGCTCGCCATCCACGAGGAGCTATGCACGGCTCTGGTGCTATTCAACATGGCGACCAAGTGCGCAAGAGCTGAGGAGGGGTGCCTTTCCCTCCTCGAGTTCCCTGCTACCAACCCAGAGGAGAAGAAAGCCAAGGCCAAGGACGTGAAGCGCAAGGGGGTGGCCGTGCTCGCGGCGGAGCTGGACATGAAGCATGGCCGGGACCATCCGAGTCGTCCAAGAGCAACCGTCTGTTCTGCGCCTTCCACAACGTGCACAACCACAACACCAATGACTGCCAAGAGCTCAGGGCCATTCGAGATGGACGCTTCGGTCGACGCCCCGAGTGCAACGACCGGGGCTACGGCCGAGGAGGAGGACGAGGTGGAGGACGCTGGGACGATCATGGCCCCCGCCAAGAGTGGCGCGACCGGCCTCGTGAGGACCGCTGGCAGGACCAGCCTCGGGAGGACGCATGGAGGGATCAACCTCGTGAGGACCGCCCTCGGGGCAATGCTGGTCTCCCTCCACTACCATCACCACCAAGAAGGAACGACGACCACCATCAGGACGAGGGGGCTGGGGGCTTCCAGGAACCACGCGCTATCGCCTGTATCTTGGGCGGAGCTCAGGCCCCAGCATCCTAGCGCATCTTCAAGCAGTTTGCTCGCGAGGTGAATGCAGCCCTTCCCAGGCTCGAGGCCATGTGCCCGCTCAGATGGTCCAAGTGCGCCATCACCTTCAGCTCGGCGGATCAGCTCAAATGCGCGGCTACCGCCGGCGCCCTCCCGATGCTGTGCTCGCCCGTCATCAGCAACGTCCAAGTCACCAAGACCCTCATCGATGGTGGTGTGGGGCTTAACGTCCTGTCCGTCGAAACATTCGACAGCCTCCAAGTGCCATACGATCAGCTACAGCCTACCAAGCCCTTCTCAGGAGTGACTGACGGCTCCACCACCCCGATAGGTCAAGTCCGCCTCCTTGTCACCTTCGGCCAGCGCAACAACTACCGCACCGAGCTCATCGACTTCGACGTCACCCACATCCTCCTGCCGTACAGCTCCATCCTTGGGTATCCGGCATTAGCCAAATTCATGGCTGTAACCCACCACGGCTACAACGTTCTCAAGATGCCAGGAAGCGGCAGAATTATCACAGTCCCCTGCGAAGAAAGAGATGCGGTGTGCTCCCTTGAGCGCGCCTTCCAAGCTGCAGCATTCATAGACCCCGACAACCAAGGCACCATATACCCTCCTGAGGCCATCCCCAAGAAGAAGAAACAACTACTCCGCACAGGGCCTCAGGAGAGCGGCGTATCCAGCGCCGCCGCCTCAGAATCAGCGCCCGCACCTAGGGCGCCTCTCTCCCTCGCATAGGAAGGTGTGCCCAGTGCCCTCCTCGGGCGGGGCTCTCTTTTGGAGGGCCTCACACCTAGCCAGTATCACGAGGGAGGTGCTCGGGCACCACGTGGAGGCATGCTTTGCGGCACGTTTCCCTCAGGAAGGCACCGGGCGAGGAGCGCCCCACGCTCAGGGGTTCATCGTCGAGGCCACCCAAGAGCTTCAAGAAGCAAGAGCCATGCGCGGCGACTGCCGCCCACCACCCGGCACAGCTCCCCATCCAGGCGAGGATGGTGGGCTGTGCGTCTGCATCGACATCCCATGGCTCAACAGAGCCGCGTCTCAGGAGCATTTCTGGCCTTCGCGCGTTGGGCGGTGCGAGGGCCCACCTCACAGCTATGTCCGCATGCCATTTGGCCTGTCGAACATGGCGGTCGCCCACCAGCGCCACCTACGGAGCATCCTGGCAGCCTAGGAGGCCAGGCATCACGCATTCCTGGTGGGGATGGAGACGGTCCTCAAGGAACCACCCGAGCCCCCAGAGCCTCCTGAGGCTCGGGGCCCTGATGGCTCGTGAGGAGCAACTCCTTCATCACGCGTCTTCGGCTACCTCAACACTCCTTCGACAACGAAACCAGGTGACATTTTCCAAGTTTATTTAGCTGGGAGCGCCCCTTGGGCTGCATTATTCCCAGGTCGCACGGGCCTGTCCCTGCGGCATGTATCCTTTTGCATCTTCAGCCTACTCTGTTGGGGGCGCCCCTTGGGCTGCATCATCCCCAGGCCGCTCGGGTCCGTCCCAGCGGCATGTATCATTCTTGCACCTATTTGAGCTAGTTTGCTTCCCATTCATGAGTTATTTATAGTCATCCCCTGCTTGATCGTTACTCACCGTGTCCGCCCGCGTCATCGATTGGACCCTTGCTCACCCCGCAACGGGGGCTACTCATGCTGGCATGGCACTTGCACTCGGGTCCATCCCTGCAACGCCGACAAACCTGAGCGGTTGAGCTCTGGCTCGCGGCACACCCGTGCACGTCACCTCACCAGACCCTCAGTGCCTTCATCTTCTTGCGGAACGACCAGTGGCAGACCGGCAAGCGTGGTTGCAGTTTGTATCCCTCCACGCTCTAACCTGCAGGAACCTCCCGAGGGCGACAGCCGGCGGCACCGCGGGCTCCTTCCTTTCCCATGCAATTTGCTTGCACATTAAAAGGGGGGCTCCTGAGCATCGCGACTCAGGAGCTCTTACTGGCTCTCCAGCCCTCACCCCTGGCCTTGACCACGGCATCGCGACCTGGCATACCAGCGGCGGCTGAGCTCGCTCGAGGGCTAGGACCCGAGGACGTAGAGCACACTGAAGAGCATGGAAAAGAGGAGGAGGCTCGCACGGGCCTAACCTAGCTACACTATGGCCGTCGACGCACGAGTCAGGCACCGCACGAGGAGTCGACTCTGGATCGCTAAGATAAGTTTCGCACCCGGGTCAGCCGAGCCCTGCGGCATAGGATTCCCATCTCCTGCAGTCCTGATATGGCAATGTCGCCTCCCTTTCCAACCTTCAGGTATCTTCTTGCACGCCAAGGGGGACCTCTTGAGCATCGCGCCTCAGGAGCTCTTACTGGACCTCGGGCCGCTCACCTCCTGGCCTTGACCACGGCATCGCGACCTGGCATACCAGCGACGGCTGCCGCCTGCCTGGGGACCGGGACCTATCGGCGTAGAGCGCCAAGCTACCGCGACGTTGGAAAGGGGAGACCGAGCCGAATCAGGACATGCATTCGTAAATCTTCATGATAAGGATGATATCAACAAAAGGCATTACAGACCCTTTACACGCCCCCACGGGGTCCGTCTCGATTCCTCGCAGGGAACAAAAGAAGAAAGTTTCTAGGAGCCCTATCTACACATGCCAACGCCGCCGACGCCATCATCAACAGTGGGCCATGGGAGGCCGGCGCCAACCCCATCCGGATCAGCGACGGCGGCGGCCGGACGCTACGGCCGCACTCCGGGCACGGCGCGAGTTCGGAGGCACGTAGCTGTCGTCGCTCATCTCCTGAGTCTCGTAGGGCTCGGGAGAGTCGCTGGACTCCCAAGCGCCACCACTGCTGCTGGAGGAACCGCCGGCGAGGCCAGTGGCAGGCCTGGCTCCTGCCGCAGCGCCGTCTCGACGACCCCCTCTAGGGCAGCACTCCAAGCGGCGGCCTTCCTTGTCGAAGACCTTGAAGAACATTGTGGAGGCGCCGTCGTACTCGAAGTGGATGGCGAGGGCGCCCTCCGCACGGCAAACCCGGGCAACCTCGCCCCAGCCGCGGGTCATGAAGATCTTGCCCGAGGAGACGACCTCGACCTCCACCCATGTCGCTGGGGCGTCGCACTCGGCGTGCTGCAGCCAAAGCTCGAGGGGACCCCTCGGCGGCATCTCGGCAGAGAAGAACTACGGGAAGCAAATCCAAGTGCACGGAGGCATCACCGCCCACATCACGAGTTCGCGCGAAGAGCCCTCGGCGTGGGTTCCTGGGGCAATGGTGCGCGCCACCACAGCGCAGCGGTCACGACCTCGACGAGAACGGCGCTGGCCGCTGCCTCTGCCTCCGGAGCCCTCGGCCTGGGCATACAAGGGCAGCGGATACCCGGGGGAGGCCGCTCACACCAAGGCCTCGACACCTCTGGCCTCACGACTACATCGCAGCGGCGGGTCGGCCTCTTCTTTGGCGGAAGCAGCCCCGGCTCGTCGCGGGGGGCCTTCCGCTTTTCTGCGGCTGAGAACCTCCGAATAGGCGCCATGGGAGTCGCTGCAAGCGGTGAAGCAATGGAGGAGAAGCGAGTGGAGCAGGAAGAGATGGGCGACGGGGGCTCCACCCCCTCCTCATTTATAGCCTGGAGGAGGCCAACCGTCGACATCCACGATCGCAAGTAATGATAACCCTTTTTGCATGCAGCAGGGACTCGTCAAGTCGGGCAGTTGCCGAGGCAGCGTGGGGAAGCGGAGATGCCCACGTCTCATCAATCGCCATGCGTCGACCGAGGCCGCAGGCTGTTGGGACCCGCGGCACTCCAAACTTGCCCCTTGGCTTCGCCTCGAAGCCAAGTCCAAGCGCGCCTTGGGCCCAGGGGCTACTGTCGGCGTCCTGAGAACAGGGGTCCCCAGACTTGCCTGCCTGCGGCCCACGGTGTGGCTCCGCCAGCGGCCCTGTGCGGCCCATCTTCATCAGCAAACACTCAAGACCCTCGCGAGGGGCCAAGCCTCGTGAGGTGGATGACGCAAGACCTCCTCGGGGGCAGCCTCACTAGGATGGCTCGCGAGGGGCGGAGAGATCAAGGCAAGGGGTACCTCATGAGGTCCCTGTGACGCAAGCCATGACGACCAAGGCCAGGCGGGCGCCAGCGCGTGTAGTGTACTCCTTTCCCCTTTGGTGCTAAAGAGGCAAGCGCAGGCGGGGAGTCCCAAGGCATCAGGCAAAGGTTGCCATATCGGTGCAACAAGACCAAGACCAGCAGGACGGCAGGATGGAGGTCACCGTGGAGCCCAGGACGACATCACCACCAGAGCCTTTGGCAGGCGAAGACCACCTTTAGTCAGGATAACATACTAGTTGTCTCCCTTCAAAATTGGCCATTGTTGGATCCCTTCCCGCTCAATATTTGGGAAGAGGACCAGGGCCTCTATAAATAGGACTAGCCACCACAATAGGAAGGGATGAGATGGGGGAGACGGATCAGGACCCAGATCATCCTCATCCACCCAAGCTCACCGAGCTCAAGAACACCTCTCCTCAGGAGGCTGTTCTTCCCTTGTACTTGTTCATCCCTAGCCCAAGAGGCAATCCACCACACCACATTGGAGTAGGGTATTACACCACATCGGTGGCCCGAACCAGTATAAACCCCGTGTCCTTTGTTCTGTGAGTTTGATGCGTTGATCCTTGAGATCGTGGAGAGCGTGTGAGCTAGAGGGAGGAGAGATCTTCTGCGCACCCAGAGTTCGAACCTTATGGGTTTTGCTGGAATCCGAAATCTGACATTTGGCGCGCCAGGTAGGGGTGCGCTGAAGCTTTCCTTTCGATGATCCATGTTCCACCGCTCCACCGCAACCATGTCACACGCGCGTCGAGCCCGCGCCGAGTGCCGGGCCGCCCTCGCCGCCCGTGTCGCTCAGACAGCTTTTAATTTTCCGGATGGTATACAAGATGGCCACAAGTCAGGGGGCGTGCCCTCCACCCTTGTGGTCGCCTCATGTCTCTTTCGGACTACTTTTAATTTTCCTAATTTTTTAAATATTCCAAAACAAAGAATAATTGCTATTAGAACAGTTTTGGAGTCGGTTTACTTACCGTACCACATACCTATTCCTTTTCGGAGTCTGAAATGTTCTGGAAAGTGTCCCTTATGTACTCCTCTGGTGTTACGATGTTGATTATATTAGTCTCAACATTTATGGGATTACCTGAGATATAATGGTTGATTCTTTGACCGTTTACCACCTTCGGATTTGTGCCTTCAGCATTATTGATTTTTATGGCACCGGAACAATAGACCTTCTCGATAACGTAAGGACCTTCCCATTTAGAGAGAAGCTTTCCTGCAAAAAATCTTAAACGAGAGTTGTATAGCAAAACATGATCACCTACATCAAACTCACACTTTTGTATCCTTTTGTCATGCCATCTTTTAACTTTTTCTTTAAACAACTTGGCATTCTCATAGGCTTGGGTTCTCCATTCATCAAGCGAGCTTATGTCAAATAACCTCTTCTCACCGGCAAGTTTGAAATCATAATTGAGCTCTTTAATAGCCCAATATGCCTTATGTTCTAATTCAAGAGGTAAGTGACATGCTTTTCCATGAACCATTTTATACCTATAGGGTTTTTATAAGCAGTTCTATAAGCCCATAATGCATTATCAAGTTTCTTAGACCAATTGTTTCTAGATCTATTAACAGTCTTTTGCAAAATCAATTTAATCTCTCTATTGCTCAATTCTACTTGACCACTAGACCGAGGATGATATGGAGATGCAATTCTATGGTTAACATCATACTTAGCAGGCATTTTACGGAAAGCACCATGAATAAAATGTGAACCACCATCAGTCATCAAATATCTAGGGACTCCAAACCTCAAAAAATAACTTCTTTAAGCATCTTAATAGAAGTGTTATGATCAGCACTACTGTCGGTGTCCTGGGAACGGGGGTCCCCAGACTTGCCTGCCTGCGGCCCATGGCGTGGCTCCGCCAGCGGCCCTGTGCGGCCCATCTTCATCAGCAAACACTCAAGACCCTCGCGAGGGGCCAAGCCTCGTGAGGCGACGACGCAAGACCTCCTCGGGGGCAGCCTCACTAGGCTGGCTCGCGAGGGGTGGAGAGATCAAGGCGAGGGGTACCTCGTGAGGTCCCTGTGACGCAAGCCATGACGACCAAGGCCAGGCGGGCACCAGGTGGGCGCCAGCGCGCGCAGTGTACTCATTTCCCCTTTGGTGCTAAAGAGGCAAGCGCAGGCGGGGAGTCCTGAGGCATCAGGCAAAGGTTGCCATATCGGTGCAACAAGACCAAGACCAGCAGGATGGCAGGACGGAGGTCACTGTGGAGCCCAGGACGGCGTCACCACCAGAGCCTTTGGCAGGCGAAGACCACCTTTAGTAAGGATAACTTGTACTAGTTGTCTCCCTTCAAAATTGGCCGTTGTTGGATCCCTTCCCGCTCAATATTTGGGAAGAGGACCAGGGCCTCTATAAATAGGACTAGCCACCAAAGTAGGAAGGGATGAGACGGGGGAGACGGATTGGGACCTAGATCATCCTCATCCACCCAAGCTCACCGAGCTCAAGAACACCTCTCCTTAGGAGGTTGTTCTTCCCTTGTACTTGTTCATCCCTAGCCCAAGAGGCAATCCACCACACCACACTGGAGTAGGGTATTACACCACATCGGTGGCCCGAACCAGTATGAACCCCGTGTCCTTTGTTCTGTGAGTTCGATGTGTTGATCCTTGAGATCGCGGAGAGCGTGTGAGCTAGAGGGAGGAGAGATCTTCGTGCACACCCCAGAGTTCGAACCTTAAGGGTTTAACGGAACCCAAAATCCGACAACTACTAGTTGGAATAGCTTCTATCCACTTAGTAACATAATCAACAACAACTAAAATATGTGTATACCCATTAGAGGAAGGAAAAAGTCCCATATAATCAAAGCCTCAAACATCAATTGGTTCAATAACAAGTGAATAATTCATAGGCATTTCCTGACGTCTACTCGTATTACCAATTCTTTGGCATTCATCACAAGACAAGACAAACTTACGAGCATCCTTGAAGAGAGTAGGCCAATAAAAACCAGATTGCAATACCTTGTGTGCAGTTCTATCTCCAGCATGGTGCCCCCGTAAGACTCGGAGTGGCACTTGCATAGGATCTGTTCCTGTTCATGCTCAGGTACACAACGCCCAATAACACCATCTACTCCTTCTTTATAAAGGTGTGGGTCATCCCAAAAGTAATGTCTTAAATCATTGAAAAACTTTTTCTTTTGCTGGTATGTGAAACTAGGCCGTATAAATTTAGCAACAATGTAATTAGCATAATCAACATACCATGGAGTATTACGAGAATCATTTATGACAGCTAATTGTTCATCAGGAAAGCTATCATCAATAGGTAGTGGGTCATCAAGAACATTTTCCAACCTAGACAAGTTGTCAACAACGGGGTTCTCGGCTCCCTTTCTATCAATAATATGCAAATCAAATTCTTGTAGCAACAGAAACCATCTAATAAGTCTAGGTTTAGCATCTTTATTTTCCGTAAGATATTTATAGCAGCATGATCAGTGTGAACAGTTACTTTGGAATCAACAATATAAGAGCTGAACTTATCATAAGCAAAAACAACAGCTAAAAATTCTTTTTCAGTAGTAGCATAATTTCTCTGGGCACTATCTAGAGTTTTACTAGCATAATGAATAACATTTAATTTCTTATCAACTCTTTGTCCTAGAATAGCACCAACAGCATAATCACTAGCATCACACATAATTTCAAAGGGTAAATTCCAATCAGGTGGCTGAACAATAGGAGCAGAAATCAAGGCTTTCTTAAGTATTTCAAATGCTTATACACAATCATCATAAAAACAAAAGGAACATCTTTTTGCTAGAGTGAGAGGCCAAGAAATTTTAGAGAAGTCTTTAATAAACCTCCTATAGAAACTAGCATGACCAAGGAAACTCCATATACCTTTGATATCTTTAGGATACGACATCTTTTCAATAGCATCTACTTTAGCTTTATCAACTTTAATACCTCTTTCAAAAAATTTATGCCCCAAGACAATACCTTCATTAACCATAAAGTGTCACTTCTCCCAATTCAAAACAAGATTAGTTTCTTCACATATCTGCAAAACTCGATCAAGGTTTCCTAAGCAATCATCAAAAGAAGTTCCATAAACGGAGAAATCATCCATGAAAACCTCAACAATCTTTTCACAAATATCAGAGAATATAGCAGTCATACATCTTTGAAAGGTAGCAGGTGCATTGTATAAACCAAAAGGCATACGTCTATAAGCAAAGGTACCAAAAGGGCAAGTAAAAGTGGTCTTGTCCTGATCATCTTTTGACACAGGTATTTGAGAAAAACCAGAATAACCATCTAGAAAGAAAAAATGTGTATGTTTCGATTATCTTTCTAGCATTTGATCAATAAAAGGTAGAGGGTAATGATCTTTTCTAGTAGCTTTATTCAATTTGCAAAAATCAATTACAATTCTATAACCTGTAACAATTCTTTGTGGAATCAATTCATTCTTATCATTAGGAACAACAGTAATACCCCCCTTCTTAGGGACACAATGAACGAGACTTACCCATGTACTATCAGTGATATGACAAATTATACCTGCCTCCAGAAGCTTTATTATTTCATTTCTTACCTCTTCTTTCATTTTAGGATTTAACCGTCACTGGTGATCAACAACTGGTTTAGCATCATGCTCCAAATTAATTTTGTGCTGACATAGAGTGGGACTAATTCCCTTAAGATCATCAAGAGTAAATCCAATAGCAGCACGGTGCTTCTTTAGAGTTTTCAATAATTTCTTTTCTTCATGCTCTGAAAGGTGGTAAATATTTAGCAACAATGTAATTAACATAGTCAGCATACCAAGGAGTACTATGAGCAACATTTATTGCAGCTAACTGCTCATTAGGAAAACTATCATCAATACGTAGTGGGTCATCAGGCACATTTTCAAGCCTAGATAAATTATCAGCTACGGGGTTGTCAGCTCCTTTTCTATCAGTGATCTGTAAATCAAATTCTTGTAACAAGAGAACCCATCGAATAAGTCTTGGTTTAGAATCTTTCTTTTCCATAAGATATTTGATAGCAGCATGATCAGTGTGAACAATTACTTTGGAATCAACAATATAAGGTCTAAATTTATCACAAGCAAACACCATTGCTAAGAATTCTTTTTCAGTAGTAGCATAATTTCGTTGAGCACTGTCTAGAGTTTTACTAGCATAATGAATAACATTCCGTTTCTTATCAACTCTTTGTCCTAGAACAGCACCAAACAACATAATCACTAGCATCACACATAATTTCAAAAGGCAAGTTCCAATCAAGTGGTTGAACAATAGGTGCAGAAATTAAGGCTTTCTTGAGTGTTTCAAAGGCTTCTAAACAATCATCATCAAAAACAAAAGGAATATCCTTTTGCAAAAGACTCGTAAGAGGCCTAGAAATTTTAGAAAAGTCTTTGATAAATCTCCTATAGAAACCCACATGACCTAAGAAACTACGAATACCTTTGATATCTTTAGGACATGGCATTTTCTCAATTGCATCAACCTTAGCTTTGTCCACTTCAATACCTCTTTCAGAAATTTTATGACCCAAGATAATGCCTTCATTAACCATAAAGTGACACTTCTCCCAATTCAAGACAAGATTTGTTTGTTCACATCTCTGCAAAACTCGATCAAGATTGCTTAAACAATCATCAAAAGACTTCCCATAAACAGAGAAGTCGTCCATGAAAACCTCAACAATCTTTTCACAAAAATCAGAGAATATAGCAGCCACACATCTTTGAAAGGTAGCGGGTGCATTGCATAAACCAAAAGGCATACGTCTATAAGCATAAGTTCCAAAGGGGCAAGTAAAAGTGGTCTTTTCTTGATCAGGTTGAGAAACAGGTACTTGTGAAAAACCAGAATATCCATCAAGGAAGCAAAAATGTGTGTGCTGAGATAATCTTTCAAGCATTTGATCAATAAAAGGCAAAGGGTAATGATCTTTTCTAGTTGCTTTGTTTACTTTTCTAAAATTAATTACCATTCTATAGCCTGTAACAATTCTTTGTGGAATAAGTTCATTCTTATCATTAGGAACAACAGTTATACCTCCTTTCATAGGGACACAATGAACAGGACTTACCCATCTACTATCAGCTATAGGATAGATTATACCTGCTTCCAGAAGTTTTAATATTTCTGTTCTTACCACTTCTTTCATCTTCGGATTTAACCGACGTTGGTGATCAACAACGGGTTTAGCATCAGGTTCCATATTAATTTTATGCCGACATAGAGTGGGACTAATGCCCTTTAAATCATCAAGAGTATATCCAATAGCAGCTAGGTGCTTCCTTAGAACTTTCAATAATCTTTCTTCTTCATGTTCTGAAAGGTTAGCACTAATAATAACATGATATATCTTCTTTTCATCAAGATAAGCATATTTCAGTGTATCAAGTAATTGTTTAAGCTCAAACACGGGATCAGGGATCCCCAAGGATTTCAACAGGCTAATTGTGTTTCAATTAGGTCCCTGATTAAAGAATATTTCATCTATTTCCCTTCTTTCATTCATAAACATATCATTTTCATGGTCTAGCAAATATTGTTCTAAAGGATCAGTAGGAGGCACGGCAATAGAAGCAAGACCAATAATTTCATCCTTACTAGGAAATTCTTTATCATGGGGTTGTCTACGAAATTTATAGAAATTAAAATCATGAGATATATCCCGTAAACCAACAGTAACAATATCTTTCTCGCAGTCTACCTTAGCATTGACAGTATTCAGGAAAGGTCTACCAAATATAATGGGACAAAAATTATCTTGTGGGGAACCAAGAACAAGAAAACCAGTAGGTTATTTAATTTTCCCACACAAGACTTCAACATCTCTAACAATCCCAATTGGTGATATAGTATCTCTATTGGCAAACTTAATAGTAACATCAATATCTTCTATTTCAGCAGGTGCAATATCATTCATAATTTCTTGGCACAAGGTATAAGGAATTGCACTCATACTAGCACCCACATCACATAAGCCATGATAAAAATGATCTCCAATTTTAATAGAAACAACAGACATGCCAACAACAGGTCTATGTTTATCTTTAGTGTCAGGTTTAGCAATTCTAGCAGCTTCATCACAGAAATAAATAACATGCCCTTCAATATAATCTACCGAGAGATCTTTAACCATAGCAATACTACGTTAAAATTTAATTTGCTTAGGAGGTGTAGGTGTTCTAGTATAACTCTTACGAACCACTGTTGAAGCTTTAGCATGACCCTTTATTCTAACAGGAAAAGGTGGTTTCTCAATATAAGCAGTAGGAACAATAGGATCAACATTATAAGTAATAGTTTCTTCTTCAACTTTAATAGGTTCTACTATTTTAAATTCAATGGTAGGATGATATTTAAACCACTTCTCCTTAGGGATATCAACATGAGTAGCAAATGATTCATAGAAAGAAGCTACTATCTCAGAGTCAAGTCCATATTTAGTGCTAAAATCACGAAAAGCATCGGTATCCATAAAAGATTTAACACAATCAAACTTAAGTTTTATACCTGACTCTTTACCTTCATCGAGTTCCCAATCTTCAGAGTTGCATTTAATTCTTTCAAATAAATCTCATTTGAATTCAATATCCTTCTTCATAAAAGAACCACTACAAGAAGTATCGAGCATGGATCGATCATTATGAGAAAGCCGAGCATAAATTTTTTGAATAATAATTTCTCTTGAGAGCTCATGATTGGGGCATGAATATAACATTGACTTAAGCCTCCCCCAAGATTGAGAGATACTTTCTACCTCATGAGGCCAAAAATTATATATATAATTCCTATCACGATGAACCAGATGCATAAGATAAAATTTCTGATGAAATTCCAATTTCAATCGGTTGTAGTTCTAAGATCCAATATCATCACATATCCTATACCATGTCAATGCCTTTACCTTCAAAGATAAAGGGCAGACCTTCTTACTGACAACATCCTCGGGCATACGTGCAAGCTTAAATAATCCACAAACTTCATCCACATAGATTAGGTGCATATCAGGATGTAATGTTCCATCTCCTGCATAAGGATTAGCTAGCAGTTTCTCTATCATACCCGAAGGAATTTCATAATAAATATTTTTAGTAGGTGCAGTAGGTTGAGGAGCAAGTCTTTGCTCTTCCGGTCGATGTGAAGATACCCCGAACAAGCCCCTCAAAGGATTATTTTTCCATAGTAACAAGTGACAGTAAATTTCAGCACACTATATAAATGTTTCCTTACCAAATTCCACTTACCAAAGGCGCTTCACTTCCCGAAAACGACGCCAGAAAAGAGTCTTGATGACCCACAAGTATAGTGGATCTATCATAGTCCTTTCTATAAGTAAGAGTGTCGAACCCAACGAGGAGCAGAAGGAAATGCCAAGCGGTTTTCAGCAAGGTATTCTCTGCAAGCACTGAAATTATCGGTAACAGATAGTTTTGTGATAAGATAAATCGTAGCGGGTAACAAGTAACAAAAGTAACTAAGGTGCAGCAATATGGCCCAATACTTTTTGTAGAAAAGGACAAGCCTGGATGAACTATATGCAAAGCAAAGCGCTCCCGAGGACACATGGGAATTGTTGTCAAGTTAGTTTTCTTCATGCTCATATGATTCGCGTTCGTTACTTTGATAATTTGATATGTGGGTGGACCGGTGCTTGTGTGCTGCCCTTCCTTGGACAAGCCTCCCACTTATGATTAACCCCTCTCGCAAGCATCCCAACTACGAAAGAAGAATTAAGATAAATCTAACCATAGCATGAAACATATGGATCCAAATCAGCCCCTTACGAAGCAACGCATAAACTAGGGTTTAACCTTCTGTCACTCTAGCAACCCATCATCTACTTATTACTTCCCAATGCCTTTCCCTAGGCCCAAATCATGGTGAAGTGCCATGTAGTCGACGTTCACATAACACCACTAGAGGAAAGACAACATACATCTCATCAAAATATCGAACGAATACCAAATTCACATGATTACTTATAACAAGACTTCTCCCATGTCCTCAGGAACAAACGTAACTACTCACAAGGCCTATTCATGTTCATAATCAGAGGAGTATTAATTATCATTAAGGATCTAAACATATGATCTTCCACCGAATAAACCAACTAGCATCAACTATAAGGAGTAATCAACACACTAGCAACCCAGAGGTACCAATCTGAGGTTTTGAGACAAAGATCGGATACAAGAGATGAACTAGGGTTTGAGAGGAGATGGCACTGGTGAAGATGTTGATGGAGATTGACCCCCTCTCGATGAGCGGATCGTTGGTGATGACGATGGCTTCGATTTCCCCCTCCCGGAGGGAAGTTTCCTCGGCAGAATAGCTCCGCTGGAGCCCTAGATTGGTTCAGCCCAAGTTCTGCCTTGAGACAGCCGCGCTTTGTCCCGAAAGCTCCCTTCTAATTTTTTCCAGGTCAATAGACACCATATATTAGAAGATGGGCGTCGGGGGCCTGCCAGGGGGCCCATAAGACCGGAGGGCGCGCCCAGGGGGTAGGGCGCGCCCTCCACCCTTGTGGATGGCAGGTGGCCCCCCACTGGTGCTTTCTTCGCCCAATAATTTTTATATATTCAAAAAATATTCTCCGTGAAGTTTTAGGACTTCTGGAGTTGTGCCGCAGAATAGGTCTCTTATATTTGCTCCTTTTCCAGTTCGGAATTCCAGCTGCCGACATTCTCCCTCTTGATGTAAACCTTATAAAATAAGAGAGAATAGGCATAAGTATTGTGATATAATGTGTAATAATAGCCCATAATGCAATAAATATGAACATAAAAGCATGATGCAAAATGGACGTATCAATTACCATAGGAATTACCATAATTATTAGATGAATTTCCCGGAAAATGTCTAGGATTAAAATTGCCTCTATAAGCATTATTATTAAAATTGTTCCGTGAAACAAAATTCACATCTATGGCATCACTATTTTTCTCAATCAAAGTAGACAAACGCACATCATTAAGATCAATAGGAGCATTTTTATTATAAACCAACTTCATAAGAGCATCAACTTTTTCACTCAAAGAATTTATTTCTTCTACCGAATTAACCTTTTTACTAGTAGGAGCTCTTTCGATATGCCATTGTGAATAATTTGCCATAATATTATGAAGCAATTTAGTAGCTTCACCCAAAGTAATTTCCATAAAAGTTCCACTCGCGATGAAATCTAAAAGATTTCTAGAAACGAAATTCAATCCCGCATAAAAAATTTGTATGATCATCCAAAGATTTAAACCACGAGTAGGACAATTTCTTAGCATCAATTTCATTCGTTCCCAAGATTGCACAACATGTTCATGCTCAAGTTGCTTAAAATTCATGATTTTTGTCCTAAGAGAAATAATTTTTGCGGGCGGAAAATACTTAGTAATAAACGCATCCTTGCACTTATCCCAAGAATCGATACTATTGCGAGGCAAAGAAGAAAACCAAATTTTTGCACGATCTCGCAAAGAAAACGGGAATAATTTCAACTTCACAATATCATCGTCCACATCTTTTTTCTTTTGCATATCGCATAATTCCACAAATGTGTTAAGATGGGACGTGACATCCTCACTAGGAGTACCGGAAAATTGATCTTTCATAACGAGATTCAACAAAGCGGCATTAATATCACAAGACTCCGCACTAGTGGCAGGTGGAGCAATCGAAGTGCTAATAAAATTATTGTTATTGGTATTGGAGAAATCACACAACTTGGTGTTCTCTTGAGTCATTGTGACTATGCAACAAGATTGCCCTCAAAAACAGATCAGACGAGAAAAACGACGAATGAAAAAGAGTGCGAATAAAATGGCAAATTTTTGTGAAGTGGGGGAGATGAAAATGAGAGGCAAATGGCAAATAATATAAATTGCAAGGAGATGAGATTTGTGATCAGGAACCTGGTAGGTGTTGATGATGTCTCCCCGGCAACAGCGCCAAAAATTCCTTTTGATGCGGCTTGAACTACGTCGGTATTTCCCCAAAGAGGAAGGGATGATGCAGCACTGCGACGGTAGGTATTTCCCTCAGTGATGAGACCAAGGTTATCGAACCAGTACGAGAATCATGCAACACAACATAAACGGTACCTGCACACAAAGAACAAATACTTGCAACCCAACGTGTTAAAGGGGTTGCTAATCCCTTTCGGGTAACAGTGCCAAAAATTGTCGAGTTGACGGGACACAATTATGATAGATTGGATAAATAGATCGCGAATAAATGCAAAATAAAATAAAGTGCTGCAAGGTTTTTTTGCGTTTTTGGAAATATATATATGAAAATAAAAGTGAATAAAAATAGATCTCCAAGGCAAATATGATAAAGAAAAGACCCGGGGGCCGTAGATTTGACTAGTGGCTTCTCTCGAGAAAAATAGCATACGGTGGATAAACAAATTACTGTTGGGCAATTGATAGAACTTCAAATAATCATGAAAATATCCAGGCAATGCTCATTATATAGGCATCACATCCAAGATTAGAAGACCGACTCCTGCCTGCATCTACTACTATTACTCCACACATCGACCGCTATCCAGCATGCATCTAGTGTATTAAGTTCATGGAGAAACGGAGTAATGCAATAAGAACAATGACATGATGTAGACAAGATCTATTTATGTAGAAATAGACCCCATCTTGTTATCCTTAATAGCAACGATAAATGCGTGTCATTTCCCCTTCTTTCACTAGGATCAAGCACCGTAAGATCGAACCCATCACAAAGCACCTCTTCCCCTGGCAAGAACAATCAATCTAGTCGGCCTAACTAAACCAAAGATTCAAAGAGGAAATACGAGGCTATAAGTAATCATGCATATAAGAGTTCAAAAGACTAAAATAACTTTAATTGATAAAAACATATATCTGATCATAAACTCAAAGTCCATCGGATCCCAACAAACACACCACAAAAAGAGTTACATAAAATAGATCTCCAAGAGACCATTGTATTGAGAATCAAGAGAGAGAGAGAGGAAGCCATCTAGCTACTAACTACGGACCCGTAGGTCTACAATGAACTATTGACGCATCATTGGAGAGGCGCCAATGAGGATAATGAACCCCTTCGTGATGGTGTCTAGATTGGATCTGGTGGTTCTAGAACTTGCGGCGGCTGGAATTGATTTTCGTCGACTCACCTAGGGTTTTTGGAATATTGGAGTATTTATAGAGCAAAGAGGCGGTGCGGGAGGCCACCAAGGTGGGCAGAACCCACCAGGGCGTGCCTGGGCCCCCAGGGGTGCCCAGGTGGGTTGTGCCCCCTCAGGGCATCCCTCTGGTACTTCTTTGGCCCATCATGTGTCTTCTGGCCCAGAATTTTTTTCCAAAAAGTTCCGCTGCATTTGGACTCCGTTTGGTATTGATTTTCTACGAAGTAAAAAACAAGCAAAAAACAACAACTGGCACTGGGCACTATGTCAATAGGTTAGTCCCAAAAAATGATATAAAGTTGCTATAAAATTATTATAAAACATCCAATAATGATAATATAACAGTATGGAACAATCAAAAATTATAGATACGTTGGAGACGTATCAGCATCCCCAAGCTTAATTCCTGCTCGTCCTCGAGTAGGTAAATGATAGAAACAAAATTTTTGATGTGCAATGATGCCTGACATGTTCATCACATATTCTTTTCTTTGTAGCATGGACATTTGGACTTTTATATGATTCAAAGCGCAATAGTCTAGTTTTGACATGAAGATTTCAATACTCAAGCATATCAACATGCAACCATGTCTTTCAAAATATCAACACTAAAGCAAGTTATCCCTTGCCCATCATGCTCAATCATAGATCCATTCATGAAACACACTCGCAAATTAGCTACACCCAATGCTCAAGTACGATCATAGTGCCCCTTTGTTGATGCTTTATAAGAGAAGATGGGGACTCAAAATAAAAATTGCATAAACTAAATAGAAAGGCCCCTCGCAGAGGGAAGTAGGGATTTGTAGAGATAAAAACATTTTGGGTGGCATGCGTTTCCTGTCAACGAAAACGGTCGAGTAGTTCCCAATACTTTCCATGCTAGATATATCATAGGCGGTTCCCAAAAAGAAAATAAAGTTCATTCCTTTTTTCACCATACTTTCACATTCCACGGCTAACCGAATCCACGGGTGCCGTCCATACCAACACTTTCGAAGGAATTTATTATTTGACAACAAAAAGTAAATTCATTTTTCATTTCGGGACTGGGCATCCCTAATACCTTTGTCGTACTCTCGTGCAATGACAAGTGAATAAACACTCATCTTGAGAATAACACATCTAGCATGGAAATATATCAGCCACCCCCTACCGTCTCATGAGCGGTACGAGCACACAAAAGAGAAATTTATTTTGAAAATTAGAGATGGCACATACAAATTTGCTTAGGACGGCAAAAGAATACCGCATATAGGTAGGTATAGTGGACTCATATGGCAAAACTGGTTTAAGGATTTTGGATGCACAAGTAGTGATCATACTTAGTGCAAATGAAGGCTAGCAAAAGATTGAGAAGAATCCAACCAAGAAATGAAAAATCTCATAAGCGAGCATTAAGCATAACTAACACCGAATAATGCACCACAAGTAGGATATAATTTCATTGCAGAACTATTGACTTTCGCGCTTGCATAGGGAATCAGAAACCATAACACCAATATTCTTACTAAAGCATAATTACTCATCAACATGACTCACATATTATATCATCATATCGCAAAACTATTACAAGGAATCAAGTTTATTTTGTCCAATGATCTTCATGAAAGTTTTTATTATATCCCTCTTGAATATCTATCACTTTGGGACTAGTTTCATATGTTGCTTTTGGTAGCTCAAACAAATCTAAGTGAAGAACATGAGCATAAAAGTTTTCTTCTCTCAAAATAATTTAAGTGAAGCATGAGATAATTTCTTAAATTTTTTACTAACTCTCAAATAAATCTATGTGAAGCATGAGAGCATTTCTTCAAAAATACTAAAGCACACCATGCTCAAAAAGATATAAGTGAAGCACTAGAACAATTCCATAGCTCAAAAAGATTTAAGTGAAGCATAGAGAGCAATTCTAACAAGTCATAGCATAATTTTGGTCAAAAAGGTGTGTCCAGCAAGGATTCATGACTAAAAATAAAAAGCAAAACAAGCAAAGACTCATATCATACAAGACTCTCCAAGCAAAACTCATGATATGTGATGAATAAAAATATAGCTCCAAGTAAAATACCGACGGTCGTTAGAAGAAAAGAGGGGATACCACTCGGGCATCCCCAAGCTTAGTTGCTCGCTTCTCTTTTAGATAATTGCTTGGGATGCCATGGGCATCCCCAAGCTTAGGCTCTTCTTACTCCTTATTCCTTCATCCATCGTGATCTCACCCAAAACTTGAAAACTTCAATCACACAAAACTCAACAAAACCTTCATGAGATCCATTATCATAACAAAGCAAATCACTACTATAAGTACTGTTGCAAACCCATTCATATTTTATTTTTGCATTATATCTACTGTATTCCAACTTTTCTATGGCTCAGACCCTTCAAAAGAGTCCCAGATTCGTCAAAATAAGCACACAATGCAAAGAAAACAGAATCTGTCAAAATCAGAACAATCTGCAGCAATCTGAAAACTTTCAATAGTTCTGTAACTCCAACACTTCTGAAAATTAGGACAAGGTGGGAAATTTGTATATCAATCTTGTGTAAAAAAATCAGAAATTTTCGTCCCTTCTATGATTTTTAAAAATTATTTTACTGGGCGCAAAAGTTTCTGTTTTCCAACAAGATCAAAGCAACTATCACCCAACATGATCCCAAAGGCTTTGCTTGGCACAAACACTAATTAAATCATAAAAAACACAACCATAACAGTAGCATAATTGTGATAACACTCAAGAAAAAAAGAAAAAGACAAAAATAAATTTTATTCATTGGGTTGCCTCCCAACAAGCGTTATCGTTTTACGCCCCTAGCTAGGCATAATGCAAAGATTCAAGTATTGTCATCTTTATTTTTAGATCCATAAGATGCCCTCATGATTGATTCATATGGTGGCTTAATTCTTGTTCTAGGGAAGTGTTCCATACCCTTCCTTAGTGGAAACTAAAATTTAATATTGCCTTCTTTTATATCAATCACGGCACCAATAGTACGTAAAAACGGTCTACCAAGATGTGGTGTTTGCTTAGGATCTTTTTCTAGCCAAAAACATCGTACTAGTTAGAGATACTATTTGTGCATCCAAAAACCTTAAACCCAGTTTCTTGCCATGATTGTCCACCATACCTACCTATGGATTGAATAAGATCCTTCAAGTAAGTTATCATCAGTGCATAAAGCAATAAAAATTGCTCCTAAATACGTTTGATCTTTTATTGTAAAGGACAATAAGCAGTGTACAAACTTGTGATGGCAAAGTAATAAAAGCGACGGACTACATAATAAGGGTTGATATCATAAGGGGCATTATAATGTGACGTTCCTTTGCATTAAGAGATTGTGCATCCAAAAATAAAAAGCGCATGACAACCTCTGCTTCCCTCTGCGAAGGGCCTATCTATCGTGGAATTGTCACGGCAGATGTCCTAGGGTGAGGACTTAGTCGTGAGGCCAACGCATCTATGTAGTAGCTTGAGAGGGGTTGAGCGGAAGAGAGACGCAACACAAGACGAGGATTTAGACAGCTTCGGGCCCCGGGAAACATCATCCGGTAATAACCCTACATGCCGTTTGAGGCTAGATCTCATTACGCTCATGAGGGAGTCGCCGTAAACCGGCTCTCCTCTAATTGTGTCTAGCCCTAGAGATTATTGATTGTTGCCTGTCCCTCTTTGGGGAGCCCAGCCCCTCCTTATATATGTTGAAGGGGTGGGTTACATGTGGAGTCCTATTAGGATTAGGACTAGTCTATCTCTAATACAAACCGGATACAAGTCCAGGTCTTAACTCCTTGTAAGACAAATATTTCTCATGCCTTTCCTTGTAAACTGGCCCACCATAGTATGAATCGGCCTTCATGAACCGCCCGTTGGGCCACCGGGTCTTGTCGCTCCTCTGACCCGCCTGCCGGATTACCAATGAATCATAACCGCCAGGTCCAAACGGATCGCCAGTGGATCGTCAATTCTCAGCTGGGTCTCAAGTAAACCGCCAAGTCCGGCCTGGTTATACTTCCGGCCGGTTTACGCCGCGGGGTATATCCCCGACATTAGCCCCAAGTTTAATTTGGATTTATCCATGTTAAACTGATCCTGTAAAACAAACACAAGAACAAATTTGACAGGTTGTGCTCCCGGTTAAGAATTCTTGTAGACCGGCACCTGATCATCCTTAAGTCCTTGTCATTTCCTCCTTCTAGAAAATCCGGGTCAATAGACCAGCTTCATAATCAATTTACTTGTAGAATAAATATTGTAAATAAAGAATCCATTTGAATCGGCCTTCAATGCTCTGACTTGACAAAAATATTGGTCTTCAAATATTCAACTGATATCCGCCGGTTTGAAAATGTAGAACTTGCCGGTTTATCATTGTCAAAATTGTCGGTTTATAAATATTGATGGCACTGGGTCATAATTGTTGTCGACACCGGGTCATGTAATTGATCTTCCTGATTTGCTCAAAACTGATAAACTGAAGATGTTCCTCCTTTATATGCATAATACCTGTAGCCCCCAAGTCTTAAGAGGAGAACATAGTGATAACTTAAGACTTGCTCCAATAAAAGTTTTCAACCTTGAAGAAATCCGGTTTGTTCATCTCAATCATATAAATTGAATACTCCATATATGTAGCCCCCAAGTGCGGGGTTGTCATGCTTGCAGCAACCTGGGACTTAATTTTTTTGACAGGAGCAATTGGTAGCCCCCAAGGGCCGGCTCATTATGATGTGATGAGTCGGGTCTTCAATAAGGCCAGTAAAAATGACTTTGCATTAGCCCCCAAGTGTCATGGTGCATGCTTGCAGCGACATGAGACTTGCATGTACTCTCAATTTGAATAATGTAGCCCCCAAGTGCCGGGTTGTAAGCCTGCAGCGACTCAGGACTATTCCTTCCATTGTAGAATAAATCATGTCCATTAATAAAATAATAACCATTGCGTTGAAGCGACTTTGAAGACCTCCATCATGATATTGGCTATTGCTAACCATAATAAAAATCCAGCCATGTTGGCTATTAAAGATTTGAATAATATAATCCAATGATTTATAAGCGCATGATTCCAATGGCGCAATCCAAATATATATTGGCGACTTATAGTCGAAAGCCAGGCCGGGTTAATAAACACCGGATTATAACTGATCATGTACTGACAACTTGTAGTTGAAAGTCAAGCCGGTTTAATGAACACCGGTTTATCAAAACATTATAAATGTCACCAAAAGAGAAAAAACTTGGCAAACAAAAGCATATGAAAAACTTGTAGTCGAGGCTTTTCACGGGCTGCCAGGCCCCAAATTCGAGGCTTTTCATGGGCTGCCAGGCCACTGAGTTAAACCATTTCACAAAGCCTTTTAAGATGATCCTCCATCTTTAACCAATCGCTGGTCTATCATTGACAAGTTCAGGGTCATATGCGATTGACTTGTCAAGTTGGCGGGTCATACCAGGCTTACCTGGGTGGAGTGATTTACTTAATGAAGGCAGGTTAACCCGGGGTTTTAGGTGTATATACCAGGCTTCCAAGCCACGGCTTGATAGCCTATTGCAAGTGTAGATTTCTTTGTTCATTGCGATAGCAAAGAATCCCCAAGCAACATTTTGAGCTGTGCTCAACGGGTGCCTATGTTTGAGTTGTTCTTGACAACACTATTTGGCCCCTAAGTAATGGCATTGCGCCAGCCAAAAGGTGTAGCTATGGTTGAACACAACCAAGCCCCCAAGTGACTTCCTGTCGTGGCTTTTGAGCTAGCCAAGAGGTGTAGCTATGGTTCGAATACAACCAAGCCCCCAAGTGACTTACTGTCGTGGCTTTTGAGCCAGCCAAGAGGTGTAGCTATGGTTCGAATACAACCAAGCCCCCAAGTGACTTTGTGGCATTGCGCTGATCAAGAGGTGTAGCTATGGTTCGGATACGACCAAGCCCCCAAGTGATCAATAATATGATAAGCCAATAAGGCGGAACACCCATGTTTGAACCACGCATCATGGCAACATGTCCTCTTCGACAACCTTTAACTTTTTGCAAGAGATAAATTCTTCTTGAACCGGGATTTTGAACCGGATATTGAGAGCATCAAGCTTTATGGGAGATAGTTTCCTCTTAAACCGGATTTGAACCAGATACTAAGGGCTTCAGCGCTGTTTGGAGACGGGATTTCCCTTAAACTGGACTATAAACCGGAAGCATCATTGTGAGCCGGAATATTTCTGACGGCCTTTAAATTTTCATCAATATAACAGTAGCTTCCGGGACCGGACTATCTTTCCCTCCATCGTCCTGGGCTTCTTAAATTTGCTGAAACTAGCAATATTTGCTGAGTCATATCATCGTAGCCCCCGAGTCTTAAGATGACTCAAGGAGTTGTCTTGAGATTCTCCGTACTTGACCATAGCAGAAGGTATATATCATTGGTGTTAATAACGCGATGTAAATCCACAGAAGGTTGAGGTGACTGCGGCGGGTTATAAATGATCCCGTATGAGTCATGTCAGCAACTCGGCCAATGGTTCCTTCCAACTGGCTGTCTGAAGTTGACCAAACTGTAGTGGTGGCGACATGTGCGCCTGCCCATTGGGCCACCCAGTGCAGACGGCGGTTGATAGTGTATGATAATTTGCCTCCATTTTGTTGAAAGAAAACCGGGCTACCCAAGCTGTGACTTGCTCATACTCAATAAACAGCTCATGCAGACAGGTGCGGCCCGGTATGTTGATGTGGACCAGGCCGCGAGAGACGGATAACCTGTGCACGCTTTATTGGGTAATTCGCACGGTCCTGACGAGTTGATACGGACTGGACCGCGATATAAACCGGCATGGGTTATCCAATAGCTCAGCGATATAATAATCCCTTTTTGCAGTAGACAATTTGTCCTGCATTGGAAAACTTGCAAGCCAGAGTAATTTCTCTTTTTAAAGAAAGCAATACGTAATATGAAAATATAATGGATGAATTTCACCTGATATGTTAAGCCAGAAAATATCCACCACGGAGTTTATGATCGCCACGGTGAAACTGAAATCAATCACGGGGAGTCGGCCATACGAGCAGACGGATGAATCGGCCGCGGCGTTGTAAACCGGTGCGGATGAGCAAGCTGGCCGCGGCGTTGTAAACCGGCATGTATCCCGCGGCGTTGTAAACCGGCACGAATGGGCGAGTTAGTCCCGTGTGTTGATGAAGTGGGGACGACGACTTACTCACGTATTCGTCCAGCAGCATGGCACGGACCAGCCCTAGTGCAATAATATTGGCACGCGCCCCTTTGCGACACCTTTGCAACAAATAATGGTCCTGCCCAAAAATATCAAAGACCAGAGTAATTGTTCTTGGAAAAAACATTATTGCACTATTTGTGCTGATAAAATATGTAGGAAGGATAGCACCTCGTAGTATTGCACAGTGCCAGTAGGCCGGCTTGTCACGGGTACCCCGGGTTGCATCCATGGTCATAATAGCAGCAGCAGGGCGACGGGGCTCCGGCCTGGTCGCTTCTCCGGCGAGGGCGGAGCGCGGGGGTCCGGCGCTGGAGGCGCGCGGATGCAAGAGCGAGGGAGTCGGCGGGCGCCGGTCCATGGCGAGGCCATAGGATCGAGCGCGGGTGCTCTCCTGGCGCTGGATATGTGCGTGCGTGCGGCGGTTTGAGACAGCCACAGAGGCGGGACCGGCTGCCCGTCAAGGCGAGGCTGAGCTCAGCAACGGTGACTCAAGCGCGATGATGAGGCACGAATCAGCGGGTCGAAGCACAAGCGGCCACAGAAGCAACTTCAGCATAGGAGGCGTCGGGCGGACCTGGCGGGCGATTTGGGCGTGAGAGGCCGGCTCTCCGCGAAAGACTAGCGCACGCTGGCGGGTGCGACCGGGCCAGATTAGCGAGGCGCGGTAGTGGACGCAGCTGCAGCATAGGAGGCGCCGGGTCGAGCTGGCGGGACGGTGCGGGAGGCCGACGCGGGAGTGGCTCGAAGCCGCAGTAACTTGTGGTGGTGTGGAGATACACACGGCGGAGACAGCGCCGCCCGGTAGTTTAATAGCAGAGGTGAGGCGGAGGTGGAGGCGCGGCCACGGCAGATGTACGCCTGCGCGGGCGAAGAGGAGCTGAGGTGGCGAAGTGAGGCTACGAGACGAGCCGCAGGCGTGATCACAGTAGACCGGCAACTCAAGGGCGTGCCGGAACTAGCCGGTGCAACGACTCGGTTTGGGCATGCGGGTGGCGGGCGGAGCCAGCTGGGCGAGGCCCTCGGAGGCGGTTTGTTGGGCGGCGCGTCAAATGGCTGACGGCTGCCGTAACTCTGATTGCGGCCAGAGACGTAGGCGGCTCATGAAGGTGGTCAACAGGGCGGGTCAACCGAGGCGTCCGAGTCCGTGGGTAAGTCGCTTTAGTGGGAGTCCTTTGGAATTGATTTGGCCTCCATGCTCAAAGTAGTAGGAGCAACCATTGATCTTTCGGGAGTTGTAGCTTATGATTTCTCTACGTGGAGTAGCAATAGCCTGGCTGGTTGGACCATTGACTGAATACATCGTAGCAATCGGGTATGGCCGCTGATCCTGCAATGGAAAACTGCCGACAGCGTTGATTGACTGCCCCAGCAGTTTGGCTTCAGCGGAAAAAACCCCTCGATCTCGGCGAGTTACAACGCTTGAACTTATGCAGCCCTGATCTCATCTTGATCTTTAAATATTGAATAGGCCGTTTTGACTATTCGTCAACGATATGAACTTCTGTGCCTGTTCTTCTTCATCCGACGAAACACTAAGCTTCTCGAACCCCAAGAAAAATCCCTCCAAGAACTCATCACCACCATGCGCAGGCCCACGGTGGGCGCCAACTGTCGTGGAATTGTCACGGCAGATGTCCTAGGGTGAGGACTTAGTCGTGAGGCCAGCGCATCTATGTAGTAGCTTGAGAGGGGTTGAGCGGAATCAAGACACGCAACACAAGACGAGGATTTAGACAGCTTCGGGCCCCGGGAAACATCATTCGGTAATAACCCTACATGTTGTTTGAGGCTAGATCTCATTACGCTCATGAGGGAGTCGCCGTAAACCGGCTCTCCACTAATTGTGTCTAGCCCTAGAGATTATTGATTGTTGCCTGTCCCTCTTTGGGGAGCCCTGCCCCTCCTTATATATGTTGAAGGGGCGGGTTACATGTGGAGTCCTATTAGGATTAGGACTAGTCTATCTCTAATACAAACCGGATACAAGTCCAGGTCTTAACTCCTTGTAAGACAAATATTTCTCACGCCTTTCCTTGTAAACCGGCCCACCATAGTATGAATCGGCCTTCATGAACCGCCCGTTGGGCCACCGGGTCTTGTCGCTCCTCTGACCCGCCTGCCGGATTACCAATGAATCGTAAACCGCCAGGTCCAAACGGATCGCCAGTGGATCGTCAATTCTCAGCCGGGTCTCAAGTAAACCGCCAAGTCCGGCCGGGTTATACTTCCGGCCGGTTTACGCCGCGGGGTATATCCCCGACACTATCTTTTAGTTTTTAGTATTTACTTTTATGCAAGAGTCAATAGTATGCATTCTCATTTCAACCTCAATTATTCTCTAGTTGGCAAGCATCATGTGGTGGGGAAAGATCTAGGCACATATGGCCAGTCAAATATATTTGGTCATGATTTATTA
This sequence comes from Aegilops tauschii subsp. strangulata, assembly GCF_002575655.3. NCBI lineage: Eukaryota > Viridiplantae > Streptophyta > Magnoliopsida > Poales > Poaceae > Aegilops > Aegilops tauschii. The sequence goes on along the minus strand of NC_053036.3, from coordinate 128,551,585 downwards.
TTGTGGACAATTATCTCTATGATAAATGAGTTGGGAGGAGAAACATTAAGCCCCTATCTTTCTCTGTGTTCGATGGATGCCATTTGTTCTAAAAATATTCTTTGAGTTCTAGAAATCATAGAAGACTATATGATGATTGAGTATGTGGAGCTCTTGCTTAGACTTTGTTGAATAACTTGAATTGCAATTGTTTGGTGACTAAGAATATAGGTTGTTAAGTTTCAAGAGAAGGCATTGCTTGAACCGTAAAATGTGAATTGATTGCTACTTTATCATGATGAGTTTTATGAGAAAGAGTTGATGTTATGATGCTAGGAGAAGTGATTGAAATTATCATTGATCAGACTTATGCACTATGCTAGCATTCACACTTCAATAAATTATTTCTTTTATCATTCACCTACTCGAGGACGAGTAGGAATTAAGCTTGGGGATGCTGATACGTCTCCAACATATCTATAGATTATGAAGTATTCATGCCATGTTTATAACAATTTTATATGCTTTTGGTATGATTTGAATGGAACTAACCCAGACTGACGCTGTTTTCAGCAGAACTACCGTGGTGTTGTTTTTTGTGCAGAAATAAAAGTTCTCGGAATTGGACGAAACTTTTTGACGATTTTTTGGAAGAAAAGAGAAATAATGGAGCAAAGAACCACCAGAGGGGCCCCTGGTGCCCACAAGACACCAGGTTGCGCCACCCCCCTGGCGCACCCTGGTGGGTGGTGGGCCCCCTGAGGCCCATCTTCGCATGATTCCAACGCTCAAAAATCCTATATCCAGAAACTCTTGAAAGTTAACCTAGATTAGAAGTTCCGCCACCTCAAGCCTCTGTAGCCATGAAAAACCAATCTGGACCTTGTTCCGACACTTTGTCAGAGGGGGAAATCATCACCGAAGGCCATCTTCATCATCCCTATGGCCACCATGATGAGGAGGGAGTAGTCCACCCTCGGGGCTGAGGATTTGTACTAGTAGCTATGTGTTTGATCTCTCTCTCTCTCGTGTTCTTGATTTGGCACGATCTTGATGTATCGCGAGCTTTGTAAATATAGTTGGATCATATGGTGTTTCTCCCTCTCTATCTTGTTGTGATGAAATGAGTTTTCCCTTTGAGATTTCGTTATCATCGGATTGAATACTTTCATGGATCTGAGAGCACTTGATGTATGTCTTGCTATGAATACCCGTGGTGACAATGGGGTATCATATTGATTCACTTGATATATGTTTTGGCACTCAACTCATGGATTCCCGAGGTGATATTCGGGTAAGCTATGCATAGGGGTTGATGCACGTTTTCGTCCTTGTTTCTCCAGTAGAAATCTTGGGGCACTCTTTGAGGTTCTTTGTGTTGGATTGAGTATTATGAATATGAAATTGTTTGACATGTATCTTATAATGAACTCATGGATACTTGTGGTGACATTGGAGTATCTAGGTGACATTAGAGTTGGTTAATGCGTGTGATATGGTGTTATTTTAGTACAAACTCTTAGATAGATCGATTAGAAAGGATAACTTGGTGTTATTTTAGTACAAACTCTTGTATAGATCGATCGGAAAGGATAACTTTCAGGTGGTTTCGTACCCTACAAACAATTTCCTCTTATGTTCTCCGCTAGATAAGAACTTTTGAGTGATTCTTCATCGCACGTTGAGGGATGGTTATATGATCCAATTATATTAGCATTGTTGAGAGATTGCACTAGCGAAAGTATGAACTCTAGGCCTCAATTTCAAGCATTGGAATATGGTACTTCTTGAGCTTGCGTTGATTTTTCCCTTGAAGAGGAAAGGGTGATGCAACAAAGTAGAGATAAGTATTTCCCTCAGTTAAGAACCAAGGTATCAATCCAGGAAGAGGCACAAGCAAGTCTCCAATCTATGCACCTGCACAAACTAACAACACTTGCACACAACGCAAAAAAGGGGTTGTCAATCCCTTCACGGTCACGAACAACAGTGAGATCTAATAGAGATAGGTATAAAAGATAAATAAAAAGGCAAACCAAAGTAAATATAAATAAAGTGCAGCAAGGTATTTTTGGTTTTTTTGGTTTATAGATCTGAAAACATATGATGGAAAATAGACCCGGGAGCCATAGGTTTCACTAGAGGCTTCTCTCTTGAAAGAAAGCTTACGGTGGGTAAACAAATTACTGTCGAGCAATTGATAGAAAAGTGCAAAGTTATGACGATATCTAAGGCAATGATCATGAATATAGGCATCACATCCATGTCAAGTAGACCGACTCCTGCCTGCATCTACTACTATTACTCCACACATCGACCGCTATCTAGCATGCATCTAGAGTATTAAGTTCATAAGAACGTAGTAACGCCTTAAGTAAGATGACATGATGTAGAGGGATAAACTCAAGCAATATGATGAAAACCCAATCTTTTACCCTTGATGACAACAATACGATACGTGCCTTGCTACCCCTACTATGTCACTGGGTGAGGACACCGCAAGATTGAACCCAAAACTAAGCACATATCCCTTTGCAAGAAAAACCAATCTAGTTGGCCAAACCAAACCGATAATTCGAAGAGAAATACAAAGATATTTGATCACGCATAAAAGAGTTCAGAAAAGACTCAAATAATATTCATAGATAATCTGATCATAAATCCACAATTAATCGGATCTCGACAAACACACCGTAAAAGAATACTACATCGGATAGAACTCCAAGAATATAGAGGAGAACATGGTATTGAAGATCTAGAGAGAGAAGAAGCCATCGAGCTACTAGCTATGGACCCTTAGGTCCGTGGTAAACTACTCACGCTTCATCGGAAGGGCAACAAGGTTGATGTAGATGCCCTCCGTGATCGAATCCCCCTCCGGCAGGGTGCCGGAAAAGGCCCCAAGATGGGATCTCACGAGAATAGTGGCTTGCGGCGGCGGAAAAGTATTTTGGTAGATGCCTCTGATGGTTGGGAATATTTGGGAATTTATAGTGTAAAGATTAGGGTTGGGGGACTCCCGCGGTATCCACAAGCTAGGGGGCGCCCCCCTAGGGCGCACCCTAAGGGCTTGTGGGCCCCTCGGGACTCCTCTGACCCTCGTCTCTAAGTCCTACGGGTGTCTTCTGGTCCAAGAAAAATCATCGCGAAAGTTTTATTCCGTTTGGACTCGTTTTGATATTCCTTTTCTATAAAACTCAAAAACAAGGAAAAAACAGAAACTGGCACTGGGCTCTATGTTAATAAGTTAGTCCCAAAAATAATCTGAAAATAGCATATTAATGCATATAAAACATCCAAAGCAGATAATATAATAGCATGGAACAATCAAAAATTATAGATACGTTGGAGACGTAATAAGCATCCCCAAGCTTAATTCCTGCTCGTCCTTGAGTAGGTAAATGATAAAAATAGAATTTTTGATGTGGAATGCTACCTAACATATTGATCAATGTAATCTTCTTTACTGTGGCATGAATATTGATACTTCTCCAACATATCTATAATTTTTTATTGTTCCATGCTATTATTTTATCTGTTTTGGATGTTTTATATATGCTTTATTATGCTATTTATATTATTTTTGGGACTAACTTATTAACCTAGAGCCCACTGCCAGTTTATATTTTTTCCTTGTTTTTGAGTTTCGCGGGAAATGTATACCAAATGGAGTCCAAACGGAATAAAACTTTACGATGATTTTTCTTGGACCAGAAGACACCCACAGGACTTGGAGTCCAAGCCAGAAGAGCCACGAGGCGACAACAAGGGTGGAGGGAGCGCCCTAGGGGGAGCCCTCCTACCTTGGGGCCCCCTCGGGGATCTCCTGACCTACCTCTTCGTCCTATATATTCACATATATTCCAAAACCCTCAGAGCGAGCCACCAAAATACTTTTCCGCCGCCGCAACCTTCTGTTCTCGTGAGATCCCATCTTGGGGCCTTTTCCAGCATCTTGCCGGAGGGGGATTCGATCACGGACGACATCTACATCAACCCTATTGCCCTTCCGATGAAGCGTGAGTAGTTTACCTCAGACCTATGGGTCCATAGCTAGTAGCTAGATGGCTTCTTCTCTCTCTTTGATTCTCAATACCATGTTCTCCTCGATGTTCTTGGAGATCTATCCGATGTAATCTTCTTTTGTGATGTGTTTGTCGATATCCGATGAATTGTGGATTTATGATCAACTTATCTATGAATATTATTTGAATCTTCTCTGAATTATTATATGCATGATTTAATATCTTTGTATTTCTTTTCGAATTATCGGTTTGGTTTGGCCAACTAGATTGGTTTTTCTTGCAATGGGAGAGGTGCTTAGCTTTGGGTTCAATCTTGCGTGATTTCACCCAGTGAAAAAGTCGGGGTAGCGAGACACGTATTGAATTGTTGCCATCGAGGATAAGAAGATGGGGTTTTCATCATTTTGCTTGAGTTTATTCCTCTACATCATGTCATCTTACTTAAGGCGTTACTCCATTCTTTATGAACCTAATATTCTAGATGAATGCTGGATAGCGGTCGATGTGTGGAGTAATAGTAGTAGATGCAGGAAGATGTCGGTCTACTTGACACGGACGTGATGCCTATATTCATAATCATTGCCTTGGATATCGTCATAACTTTGTGCTTTTCTATCAATTCTCGACGGTAATTTGTTCACCCACCATATTATTTGCCTTCAAGAGAGAAGTCTCTAGTGAAACCTATGGCCCCCGAGTCTATTTTCCATCATATTTGTTTACGATCTACTATTTTGCAATCTTTTATTTTCAGATCTATAAACCAAAAAACCCAATAATATTTTATCTTTTATTTAGTATTATCTATCTCTATCAGATCTCACCTTTGCAAGTGACCGTGAAGGGATTGCCAACCCCTTTATCGCGTTGGGTGCAAGTGTTTGATTGTTTGTGCAGGTGCATCTATTGGGGACTTGCGTGTTTCTCCTACTGGGTTGATACCTTGGTTCTTAACTGAGGGAAATACTTATTTCTACTATGCTGCATCACCCTTTCCTCTTTAAGGGAAAAACCAACGCAAGCTCAAGAAGTAGCAAATATTCAAATCCATAAGATTCAAAGCAAAAGTTTAATATGGACATAAAAACATTAATACTTCAAGCATACTAATAAAGTAATCATGTCTTCTCAAAATAGCATGGCCAAAGAAAGTTATCCCTACAAAAGCATATAGTATGGCTATGCTCCATCTTCATCACACAAAGTATTTTATCATGCACAACCCTGATGACAAGCCAAGCAATTGTTTCATACTTTTAGTGTTCTCAAACTTTTTCAACATTCACGCAATATATGAGCATGAGCCATGGATATAGCACTATAGGTGGAATAGAATATGGTGGTTGTGGAAAAGACAAAAAAGGAAGGAGAAAGTCTCACACCAACTAGGCATATTAACGGGCTATGGAGATGCCCATCAATAGATATCAATGTGAGTGAGTAGGGATTGCAATGCAACGGATGCACTAGAGCTATAAGTGTATGAAAGCTCAAAAATAAACTAGGTGGGTGTGCATCCAACTCGCTTGCTCATGAAGACCTAGGGCAATTTGAGGAAGTCCATCATTGGAATATACAAGCCAAGTTCTATAATGAAAAATTCCCACTAGTGTATGAAAGTGACAAAATAGGAGACTCTTTATCATGAAGAACATGGTGCTACTTTGAATCACAAGTGTGGAAAAAGGATAACATTGTCCCTTCTCTCTTCTCTCATATTTTTGTGTGGGCTTCTTTGGCCACATCTCTTTTATTTAGGCTTCTTTGGCCTCTTTTATTTCTTACAAAGTCCGGAGACTCATCCCAACTTATGAGGGAATCATAACTTCCATCATCCTTTCCTCACATGGGACAATGCTCTAACAATGATGATCCTCACACTTTTATTTACTTACAACTCAAGAATTACCATGATGTTTGATACGTCTCCAACGTATCTACTTTTTCTCACGCTTTTCCTCTTGTTTTGGACTCTAATTTGCATGATTTGAATGAAACGAACCCCGGACTGACGCTGTTTTCAGCAGAACTACCATGGTGTTGTTTTTGTGCAGAAATAAAAGTTCTCAGAATGAAATGAAACTTTGAGAGGATTTTTATGGAATAAAAGAGAATTTCTGGAGCCAAGACCCACTGGAGAGGGGCCCCTGGGTGGGCACAACCCACCAGGGCGTGTCCCCCTCTCCTGGCGTGCCCAGGTGGGTTGTACCCACCTGATGGCCCCGCAGACGATCCCCCTGATACTATAAAATCACATATTTCCAGAAAAAAAATCAGGGGGAAAGAATTATCGTGTTCCACAAGACGGAGTCGCCGCCAAGCCCTGTTCTTCCTCGCGAGGGCAGATCTGGAGTCCGTTTGGGGCTCCGGAGAGGGGGATCTTCGTTCTTCGTCATCACCAACCTATCTCCATCGCCAATTCCATGATGCTCCCCACCGGGAGTGAGTAATTCCTTTGTAGGCTCGCTGTCAGTGAGGAGTTGGATGAGATTCATCATGTAATCGAGTTAGTTTTGTTAGGGCTTGATCCCTAGTATCCACTATGTTCTTAGATTGATGTTGCTATGACTTTGCTATGCTTAATGCTTGTCACTTTGGGCCCGGGTGCCATGAACTCAGGTCTGAACCATTTATGTTATCATCACTATATCCATGTTCTAGATTCGATCTTGCAAGTTATAGTCACCTACTACGTGTTATGATCCGGTAACCCCGGAGTGACAATAACCGGGACTTCTTCCGGTGTTACCGTAGTTTGAGGAGTTCATGTATTCACTATGTGTTAATGCTTTGCTCCGGTTCTCTATTAAAAGGAGGCCTTAATATCCCTTAGTTTCCAATATGGACCCCGCTGCCACGGGAGGGTAGGACAAAAGATGTCATGCAAGTTCTTTTAATAAAGCACGTATGACTATTTACGGAATATATGCCTACATTATATCGATGAAGTGGAGCTAGTGCCATATCGCCCTAGGTTATAACTGTCTCATGATGAATATCATCCAACAAGTCACCGATCCAATGCCTACGAATTTATCTTATATTGTTTTTGCTAAGTTACTACTGCTATCATCACTGTTACACTTGCTACAAAATTACTGCTATCACTATTATCAAAACTATCAAACTATTTGCTACTGATTACTTGCTGCAAATAATTAATCTCCAGGTGTGGTTGAATTGACAACTCAGCTGCTAATACCTTCAAATACTCTTTGGCTCCCCTTGTGTCAAATCTATAAATTTGCGTTGAATACTCTACCCTCGAAAACTGTTGCGATCCCCTATACTTGTGGGTTATCAAGACCTTTTTCTAGCGCTGTTGCTGGGGAGCATAGCTATATTTGTTGAGTCACTTGGTATTATTATCATATTATCACTATGAAGAATCTGAAGGATCCAAAGACTAGGATTTATCCCTCTAAGATGAGGGGAGATAAGGAACTACCATCCAGTTCTGCTTTAGATTCACCTTCTGTTATGCGTAAACTTGCAACACCACCACATGCTATCAATTCTAATATGTCGCAAGTTATTGATGATGCTACTTATACTATGAATGATGCTTATGATGATGCTAGTACCTTGCTTGATAATGATGATGTGCCACTTGGTGAATTTCTTGATGAACAAATTGCTAGAGTAATACAACATGATGTTGTTGAATCTGATGATGAGCTTGAAGCTGAAACTCCTGAAACACCTGCTAGAACTAGCCTTCCTAGATATGAATTGCCTAAGGTACTAGAAGGTTATGTTATGAATGAGGAGACAACTAGAGATATTCTTGCTTGTAAGGATAGAGATGATCTAGAGAAATTACTATGCAAGTATAAAGAAAAATCTCTGAATGCTAGAATGAAATGTGATCCTAAGTTTTCTACTTCACCTATCTTTATTGATGATAAAGATTATGAATTCTCTGTCAACCCAGAGTTAATTACTTTGTTTGAATCTGATCCTTTCCATGGTTATGAACTGAAACTGTTGTGGCACATCTTACTAAGTTGAATGATATAGCCACCCTTTTTACTCATGATGAGAAGACTCGTTGTTACTTTATTCTCAAATTATTTCCTTTCTCATTAAAGGGTGATGCTAAAGCTTGGTAAAATACTCTTACTCCTAGTTGTGTGCGTAGTCCACAGGATATGATTTACTATTTCTCTGAAAAATATTTTCCTGCTCATAAGAAACAAGCTGCCTTACAGGAAATATTTAACTTTGTGCAAACTAAAGAAGAGAGTCTCCCTCAAGCATGGGGGAGGCTTTGCTAGTTACTTAATGCTTTGCCTGATCATCCTCTTAAGAAAAAGGAAATACTTGATATCTTCTATAATGGACTAACCGATGCTTCTAGGGACTTCCTAGATAGTTGTGCTGGTTGTGTTTTTAGGGAACGAACTGTTGCTCAAGCTGAAGAATTATTGAATAACATATTGAAAAATTATGATGATTGGACTCTCCCTGAACCACCGGCTAAACCCACTCCGAAGAAGAGGGGTATATTATATCTCAGTCCTGAAGATATGCAAGAGGCAAAGAAATCTATGAAGGAAAAAGGTATTAAAGCTGAGGATGTTAAAAATTTACCTCCTATTGAAGAAATACATGGGCTTAATACACCACCACTGCCTAAGGTGGTAGAGGTAAATTCCCTTATGAATTTCAATGAAAATGATAATCCCCACAATATGCATCCTAGCCAATGCCTTTATGAGTTTGAAAACTATATTAGAAAACAAGATCACTTCAATGCAAATGTTATGAAACAATTGAAATATAATTCTGATATGATTGCTCGCTTGAGTGACTTGTTGTTTAGAATTTCAAATGATGTTAGAGGTGTTGGAAAACATGCTTCTATGGTTCAAACTCAGTTAGAACAAGTTGCTAAATCACAAAAAGAATTACTTGATGAAATGAATCATAATATGCATGACTTTGCTGTTAGAGTTGCAACTAGAGGAGGTAAAATGACTCTGGAACCACTTTATCCTGAGGGACACCCCAAAAGAATTGAAAAAGATTCACAAAGAAATAACACTAGTGCACCTATTCCTAGAAAGAAAAAGAAAAATAACACACTTCTAGTGAACCTGAAATAGAAAAACCTCCTGATAATGAAAATGAAACTTCTATCTCTGATGCTGAAACTCAATCTGGTAATGAACACTCACCTAGTGATAATGAAAAAGATAATGATGAAGTTCATCAAGACACTCAACCAAATAATGAAATAGAACGAGATAATGATGTTGAGATAGAACCTCCAATTGATATTGATAACCCACAACCCAAGAATAAAAGGTATGATAAAAGAGACTTCATGGCTAGCAAACACGGTAAAGAAAGAGAACCATGGGTTCAAAAACCTATGCCTTTTCCACCCAAGTCAACTAAAAAGAATGATGGTGAAGAATTTGAACGCTTTGCTGAAATGCTGAGGCCAGTCTTTTTGCGTACCCGTTTAGGAGTAATAGAAAGAGAATTATGCCATGCAGTCTGTCGCTTTTATTACTTTTCCATCACAAGTTTGTACAATGCTCAATTTTCCCTTACAAATAAAATATCAAACATATTTAGGAGTAATTTTTATTGCTTTATGCACCGATCACAACTTACTTGAAGGATATTATTCAATCCATTGGTAGGTATGGTGGACACTCATGGCAAGAAACTGGGTTTAAGGGTTTTTGTATGCACAAGTAGTATCTCTACTTAGTACGGATTTTTGGCTAGCAAAAGATCGTAGGCAAACACCACATGTTGGAGGATCCATGACAATATAACTTCTATGCAAATATACACAACCATAACTCATTATGTTGTCTTCCTTGTCCAACTTCAACTAATTTCCTCAAGTTTGAAAATAATTAATGGGTGTTCACAATCATAGAAGATGTCCAAGATAATATATTTGCATGTGAAAGTTTTCTTCCTTATACTAATCGTTCATGAATTGCTTGTATGACCAATATTGTGATTGTCAATCTTCAAAAGATTTCACTTTCTAAACCCAATGTGAACCTACTACTAGGCATAATATGAACATATAATTTCAAATTCATGATATTCAATTCATTCAACAATTTACTCAGAGGATATAAGTGAAGCACAAGAGTAAAAGGCAAACTAATCCAAAAAGATATAAGTGAAGATCGAACGACTAGTTAAGTAAAGGGGTAGCTAATTGAGGACTCTCTCTTATTTAAAAACTTTCAGATCTAAGTATTTTATTAAAACAACAAGCAAAATGAAAATAAAATGACATTCTAAGAATAGCACACATCATGTGAAGAAGCAAAAACTTAGGGTCAACCGATACTAGATAATTGTTGAAAAAGAAAGGTGGGATGCCTACCGGGGTATCCCCAAGCTTACATGTTTGAGACTTCTTGAAATATTATCTTGGGATGCCTTGGGCATCCCCAAGCTTGAGCTTTTGTGTCTCCTTAATTCCTTTTATATCATGGTTTCCCTAAATCTTAAAAACTTCATCCACACAAAACTCAACAAGAACACGTGAGATAAGTTAGTATAAATCAATGCAAAAACCTTATCATTCTCTACTGTAGCAAATCACTAAAATTATTATTTAACAGTGCATATTAAATTCCTCTGCATATTAAATGCCTCTGTGTATTTAATAGTCCTATCCTCAATAGAATCATTAAACAAGCAAACATATGCAAACAATGCAAACATAACAGCAATCTGTCAAAACAGTACACTCTACAAAGAATGCAAGAATATTCATACTTCTGTAACTCCAAATATTTTGAAAATTTACCACACTGTAGAAAATTTATCATAGCTTATCGTGCAAAAAAATTCAACATTTTATCACATTCTGACGTTTCTCGGGAGTTTTTTGCAACAATGATAAACTTTTTATTTTGAAACAACAACTCATATACTTGCAAAATAAGCATGTGGAAAGATATCCTTGACACTTTTATTGAAATAAAAGATGCAAAACATTATTATAAATAACAGTAAGCAAATCCTAGCAAAATAAAATGACGCTCCAAGCTCCAAGTGAGGTTACCGATAATGTTGAAGACGAAAGAGGGGATGCCTTCCGGGGCATCCCCAAGCTTAGTTGCTTGGATATTTCTTGAATATTACCTTGGGGTGCCTTGGGCATCCCCAAGCTTAGGTTCTTGTCACTCCTTATTCTCCTGATATCGATATCTCACCCAAAACTTGAAAACTTCAATCGCACAAAACTTAAGGGAACTTCATGAGATAGGTTCGTATGATAAAGAGCAAACCATTCACTTTTGGTACTGTCAAAGACAAGATTCATAATTGTTCTCGCACAATGCCTACTGTACCTTATCATTTCCATAATTTATATTGAGCAATATAAGCCATAGAAACTAGAAAGCAAGCAAACTATGCATTGAAAACAGAATCTGTCAAAAACAGAACAATCTGTAATGATCTGGACAACTACCATACTTCTACTACTCCAAAAATTCTGAAGAAAATTTAGGAAAACATAGACAATTTTTATATCAATCATATGTAAAGAAGTCAGAATTTTATCATGTTCCAGTGAATTTAAACAATTCTGTTACTGGAAGCAAAAGTTTCTAATTTTGGACAGAATCAAGTCAACTATCATCCACACTATCCCAAAGGCTTTACTTGGCACTTTATTGAAACAAAAGCTATAAAACATGATTACTACAGTAGCCTAATCATGTGAACTCACAAAAACAGTAGGGGTAAATGTTGGGTTGTCTCCCAACAAGCACTTTTCTTTAATGCCTTTTTAGCTAGGCATGATGATTTCAATGATGCTCACATAAAAGATATGAATTGAAACATGCAAGGGAGCATCATGAAACACATGGCAAACACATTTAAGCCTAACCCACTTCCTATGCATAGGGATTTTGTGAGCAAACAATTTATGGGAGCAAAAATCAACTAGCATAGGAAGACAAAGCAAGCATAACTTCAAGATTTTCAACGCATAAAGAGGAAACTTGATATTATTGCAATACCTATACTACTGCAGGATGCTGCTAACGCGACATTACGATCAGAGACCCTTCGACGAAACTGTGTGCGATGCAATAATCGCAAATGGTGGTGTAAAAAACCGTCAAAAAGGTGCAAAACGTTTGCGATGGAGGATGCATCAAACACGGTTCAAATTTTAGTTGCGTGTGCGATGCAGGGCATACGGTTCCGTTCAATTAACTATTTGCGATGAGGAGGAACAAAAGAAACGGGCAGCCAGATGAAGGTGTGTGTGATGTACAACATACAGTTCACTCGGATGAACTGTTTGTGATTAGGCAACACAAAAGAAACGGTTAGCCAGATCAAGGTGTGTGAGATATACGGCAAGCGGTTCACTCGGATGAACTGTTTGTGTTGAGACAAGAGAATAGAAACGGTTCAACTTAACAAGATGTGTGTGATATGCGGCAAACAGGTTTGTAATCAGAAATGTGTGCGAAGACCGATAATAACACAGACGGTTGCTACTAATAAGACGTGTGTGTTGTACGATGGGATTGCATATAGAACAACAACATATATATACACACTTATAAGGACATGGTTGCATAACCAAATTAAACATCCACTTACATAGGTGGCTACTACAACCATGGCATTTGCACACACCAAAGTAAACTATTACATGCATAATTACATAGGTGGCTACTACACACATGACATTTCCACACACCAATAAAGTAAACTATATATTGCATGCATGATTAACTAGCATAAATGATCACCTGATCATCATCTACTTCTTGTGACGCTTGCTCTGCTTGTGGCTCGATCCGGGCTCGTCGATTTGGGTAACGAGGCACTTCCTCATATCAACGATCCACCTGTGCATCTCGTAGCATGTGTACACACTCTTGGCCGCGAACCTGAGGTGAGGATCATCCAGTTGCCGCATCCAGGCCTTGTGTCGGTGTTGGCTAAGGCGAGTGTCGGTGTCAAAACCGGTGGACCTCGGGTAGGGGATCCCGAACTGTGCATCTAAGGTCGATGGTAATAGGAGACGGGGGACATGATGTTTACCCAGGTTCGGGCGCTCTTGATGGAGGTAATACCCTACTTCCTGCTTGATTGATCTTGATGAATATGAGGATTACAAGAGTTGATCTACCACAAGATCGTAATGGCTAAACCCTAGATGTCTAGCATGTATGATTATGATTGCCTCTACAGACTAAACCCTCCGGTTTATATAGACACCGGAGGGGCCTAGGGTTTGTACAGAGTCGGTTTACAAAGGAAGGAATCTAGATATCCGAACGCCAGGCTTGCCATCCACACAAAGGAGAGTCCCATCCGGACACGGGAGGAAGTCTTCTATCTTGTATCTTCATGGCCTAACAGTCCGGCCCATGTCACACAGGCCGGACGCCCGAGGACCCCTTAATCCAGGACTCCCTCAGTAGCCCCCGAACCAGGCTTCAATGACGATGTGTCCGGCGCGCTGATAGTCTTCGGCATTGCGAGGCGGGTTCTTCCTCCGAACACTTCTAAGCATCTGATCCGAAGAGTCATACTCGGCTTTCCATTTAATGTCTTACCCGTTGGCTTATGTGCCTCCACCGCTTCAGCTTCCACGTGTTGAGCGAACACAAAAGGTTAGAGTACTTTTTGCACATAACCCCCTGGCCATGTAAGAAGGGCGTCTATTAAAGGGACTAGATCCCAGATCCCATTCCACATCGAGGGGAAAATCCTTAGAGCTTGCTGCGAGAAACCATTCCAGCATGGCTAGCATTCCCAGTTCTTCCTCCCGCCCCCATGGCTTCGAAAAAGGCGATTGGGGGAAATGCTCAGTATCCCACGGCCAGCTAAGTAAGCTTCAAGCGCAGGGATTCCCCCCTCCCGCGGATCTAGTCCCAGTCCGGGCAGGATTAACCTCTTTTACAGGTGATGCCCTGGTGGAAAATTTCCCCAATCCATCTAGGGGGAGTGAGTGTGCTTTATATCCTTCTTAATAAGAGGCGTCGGGTTCCCAGCCCACCCTTTCCTCTGAGGTCTTCTGGAGTACTACGGCCTCCAACTGCACAATCTTACTCCGGGCTCCATTCTGCACATCACGGGCTACGTTGCTCTTTGCAAGCTATTCCTGGGCTGCGAGGCCCACTTCGAGCTATGGAGGAAACTGTTCTGCCCCGTCCCTCGCTCCCAAAAGGGATCAATATTTGAGGTGGGCGGCGCCGAAATATGGCGCATAGCCGGGACCGGATACTTATCCGGCACACCGAAGAAGGCGTCCGAAGAGTGGCCCTCAGAGTGGTTCTATATTGAGGACGTCGCTCTCCCTGACCCAGTCCGAATGGGCCTTCCCGAATTTACCAGTGCTCCATTAAAGAAACGCCACAGCTGGCGCCCTCGGAGCCTCGAGGAGGAAGATAGTGCGGAAGTCCAACAATTAATGGGCAAGATAAGGACACTCGCCCAGTCCGGATTATCAATAATTGAGGTAATGGCCACTTCCATAGCGCGAGGTGTTCAACCGCTCCAATTCAGGGGGCTTCCCATGTGTCACTACAATGGGGAAGACGACGCCTCGCGTTGTGGACGAAAGGGTCCGGATTCCCTTACCGCCCTGGCAGCAATATTGGCCGATCTTTTTAAAGGGGAGAAAGAGGAGTTCACTCGTTTTACGCTCCGGGAAGGATTTTCTATGTACAATCGTCCTAGCTGGCTGAGTTTTAATCCCACCACTCTATTCAATCCTCTCCCTGAGTCATGTTCAATTGACATTAACCCGGCCATTTGCAACAGGAATGGCGGAAGGTTATAGCGGGGATCTATAGCCCCGCTCCACAGCCGGAGAACCGTAACCGGGACCTTGACCCCGGATACGTAGAGGATCCGGACATATTTGTAGATCTTGAGGAGGGAGTATTCTACCAGACGAGCTATGATGGCACAGTAGTGCCCATCGTGGCCAACTATCCTGGCCTCCTTCCTGCCTCACATGTAAGTAATCCGGAGACATCTCCTCCGAAAGAGCTTCCTAACTGTACCTCACCCACCGCACTGTCTCGTGCTCAAAAGGGGAGGATCTTGGTGTGCCGTGCTACACCAGAGGCGTCTCGTAAGAGAGCGGCGCCCACGCCGGACAAGTCGTCGAAGAGGAAGGCAGACGATAACACGGCCGAACCTTCATCGAAGAGGTATGGCTTTTTAAATATGCCTCCTGGTCGTCACATCGAACTGTGACATCATCTGCTGCATCTTATCAAGAAGAGCGTTCGCCGGACTATGTCCGGGGATCCCGCCGGTCGCGCCTCCACCAGTCAGGTTCCAGACCCTTCCCTAAGGAAGGGGGCCGATACGGGAGTGACGCCGGATTGTCCTTCTGCAGAGGATTCAGACGATATGTCCATCAGGAACTCTGAAGTGGAGAGCGCCATGAATCATCGGCGCCGAAGGGCCGCTCTTCGCGACCCCGGTTTTACAAAAGAGGCATTTAATGCCTTCAGTTCGGCTGATGCATACATCCGAGCTGCTCTGGACGGGCTTACCAGAGCTACGGACCAGCATTTGAAAGATATGTGGGTAAGTACGCATTGTACAGACTTTGTAGTCATATACCAGTAGCCCCCGAGACTTGAAGCAGTTGATACAACTGATTTAAGGATCATTGTATGATCAGGCACTTACAGAGAAGAACAACATGTTGTCTCAAGAGCTGGAAAAGTGTCAGACCCGGCTGGTTGTAGTTACCGCCGAACTGGAGAAATCCAAGAAGGCAACGCCTGGTAATGTTCCCCTCCATCCAGAAAAATGTAATCATATACCAGTAATGTTAATACTGTTGCATTTCCGATAACAGGATCAGCAGATCAACTAGAAGGGGAACTGAAAGTCGCACAGGCGGGCGAACAAGAGGCCAAAAGGCAACTGGCCGCAGGCGAACGTGTGCTGACATGGGTCAGAGATGAAAAGAACAAGCTGCAGGATTCCAATACTCTACTGGGTGAAGAACTAAAAGATGTGCGAGCCCAGCTAGCTAACGCCGTCAAGGAGAATAGGAGGCTATGAGGCGGCATATTCAGTATGCTGTTGAACTTACCTTCATGCAATTCAGTGAAGAAATGATCTAATAGATTTATGCCTGCAGGTATGCTGATTGGCCGTCCCGAAGAGGAAATGTCCGGTGTCGGTGTCAAAACCGGCGAATCTCAGGTAGGGGGTCCCGAACTGTGCATCTAAGGCGGATGGTAACAGGAGGTGGGGGACACGATGTTTACCTAGGTTCGGGCCCTCTCAATGGAGGTAATACCCTACTTCCTACTTGATTGATCTTGATGATATGAGTATTACAAGAGTTGATCTACCACGAGATCGTAGAGGCTAAACCCTAGAAGCTAGCCTATGGTGGCTAGGGTTACACAGAGTCGGTTACAAGGTAGGAGATCTACATATCTGTATTGCCAAGCTTGCCTTCCACGCCAAGGAGAGTCCCATCCGGACACGGGACGAAGTCTTCAACCTTGTATCTTCATAGTCCAATAGTCCGTCCAAAGGATATAGTCCGGCTGTCCGAGGACCCCCTAATCCAGGACTCCCTCAGTAGCCCCTGAACCAGGCTTCAATGACGATGAGTCCGGCGCGTAGATTGTCTTCGGCATTGCAAGGCGGGTTCCTCCTCCGAATACTCCATAGAAGATTTTGAACACAAGGATAGTGTCCGGCTCTGCAAAACAAATTCCACGTACCACCGTAGAGAGAATGATATTTCCACAAATCTAATCTGCTGACGCATTTTGCAGCATGACATCACACCACGGCCCGGTCATTATTCAAACTGTTTTTCACAACCAGCCACTGCACATATTGCGAGGCGGTTTCCTTGGCACGTCTTGTCGAAGCAGAGATCGTGTCCCCTTATCACGGGATTCTCATCAATACGGGTATGGGTAACCCAACCGCGCCATCAATTACGGTGCTTGGGGAATAAGCAGTTTTACCAGGCAAGTGGGGAGGCGCAGAATCCCTGCTGCCTTTATAAGGGGATAATGACTCCCTTTCGCACCCACGCTCTCTACTTCCCGATTCATTCCCCTCCGCCCAAGCTCCAGCGCCCAAGCGTTCATCTTCTCTGCCCACAAAAGGCCTTCCGAAGATGTCCGGATCCGGAGCGGGAGGCAAATGGATGGCCTCTACCATCCGAGAGAAGGATATCAAAAAGCTTCGGGAGGCCGGGTACCTGGCCAAGAAAATCAGCCACCGACTCCCGACGGCGGGACAGATCGTCCCTACTCCGGAACCCCACGAGAGGGTTGTATTCCTCCCTCACTTTGTCTGCGGGCTAGAGTTTCCCCTCCACCCGTTCGTTAGCGGTATCATGTATTACTATGGGATCGATCTTCACGATCTGTCCCCTAATTCCTTTCTCAACATCTCGACATTCATTGTCGTGTGCGAGGCTTTTCTCCGCATCTCGCGGCACTTCGGTTTATGGCTGAAGATTTTTAATGTGAAGCCCAAGGTGGTGGGCGGCGAGCACGCCGAGTGCGGGGGCACTATGGTGAGCAAGACGCCCAACGTCATATGGCCAACGGGAACCTTTAATGATTCTGTCAAGGAGTGGCAACAGCAATGGTTTTATATTACTGAGCCGCGCGGCACAGAATGGGCCGCCTCCCCCGAGTTTCGATCCGGTGCCCCCCTGCGGCTTACATCCTGGGTCAAGAAAGGCCTGGACTGGTCCTCGTCCGACAGTATCGGTGCTCCAGACGCGCATTAAAGATATGGGAGACAAGGACATTGAACTTGTCAATGTGGTCCAGGTGATGCTAGTTCGCCGGATCCTGCCTTGTCAGCACCGGACTTGCAATTTATGGGAATTCGATTCGGCCAGGCACCGAACCTTGCGAGAGCTTTTCAGCTCTTCACACAAGGACATCTGGAAGGTGCTTTTCAAGTCCAGCAAATCATGGCCGGACTCCGCCGAGGACCGCGTGTACCAACTGTCCCGCCCTGAAAGTTCGGTGAGTCATCAAACTTTTTACCAGCGTAATCCAAAGGAAGCGCTTAGCGTGTTTTATACAACTCTCCCAGGGCTGGATGAAGAAGGCGGAGCGGATCCATTGTCCGGCCCCGCTGCCTGAAGAACCGGCCATCCCACATCTGATGAAGATGCTGGTCCCGGCGCCTTACAAGGTGCCGAAGAAGATGGTCGGGAAGGAGGCCAAAAAGACCCGGGGCGGCCTTCGTCGCCGCGGCACTTCGGACAGAATGTCTGAAGGCTCTGATGCCCATTCCGCCTCCGAAGAGGACGAGGAGGAGGAGGAAGATGAATCCCCTGCAGGGGGAAGAAAGAAGAGGACGGCCTACATACACTTGGAGGCCGAGCTGCCCAAAAGGGGAAAGGCTCCTCTTCCGGAGGAGTCCGCTGCCGCCGCCGACAGCGGCCCGGCATGGGATCCCAGGGCCCAGCTCCTGGTGAACTCGTAAGTATATAAAATCCGAGTACGTTTTAGGCGTCCAGACTCATCATGGCATAGTGTTTTAACCTAAGCCATATTTTTTGTAGTCCGGCAAGGTCCCGTACCAAACAATCCTCATCAGAGGATTCACTGAGCTCAGATGCTATGGAGAGCGGGACGCCCCCAAAGGCCCCATCCTCCAAACAGGTGCATAACACCGAGGCTTCGTCCCAGAAGGACCCCGGCGAAGGAGGAGAGAAAAAGACCGTGAAGGCGGCGCCTGGAGGTCAAACCTCAGGGGCCGAACACATGGGGGAAAAGATTCCCATGGGAGCTGACGGCGGGGGCCATCCTAAGTTCGGCTCCCAGCCGGATGCGATTTCGGAGACCTATACGGCTCCAGAATCAAGCAGGCAGCCTCCCTCGGCTAGAGGGGGCGTGCCTGTTCCATCGGCAACCTCTGTCCAACCAGAGGTGTCAGATGCTTTGTTGGTGGCGCTGAAGAGCACCTCCATCGTTAATGAACACCGTGCCCTTATGGGTGCGGTGATTGAGAAGATTCAGTCAGCTGAGAGTGGACTGAACGAAGCCTGTATCAGCCTTATAAGAGGCTTTGAGGTATGTTTTATGAGTTTTTGAAGAGTGTCATAGTATAGATAGTAGCCCCTGATACACTGTTCGGTGAAAGAAAGAACCGGACAGAGGATCGAATTTATGTTCGTAGGAAGACTCATTGAATGACATCTAGTTCTCTTTTGTTATAAGCAGGCGTCTGTAGCGGCTGCTGCTTCTCATACTGCGGAGATCTCCAGGCTGAATCAAAGTCTGGAGCGGGCCAAAGAAGAACTTGGCCAATTGGAAATGCAGTTGAGAGATAAACAAGGTATGCACAAGTCTTGTTCACGTTTATTGCGAATGAATTTTCAGTATGAACTAAGCTTCATGATTTGCGCTAGGGATTGTGACCGAAGTCGAAGCCCTTAAGAAGGCTGTGGCCGAGGCCGAGAAAAGGGCAGCCACAGAGCAGGCTCTTCGTGAGAAGCACGAGGCCAGGGTTATTAAAGCTGAGCAGGAGCTGCAAGAGGCCGTGAAGAAGTGCGAGACCTTGGAGCAGAGTTTAACGGAGAAAGAATCCGAACTCACCCAGGCGCATCAGGCCACGAGCGATGCCCGGGGGAAACCCAAAGCGCCCTGCAGGGGATCCAAGAGGCGAGAAAGATCACGGCGGGTAAGGCTTTTTCCATGTAAAGCAAGTATTTGAGGGGAAAACTATGTTTCTAATTTTGATTCCGGATTTCTCAGGGATATTTGCCGAGCTACCCCGCAGCATATCAGATGCCGCCCAATTCTACCGAGCCAAAGAAAGGAACACTGCAGATAAGCTCTTCTGGTCGCAGTATTTGGCACCGAATTATCCGGTGCCCTTTGCCGATCAACTGAAACAGCTGATCGAACTGCATAAGGCGGCGGAACTAGCCATGAAAGATTTGGTTATCCGGCTATGGCCTGCCGAGCCGATTCCAAGCAGCTACTTCGGGCTCGTGAAGCGGCTTGTAAGCACTTGCCCTCGACTTGACTTCATCAAGCGGTCGATCTGTATAGAAGGTGCGCGAATGGCCTTCGCCCGTGCAAAGGTGCACTGGGGGAAGATGGATGCTGAGAAGCTGATGACCGAAGGGCCGCCAGAGGGAAAGGAGCACCGCAAGCCCGAATTATATTATGAGAGTGTCCTGAAAGGATCCTACCTTACAGCGGAGCTATGCACCAAGGAAATTATATTTCCATGAATGCCAATCATGTTGTCCTTTGTAATGTTTGAACAAGGTCATTTATTTGTTGCCTGTTATATAAAAGTTTACCCTCCTGTGCGGCCGTTTTATATGTTAAACCTGAGAGTTGGCCAGTCGTCGACTTCTACCCCCACGTAAGAAGTACGAGGGTGTTCGGGATAAACCTGAGCACTCTTTATCCCAGTTTTGGGAACTTTGAAGGAGGTGCTCAGCACAACGAACCAGGCAATCGGACTATAGGGCTTTATCACTCTCACTTAGCATAGGAGCTTTAGTATGGTAGGCGCAGCCCCTGGTGTTCGGAAGACCATACTAGGGGCTCTATAAGCACCTGGTCGGAGAAAAAACCGATCCATCGCACGCTGCATTGGTTATGGCATCATGCGGGAGAAATCCTTAAAGATTTTGTGACCTCTCGAACAGCTGACCAGCTCTCGCCATATCACGACAGTCAGTTTTCGGCTTTCTCTACTGAGGTGCTCGTCTGGAAAAACCGGGACACAATCGCAGTAGTTCTCCCAGTGCTACCTTAGCCGATATAGCGGAACGTAAGGTACCAAAACATGGGAGCCGGGCAAACCCAACTATTGACCCAAGACATGATTCGGAGCTGATGCATATAATGCTATAGGTTCGGGGTGGCGAACTTCCATGAAGGTGTTCGGACTTTATTGCCGTGTTATGGGTAAAACGAAGCCCCTGGCATATTTTAAGGCATATCGCTGTGTACGGATGCCACTTGACAAAAGAATTTCAATAAGAAATAATAGCAGGTAAACGTCATATAAATCCACATGTTGTATTTGAATAGTACGTCTATGCGTATGGGTACAAGTAATGTGATGAAAAAAGGAATATGATTGCGGAACCTGCTGAGACCAGGGGGGAAGAGGCTGAGTGCGGATCCGTAATATAGCCGGATGGTCATTGCGGGGAATGTCTAAGGATTCCCTTGCGCGTTCAAGCTGCCTCCGTATAGCCCGTCCTGGTCGGCGCGAAGGTGAACCTGTGAAGGAAATGTTAGAAATATTTGCGTGCCGGAGAGCGGTTGAGCCGCTGAATGCGGCCTGTCCTGGCCTTCGCCGGAGTGTTTAATTGAGCTCTGGACGAGCCGGGCTATCCTTCCACTAAGTAGTTCATAGTCCCTTGACGGTGTCCGGGAGCCTGGACGTCGACTCGAGGTTCGGCTGCAAGGTGCTGCAAGGTGCTTCTGTTGCTAAGGCAGTGGTGTATTTGCTGGTGCCGAGGGAAGGTTTGGCCTTGCCATTAACCGTGAAGACGCCGCGTGGACCGGGCATCTTGAGCTTACGGTAGGCGTAATGTGGCACCGCGTTGAATCGAGCGAACGCGGTTCATCCGAGCAGTGCCTGATAATCACTGCGGAAAGGGACGATTTCGAAGATTAACTCTTCGGTACGGTAATTTTCTGGTGATCCGAAGACTACCTCAAGGGCGATGGAGCCTGTACAGCTGGCTTCCATGCCTGGTATAATCCCTCTGAAAGTGGCTTTAGTGGGTTTGATCGCCGAATGATCGATGCCCATCTTGCGCACTGTGTCCTGGTAAAGCAGATTTAGACTGTTGCCTCCGTCCATAAGGACTCGAGTGAGGTGGAACCCGTCTATTATTGGGTCGAGGACTAGTGCGGCTGGATTGCCCTGATTGGCGTTAACCGGACGACCCGTGCAGTTGAAGGTGACCGGCCCTAGTTTATATTGTGGGACGACTAGTTCCGTTAAGTCGGCATCCCTAAGGGTGTGTATCTGGTCCGAGTTGGTAATTTGGGTGGTATTTACCACATTCACCAATTGAATATGCGGGGGAAATTTCTTTTGCCCTCCTGTGTTCGGTGATCTAGGCTCTTTGTCGCCATCATCGCTTTGAGGCCCCCCTTCTCCGTCTTTGGCGCCTGCCCTGCCGGCTTGTTTGAAGGCCCAACATTCTCTGTTGGTATGGGTGGCTGGCGTTCCTGGGGTGCCATGAATTTGGCATTGGCGATCGAGTATGCGGTCCAGACTGGATGGACCCGGAATGTTATTTTTGGGCGGCCCTTTCCACTGACCGGACTTTGAGCCCTGAACCCGGCATTAACTGCCGTATTTTCGGTGTTTTCACCATATTTGCGGCGCTTGTGTTTGTTGCGTCGTGGTTTGCCGTTGCTATCCCTGGCTTCTGATATGCCAGGTTTGCTTGCTGTATTGGTACTACGAGCCAACCAGCTATCTTCGCCCACGCAAAAGCGGGTCGTAAGTGTCGTGAGGGCTGCCATTGATTTTGGCTTCTCTTGGCCGAGGTGCCGGGCGAGCCATTCGTCGCGGATATTATGCTTAAATGCCGCTAAGGCCTCTGCATCCGGACAGTCGACAATTTGGTTCTTCTTAGTTAGGAAGCGGGTCCAGAATTTCCTGGCCGATTCCGCTGGCTCCTGAGTTATATGACTTAAATCGTCAGCGTCCAGCGGTCGCACATAAGTGCCCTGGAAATTGTCCAGGAATGCATCTGCCAGGCTCTCCCAACTTCTGATGGAGTTTGCCGGCAAGCTATTGAGCCAATGCCGAGCCGGCCCTTTGAGTTTTAGCGGGAGATACTTGATGGCATGTAAATCATCCCCGCGGGCCATGTGAATGTGGAGGAAGAAGTCTTCTATTCATACCGCGGGGTCTGTAGTACCATCATATGATTCAATGTTTACGGGTTTAAACCCTTCTGGGAATTCGTGATCCATTACTTCATCAGTGAAGCATAGGGGGTGTGCAGCGCCTCTGTGCCGGGCTATATCACGACGCAGTTCATACGAGTCTTGTTTGCTGTATTCGGCATGGCCGGATTTGCTTTTAGCATATCCGGTGTGACGGTCATCGTCCCGTGTTGGGGCGCGCCCCCGTGATCCGTAGATCGATCTTGCATGTTTTGCTTTGTTTCCCAATACGTCTTGCGGGTTCCGCGTGTTACACCGGGCCTTGTTATTTTTGTTTGAATGGCGGCGGGGTGCGGGCTGTACTTCGGGCTGATAAGCCTCTCTGTCTCGGCCACGAGGTGGCCGATCAGCCGCATCATACGCTGGTGATGTAGGTTTCAATGCTTCCTCCTCGAGTTGGGGTAGCAACCTGCGCTTTGGGTAACTGTTGGTTGGTCGCCCAAGTTCGTATTCCTCGGCTGCCAGGACTTCAGTCCATCTATCCGCTAGCAGATCTTGGTCAGCTCGAAGCTGTTGTTGCTTTTTCTTCAGGCTGTTTGCTGTGGCTATAAGCCGGCGCTTGAAGCGCACCTGCTCGACGGGATCCTCAGGCACGATAAATTCTTCGTCGCCGAGGCTCACTTCGTCTTCGGAGAGAGGCATGTAATTGTCATCCTCTGATTCTCCATTTGCTGCCTGTTCCGGAGGGCTAGCTTGTTCATCCTCCCGCTCGAGGTCTGGCTGGAGGGGATTATCGTCGTCTTCGGCACTATCCGGAGCGTTATTGTCTCTTGTGCCGACATCGCTGCTTTTGCTATGGCGAGACTTAGAGCGGCGCCGCTGACACCGGTGCTTGGATTGCTTCTTGGAGGGATTATCCTCCGTTGTCTTATCGCCATCCCCCTCTTTGGGGGTGTCCACCATGTATATGTCATACGATGAGGTGGCAGTCCAGCGCCCTGTGGGCGGTGGTTCTTGTTCGTCTCCTGCATCATTGTCCATGCCGTCGATGTCTTCGGAGCCGAAGTCGAGCATGTCGGTTAAGTCATCGACAGTGGCTACTAAGTGGGTGGTGGGTGGGGAGCGAATTTCTTCGTCGTCCGCATCCCATTCTAGCCGGACATAGTTCGGCCAAGGGTCTCCTGACAGGGAGAGAGATTTCAACGAGTTTAGCACGTCGCCAAAAGGCAAGTGCTGGAAGATGTCCGCGGAGGTAAACTCCACGATCGGTGCCCAATCGGATTCGATGGGCACGGACGCAGGCGACTCGGAGTCAATAGCCGAGGACGAATCCAACGGTTCGGCAACACGGGTCTCGTAGGAGGTGAAGTCAGTATTCGGCTCTATCACCGCTGAGTGTGCGGCCTCCGTGGCGGGGTCCATCCACCCGTCCTCAGATGGCGCAATTTGTTCCGGATTGAGGGCCGGAGTAGTTGCAGGTGCGATCTCCCGCACACTGTCCGACAGCAGAGCTAAATCATGCTCGTCTTGATTGTGCGGCGCACCTGACATGGGCTCGAATCCGTCGAAGATCAAGTCTCCGCGGATGTCGGCAGTATAGTTCAAGTTTCCAAACCTGACCTGATGGCCAGGGGCGTAGCTCTCGATCTGCTCCAGATGGCCAAGCGAGTTGGCCCGCAGTACGAAGCCGCCGAATACGAAGATTTGTCCAGGGAGGAAAACCTCACCCTGGATCACATCGTTGCCGATGATCGAAGGAGCCATCAAGCCTTATGGTGACGACACAGTGAAACTCTCAATGAAAGCACCAATGTCGGTGTCAAAACCAGCGGATCTCGGGTAGGGGGTCCCGAACTGTGCGTCTAAGGCGGATGGTAACAGGAGGCGGGGGACACGATGTTTACCCAGGTTCGGGCCCTCTCGATGGAGGTAATACCCTACTTCCTGCTTGATTGATCTTGATGATATGAGTATTACAAGAGTTGATCTACCACGAGATCGTAGATGCTAAACCCTAGAAGCTAGCATATGGTATGATTGTTGTTGTCCTACGGACTAAACCCTCCGGTTTATATAGACACCGGAGGGGGCTAGGGTTACACAGAGTCGGTTACAAGGGAGGAGATCTACATATCTGTATTGCCAAGCTTGCCTTCCACGCCAAGGAGAGTCCCATCCGGACACGGGACGAAGTCTTCAACCTTGTATCTTCATAGTCCAACAGTCCGGCCAAAGGATATAGTCCGGCTGTCCGAGGACCCCCTAATCCAGGACTCCCTCATCCGGCTCTCAAGGCGACCTGCTGCAAGAGCTGTCCCAACTGCACGAGCGAGCTCGGCAAGCTATGCAGAGCGTTGCCAAAGCTTTGTGGCCATCCGCCTCTCCTCCAGGAAGTATGGAGGAGCTTGTGAAGCTATTCTAGGGAGCTCGGCGGCGCTTCCGATTATGGAAGGTATCGGCCTGCCGAGAAGGCGCGCGAGAGGCTGGGGCCATGGTAAAAACACTGTACACCAAGCTTGATCCGAATCATATGGCCCGGGTTGGACCTCGGGGTCAGATGGAAAAGAAATTCCAGTTAGTTTGGTATATGACCAAGTAAAGATAGCCGCCAACTATTCCCAACAGGATTGTAAGCTAGATAGCCTGTTAGATGGCATAGAGGAAGAAGTTTTTGAGTCCAAGTGACTATGTACTTCAATGGACAAATTTGTCCCTAGCCGGATTGTAAAACGGTTGTCATGGCAGACCTTTTCGCTTCGACCTCTGGACCCGAAGGTGCGGAGTGTTTCCGAATACCAGAGCGGCAATACAGGCCAGGGTATGTGTGGAAACCAGGCGTAGAGGTCATAGTTGCTTAAACAGACTAGTTGTATCCAACTAGCTATGTTATATTACATGTTGATTGTAAGAAACATCTTCCAGGGAGAATAGTTCCGTTAAGGGTTCCTTTCCCTGGGCGGACACGCGTTAGTATGCATGTCCGAACTTTGATTGAAAAATCGCAGTATACATAACATCTGGGGGTTCATAGTGTGATGAAGGTAAAACGTCTTTAGTCCGCCGACTGAATATTCCCTTAAGAATGCTAGCTTTCGGCTTCACCCAGTCTGAGGTACAAGTCCGGATGAGCCGGCTGTAACAATCGCAGAGGTGCTCCCTTTATGCCCTAGCCGAACAAACGGGAACGTAGGGCATAAGCACAGGAGCCAGGCAACCCAGCTCGGCAAAAAATTAAGTCATAACGATGCATATAATGGCGAAGAAAAGGTACATATGCGGAAGAGGACACATATGTGTTGAGCTTGATGGTCGGAAAATAATAATAAGCTTCTGTAAAAGAAGCCCCCATGTATTATGAGTGTATACATTTAAGGATGTGTATGTAATAGCTGTGCAACTTAGCCGCACAAGAGCTTAAAGCTATATATAAAAAAATTAAAGAGAGGAAAAAATGGAGACAAAGGGAGAAGAAAACGAACAAAGAGTCCGGCTCTAGGCGTAGAATCTTCGGAGTCTGGCGGCGTTCCACGGGTTCGGCTGTAGGCGATTGTCCGATGAATCACGCAGGCGGTATGCTCCTCCAGTGAGAACTTCATCTATGATGAAGGGACCATCCCACTTGGGCTTGAGTTTGTACTTTTTCTTTCCTGGCAAGCGTAGAACGAGTTCACCAACATTATAAGTCTTGGCCCGCACCTCTCTGCTTTGATATCTGTGAGCCTGTTGTTGATAGAATGCAGAACGGGCTTTTGCAACGTCGCGCTCCTCCTCCAAGGCATCTAGACTGTCCTGCCGATCCAACTCAGCTTCTCTCTCATCATACATCCGCACTCGCGGTGAGTCATGAATAATGTCGCAGGGCAAAACGGCCTCTGCGCCGTACACCATGAAGAATGGTGTGTATCCGGTAGTGCGATTGGGCGTGGTTCGCAGCCCCCAGAGTACGGAGTCGAGCTCCTCAACCCAGTGTTTGTATGATTCCTTCAACGACCGCACTAGTCTAGGCTTAATGCCGCCCATAATAAGACCATTAGCTCATTCGACTTGACCATTTGTTTGTGGATGATAGACCGAGGCGTAATCGAGCTTAATGCCCAATTTAGCACACCAAGTTTTCACTTCATCGGCTATGAAATTGGAGCCATTATCGGTGATGATGTTGTGCGGGACACCATAACGGTGCACGACACCGGATATAAAGTCTATCACCGGTCCGGCTTCAGCCGTTTTCACTGGTTTGGTCTCTATCCATTTGGTGAATTTATCTACCATGACTAGCAGATATTTTTTCTTATGGCTTCCTCCTTTAAGGGGTCCGACCATATGAAGCCCCCAGACCGCAAAAGGCCAAGTAATGGGGATTGTTTGTAAAGTAGTAGGCGGCATTGGCTTTGATTGGCGAAGAGCTGGCATCCGACACAATGTTGGACCAGGTCCCGTGCATCTGCTCGGGCCGTCGGCCAAAAGAAACTTGTACGGAAAGCCTTACTTACAAGGGCCCGAGCTGCGGCATGGTGACCGCCGAGGCCAGCATGGATTTTGGCTAGGAGCTGTCGCCCCTCTTCTTCGGAGATACACCTTTGAAGGACTCCGGTAGCACTTTTCTTGTAGAGCTCTCCGTCATGGACCTTGTAGGCTTTCGAGCGCCGAACAATGCAGCGAGCCTCATTCTGGTCCTCAGGGAGCTCTCGCCTATTAAGGTAGGCCAAGAAGGGTTCGGTCCATGGGGCAATTACTGCCATTATTAGATGGGCCAATGATGTTATTTTGGTGGCTAAGCCCCCGATGATATTGGTATTGTGTTTGGAATCTGCGAGTATAATCGGATCCGGGCTAGTGTTGCTGCTCTCATCCTGCCACACCACGGATGGCTTGAAGAGCCTTTCCAAAAAGATGTTAGGCGGGACGGGGTCACGCTTGGCGCCCATGCGAGCAAGGACATCCGCTGCTTGATTGCTTTCCCGAGCCACATGATGAAACTCGAGTCCCTCGAACCGAGCTGATATTTTGAGTATGGCGTTACGATAGGCCGCCATCTTCGGGTCTTTGGCGTCGAAGTCTCCATTTATTTGGGATATTGTGAGATTCGAATCCCCGCGCACCTCCAGGCGTTGTATGCACATGGAGGCAGCCATCCAAAGACCGTGCAATAAGGCCTCGTATTCGGCTGCATTGTTGGAGTCTATGTATAATATTTGGAGTACGTACTGGACTGTGTCACCAGTGGGGGACGTTAAGACAATGCTCGCTCTTAAGCCGGACAGCATTTTAGATCCATCGAAGTGCATGATCGAGTTGGAATATGTGCTGTACTCTTTAGGGAGTTCGGCCTCTGTCCATTCGGCGACGAAGTCGGCCAATACTTGGGATTTAATGGCTCGACGCGGTTTGTATGTTATGTCGAATGGAAGGAGCTCAATGGCCCACTTAGCAATCCGGACCGTAGCGTCGTGGTTGTTTATTATGTCATTGAGTGGTACTTCGGAAGCCCCCGTAATAGAGCACTCTTGGAAGTAGTGTCGTAGCTTCCGGGATGCCATGAAGACCGCATACGCTATCTTTTGGTAATGGGGATACCGGGATTTGCATGGTGTGAGGACAGTGGATACGTAGTATACCGGCTTCTGGAGTGGGAATTTGTGTCCGTCCGCCTTTCGCTCAACGACGAGCACCGCGCTCACCACCTGGTGTGTTGCGGAGATGTATAATAACATTGGTTCACCAACGTTTGGCGCGGCCAGGATTGGGTTGCTCGCTAAAAGAGCCTTTATTTCTTCCAGTCCAGCCGTTGCCGCATCCGTCCACTCGAAGTGGTCAGTGAGTCGGAGAAGGCGATAAAGTGGCAATGCTTTTTCTCCTAATCTGGAGATAAAGTGGCTTAAAGCCGCCACACATCCGGCTAGTTTTTGGACCTGTTTAAGATCTGTTGGTATAGCCAATTGTGACAAAGCCCGGATTTTGGCTGGATTTGTCTCAATTCCTCTATTGGAAACGATGAAGCCTAGCAGTTTTCCAGCGGGAACGCCGAAAACACACTTTTCTGGATTGAGCTTGATGTCATATGTGTGGAGGTTGTCTAATGTGAGACGTAGATCGTCTATTAATGACTCAACGCGCCTAGTCTTGATGACTACGTCACCTACATATGCTTCAACTGTCTTGCCGATTTGTTTCTCCAGGCATGTTTGAATCATGCGTTGGTAGGTGGCGCCGGCGTTTTTCAGCCCGAAGGGCATAGTGTTGAAGCAGAAAGGTCCGTATGGGTTAATGAATGCCGTTGCGCTTGATCAGACTCCCTTCATTTTGATTTGATGGTATCCGGAGTATGCGTCGAGGAAACATAGTGAGTCGTGTCCTACGGTGGCATTGATGATCTGATCGATGCGGGGGAGGGGGAAGGTATCTTAGGGCAGGCCTTGTTGAGGTCTTTGAAATCAACACAGAGGCGCCAGGATTTATCCTTCTTTGGTACCATCACCAGGTTTGCTAGCCAGTCTGGGTGTTTTATTTCTATGATGAATCCGGCCTCAATTAACTTGGCTAGCTCCTCCCCCATAGCTTGTCGTTTGGGTTCGGAAAAGCGCCGCAGTGTTTGCTTGACCGGCTTATATCCCTTCAATATATTGAGGCTGTGTTCGGCCAGCCTGCGTGGGATCCCTGGCATATCAGAAGGGTGCCAGGCGAATATGTCCCAGTTTTCGCATAGGAACGCTCGTAGTGTGGCGTCAACCGTTGGGTCCAGCTGCGCCCCGATGGAAGCTATCTTCTTGGGGTCCGTCGGGTGGACTTGAAATTTGACTATTTTGTTTGCTGGTTTGAAGGAGGTGGATTTGGGCCACTTATCAAGAATTACGTCATCCCTGTCCAC
This sequence comes from Aegilops tauschii subsp. strangulata, assembly GCF_002575655.3. Lineage (NCBI taxonomy): Eukaryota > Viridiplantae > Streptophyta > Magnoliopsida > Poales > Poaceae > Aegilops > Aegilops tauschii. Next base: position 128,521,841 of record NC_053036.3, on the reverse strand, counting down.
CGTGGAGCGTAATGCGGTTAACTCTTCGGACGCGAGGGCCTCGGACAGTGCCTCGAGGGCCAGGGATGCCGTTTTGTTTTCGGCGCAGAGGGCTATGTCCGGATCGCTGACGAGAGTGATAATACCGTTGGGCCCGGGCATCTTGAGCTTCATGTATCCGTAATGAGGTATAGCTTGGAAGCGTGTGAATGCATCTCGCCCCAACAGGGCGTGATATTTGGTGTTGAAAGGGGCCACTTGGAAGGTTAGCTCTTCGGACCGATAATTCTCCGGCGTGCCGAATACCACGTCGAGTGTGATTTTCCCCTCACATCGTGCTTCCCGGCTGGGAATAATCCCTTGGAAGGTTGTGTTACTTTGTTCGATGCGGTTCTTTTCTATTTCCATTTTGTTGAGTGTATCCTCGTAGATGAGGTTTAGTCCGCTGCCGCCGTCCCTGAGCACTTTAGTGAGCAGAAAGCCGTCCACAATTGGATTGAGGACCAGGGCGGCTGGTGCCCGGACTGACCGGAATTTTGGTTTGTCACTGGCATTGAATGTTATGGCTGTGTCGTTCCAGGGGTTTATTGCTGCGACTTGGCAGACTTCGGCGAGGTCGCGGAGTGCCGTCTTGCGCTGATTGTTTGAAGCAAAAGTCTCAAAGACCGTCAATACTCTGAGGTCGTCGTCATCCGGGGGACGTTGCTCTGAGGTGTTTTTGGTGAGGATATCCTCGCCGCTTTTGGCCACTTGCCAGAGTATCCAACATGCTCTAAGGTTGTGGGTTGGTTTGGTGTCCGGTGCCGTGTGTATTTTGCATGGCTTATCGAGCCATCCCTGCAGAACGGTTCCGTGTCCCGTAATGGGCTTAGTTTTCTTCAATATGGGGCCGGGTGCCGCGCGAGGGTGCACCCTTTTCGCCCGCCCGAAGGGTTGAGTGAAGACTGGTGGTTCCCAGCGAGCTGTCTGAGTTTTCCAGGCGCTCTCCATTGCGCAGTACTTCTGTACTATAGTCGCCAAGTCAGCAAAGTGGGATATGCAACGGCGGTTTATGGCATTGAGGATTCCTTTGTCCGTGCAATTGTTGCAGAATATTGAAACTGCGTCCTCGTCGCGGCAATCTTTAATCTTGTTTTTTACAAGGAGGAATCTGGCCCAAAAGTGATGGACTGTTTCCTGAGACTGCTGTCGAATGTGCATGAGGTCGCATATATCCGGAGGACCTGAATTACTTGGCGAATATTTCTCGTGGTGGGTGGGTGGCTTTAAATCCGATCCCTGACCCAATTTGGAGTCCGGTGTGTGAAAAGCTTCCGAGCTTATTAGTTCGGGCTCTGAGATGTTGAATGATTTTTCAGGCTCGATGCCCGATTTTATGTTCGGAGGACTGGGAGTGTCGTCCCGCAGACAGGTATCCGGCTCTTCGAGTTCGGAAATCCGAACATAACTCGTCCTCAATACCGGGGAACAGTTGTTATTTTGCTCCTCTACGACCGCTATCTGATGGGTGATCGGCGGAGATTTGATTTCTCTCTGATCTGGTTTAAGCCCAACTTGATCATAGTCTGTAGCGACCCCCAAGGCGGCGATGCGATCCAGGAGTTCGTTTAAAGACGACAACTCCGCCGGATCCATCTGTTTGGAGTATTCGGAGTCAATACGGAGACGATTTTTGATGACCTGGGAAGTCATCGTCGGTTTGACGGCCGAACGGGCGGTCATGGTAAAGCCGCCCAGCCGGAGGGCTTGGCCTGAGGCCAGGGCTCCTCCGGTGGTGATACTGTCCTTGATAAAAAGGCGAGCCATCAACCCTATCTTCGATGTCACAGCGGAACTCTCAATGAAAGCACCAATGTCGGTGTCAAAACCGGCGGATCTCGGGTAGGGGGTCCCGAACTGTGCATCTAAGGTCGATGGTAACAGGAGACGGGGACACGATGTTTACCCAGGTTTGGGCCCTCTTGATGGAGGTAATACCCTAGTTCCTGATTGATTGATCTTGATGAATATGAGGATTACAAGAGTTGATCTACCACGAGATCGTAATGGCTAAACCCTAGATGTCTAGCCTGTATGATTATGATTGCCTCTACGGAATAAACCCTCCGGTTTATATAGACACTGGAGGGGCCTAGGGTTTGTACAGAGTCGGTTTACAAAGGAAGGAATCTACATATCCGAACGCCAGGCTTGCCATCCACGCAAAGGAGAGTCCCATCTGGACACGGGAGGAAGTCTTCTATCTTGTATCTTCATGGCCTAACAGTCCGGCCCATGTCACACAGGCCGGACGCCCGAGGACCCCTTAATCCAGGACTCCCTCAGCGAGTTCGACCAGGGAGTCCTTCTTCGTGCTACCCCAGACCCTGTAGTGGTCACGAATTTCGAGAGGGTTCTTGCAGGCCAAGCCCGTAACACTTAGCGCTTTTACATCGTCGGTGGTTTCCACCGTGGTGAACTTGTACTCGGTGCTGTTGACAAACCTGTTGAAACTGTCACAAGGCTCTTTGGCCATGCAGTAGTGGTAGATGAGGACATGATGGCGCATGCACAGCTGGGCGATGACAACCTTCTGATCTATGCCAGGACGACCGACGGTGCACTGGAGGTCGATGCCGACCACCTTGTACTTGTCTCGAGCAAGCAATTGCTCAACGCTGTTGATGTAGTCGTCCACCACGGTCGGGTCGATCGTGTACACCACCGAGAGATCCGTCTCCCTTGCGTGGGTCTCCACTCTATGCTCATTGAACTCCATTGGAGCGCCGCTAGACATCCCCTCTCTATGTGTCGTCATGGGTGTGCTTGTTGTGTGGGGCGCGATCGAAAGGTTGAAGAGACTAAGGTTATAATGGCCGCAGGAATTAAAGGGGAAGCCGGACGGCCAGGAATATCAGCAGGCCCTGATGGCAGTTCTAATTTGCAGCGCATAACTCCATCGCGCCGCAAGTAACTGCATTGCATGGCAACGCGCGCGGCACAACTGCATGCATATGGGGCCCCCGACGTGATCGTGTGCATGCCCAACCGCTGGCAGAGCGCGCCCAAATTCAAACATTGCATCGGGATGCCCATGTATGGATTAGACAAAACATCCAATTACGTTATATAACAAATACCATTAATATTGCAAGGTTCAAATTCAAAGATTACAACGCCCAAATTCAAACATTGCAAACATCGTCATTTCTGAAAAGGGATCAGCCGCTAACAAGTCATGTATGGGTTTGACACAATGACTTCCAATTGCTTTGCCATATGCTCTTCCAATACGAAGTTTAGCTTTTTTGGAGCCTCTTCCATTCTGCAGTACCTGCCGGATTTGATCAACATACCATTCATCTTTCCTAATTAAATGCGTGTTCAACCTCAGTACCCTCAGCACCTTTGCTCAGGCAAGAAAGAACCTGGCAAGTGTAATCTCCGGTAAGGTCCCTCGGTAGGAGTTCAAAGTAATATTTGAGAGATGCAGATCCAGGCATTCGATTTGATTGTCGTTATAAACATTATCCACCTCCAGGCCTATTATTATCTGCAAAAGAAGAGAATGTGTTAGTGCCTACATGCAGTTTTGAACACTGCTACACGCCCATATGGTTTGCAGGATTTGTAAAATGCAACAACGTGCCATCTTTGATCTGACATGATTAACATGGGCATTTGTTTACAATCTAGAAACATGTAGCCTTCTTCACAAGAGGTTGGATTGGATGAAAAATTCCCTAAGAAAACTAGTATAGATGAATCCAAGGGAGAAATGCTTATGGATTGTAACCATATGAATCAAGCAACCAATATGGGGTGGGGGTGTATGTCCTGAAATGCTCCAAAATTCCTTCAGAAATCATAGTACATTGTCATTGTAAACTTGGGAAAAGGTGCAGGATTGTGTGTGTGGCGAGGATGGGGGCTGCGGCCGCTCGGCCACGCCATTAATACAGACCAGTGGGAGCGAGGTGGGCGGCGGTCCAAGGCTGTCTCGCTTCCCGGTGAGAACGACTACTTAATCTATGAATGAAATCTATGCTTAATTACTGAATTTTAGTTGCAAGAATTAGATAGTGCTATTGATTTTTAGCTGCATATTTTGACAAATCATAGTGGCTCTTGGCTTAGCGCCGAAGTATGGCCTTAATTTGCATACCGTAATCTAAACCGTTTGCATTGAAGAAATGCATAGATCTTGCGTTGAACAGCTTGCATGCTTCCCGGTGAGCCTGCGCACCGGACTGCGCTCGCACGCCTCCCGTTCAGTCAAGCAGCTGTCCGCACGACACCTCCTATAGCCATTAAAACCAAGACACGTGGGGCACATGAATGGTTAACAGAACGCACACGGTTTGAATTATACAAACGTTTGAGATATTAAAGTGGCAGCTATTTTTTCAAAATGCCTTTGTTGGCTGTTATTCGAGTGCGCCTTCTCTCAAAATGGACACGAAAAATACCACAACATGTCGGGTGCCGCTCCATGATACCATGCCAAGTTTCATTAATTTCAGACGAGTTTTGTATTTACTAGAATTTAAAAACCAGGTATCTCAACGTTTTGCCGGAATTCAACAGTGCCCTGGTGTTTGAAATTCATTCTCATTTATTTCATGGGACCTAAGCATGCACCCAAGGACACAGATTTGATTTTTCAACCAATTTATATGGACTGGAGCATGTGCATGTATTTCAAATTTGAATTGTGCACATAAAATGCCTAGAAAACCCAATTAATTTATAAAAAGTCCAAACGAACGCCGAAAAATTCCAAAACTTAACACAACACTCTTGTTGTTCTATGTTGACACTAGAAAATTTTTGAAAGCAATAAGAGGCAACGGATATCCTTTTGTCCCCAAAGGTGGCATGTTCTGTACCGAAACCATCAGGCTTGTTGTGAGAAGCTTATACCCAAACCTGCCCCAAATGGGACAATTTTTTTACCACGGTATGTTTATGCCGCTCCATGATACCATGCCAAGTTTCATGAAATTCAAACCTGTTTTGGATTTACTAGAATTTAAAAACCAGATATCTCAACATTTTGCCGGCAATCAACAGTCCCCTGGTGTTTGAAATTCATTCCCATTTCTTGCATGGGACCTAAGCATGCACCCAAGGACACAGATTTCATTTTTCAACCAATTTATATGCACTAGAGCATGTGCATGTATTTCAAATTTGAATTATGCACATAAAATGCCTAGAAAACCCAGTTAATGTATAAAAATGTCCAAACGAACCCCGAAAAATTCCAAAACTTAACACAACACTCCTGTTGTCCTATGTTGACACTAGAAATTTTTTGACATCAATAAGAGGCAACGGATATCGTTTCATCCCCAAAGGTGACACGTTCCGCACCGAAACCATTAGGCTTGTTGTGAGAAGCTCTGGTTTGTGAGAAGCTTACCTGCCCCAAATGGGACAATTTTTTTACCACGACATGTTGATGCCGCTCCATGATACCATGCCAAGTTTCATGAATTTCAGACGAGTTTTGGATTTACTAGAATTTAAAAACCAAGTATCTCAACGTTTTGCCGGCAATCAACAGTGCCCTGGTGTTTGAAATTCATTCCCATTTCTTGCATGGGACCTAAGGATGCACCCAAGGACACAGATTTGATTTTTCAACCAATTTATATGCACTGGAGCATGTCCATGTATTTCAAATTTGAATTATGCACATAAAATGCCTAGAAAACCCAGTTAATGTATAAAAATGCCCAAACGAACCCCAAAAAATTTCCAAAACTTAACACAACACTCCTGTTGTTCTATGTTGACACTAGAAATTTTTTGAAAGAAATAAGAGGCAACGGATATTGTTTCGTCCCCAAAGTTGGCACATTCCATACCGAAACCATCAGGCTTGTTGTGAGAAGCTCTGGTTTGTGAGAAGCTTATACCCAAACCTGCCCAAATGGGACAATTTTTTTACCACGGCATGTTGATGCCGCTTCATGATACCATGCCGAGTTTCATGAATTTCAGACGAGTTTTGGATTTACTAGAATTTAAAAACCAGGTATCTCAATGTTTTGCCGGCAATCAATAGTGCCCTGGTGTTTGAAATTCATTCCCATTTCTTGCATGGGACCTAAGCATGCACCCAAGGACATAGATTTGATTTTTCAACCAATTTATATGCACCGGAGCATGTGCATGTAGTTTAATTTTGAATTGTGCACCTAAAATGGCTAGAAAACCAGTTTAATGTATAAAATGTCCAAATGAACCCTGAATTATTCCAATTCTTTTATGACACACATATAGTTGCATGTTCACAGCAGATAAAAGGTCTAGCAATCCAAACACCGTCCATTGCCGCTGTGACCCCATGATGTTATTCAAATCAAGATGAAAAATCAAGTAGATCCCACACAGTTTATTATCACCAACCGTGTGAGATGTAGTACAAAATGTCCTGGAGCACCGTCGGTGTATAGTACACCTATGGCTTGCGCGAGAAGGTGCGTCGGCTAGACTCCACAGCCGGCGTGTAAAGCACACTACTCGCTCCCCAAATACTCCTGCCTCTGCATCCCTCGCAATCTCAGAAATATTACTGCCTCGTAATCTCGAAAATATCTACCGCCTAGAAGGTTTTAATGTTTGATAGCACACGATTAGTATGTGCGGACCGTGTGTGATGACTGTTACTCCTGCTCTACTTCAGTCCCTTGATTCAAATTTTCAGTAGCCCCCGCATTTTACTCCCACCTCTGCATCCCTCGCAATCTCAAAAATATCTACTCGCCCTTGATCCAAATTTTTAGTAGCCCCGCCTTGCTACTCCCGCCTAGTAAAATTTTCAGTAGCCGCAATATTTCCTCAAACACCACCTTGCCCCCCGCCCCCCTCCACACACACCACACACTCCACAAAACCTCCGCTCACACAGACACACACCACCCTCGAAACCATTGGTAGGTCACCGCCATCGCCGGTGCCTCCATCGCCGGTGCCTCCATCCTCAACCTCTGCCTGTGTGCCGGGGAGCTCGAGGAGCCAATGGCCAAAAAGAGGTTTATCGCGGCCTTTTCGCCCGATGCCGGCGAGGTGGCCGGCGAGGTGTCCCCATCGTCCTCCGCGGGCTCGATCCGCCATCGCCAGTCCACAGATCTGCCCGCCGCCGCGCCCCTACGCCGGTTTGAGGACTTCCCCATCCTCCCTCAGACCCGGCAGCCGACGAGGCCCTACCTCGGGGTCCGGCAGCGGCGGTGGGGGACGTCGGTCGCCCAGATTACAGATCGGGAGACCCACACCCGCCGGTAGCTCGGTAGCTTCCACACGGCCGAGCTCGCGGCTATGGAGTATGGCCGCTGGCAGGTCTGCTACCACGGCGCGGCGGCTAGGCTCAATTTCCCCTCCGGCACACGTCCATTCGACCTCGTTCTGCCGGAACCAGGGGTAGTGAGCTCGGCTATGGCGCGGGAGGACCACGAGGCATGGGAGCGCCTCAAGGCCGAGGCCGTCGATGAGGCCTACATGAAAGAGCTCCGCCGGCAGCACCTGGAGCTCGTGGAGGCGGAGCGGGCGATCTTTCCTGGCACGAAGGGCGGCGAGGTTATCACGCTCTCCTCCGATGACGAGGTCAAAGGTGGCGAGCACGGCGGCGCGGAGGGCAGTGAGGTTATTGCGCTCTCCTTCGATGACGAGGTCGAAGGCGGCATCGACGGCAGCGCGGAGGGTGTTGAGGTGGGCCCTGAGGGCGAGGAGATCGACGTCGACGAGTAGAGGAGTGCCTTCCCCGACGATCCCGACGACGGCACCGGCCCCGACCCTGCTCGCGGCACACCGTACATGATGAGGAAGGATTTGCTTGACCTCTACTTCGACCGAAAGTAGTTTAGCTTAGTTTAAATTTATGTTTTATGTTCGGTTATGCAAAACTATCTATGTTTATGTTTGAATACATGCTACTTTCGGTTGAACCTGCTTTGAACTTGATCAAATTGAAGCTTACAATGTTAAGTTTAGGGGATCGACTAGAAAAGGCCAAAAATTGCTGGAGTATACATATATATATATATATATATATCCACTAAGGGTTTTAGTCCTTTAACTTTTAAAGGATCGGCTAGAGATGGCCTTATGACTTGTTTATTTCAGTTCTTCACAATGTGATGCAACTATTTGCCGTGCAGTTCAATTTCATCAATAACAGTTTCAACAACACCACTATGAATTATGGTATTTGGTTGCTGTTAAGGATATTGCAGTTAACATGCCTTTTCATTTTTTTAACAATAACTAGTGTACGTTAGGCCTGCACAATACCAGTTTGAATGACTATTTACTTGTTTTTAAATGTTATGTCTGATGCAGTTAACACACCTTTCCACTTCTTTTTTTGCTTAACTAACATGCTTAAGCCTGTACACTGAAGCTATCATTTGTAGATTACGTTGTCTACCACGGATATATTTGGTTGATGTTTAGCATGTTGTGCTTAACATGCCTTTATTTGTACTCATGCAAGACAATATTGAGAACAGTGTTGCTTTCCATCGAGGTTAGTTTCATTGCATTTCTTATATGTACTCACTGTTCAGGATATCGGTAGCTGCTACCATATAGCCTGGACTGATAAGGGATTAATCGTCAAATCGGACATTTCACTGAATATATCTATAACCCATTTATCAGTAGGTTAACTAGGGCCATGTTTAATATATCTGAGGCTACATAGCAACATGCATTGTACTGGATGACTAAATATGCAATCCCAGGGTACATAGCAACAAGAAAGAGTGTTACCTTAATGTTCTGATGATGTCTAGATATACATGTAATGAAATCTTATATAATGGGATGGAATGAGTGTTGTACTGCATCATTTTTCAATTGTTGTTTATCTTCTAATATTAACTTGGTGCTTTTAGGTACATATATCATTGCCAAAGATCCATACTTCGACCCTTTCTGTGTATGGGGCAATGAGATATTCATGAACCAGCATCAAGTGAGGAAACTGATAAAGATTGTTATTAAAATGGGTCCAAAGACGTCAATCGAACTATTTGTTTACACTTTATGCAAGACAACAATGAACTGCAGGATGGTAAGTAAGAACCTTGTAGCCTTCTTTTTACTGCCCGTAATGAGTTGTGTTTGATGACAATGTCTGAATCTTTTTTCTTTTGCAGTGGATCCTGAAGCAATTTTCTCAAGATTACCTCTCAAACTACATGGTTGGCGGCCGGCCATCACAAGGGGTTGGACTAGAGCACAATCGGGCCATTCTGCTTCACCTTGTTCAGCAACCGGAATGTCTGTCGCCTCTTTCTTTACCATCTGTAATAGTACAAGTATAGAACCCTAGTTCATCATTCTTTATTTGGTGCTTATGTAATTCTTAAACATATGTACCTGTGAATCGAATAATGCATTGGTTGTTTGAACCTGGTGGATATGAATAAAGCTATAGCCTACTTTCAAGTTTAAATTAGGTACAATTTTAAATAGCAGGTCATTACGATGCACACGGTTAATAAAGAACAGCATTTGCGATATACATCATAATCTGACACGGTTCACGGAGAGGAAACGTGTGTAACAATGCACACAGTTGTCGTTTGCAAAGCGTGTGTGATATCAGACACTATCACATATGGTGCGGGAAAACTAAATGCGTGTGATTATCTACCTATCGTACATGGTTTATAATCATGAGCTGTTTGTGATGTGCCAAGCATCGTAAAATTCTCGTGCCTGGAATCTGCGTGGAAAACTCCCATGCCTAGAATCTACCTGGTTTTAGGTAAAACCACAAAAATCCGACTGTGATGGCAATGCAAGCACAAACGAGTAGCAAGGATGAAGCATTTGGGACATTCGAGATATCGGAAACAGTTATATAGGGAGAACTGTATGCATCAAGGCTCCCAATCCCCGATGGTTTCTCGGTCGTGTGGGAAGGACCCCCTATCGCCGTCACTCACTAGGCGACGGTTCCAAATGCCGTCGCGGAAAGGGGTTAAAAACCGTTTGTATAGCACCGACGTGTACCAGTGCTACAAGCATACGTTCCTCTCTCATAACAATTTTTAGTAGCATCATGAATGAATTCAATAATATAGCTATCACATAAAGCATTCTTTCATGATACATAAGCATAGAAATTTTATTACTCTCCACATAAGCAAATTTATTCTCATGAATAGTAGTGGGAGCAAATTCAACAAAATAACTATCATGTAAAACTTGATTGGCATAATCCAATTGAAAATAAAATCATGATGACAAGTTTCATGGTTATGATTATTCTTTATAGCATACATGTCAACACCATAATAATCATAGATAGGAACTTTGTTGTCATAATCAATTGAAACCTCTTCCAAACTAGTGGATTCATCACTAAATAAAGTCATGACCTCTCCAAATCCACTTTCATAATTATTACAATAAGATTCAACACCCTCCAAAATAGTGGGACCATTACCTAGAGTTGACACTCTTCCAAACCCACTTTCATCAATATAATCATCATAAATTGGCATGCTTTCATCATAATAAATTTTCTCATGAAAACTTGGGGGACTAAAAATATCATCTTCATCAAATATAGCATACCCAAGCTTGTGGCTTTTCATATCATTAGCATCATGGATATTCAAAGAGTTCATACCAACAACATTGCAATCATGCTGATCATTCAAAGATTTTTTGTCAAACATATTATAGAATTCATCTTCTATCAACTGAGCACAATTTTCCTTTCCATCATTTTCACGAAAGACATTATAAAGATGAATAATATGATGCAACCTCAATTCCATTTGTTTTATAGTTTTCTTTTACAAACCAAAGTAGTGATAAAACAAGAAACAAGAAGATTCAATTGTAAGATCTAAATATATACCTTCATGCACTCACCTCCCTGGCAACAGCGCCAGAAAAGATCTTGATGTCTACTACACGACTTGTTCTTGTAGACTCGTGTTGGGCCTCCAAGCGCAAAGTTCTGTAGGACAGTAGCAATTTTCCCTCAACTGGATGACCTAAGGTTTATCAATCCGTGGGAGGTGTAGGATGAAGATGGTCTCTCTCAAACAACCCTGCAACCAAATAATAAAAAGTCTCTTGTGTCCCCAACACACCAAATACAATGGTAATTTGTATAGGTGCACTAGTTCGGCAAAGAGATGGTAATAAAAGCGTAGTAATGATTGTAGATATTGGTTTTTGTAACGGGAACAGTAAAAAACAGCAAGGTAGCAAGTAACAAAAGTGAGAACAAACGGTATTGCGATGCTTGAAAATGAGGCCTAGGGTCCGTACATTTGCTAGTTCAATCTCTCAACAATGCTAATATAATTGGATCATATAGCCATCCCTCAATGTGCGATGAAGAATCACTCAAAGTTCCTATCTAGCGGAGAACATAAGAAGAATTTGTTTGTAGGGTATGAAACCACCTCAAAGCTATTCTTTCCGATCAATCCATCCTAGAGTTCATACTAAAATAACACCAAGCTATTCTTTCCGATCGATCTAACCAAGAGTTCGTACTAAAATAACACCATATGATACACATCAACCAACTCTAGTGTCACCTATATATACTCCAATGTCACCGCAAGTATCCGTGAGTTGATTATACGGTATGCATCAAACAATTTCATATTCATAATACTTAATCCAACACAAAGAACTTCAAAGACTGCCCCAAGATTTCTACCAGAGAAACAAAGACGAGAACCACTATTCATAGATTACCCCAATATCACCTCGGGAATCCACGAGTTGAGTGCCAAAACACATATCAAGTGAATCAATATGATATCCCATTGTCACCAAGGGTATTCATAGCAAGACATACATCAAGTGCTCTCAAATCCATAAAAGTATTCAATCCGATAAATAAAAATCTCAAAGGGAAAACTCAATTCACAACATGATAAAGAGGAGAAAACACCATATGATCCAACTATATTAACAAAGCCCACGATACATCAAGATCGTGACATCTTAAGAACACGAGAGATAGAGAGAGATATTAAACACATAGCTACTGGTACAAACCCTCAGCCCTGAGGGTGGACTACTCCCTCCTCACCATGGTGGCCGCCGAGATGATGAAGATGGCCTCCGGTGATGATTTCCCCCTCCGGTGGAGTGCCGGAACAGGGTCGAGATTGGTTTTTTGTGGCTATAGAGGCTTGCGGCGGTGGAACTTCTGATCTATCGACTCCCCTAGGGTCTTTGGAATATTTAGGAATTTATGGGGCGAAGAGGCGGTGCGGGAGGCCATCGAGGTGGGCACAACCCACCAGGGCGCGCCTGGGCCCCCAGGCGCGCCCAGGTGGGTTGTGCCTCCCTCGGGGCCCCCCTCTGGTACTTCTTTGGCCCAAGTTGTGTCTTCTGATCTATAAAAATTCTCCAAAAAGTTTTGCTGTGTTTGGGCTCCGTTTGGTATTGATTTTCTGTGATGTAAAAAACAAGCAAAAAACAGCAACAGGCACTGGGCACTATGCCAAAAGCTTAGTCCCAAAAAATGATATAAAGTTGCTATAAAATGATTGTAAAACATCCAAGAATGATAATATAACAGCATGCATACTTCATAAATTATAGATACGTTGGAGACGTATCAGGGCGCCCCCCTAGGGCTTTTGGGCCCCTCGGGACTCCTCTGACCCCATCTCCCAAGTCCTACAGGTGTCTTCTGGTCCAAGAAAAATCATCGCAAAAGTTTTATTCCGTTTGGACTCCGTTTGATATTCCTTTTCTGTAAAACTCAAAAACAAGGAAAAACAGAAACTGGCACTGGGCTCTAGGTTAATAAGTTAGTCCCAAAAATAATATAAAATAGCATATTAATGCATATAAAACATCCAAAACAGATAATATAATAGCATGTAACATCCAAAAGTTTTAATGCATATATCACAATACAGTTTGTGCTCACTTTTGTTACGTGCTACCTTGCTGTTTTTTATTGTTCCTATTACAAAAATCAATATCTACTATCATTACTACACTTGTATCACCACCTCTTCGCCGAATTAGTGCACCTATACAATTTACCATTGTATTTGGTGTGTTGGGCACACAAGAGACTCTTTTTATTTGGTTGAAGGGTTGTTTGAGAGAGACCATCTTCATCCTATGCCTCCCATGGATTGATAAACCTTAGGTCATCCACTTGAGAGAAATTTGCTACTATCCTAGAAAACTCTGCGCTTGGAGGCCCAACACGAGTCTACAAGAACAAGTTGTGTAGTAGACATCACGAGTCTGCACTCAGCATTGCCAGTGGGCTATGATGGGACTCATCGTTATTTTCTGGTACTTTTCCGCTGTTTGATTGAACAAAGCTAGCTATGTGCTATGCAGATTGTTTTATTTTATGAATTCTGGATCATACATTGTAATAAATGATGCACTTGTTATTCTGGTATTCATCTATACTAGGTGTGCTAGCGAGTCGATCCAGGGACTAGGACGGTAAGCACAGAGACTCTAATCCTTCGAGGTTTGGTCGTTACATCATACCTTCAATCATGTTGTTTATACTATCTCATAGGGTTGGAGCTAGGTTATACAATGTCAATTTAAAATCATTGAAGGCTAAATAAAGGGAAGATTCCTAGATACACCAAGTGGCAATTGATATGGCATGGAGACGAGAGAGCCTTTGGATTGGCCATGAAGAAAATTTCGTGTCGCTTTCCTCCCACCGGCCCGCGTGGCTCGTTAATTGGTGCAGAGTACGTCACACCACTTGTACATGCAAGACATGACTGCCTCCATACCTCGTACATAAGCGTCTCTACAATCCCTTGGTAAATTACTAAGTCGAATACTTATTTGTAGAAAAGATACCAATGTAGCCAAGATAACTCAATTGTCTTCTCGACTAGCTCCACCCTTTGTCATCTCATGCACATAATATATGTTCATCTTCTGATCAAATATCGCTCCCTCTACCAATACATCAAACGAATAAGTATTAACTTATAGGTCTCGATCATGACATAGCTCATGAGAACTAACAAAAAATTGTCTAGGTCGATGGTAGAGTCCTCATACTTGTTTCTAGTAGGTATAAAATTCTTAGTATATCACTTCCAAGTTCCAACTTAGAACTGAACCAAGCTAGAATCTTTTTCCCCTAAGGTTACGCCTAGGGTCAACCCTGTCCTTCAGTGGCGACGCCGAAGTCCACGAAAACCAGCGCCAGCCGTTTCGTCTTTTCGTTGGACGACAGCCCACAGTACCTTGAATAAGAGAGGACAACAACAACGAAGGACTAGATACCATGGAGGTCAGAGGGGGCAGAAGGGAGCTCGGGTAGGGGAGAAGGCGGATTCGGAGAAGGACGACCTAATTGTGGAAAAGGAGGATCCAGGGGCAGAGGTGCCGCCGATCCAGCCGGAGTTAGTGGGAGAGGCGATGGCTAGTAGCAGCACAATAGATCGGGAGGAGGATTTTGAGGCTACATGGGATCACTATGGTCTGGATCTGTAGCGACCAGACCTCAAATGGCCTGTGCTGCTGTGCACCAGTGTCATCCCTGGATCAGTAATGCTGACACGCACAGTACAAATGGAGGATTTATAACAGAGTAGCAATCACACACTTATTACATCAAATATCTCCAAAGAGATTAAGAATGATAAACATGGCTTAAGGCCATCTAATAACGATAACAGCGGAAGACTTGGAAGATAAGTGAGTCCATCAACTCTAGCGGCATCACTGAGTATAAGACCACGACCTAAAGCACCTTACTCGTCGTCTGAAAAGTCTGCAACATGAAACGTTGCAGCCCGAAAACGGGTCAGCACATAGAATATGCTGGCAAAGTAACACATAGAGAGCAATGAACAATAATAATGCTATACTATATGCATATATGGCTGGTGGAAAGCTCTATGGTTACAGTTTTTGCGAAAAGCCAATTTTATCCTACTTCAAAGGAATAAATTTTATTTAACTATCATGGTGGTTGAAACATTGAGAAGGTACCTCCAACTCAATCCCAATTAAGTATCATCATTAACCCAACAAAATTAATTATAAGTATCACGGTGATGAGATTCAAATGATAATCCAGGTACTAGATACTCAAGTTGTCCATAACCGGGGACACGGCTAACCATGATTAGTTTGTACACTCTGCAGAGGTTTGCGCACTTTTCCCCACAAGACTCGATCGCCTCCGCTTGATTCTCGCACTACATGATGTTTGAGAAACGGATGACCGAGACACAGTCTTTCAGAAACAATCACTCTTTACTCTGGATGGACCGGTACACCTACTTTACCCTACATCTGCTAGTCCACCTCTTCAAGAGATCCTGTAACCTACTCAGCTATGCTAGAGCCCATAATAGCTTGTGGCTGCACACGGAAGTTTCTAGCATGAATAATCTTATGATCCCTTTGAGCCTGGGTGGCGGACCTTATACATACAGACAACACTGGGTTCTCCAGGTGCCTCAATCCACCCAGATGTGAGTTTTAGTTGCCACCTTAAGTTGAACCATTAATAACATCTCACATCTGTCATGAATATCACTCAAACCCAAATCCACGTCTACGAGCATAGCATGGCAATAATAAAAGCAACGTAGAAGTAACTCCCAAGGGTTTGATAAAAGAACAGGTAATAGGTACTACCTCAACTACTTCCCAATACCCACAGTTTAATTAGATCCTAATCATGCAAGTGTTTGAGGAAAATAGATCTAATGCAAATAAAACTGGGTATGAACGGGGTATGATCAAAGTGTTACTTGCCTTGCTGATGATCCGCAAAACCTAGCGAGTCGAAGTAACAAGCGGCACACTCCGGGTACTCTATCGCAAACAAACAAGCATACAATCAGTACTCCTCTAATGCACAGGCAAAACTCGAATGAAAGATCCAACCAGAAAGTTCAACTTAAGAACTCCGGTTTGCAAAAAGAATCAACTCGAACGAAGCAACGAAAGTCAAACGGCGAAAGAAAGAAACTTCGTTTGCTAATCTGGATCTAGGTCAAATTTTACTGTAGCAAAAACTTGTTTGAGTAGGTTAAACGGAAAGAGAATTTCGAGACGAAACTCTAGGCGCTTGAATCGCCTGATTCCGATAAACGAGCGAGAAGTTAAACAGAATCGAAGATTCGATCAGAAATCGAATCTGAGAAAATAACGAGAAAATCCAACAAAAAGAAAAACGGACGAACGGTTAAATAACGGATGTTCGTTAACAGAGAAAAACCGACGAACGCGTTCGTTAAAACGAACGGTTCGGTGAACGCTCGCAAAAATAATAAAACCGATCTAGGGTTTTTTTTTAAACGAAGGTTTTTTTTACAGAAAACCGGCAACGACGGAAACGGGCGGCGGCAGTACCTCGACGGGCGGGCTCCGGCGAGGGGCTCCGGCGGGCGCGGGGCTTGACGGCGGGGCTCGGGGCTCGGGGGGGTGCGGCGACGAGGGGCGGCGGCTCCGGCGGCTCCCGGCGGCGGCGGCGGCGAGGCAAACGGCGGCGGCGGCGAGGCGAGATGCGGGCGGCGGCGGGGCTACTCCGGCGGCGGCGGTGAGAGGAAAAAGGAGGGGGGGTATTTAAGGAGGCGGGGGGGCGAGGTGGCTTGGGGGAGGGGTCGGGCGGCGGGCGGCGTACGGCGGCCGGACTCGGGCGGCGGTCCCGTGGCGTGTTCGGTCTCCAGGAAGGAGACGGGCGCGGGGTTGGGCCGTCGGCTGGGCCTTTGGCCCAGTCGGCGCGCGGGCATGTTTTTTTTTAAAATAAGTTCCGCGGAAAATAATTCACAGAAAAATATATAAAAATCAGAAAAATATAAAATAAATGTTCCCCGTCTAGCTAGAAAATCTAGAATAGGGTGAACATTTTTTAAATCAAAATAAATATTTTGAAAACATGCAATATTTTTAATGCAATAAAAATTGCAAATAAAATCAAAATAAATTCCAAATAATGATTTTAACATTTTACCTCCAGTATTTCAATTGTTTTGGAGAAGTCATATTTTCTCCTCTCGTTTATTTTAAAATGAAATGTTTTTCCGGAGAGAAAATAATTAAAACCACAATCCTCGTCTTATTATTTGATGAAAATCAAATATGAAAATTCGAGAAAATCCCCAACTCTCTCCGAGGGTCCTTGAGTTGCTTAGGATTTATCGAGGATTTGTCAAAATTCAATAAAACATGATATGCAATGATGATCTATGTATAACATACCAAATTGAAAATTTGGGATGTTACAGGATCAAACCCGCCTAGATGATTGGTTTGAAGGTCTGAACCTTCATGGAGAGGAGGAAGAGGATCTTGACCTATCGAGAGAGGTGGATGACCTAATTAAGGAAGTTAGGTGGCTTGGGCTATTTACGGTTCATACTTTCAGACCCTTTAGTCACTCAACTTTGCTAAATACCATGAGGAATGCATGGCGTCAGTTCAATGTGTTACCTTCAATATTAAGGGGTCAAACTTGTTTCTTGTTCAATGCCATTGTTTGGGTGACTGGAAAAGAGTGATGGATGGAGGTCCTTGGCTGTTCAGGAAGGACCCTGTGGTGATTATTGAGTATGATGGTTTCTCCAATGTTTACCATTATGCCCTGGATTTGATCCCGGTGTGGGCTAGAATAAAAGGCTTACCAGATGGACTTACAACGGAAAAGGAGCTCGCCAAGAAGGTTGCAAAGAAAGTGGGCAAGTCACCATTACTGTTATAGTCAATGTAAGAAAAATCAATCCTTCAGGCTCACTTCGTGTGAGGGTTTTTTCTGATGTTAACCAGCCTTTGGTGAGGTTCGTTTCGATCACACTGAAAGAACGGAAGAAATATCTGGTATTCTATGAGAAACTCCCAGATTTTTGCTATTTTGTGGATGCATGGGACATGTGGTTGAGGAATGTGGGGATGGCATACATGATCCTAATGAGTGTGAGTGGGGTGATTGGTTGTTATGGAGCAATGATCAAAACAACCCCGATGTGGGTGGTGGAAGGGGACATGGCTTTGCTGAAGGAAGAGGTGGAGGCTTTACTGCATGAGGAAGGGGACAAGGAGGGATGCGAAATGGAGGTGGAAGAGGAGCTAGAGGTGGTAGATATGGAAGGGGGAGTTGTGGGCAGAGGTGAAGCAGTAGCTGATCCGGCTATAGGTATGGATTACACTCTAGGAGACATTGGGGATGGGAGAGGTGTAAGGAAGAGGTTGGTTAGGGAGGATGGTCAGTAAATGTTAATGGGCAAATGGTTCCTAATCTCATTCAGAAGGTAGCAGATACTGTCGTTCTGCTAGAGAATGGCCATGGGGCAGTGGCTTCAACTATATGTACTCCTGGGAAGGTGCCTATAGTAAAAAGAAGAAGGCATGGTGATAATGGTGAGACTAATGATACATATATGACTGAAGAGGCGGCCTCCCAAGGGGAGGACCACCGAGGCCAATGAATATCCTCAGTTGGAACTATCGGGGCAGGGGGGAGTTCCCAGACCGTTCGTGAGCTAGCGACGATGATAAGGTCGCACTCCCCTAATTTGTGTTTTTGTGTGAAACTAGACAAAAAGCTGAAAAAATGCGAAGGAATAGGAGTAGATTTGGTCTCTGTTGATTGGAAGGGGTTGATAGTAAAGGAATGTGTGGAGGGTTGGCACTATACTGGCATGAGTCATGTATGGTGGACATACTGGATACGGATGATCGGTGTATTAATGTCATGGTGAAAATATCAGAAGCTAGCGAGCAGTGGAGGATGACGTGCGCATACGGCGAGCCTCCGATTGAGAATCGTCACCTAATGTGGTCAAAACTATAGAACTTAAGTAAAGTTTCAGACTTGTCATGGTTGGTAATAGGTGACTTCAACGAAGCAATGTGGGCTTTTGAGAACTTTCCAGTCAATCCAAGATCGGAAGCACAAATCATTGCATTCCGAGATACTCTAGAAATATGTGGTTTGGTGGATCTGGGTTTTTCTGGTGTGCCACACACTTTTGATAACTTCAAGCGTGGAAATGCAAACATCAAAGTCAGACTCGATCGGGTAGTGGCTTCCAATGGCTGGCGGAATGTGTATTTGTTTTACTCTGTGCAACATCTGATTACACCATGTTCAAATCATGTGCCCTTGCTACTTAGAGGAGAGCCTGAAACTTTTTTTGCAAAGTCAAGGTGCAGATAGTATGAAATCCATTGGGAAAGAGATGCCGCCTTACCCGATATCATCAAAGAACCATGGGAGTCGTTCGGGTCTGTACACAACATATCGTTGTTTCTCTAGACAGAACCATATCTATCTTGAGGTCTTGGAGTAAGAAGAAACATGGGAACATTACTAAGGAGCTTGAGAAGTCTCGGTCCCAGCTAGAACCATTGATGAGTATGAATGCAGATCGACAGGAAATACGCAAGGTAATAGATAGAATTAAAGAATTGGTTTATAAGGAGGAAATGGTGTGGCTTCAGAGATTAAGGATTTCTTGGCTTAAAGAAGGAGATCATAACATGAAATATTTTCAGCGTAAGGCTGTGGGTGGAGGGGCAAGGAAAAACAAAATCCATGAGCTTAAGGATAGCAGTGGTATCTCTCATTCAGATGTGCAAACCATGAGTACAATGATTAATGAGTACTTTCAATTAGTGTTCTCGGTGGACCCCAATCTTGATGCTTCAGTGGTGCTGGATTTAATTGTCCCAAGGGTAATTGAGGCTGGCATTGAAAGATTGACGAGACCATTTTCTGATGTTGACATTGCTGATGCAATGTTTCAAATTGGTCCTTTGAAGGCCCCTGGGCCCGATGGCTTCGGCATGTTTCTTTCAGCGTAACTGGGAAACAATGAAAGTGAGTGTCCTTGCCGCTATTAAAGGATTTTTGTCTTTTGTGCTCATACCAAAGGTGCCATATCCTACCAAACTAACAGAATATAGGCCAATAAGTCTCTGGAATGTTATTTACAAGGTAATATCAAAGTGCTTGGTTAATAGATTAAGACCTATTATGGATGCTTTAATATCACCAGAACAGAGTGCTTTCGTTCCTGGTAGAATGATCACTGATAACGCATTGATTGCGTTCTAGTGCATTCATCATATCAAACAAGAGAAAGACCCTACAAAAAGTTCTTGTGCTTATAAATTGGACTTGTCAAAAGCATATGACAGGGTGGATTGGGGTTTCTTGAAGCAAGTGTTGCAAAAGTTGGGGTTCTCACACTGATGGGTTGACTAGATCATGGTTTGTGTCACATCGGTAAAGTATTCAGTAAAATTTAATGGGACCCTCTAGGATTCATTTGCACCATCGCGTGGTCTTCGGCAAGGTGATCCATTATCCCCCTTTTTGTTCTTGTTTGTTGCTGATGGTCTATCTGCTATATTACAAAAGGGAGTGGCATTGAATAATATATCCCCTATAAAGGTGTGCCGTCATGCGCCGGGTATCTCGCATTTGCTATTTGCTGATGATACGCTTTTGTTCTTTCAAGCCTCTTCAAGCTTTGGAAATTAAAGAGTGTCTTGATCTATATGAACAAGCTACTGGCCACTATTGAATTATGAAAAATGCTCAATTCTCTTTGGTTCTGCTTGTCTGATGGTGGCTCAAGAGCAGGTGAGGGAGGTTCTGAAAATTACAAAGTCATGCTTTCAGGAAAAGTACCTGGGTCTCTCTATGCCAGAGGGGCGCATATCCAAGGGGTGGTTTCAAAACCTACAGGGTAGCTTAACTAAAAGGTTGATATAGTGGGGCGATGGCTTTCTTGCACAATCCGGGAGAGAATTTCTAATTAAATCAGTTGTGCAAGCTTTACCAACTAATATCATGGGGGTTTTCAAACTCCGTTTTTTTGTTTGTGATGATCTTACAGGTATGGTGAGTAACTTTTATTGGGGATCAAAGGAAGGGAAGAGGAAGATCCATTGGAGGGCTTGGAAATATTTGTTGCAGCCAAAAAACAAAGGTGGTGTCGGGTTTAGAGACTATCGAATGTTCAATCATACATTACTTGCTAGGCAAGCATGGCATTTAATTGAGAAGACCGAGAGCTTATGTGCAAGATTTTGAAGGCTCTCTACTACCCAGATGGTAATCTAGAAGATATGATTTTTTACCTGTAACGATTCATCCTCGTGGACAGCTATCAGTCACAGGTTGGACTTGCTGAAGAAAGGTTTGATTTGGAGAATAGGGAATGGCAGGAGTGTGCGTGTTTGGAGATACAACTGGATACCTCGTCCATATTCATACAAATCTACATCTCCGCAGGGAAGGTGCAGAATACTCTTTGTTTCAGATCTTCTCATTGACAATGGAGCTTGGAAGGTGGACCTTCTTCAGAATTATTTCTTGCCTTGTGACATTGATGAGATACTAAAGATCAGAATTTCTCCCGAGGTTGGAACATGATACCCTAGCGTGGGGACCTGGGAAGCTGGGCGAATTCTCGGTTAAGAGTGCTTACAATCTATCTCTTGAGGAGGCATTTTGTGATGAAGCCGAGGGGTCGAGTAGTATGCCAGAGGGAGACCGCGCCTACTAGAGGTTGCTTCATTCTTGCAATGTGCCACCCACTGTTTGTTAACTTTGTGTGGAGGTTGTCTATAGATTCTCATCCGACTTGGAAGAACAAATTCAAGCGAAATCTTGAGATCACGGCTATTTGCCCAGTATGTGGAATTCAGGAGGAAGACAAAAAGTGGAAGAAATTCAAAATTCCGGAAGGAATGTCTGCTTACTTACTTGATCGCATGCCTGTTGAGAAGAGAAGCATGATACTGATGACTTTGTGGCGAGCTGGTTTGTATGAAATGAAATGGTTCATGACAACAAATCGCCGCCTGTGGATGTGTCGAAGCAGTTTCTCTACAGTTACTTGACTCCCCGATGAACATAAAAATGAGTTGTTACTTGTCTCGAGCAAAGGCAAAAGTTTGGTTGTTGTTGAGTCTATACCTGTGGTGCCGTATTTGACCCCAGTTGCAGATACCAATCCCACATGGTGTCCTCCGGAGGCGGGGAAGTCAAAATTAACTCTGATGGCTCGTTTACTATGGATGGTAAGGCAAGAGCAGGCATGGTACTGAGAGATTCAGCAGGATCAATCTTTTTCTCCGCGTGTCGAGCTCTGTTCTCCTTCCCTGATGCTTTGGAGGCGGAACTTTGTGCTTGTATGGAGGGCTCATCATCTTCCCTGATACGTACCGAACTACCAATTGAAGTGGAGGTGGATTCCTTGGAATTAGTCAAGCTTGTGCAGTCCAGCAACGGCGACAGATTGAGCTATGCTTACTTTGTGAGAGAGATTAAGCTTCTGATGAGTCTTCGGGAAACTAGTGTTACTCATATTCATAGGCCCCAAAATAAAGTTAGTAATTGTTTTGCTTGTTTTGCTACAGAGGAAGATAGAACCATGACTTGGCTAGGGTCTGGACCCTCTAAAGCGTTGGAGCTTGCATGCTCAGATTATAATTTTGTTGGGGTTGAGTAGTACAAGTTTTTCAAATTCACAAAAAAAATCTTAGAATATTTCAAAATGGATAACACATTGAAGGATCAAAATGACGGGGGGAGGGGGTTGAATAAGCATCCACCATTTTTTATTTTCTTTACAATTTAGACTTTACGCAAAATTCTCCTAAATGCAACTTGGTGACCACAACATATGTGATGGTAGGCAAGTTAAACAACAGATCAATACACAACTGAAGAGCTCAAAAATGAAATAACTAAGGCACACAGAGGCGAAGATGTTTCTGATGTTCACTTCCTTTGAAAGACGCTAGTCATTATTGAAGAGGCGTGGGCAACACCAGATACGCCGAACACCACAAAGTCTCACATTCTTCTTTGGTCTCTCACACCAAGTAAGAGCTCAATCACTATTTGACAACTTCGAGGTGGTTTCTGAGTCTTCATGAATTCCGTAAATCCACAAATTGGATCTCACTAGCAACTCCTACCCCTTAGGAGTCTCCAACCTTCAAGAATAACAAGAACAAAAGAAAAGGCTGAAACTTGCTCAAATCATGAAACTTATTAGGTCATTGTTGCTAGCATGCCTTACCCCCACCTTTCTCATTGTGCCCAGCATGACGTGTTTAGTTTTTCTGGCTATATTTATTATAGATTTTATCTTATAAGCATGCCTTGGCTATTTGTGTCTTGTATTACATTGTCAAACATATTGGAAGTTCAGAGTGTACTGATACGTCTCAAAAGTATATATAATTTCTGTTTTTTTGCACCAATTTGTATGATTTTTCTGGACTAACATATTAACTCGGTACCCTGTCCAAGTTACCATTTCTGTTGTTTTTGGACTTTTCAGGAAAATCAATTTTATGGATCCCCCAAAATACTAAAATAATCACGTTTTTTTTCATCGGGAAGCTTCTCGGAGTCGCTGACCTAGGTCAGGACCGCGGGGACGCATGGTTAGGCTACATGGGCTCCCTGGTGCTTCGTTACACTGCCTCTCTGAAAGTGCATTGCTGCACTAAATTGTTTTTGACATCTATGACAAATTCATTTGTGTTTCTAACCACATGCTCTAGTGTAAACAACACTAATTAAGTTAAAGTGAAGCATGGATGGTTTTTCCCTCTCTTATTGAAAAAGGAAAGGCGGAGTGCCCAAGAAAAGTGAAGTTCCATAGTGTTTTCTTGTTTCTGGAGTCTTTAGGGAAGCCGCACTATTAAGAGGGGGTGCATCATAAAAACATCCGGGGAATCAACTTACTTCCTCACATTGATCTAAAAAAATCTCATAGTGCAAAGCTTCTGTTCAGGCCGGAACTTCCGGGGACCGGAAGGTTCGGCAGGGGTCCGGGAAGCTTCCGGGGTACCCAGAGAAAGTGCTCTTTTTGTGCAATCTCTCTGTGTAGCCCGGAACCTCGTTGGACCCTAGTCGGAACTTCAGTCCCCCCGGAACTTCCGACTCCAGAACTTCCATCCCCTGTTTCAACAGCTTCTGGGGCACTACTGAGTTGATGTAAACTCTTTGTGTAGCCCGGAACCTGGCCGGAACTTTCGGACTCCGGAACTTCCGTGCATGGCTGAAACTTCCGGGCTACGCAGAAATCTGCCTCCAACGGCCAGATTCCATCCCCACCTATAAATAGTCTTCTTCTTCCTCACGAAGAACTTGACGACTCCATTTCCTCACCTCCATTTTCAGACCTCGATTTCTTGGAGATCTCCCTCCTTGGCCACCCAAAGCTCTTGATCTTTTGAGAAGCAAAGGAGAAGTGCTCGATCTACACATTCACCAAAGCAAAAGTTGATTCCCCCTTGTTTTTGCCGTGCATCTTGTTACTCTTGGAGGTTGGAGACTCCTAGGCAGTAGGAGTGCTCCGGCAAGGAATCGACCATTGTGATTTCCCCCGAAAAGTTTGTGAGAGTTTTGAGACCACCCCAAGGTCTACCACTAGTGGTTGAGAAATGCCTTCATGGTGTTGTCTCAAAGGGAGAATAGGGTGAGCCTTGGTGGCGTTGGTGTGCCTTCATGGTAACATCATCTCTCTAACGGTGACATAGCTTCCCTCCAAGGAAGTGAACATCGGGATACATCCTCATCTCTTGGAGTTGCGGTTATTCCTAACCCTAACTCTCTACTTGTGGTTACTTGTCTCTTAGCCTT
Organism: Aegilops tauschii subsp. strangulata; assembly: GCF_002575655.3. NCBI lineage: Eukaryota > Viridiplantae > Streptophyta > Magnoliopsida > Poales > Poaceae > Aegilops > Aegilops tauschii. The sequence continues at coordinate 128,497,252 of NC_053036.3, read as the reverse complement.
TTCTTATATCATATTGTGCTTGCTTACTCACTTGCTTGTGTCACTTGTTTATCTTGCTTAGCTCTAAGCATCAAACTTACAATTGTTAGGCTCACTTTCATATTCCGCATTATTGCCTAAAAATTGCTAAGTAACAATTAAAATTTGTAATTGTACCTATTCACCTCCCTCTAGGTCCATCTCGATCCTTTCAATTGGTATCAGAGCCTCGTGCTCTATTCTTGTGGCTTAACCGCCCTAGAGCAAGATGAACCCTGATGGGACTCCCCTTGTTGCAGATCGAAGGAGAAGGGTAATGCTTCTTCGGAAGTCAAGTCCTTCACTTCTGAGGATCTGGAACGGGCCCTTTCTAAGCAAAAGGAGGAGCTTGATGCTTCTCTTGAGGCCTTGGTCCAAATGAGGCTAGCCACATTGACCACGATGCTCGTGCCACTTTCGGGTGGTGCGGCCTCGAGGCCAACTGTGCTACTCCTTCACTTGGCCAACAACCTCCTAGCAATGACCAAACTAGTGTTCCATGGCTGTATGCTAGATGATACGTCCATTTTGCATCATGTTTTCTTACTGTTATTTATAATATTTTTATCCATAATAATGCTTTTTGGAGTAATTCTAATGCCTTTTCTCTCATAATATGCAAGGCATACACAAAGAGGGAGAATTCCGGCAGCTGGAAATCTGGACCTGGAAAAGCTACGTCAGGCTACCTATTCTGAACAACTCCAAATGAGCTAAAACTTCACGAGGATTTTTTATAGAATATTTGAGAATTATTGGAGCAAATAACTACCAGAGGGGGGCCACCAGGTGGGCACAACCCACCTGGGCGCGCTAGGGAGCCCAGGTGGGTTGTGCCCACCCAGGCCCACCTCCAGTGCCCATCTTCTGGTATATAGGTCATTTTGACCTAGAAAAAATAAGAAGAAGACTTTCGGGACGGAGCGCCGCTGTCTCGAGGCGGAACTTGGGCAGGAGCACTTTTGCTCTCCGGCGGAGCGATTCCGCCGGGGGAACTTCCCTCCCGGAGGGGGAAATCATCGTCATCATCATCACCAACAACTCTCCCATCTTTGGGAGGGCAATATCCATCAACATCTTCAACAGCACCATCTTATCTCAAACGCTAGTTCATCTCTTGTGTTCAATCTTTTTACCGGAACTATAGATTGGTGCTTGTGGCTGACTAGTAGTGTTGATTACATCTTGTAGTTGATTACTATATGGTTTATTTGGTGGAATATTATATGTTCAGATCAATATGCTATTTAATACTCCTCTGATCATGAGCATGATTATCATTTGTGAGTAGTTACTTTTGTTCTTGAGGTCACAGGAGAAATCATGTTGCAAGTAATCATGTGAACTTGATATGTGTTCGATATTTTGATAATATGTATGTTGTGATTCCCTTAGTGGTGTCATGTGAACGTTGACTACATGACACTTCACCATATTTGTGCCTAAGGGAATGCATTGTGGAGTAGCAATTAGATGATGGGTTGCGAGAGTGACAGAAGCTTAAACCCCAGTTTATGTGCTATTCCGTAAGGGGCCGATTGGATCCAAAAGTTTAATGCTATGGTTAGAATTTATTCTTAATACTTTTACCGTAGTTGCGGATGCTTGAGGGAGGGTTAGTCATAAGTATGAGGTTTGTTCAAGTAAGAACAGCACCTAAGCACCAGTCCACCCACATATCAAATTATCAAAGTAGCGAACACAAATCGAACCAACATGATGAAAGTGACTAGATGAAATTCCTGTGTTCCCTCAAGAACGCTTTGCTTATCATAAGAGACCGTTTTGGCCCACCCTTTGCCTCAAAAGGATTGGGCTACCTTGCTGCACTTTTGTTACTACTATCATTACTTGTTCGTTACAAATTATCCTGCTATCAAACTACTCTGCTACTTACAATTTCAGCACTTGCAAACATTACCTTGCTGAAAACCACTTGTCATTTCCTTCTGCTCCTCGTTGGGTTCGACACTATTACTTATCGAAAAGAGCTACAATTGATCCCCTATACTTGTGGGTCATCAAGGCTATTTTCTGGCACCGTTGCCGGGGAGTGAAGCGCCTTTGGTAAGTGGAATTTGGTAAGGAATCATTTATATAGTGTGCTGAAATTTATTGTCACTTCTTACTATGGAAAACAATCCTTTGAGGGGTTTGTTCGGGGTATCTTCACCTCGACCGGAACCACAATTAGCTACCCCTCAACCTACTGCACCTACTGAAAATATTGAATATGAAATTCCTTCGGGTATGATAGAACAACTGCTAGCTAATCCTTATGCAGTTGATGGAACTGAACATCCTGATATGCACTTGATATATGTGGAACAAATTTGTGGATTGTTTAAGCTTGTAGGTTTACCCAAGGATGAAGTTATGAAAAAGGTTTTCCCTTTATCTTTGAAGGTAAAAGCATTGGCATGGTATAGGCAATGCGATGATATTGGATCTTGGAATTGGAATCGTCTGAAATTGGAGTTCGACCAAAAATTGTATCCTATGCATCTAGTTCACCATGATCGGAATTATATATATAATTTTTGGCCTCGTGAAGGAGAAAGTATCGCTCTAGCTTGGGGGAGGCTTAAGTCTATGTTATATTCATGCCCCAATCATGAGCTCTCAAGAGAAATTATTATCCAGAACTTTTATGCTCGGCTTTCTCGTAATGATCAAACCATGCTTGATATACCTCTTGTGCTGGTTCTTTTATGAAGAAGACTATTGAATTCCGGTGGGATCTTTTGGAAAGAATTAAACGCAACTCTGAAGATTGGGAACTCGACGAAGGTAAAGAGTGAGGTATTAAGCTTAAGTATGATTGTGTTAAATCTTTTATGGATACTGATGCTTTTCAAAAGTTTAGCACTAAATATGGACTTGACTCTGAGATAGTAGCCTCCTTTTGTGAATCATTTGCTACTCATGTTGATCTCCCTAAAGAGAAGTGGTTTAAATATCACCCACCTATTAAAAAAGAAATCAAAGAACCGGTACCAGTTAAAGAAGAAACTATACTTTATAATTTTGATCTGGTGGTTCCTTCTGCTTATATTGAGAAACCACCCTTCCCTGTTAGGATAAAGGAACATGCTAAAGTTTCAAATGTGGTTAACAAAAGCTATATTAGAACACCTAAACCTGATGAACAAATTAAAGTAGAACCTAGTATTGCTATGGTTAAAGATCTCTTGGAAGAAGATATAGATGGCCATGTTATTTATTTTTGTGAAGAAGCAGCTAGAATTGCCAAACCTGATAAAAAGGATAAACATAGACCTGTTGTTGGCATGCCCATTATCTCAGTGAAAATAGGAGATCACTGTTATCATGGTTTATGTGACATAGGTGCTAGTGTGAGTGCTTTTCCTTACACCTTATATCAAGAAATTATGAACGACATAGCACCCACAGAGATAGAAGACATATATGTTACTATTAAACTTGCTAATAGAGACACTATATCACCAATTGGGATTGTTAGAGATGTTGAAGTCTTGTGTGGGAAAATAAAATACCCTACTGATTTTCTTGTTCTTGGTTCCCCACAAGATGACTTCTGTCCCATTATCTTTGGTAGACATTTGTTGAACACCGTTAATGCTAAAATAGATTGTGAGACAAACTGTCAGTGTTAGTTTTGGTGATGGATCTCATGAGTTTAATTTTTCCTATCTTAGTAAAAAACTTCATGAAAAAGAATTGCCTAGTAAAGATGAATTAATTGGTCTTTCTTCTATTGATGTGCCTCCCACTGATCCACTAGAACAATATTTGCTAGACCATGAAAATGATTTACATATGCATGAAAGAAATGAAATAGATAAGATTTTCTTTGAACAATGTCCTCTGCTTAAACACAACCTACCTATTGAAACTCTAGGAGGTCCTCCTCCACCTAAAGGTGATCCTGTGTTTGAATTAAAACAATTGCCAGACACTTTGAAATATGCTAATCTTGATGAAAAGAAGATATATCCTGTTATTATTAGTGCTAACCTTTCAGAACATGAAGAAGAAAGATTATTGAAAGTTCTAAGGAAGCACCTAGCTGCTATTGGATATACTCTTGATGATTTAAAGGGCATTAGTCCCACTCTAGGTCAGCACAAAATTAATATGGAACCTGATGCTAAACCCGTTGTTGATCACCAACGTCGGTTAAATCTGAAGATGAAAGAAGTGGTAAGAACAGAAATATTAAAACTTCTGGAAGCAGGTATAATCTATCCTATAGCTGATAGTAGATGGGTAAGTCATGTTCATTGTGTCCCTAAGAAAGGAGGTATAACTTTTGTTCCTAATGATAAGAATGAACTTATTCCACAAAGAATTGTTACAGGCTATAGAATGGTAATTGATTTTAGAAAAGTAAACAAAGAAACTAGAAAAGATCATTACTCTTTGCCTTTTATTGATCAAATGCTTGAAAGATTATCTCAGCACACACATTTTTGCTTCCTTGATGGATATTCTGGTTTTTTCACAAATACATGTTTCTCAACCTGATCAAGAAAAGACCACTTTTACTTGCCCCTTTGGAACTTATGCTTATATACGTATGCCTTTTCGTTTATGCAATGCACCCGCTACCTTTCAAAGATGAGTGACTGCTATATTCTCTGATTTTTGTGAAAAGATTGTTGAGGTTTTCATGGACGACTTCTCTGTTTATGGGAAGTCTTTTGATGATTGTTTAAGCAATCTTGATCGAGTTTTGCAGAGATGTGAACAAACAAATCTTGTCTTGAATTGGGAGAAGTGTCACTTTATGGTTAATGAAGGCATTATCTTGGGTCATAAAATTTCTGAAAGAGGTATTGAAGTGGACAAAGCTAAGGTTGATGCAATTGAGAAAATGCCATGTCCTAAAGATATCAAAGGTATTCGTAGTTTCTTAGGTCATGTGGGTTTCTATAGGAGATTTATCAAAGACTTTTCTAAAATTTCTAGGCCTCTTACGAGTCTTTTGCAAAAGGATATTCCTTTTGTTTTTGATGATGATTGTTTATAAGCCTTTGAAACACTCAAGAAAGCCTTAATTTCTGCACCTATTGTTCAACCACCTGATTGGAACTTGCCTTTTGAAATTATGTGTGATGCTAGTGATTATGATGTTTGGTGCTGTTCTAGGACAAAGAGATGATAAGAAACTGAATGTTATTCATTATGCTAGTAAAATTCTAGACAGTGCTCAACGAAATTATGCTACTACTGAAAAAGAATTCTTAGCAGTGGTGTTCTTGTGATAAATTTAGACCTTATATTGTTGATTCCAAAGTTATTGTTCACACCGATCATGCTGCTATCAAATATCTTATGGAAAAGAAAGATTCTAAACCTAGACTTATTCGATGGGTTCTCTTGTTACAAGAATTTGATTTACAGATCACTGATAGAAAAGGAGCTGACAACCCCGTAGCTGATAATTTATCTAGGCTTGAAAATGTGCCTGATGACCCACTACGTATTGATGATAGTTTTCCTAATGAGCAGTTAGCTACAATAAATGTTGCTCATAGTACTCCTTGGTATGCTGACTATGTTAATTACATTGTTGCTAAATATTTACCACCTATCTTTACATACCAACAAAAGAAAAAATTCTTCTATGATTTAAGACATTACTTTTGGGATGACCCACATCTTTATAAAGAAGGAGTGGATGGTATTATTAGACGTTGTGTACCTGAGCATGAATAGGGACAAATCCTACGGAAATGTCACTCCGAAGCTTATGGAGGGCATCATGCTGGAGATAGAACTGCTCATAAGGTATTGCAATCTGGATTTTATTGGCCTACTCTCTTCAAGGATGCCCGTAAGTTCGTCTTATCTTGTGATGAATGTCAAAGAATAGGTAATATCGGTAAGCGTCAAGAAATGCCTATGAATTATTCACTTGCTGTTGAACCATTTGATGTTTGGGGATTTGATTACATGGGACCTTTTCCTTCCTCTAATGGGTATACACATATTTTGGTTGTTGTTGATTATGTTACTAAATGGCTAGAAGCTATTCCAACCAGTAGTGCTGATCACAACACCTCTATTAAAATGCTTAAGGAAGTTATTTTCCCAAGGTTTGGAGTCCCTAGATATTTAATGACTGATGGTGGTTCACACTTTATTCATGGTGCTTTCCGTTAAATGCTTGCCAAATATGATGTTAACCATAGGATTGCATCACCTTATCATCCTCGGTCTAGTGGTCAAGTTGAGCTTAGCAATAGAGAAATGAAATTAATTTTGCCAAAGACTGTCAATAGGTCCAGGAAGAATTGGTCTAAGAAATTAGATGATGCACTTTGGGCTTATAGAACAGCATATAAAAATCCTATGGGTATGTCTCCTTATAAAATGGTTTATGGAAAAGCTTGTCATTTGCCTCTTGAGTTAGAACATAAAGCATATTTGACAATCAAAGAACTCAATTATGATTTCAAACTTGCCGGTGAAAAGAGGTTATTTGATATTAGCTCATTAGATGAATGGAGAACCCAAGCTTATGAAAATGCAAAATTATTCAAAGAAAAAGTTAAAAGATGGCATGATAAAAGAATCCAAAAGCGTGAGTTTAAAGTCAGAGATTATGTTCTTTTGTACAACTCTCGTTTTAGATTCTTTGCAGGAAAACTCCTCTCAAAATAGGAATGCCCATATGTTATCGAGGAGGTTTATCGGTCTGGAGCCATCAAAATAAATAATGCCGAAGGTACTAACCCGAAGGTTGTCAATGGGCAATGAATAAAACATTATATCTCAGGTACGCCCATTAATGTTGAAAGTAATATTATCTAAACTTTGGCACCGGAAGAACACATAAAAGAGTCCTTCCGGAACACTCCAGAATCGTGTAAATAAGGAGCTAGGTACGTGATACTGTAAGTAAACGGACTCCAAAAAATCCACAAAAATATTTTTTATCAGTTTTGGAATATTTAGAAAATTAGGAAAATAAGAAACTTCCAGGAAGCGTACCCCGGTGGGCACAAGACACCAGGGCACGCCCAGGTGGGTTGTGCCCACCTGGGACACCTTCCGGGCTCCGTTTTTCTACATCTTGCTTGTTTCCCAAGATAAAAAAATCTATATATACTCCCCGAACCTGTTAACCACCGTATCGCAGAGAAATCCTCAGTTCTCTTTTCTTGCTGTTTTCTGCATAGATCTGAAAATATGTCATCCCAAGACTCTGAGGGTGAGAGCTATCTTGCTGATTTCATTGCAAACCCCAAGTCCTATGGGGATGAGAGGCACTATAGCTGGATGTCCGAAGAGGATGAAGATGAATCGGTTCCTCCCCGGTTCAAAAACAAAAGCATGGAGGCGTTGTGCAAGAAGATAATAAAGCTCGATATAGATAACGACGAGTTGAGGATAGATAAATTTATTCTCCGTCAAAAGTTGGAGGAATCAAAGGGTAAACCCTCTACTTTTTCACCACCACCACCACCTTCTTCCTCATCACCAAAGGAGAATTGAGTATCGGGTATGGGCACTCCCCTTGGCTTCTGCCAAGCTTGGGGGAGGTGCCCCGGCATCGTATCATCCCACTATCTTTTTAACTTTACTTATTTTAGTTTGATCTTTTGCTTTAGAAGAATAAAAGTTTAGTTTGATCCTTTCTTCTTTGAGAGTTTGCTTAGTGATCTATCCCTGTAATCATGTGCAAGTTATATAATAAAGTTTAGTTTGATTTTTTGCTTTCTTTACTTTCATGTTGCAATAAAGGAAAATAAATAAGGAAGAGAAAAAGAGAAAGGAAATTAATAAAAGAAAGGAATTAAATCAAGAACATCATATACTAATCTTATGGTAGGTGATGACACCACATAAGGAAAAGTATAAGTAGAAAATTTTATTAGATATTGACAAACATAGCATTAGCCAATGATGCAACTCATGAAAGAATTAATAAGGGAAGAGAAGATTCACATATAAATATACTATCCTAGAAATCTTTTGTGATTGTGAGCCCTCATCAAAATATTATATGCCAAAATTGTTGACTTTGGACAAGGAAGACAACTTAATGGTTTATGTTTGTTTATATTCACATAGAAGTCATATTGTCATAGATCCTTCAACATGTGGTGCTTGCCCCCTATCTTTGCTAGCCAAAAATTCCGCACTAAGTAGAGATACTACTTGTGCATCCAAAAATCCTTAAACCCAAATCTTATTTTCAAGTGTCCACCATACCTACCTAGGGATTGACCAAGATCCCTCAGGTAAGTTGTCATCGGTGCAAAAAGGCAATAAAAATTGCTTCTAAATGTGTGAGATCATTTAGTGTAAGAGAAAATTGAGCGTTGCACGAACTTGTGATGGTGAAGAATAAAAGCGATAGACTGCATAATGAAGGTCGCTATCACAAGGGGCAACGCAACGTGACGTTCTTTTGCACTAAGGGGTTGAGCATACAAACAAATAAGCACATGGCAACCTCTGCTTCCCTCTGCGAAGGGCATATCTTTTACTTTTACGTATTTACTTTTATGCAAAGAGTCAAAGTTTTCCTTCTATTCCTTTTTATTTCTCCTTTGACAAGCATCATGTGGTGAGGAAAGATCTAGGCACATATGTCCAGTTGAATATAGATAGCATGAGTTATTATTGTTGACATCACCCTTGAGGTGAATACGTTAGGAGGCGAAACTATAAGCCCCTATCTTTCTATGTATTTGGTTGAAACATTTTGCTCATGTGTACGCGGTGAGTGTTAGCAATCATAGAAGTCTATATGATGGTTGAGTATGTGGACTTGCCTAAAGGCTCCGATACGTGACCCTTCCTGAAAAGATGATGAATTGTAGTTGCAAAGTTGACTGAGAACATAGTTTGTTGGTTTTTAATAGAGTTTTTGCTTTATACTTCGATTGTGTGATGAATTGTTACTTATTCATGAGAAGTCTATGATAAAAGTTCTATGATAAAAGTCTTATGTTTACATTTTTTGTTGTTATAATAATGAACATGATGCTTCTATGTCCGTATTTTGTTTTTATCGACACCTCTCTCTCTCAAAGCATGTGGACATGTTTTTCAATTTCGGTTTTCGCTCAAGGACAAGCGAGGTCTAAGCTTGGAGGAGTTGATACATCCATTTTGCATCATGTTTTCTTACTGCTATTAATAATGTTTTTATCCATAATAATGCTTTTTGGAGTAATTCTAATGCCTTTTCTCTCATAATATGCAAGGTATACACAAAGAGGGAGAATTCCGGCAGCTGGAAATCTGGACCTGGAAAAGCTACGTCGGGCTACCTATTATGCACAACTCCAAATGAGCTGAAACTTCACGAGGATTTTTTATGGAATATTGAGAATTATTGGAGCAAATAACTACTAGAGGGGGCCCACCAGGTGGGAACAACCCACCTAAGCGCGCCCTGGTGGGTTGTGCTCACCCAGGCCTACCTCCGGTGCCCATCTTCTGGTATATAGGTCATTTTGACCTAGAAAAAATAAGGAGAAGACTTTCGGGATGGAGCGCCGCCATCTCGAGGCGGAACTTGGGCAGGAGAACTTTTGCCCTCCGGCGGAGCGATTCCACCGGGGGAACTTCCCTCCCAAAGGGGGAAATCATCGTCATCATCATCACGAACAACTCTCCCATCTCTGGGAGGGCAATCTCCATCAACATATTCAACAGCACTATCTCATCTCAAACCCTAGTTCATCTCTTGTGTTCAATCTTGTTACCGGAACTATAGATTGGTGCTTGTGGGTGACTAGTAGTGTTGATTACATCTTGTAGTTGATTACTATATGGTTTATTTGGTGGAAGATTATATGTTCAGATCCAATATGCTATTTAATACTCCTCTGATCATGAGCATGATTATCATTTGTGAGTAGTTACTTTTGCTCTTGAGGTCACGGGAGAAATCATGTTGCAAGTAATCATGTGAACTTGATATGTGTTTGATATTTTGATAGTATGTATGTCGTGATTCCCTTAGTGGTGTCATGTGAACGTCAACTACGTGACACTTCAACATATTTGGCCCTAAGGGAATGCATTGTGGAGTAGCAATTAGATGATGGGTTGCGAGAGTGGCAGAAGCTTAAACCCCAGTTTATGCGCTATTCCGTAAGGGACCGATTGGATCCAAAAGTTTATTGCTATGGTTAGAATTTATTCTTATTAATTTTCCCGTAGTTGCAGATGCTTGCGTGAGGGTTAATCATAAGTAGGAGGTTTTCTCAAGTAAGAACAGCACCTAAGCACCGGTCCACCCACATATCAAATTATCAAAGTAGCGAACACAAATCGAACCAACATGATGAAAGTGACTAGATGAAATTCCCGTGTACCCTCAAGAACGCTTTGCTTATCATAAGAGGCCGTTTTGGCCTGTCCTTTGCCTCAAACGATTGTGCTACCTTGCTGCACTTTTGTTACTACTATTGTTACTTGCTCGTTACAAATTATCTTGCTATCAAACTACTCCGCTACTTACAATTTCAGCACTTGCAGACATTACCTTGCTGAAAACCACTTGTCATTTCCTTCTGCTCCTCGTTGGGTTCGACACTCTTACTTATTGAAAAGAGCTAAAATTGAACCCCTATACTTGTGGGTCATGACTAGACCTCAAGTTGCTCATGAAGAATCCGATCCAGATGATGTTAGTGGTGTTGCCGGAGTAGCCCAAGATTCTCAAAACACTTTGAGGCTAGTTAACAAGAGTGGTGATGTTGTCACCTACAACTATATGAAAGACTACAAGGGCAATGCTCACAAGTGCCTAATGGCAAAGGCCGTGGTAGAAGATGGAGAGGATCAAAACTCTCCTGACAAGGTCAAGGTAACCCCACGATCAAACCCTCCTCTTTTCACTCCTTATACTCCTAGTGATGAGTATCTTGATGTGGAGGATAATTATGATGATAATGATATAGATGATCCTATGCTTGCCAAACTAAATAAGGTCATGTGCTCCCTCAAAGGAAAGAAGCTCACTATGTTTTGTATGCTTATGGAGATGGTGAGTAAGCACACCATCACCATTAAGGAACTTGAAACCCTCGTAACCGAGGAAAAGGAAAAATATGAAATCCTTGAGCCGAAGAACAAGGTCGCCTTCCTCAAAGCTTCGGCATGAACCTTGCGGCTGTGGTAGCGGCGCAAGGCTTGCTGGTAGCATGCTGCTCTCACAGCCGCCCGAAGACGATCTTCCTCGAGGAGCGTTGCGTCATCTCGCCGCAATTGCTCTTGCTCAAGCTCGTCATAAGCGAGCACTCGAGGTGACCCGTATATGAGTTCCGTGGGGAGAACTACTTCTGCCCCGTATACCAGGGCAAAGGGTGTCTGGCCGGTGGCTCAATTTGGCGTCGTCCTGATCGACCAAAGAACCGCCGGCAATTCATCAATCTAGTGCCTTCCGCTCTTGTGCAGCTTATCAAAAGTCTTTGTCCTCAGGCCTCGCAACACTTCAGCATTTGCCCTCTCCGCCTGGCCGTTGCTCCGTGGGTGTGCCACAGAGGCGAAACAGACCTTGCTGCCGAGGTCTTGGATGTATTGCATGAAGGTGTGGCTTGTGAACTGCGTGCCATTGTCGGTGATGACCCTATTGGGCACACCAAAATGGCAGACTAGTCCCTTGAAGAACTTGACGGCTGACTGTGCTGTCACCTGCTTCCTCACTGCTTCCACCTCCAGCCACTTTGTGAACTTGTCGATTGCAACATACAAGTACTCAAAGCCCCCGACAGCACGGGGGAAAGGGTCCAGTATGTTGAGCCCCCAGACCGAGAATGGCCAGGAGAGAGGGATTGTTTGAAGGGCCTGAGCTGGTTGATGAAGCTTCTTTGAATGGAACTGACACACTTCACACTTGGTTACTAGTGTCGTTGCATCCTGGAGGGCAGTGGGCCAGTAGAAACCCTGCCGGAACGCCTTGCCGGCAAGAGCCCTCGACCCTATGTGGGAGCCACATATGCCTCCGTGTATCTCCGCCAACAGCTCCAGTCCTTCCTCCCGGGGAATGCACTTCAATTTCACACCATTCGGTCTCTTCCTGTACAGGACGTCATCGACGAACTGATACATAGCAGACCGACGGGCTACTTTCTCCGCTTCTTCCTGCTCCTCTGGAAGCTCCCCCGTTTGGAGGAATCAGACGGTATGTTGTGCCCATGCCGGAGCCTGGGGCTCGACGGCAAGGACCAAAGGCATTTCTTCTGCCATGGGAGCGGCTGTCTCTACGGCCAGGGCTTGATGGCCTGCGGGAGTCGGTCGCTCATCGGCAGGCTCAGAGTCCACGGCAACACCCTTGCCAGCGACCCCTGGGGGCTCAGCGGGAAAGTACTTGCCGGGGCCTGATTTCCTTCGCTTGTTCTGCTCCGTTGACGGTTCGATGGATGGTTGAGTTAACCGAAGCAAAAAGGTACCTGGTTCCACAGGTAGCTTGAATGCAGCGCGCTTTGACAGGTAATCGGCAATGTCGTTCTCCGCTCGGGGAACGTGCTCTGCTTGTATACCGTCAAAGCGCTCCTCCAGCTTCCTCACCTCATCTATGTAGGCCTCCATCAATGGGCTCTGATACTCTTTGTTGACTTGTCTGACGACAAGCTGCGAATCACCCCTGACGATGAGCTTTTTGACACCGAGGTCTGTCGCGATCCTGAGACCGGCAAGCAACCCCTCGTACTCAGCAGTGTTGTTGGCGGACATCTCCCTGGGAAAGTGCATCTGGATTACATACTTGAGGTGCTCTCTGGTGGGTGCGACGAGCAGCACACCAGCACCGGCGCCTTGCAGTGAGAAAGCCCCGTCAAAGTACATAATCCAGTCGCGAGCTATTTCCTTGCCGGGGAGAGTGGTCTCCTGGATCTCTTCATCAGGCGTTGAGGTCCATTCTGCAATGAACTCCGCCAGGACTCTACTCTGGATTGTTGAAGTACTTTCAAACTTCATCCCAAAGCTTGATAACTCCAAGGCCCACTCCACAATCCTTCCGGTTGCGTCTGGGTTGTGCAGTATCCGTTGCAACGGGAGGCGGGTGACGACAGTGATCTCGTGGGCTTGAAAGTAATGACGCAGCTTCCTCGAGGCCATAAGGAGGCCGACGAGAAATTTCTGCACACTAGAATATCTTGACCTAGCCCCCTGCAAGAGGGAGCTAACAAAGTAAACCGGGTGCTGCATCATCATCTTCTTCTGCACCACTCCACTTGACTGCGCGGGCTATGTCCTGATGGCGTCAGACTCTGCCAGGAGCCTTGCCTTGCCGGCACCAGGCCCTGTCGGGGGAGTCTCTGACTTGCCGTCTGCCGGTCCTGCCGTTGCCTCTGCCTCTTCGTCAACCTCCCTCTGCGCCACTAGCGCGGCACTGACCACTTGATTCGTCGCCGCCAGATACAGCAGCAACGGCTCTTGTGTTTAGGCACAACTAGTATCGCTGTAGAGGAAAGGTATCTCTTTAGGTCTTGCAATGCCGCCTCGGCCTCTGGGGTCCACTCCATTGGGCCCGCCTTCTTCAAGATCTTGAAAAAGGGAAGGGCGCGCCCGGCAGACTTGGAGATGAATCGGCTCATGGCGGCAACGCAGCCAGTGAGCCGATGCACATCCTTGATCCGCTTGGGTGCCTCAATCTGCTCAATAGCCTTGATCTTGTCTGGGTTTGCCTTGATCCCACGCTGCGACACAAAGAACCCGAGAACTTTGCCGGACGGAACGCTGAAGACACACTTCTCAGGGTTCAGCTTAAGGTTGATCTTGCGTAGGTTGGCAAACGTCTCTTCTAAGTCTTGTACAAGAGTTGCGCTGTCCTTGGTTTTGACCACTATGTCATCCATATAGGCTTCCATATTTCTATGTAGCTGGGGTTCAAAACCAGTTTGGACTACCCTTGCAAATGTTGAACCAGCACTCTTCAACCCGAAAGGCATCCGTAAAAAGCAATATGTACCACATGGGGTGATGAATGATGTCTTCTCTTCGTCTTCTCTTGTCATGAAGATCTGGTGGTAGCCCGAGTAGGCGTCGAGGAATCATAACAGATCACAACCGGCCGTGGAGTCAACAATCTGGTCGATGCGCAGCAACGGGAAGGGGTCCTTAGGACAAGCCTTATTGATATCTGTGTAGTCAATACACAGCCTCCACTTCCCGTTTGCCTTGCGCACCACCACCGGATTGGCCAACCACGTCGGATGGAGCACTCCCCTCACCAAGCCTGCTGCTTCTAACTTTCTGATCTCCTCTGTGATGAATTCCTGCCATTCCAAAGCTTGCTTCCTGACCTTCTGCTTGACGGGTCACGCATGGGGACAGACAGCAAGATGGTGCTCAATCACTTCCCTGGGAACCCCGGGGATGTCAGATGCTTGCCACGCAAACACATCGACATTCGCCCGCGGGAAAGTGACGAGCGCGCCTTCCTATTTGCTATCGAGGGTGGAGCTTATGGTGAAAGCCCCTCCCGTGCCATCCTCCTTGACGGACACCTTCTTGGTCTCTGGCGGCGCAGCTCTGGATTTCTTGCTCTTGCCGGTGGAGCTCTTTGGCACGTCCTCGACGGTAGCACAACACTCCGAAGAGGTGCGCTTGCCAGAGTGGGTGCGAGAGGTCTTGCCGGTCTTCTTCTTCCCTCCCGGGGCTTCAGCGGCAGGAGCAAGTGCCTTGGCTGCAGCTGCTGCAACTGCTTCCCGGTAGAGTAGGTCGGCGCAGATCAGCGCGTCCTTCTTGTCGGAGGGGACGGTGAAGATGTTCATTGACCCAGGCATCTTCAGCGTGTTGTAGGCGTAGTGCGACGCTGCCATGAACTTGGCTAGTGCCGGGCGGCCGAGGATCCCGTTGTAGGGAAAGGGGATCTCGGCTACATCAAAGACAATCCTCTCCGTCCTGCAGTTCAATTTGCCTCCAAACGTCATAGGCAATGTGACCTTCCCCTTCAGCTGGCTCCTTCCCGGGTTGACCCCTTGAAACGTGCCCATTTCCTCGAGGTCTCCATCGGGAATTTGCAGCCTTTTGATCACAACGGGTGAGATCAAGTTCAGACCGGCCCCGCCGTCAACCAGCATCTTGTTCACCTTGAGGTTGTGTATTGTTGGTGAGTCCAACAATGGCAAGCACCCGACCGTAGTTGTTCAGTCAGGGTGGTCCTCGGCGTCAAAGACGAGGGGCGTGCTGGACCACTTCAGCGGCTTCTGAGCGTCGAACGAAGGCTCCGCTGCTGCGATCTTACGCGCCCACTGTTTGAGCTGGCGGTGAGAAGTATGCAGCGAGGTGCCACCGTCGACGCATATGGCCTCTATAGCCTTCTGAAACTCTTGCTCGCCGAACTCATCGTCCTCGTCATGATCGTCGTTTTCTTGCTTCTTGTCACGGCCCCGAGCAGGCCTCTCTTGTTGGTTGTCCTTGCCGCGGCGGCCTCCTTGGCCGCCACGCTTCTTGCCGGATCCTTCGGCACCATCCTGACCCTTCTCCTTGTCCCGCCTCTCATACTCGGCCTTTTGCTTCTCAGCAAGCAGCTCGACTTGTCGGCAGTTCTGGAGGTCGTGGCCCTTGGTGCGATGGATCTTGCAATAATGCTTGTCGGAGCCCCCCGGCTTGTTGGCAGCCACCAAGGCCCGGCAAGCGGCGCACCCAGCAATTTCCTTGCCGGGGTCGTCTACCTTAGCCTTCTTGGCGGCACCGGTGCTGTCGGATCGCTTGACGGCAAGCATGGTCTTGCCCTTGCGTTTCCTGTTGCGACGCCGGCCCTTCTTTGTCGGGGCGGCGGTGTCTTCATCAGTAGAGTTGGTTTCCGCGCCAGCATCCTTGCTGGGGTACTTCCTTCCCTCGTCAGCTCGGGCGCACCTATCAGCCAGAACATAAAGTTCGGCCACATCCTTAACCTTGTTCATCGCCAGCTCTTCACGCATCTTGCGGTTGCGCATGTTCTGATTGAACGCACTGATCATGACAGCGGGATGAAAATCGGGGATGTTGTACAGCACCCGGCTGAACCTCTGGATGTACTTGCGCAGGGTTTCCCCTTCCTTCTGGGGAATGATATGCAAATCACTGGCCTGGCCATGAGCTTGGTGGCCCCTGGTGAAGGCACCAACTAACTCATGTCACAGATCCGACCAAGAAGAAATGGAATCCGCCGGCAAGTGCATCAACCAAGACATGACGTTGGGCTTCAGTGCCAACGGGAAGTAATTGGCAAGCACCTTGTCGTCACGAGCTCCGGCAGCTTGCATCGCAATGGTGTAGATGCTGAGGAACTCTGACGGATGGGTCTTGCCGTTGTACTTCTCGCCGACGTCGGGCTTGAACGTGCGGTGGGATGGCCACTGGAACTGCCGAAGCTCACTGGTAAAGGCCAGGCAACCCACCTCGTAAGGTAGGCCACCGGAGCCCCCCGGTGCTGGGTGGTCCATAGCCGGTCCCGCCCGTTTATCCGACTGGTGGCGTGTATCACGCCGGCACTCGATAGTGGTTCGAGCATCTTCGTGGGCTCGTTCTTGAAGAACTTGGCGCTGGTCGCGGTGGGTCCGTGGGTCGGACGACGCTATGGAAATATTATCACAAGCGTCATCGCGACGGACCGACACCCGCGGTGGCCGGCGTGGAGGAGGAGAGTGCACCGTGGCCGGAGCACCCCCGGCCCCTCCACCACTGGCATGCGGTGGTTCGATGGAGCGCCGGCCCGAGGGCCCCGCCGGTCGCGGATCATCTTTATTGGCGACGGCGATGAGGCTCCGGATGGTGGCTCTCCACTCGTTGAGCTTCTCCGCATCAGGAGGGAAGTCGAGGAGCAGCTGCGCGCGCGCCAAAGCTTCTGCTGGCGTGGACCGTGGCGCGCTTCGACTTCTAACCACGTTAGAAGGAGCTCTATCACGGCCCAGCGGCTGCGTGCCATTTTCGCCAGCACTTCGGCGGGGATGCTGGACTCCTTCGTCCTGCAGATGATGCACAGGACTCTTCCCACGGCGGCGTCCGGGGTCTCCAGCGTGGTGGCGCTGCTCGCCGTGCGCACCCTGGGAAGAGCGCGTCGCGGGCGCCGGCATAGGCGTCTTGGAGGTTGTTGCGCTGCCCGTGGGGGGCACAACGATACTCCTGGAGGGCCCCGCGCCGCCTGTGGGGGGCCCAGCCCCGTCTTTGGATTTGGCGATGCGCGGCCCGTCGTCTGGCGCACGAACGACGCTGCTCGCCAGGCTCTGACTGCCAGAGTGATGCTGGTCCTCGCGGGCCCCGGCTCGGGTTCTGTCCGTGACCGGCCCGATGCTCGTACACACCGGCACGGGTCATTTCGCTCCCGACGAGCCGATCACCATGATCATTTCTTCTTGGGAGCCATGGCGATGAAGAACCGCTAGGCTAACTGCTAGATCAGATTCTCACAACTGCGCCCCCTACCTGGTGCGCCAAAGATGTCGGTGGGAAGCGACACCTATGGGATCACTGGAATCCCTTCTACGGTTGGCGGGCGCGGGGTTGTGAGAAGAGCAGGTCTAATAGGAAGCACACGGATCATTTACCCAGGTTCGGGCCGTGAAGATGCGTAATACCCTAGTCCTGCTTTGATGGATGTATTGAGTGTTATTGTGTTCTTGAGCTAGCACCGGGGTGCAACTTGCCCAAAAGAGCCGAATCCCCCTCCAGTATGCCATGGGCCTCCTTTTATAGCGAAAGGGGCTGCCACAGTGGCACACAGGAGGTGGAAAGGTCTACAGTGTTGCAAGCTTATCGCTCGTATTACAGGACAAGACGCATTTAATGCATCACTTAGGTGTCCCTTAGCTTTATCGGGGACGGGAACGGGGCCCGCCCTGTCCGTCGCCGCCTCGCCTTGCTTCGACACGCGCCTAGGCGAGCGATGCATGTGGCGCCATGTAGGCAGGCAGGCAGCTGAGGTGGCGTGGTGGTAGGGTCTTCACGAAGATCTGCATGCCACCACGCAGGTCTTTGCTGAATTGGCATAGAGGCCGCCTGTCACCATGAAGGTGCCTGCCCAGCTGGTTGAGCTAGCAGCTGCTTGGGGATAGCGGTGGAGTCTTGGTCGACATGGGCCTGGCTGTGGCCCCGCTGACACCCTCGGCAAGGGCCTTGCTGGGGGCCCGGCAATGGTCTTGTCGTGGCGTTGCAGTCGTCCCCGGCAAGGCGCTTGCCGGGGGTCTTGTGGATTCCCTCGGCTGGGATCCCGCCGAGGGTCGCCGTCTTCTGGTCCTCATCTGATCTCACATGTTTATGATCTTGACAAAGATCTGCATGCCACCGCAGAGGTGCCTCCCGAGCCTTGGTTCCAACGTATTTGTTGGCGGCGTTTGGAACCTGTGGGCTCAAGGGTGGCCCGCTCTGCTGGCATTGGGCAAGTTGCCCCGGCAAGGCTCTTGTCGAGGCTGCGGAGGCCGCCCCGGCAAGGGCCTTGCCGGGGGAGCCCACCTCGCCCTCTTGCTCTTTGGCGTTTCTGGTCTTGGCGTTGCCTTGTTTGTCTTGGGCTTCGGCTTTTCTCCGGCTTCCCTCCCTTGCCTTGCTAGGTGTGGTTGTGGTGTGCGCGACTCCGACTGCCCGTGCACAAGTAAAGGGGTACAAAGGAGCACCCCTACTTTTGTACACCGACACGTTTCCATCGGCTATTCCGTCCAAGCCGGTTGGCTCCCGATGAACACGGCGTATTCCGTTGTGTCAGCATTCTGGGAACGGGGGTCCCGAGACTTGCCTGCCTGCGGCCCATGGCGTGGCTAAGTCAGCGGGCCGTACGGCCCATCTTCATCAACAAGGCACCCAAGACCCTCGCGAGGGGCCAAGCCTCGCGAGGTGGACGACGCAAGACCTCCTCAGGAGTGGCCTAGCCAGGCAAGCTCACGAGAAGCGGAGATATCAAGGCGGGGCAAACCTCACGAGGCTCTCGTGATGTGAGCCATGACGATCGGCACCAGGCGGGTGCCAGCGCGCGCAGCGTCCTTGTTTCCTATTTGGTGCTAAGGAGGCGAGCACAGGCAAGGAGTACCGAGGCATCAGGCAAAGGTTTCCATATCGGTGCAACAAGACCAAGACCAGAAGGGCGGCAGGACGGAGGTCATCGTGGAGCCCAAGACGGCGTCACCACCAGAGCCTTTTGCAGGCGAAGACCACTTTTGTCAGGATAGCTTGTACTAGCTAACCCCCTTCAAATTCGCCCACCGTTGTTGGCTCCCTTCCCGCTCAATATTTGGGGAGAGGACCAGGGCCTATATAAGTAGAGCTAGCCACCACAGTAGGGGCAACGGAGCCTGGACTGATAGAGTTCTCATCCGCCAGTTCATCGAGCACAAGAACACCTCAACCTCAAGAGGCTGTTCTTCCCCTTGTATTGTTCACTATCAGCCCAAGAGGCAATCCACCACCACCACACTGGAGTAGGGTATTACACCACAACGGTGGCCCAAACCAGTATAATTCTCATGTCGTTCTGTGTTGCGAGCCGGTCGAGTTCGTCCACGAGATCTTAGCGAGCTAGGGCGTGGATCGGTAGGAGGGAAAGACTTCGCGCGCACCCCAGAGTTTGAACGTTAAGGGTTTGTCGGAACCCCACATCCGACATTTGGCGCGCCAGGTAGGGGTGCGCCGTAGCTTCCCTTCCGTCGATTCATCGCTCCGTCGCTCCGTCGTCTCGATGGCGGACGCTCGCCGCGCTCGAGCAGAGCGCCGGGCTGCCCTCACTGCCCGTGTTGCTCAGACGGCTCCCGTTGGCGGGCCACCTCGTCATTCTCCGTCTCCCGCCGCCAACGCTGCCACCAGCCCGGCGGGGAACGAGCAACAGGCGTCCTTGCTGCATCCGTCGGTGCGGTAGGACGGCCGCACCGCCACTCCGTCGCTGACCCCGGTAGGTTCTTCGTCTCATGCAGGCCGCGCTCCCATGGAGGCGCGGGCCGCGCTCCTCGCCGCGAACGAGCTCCTGCGCTACCGCCCAGTCGACGACCTCTACGAGGAGTGGCTCGACCGCATCGTCGAGCTCGTCCGCGCCGCAGGGGGCTCCCTGGCGCCGTCCCTCTCTCTGCCTCACCCTCCGCCAGCCACAGGCGACGTGGCTCATGGCGCGCCTCCACCACCTTTGCCCCAAGACTGCGCCTTGGCGCCAAGGCGCGCGGCCCCACGGCGAGATCCACCATGTCCGGTGCCCGCGCACGAAGAGAGAAGATGCCAAGAAATCCCACGGCCGCGAGAAGCTGCACCTGCACTCCCCACGCCGCCTCGTCAAGACCGCGTGCCGCCTGCGGCGGCGCCGCGCGGACCTCAGCAAGACCAAGTTCCACCTCCGAGGCGAGCCCCGGCAACCACGGCCGGCTGCCGCGCCTTCACCCCCGAGCTGCGTAGCGTCGCCTGGCCAGGCAAGTTCAAGCCCGATCTGCCTCCCCGCTACGACGGCACCTCCGATCCCGCGGAGTTCCTGCAGCTCTACGAGCTGAGCATCGAAGCGGCCAACGGCGACGAGAAGGTCATGGCGAACTGGTTCCCCATGGCTCTCAAGGATGGTGCCCGCTCTTGGCTCCTGAACCTGCAGCACGGCTCGATCTCCTCCTGGGATGAGATGCGCGACCGCTTTGTCGCCAACTTCCAGGGCACCCGCGACCGCCCGCCGGCCGTGGGTGACCTGCGCCGCATCAAGCAACAGCCAGGGGAGACCCTCCAGAAGTACATCCAGCGCTTCAACAACACTCGCCTCAAGATCCCCAAGGTCACGGACGAGGCCATCATTTCCGTGTTCTCAGACGGCGTCCGTGACGTCAAGATGAAGGAAGAGCTCACTATCCATGAGGACTTGTGCACATCTCAGGAGCTGTTCAACCTGGCGACCAAGTGTGCAAGAGCTGAGGAGGGGCGCCTCTCCCTCCTCGAGCTGCCAGCCGCAGGCACAGAGGAGAAGAAAGCCAAGGCCAAGGACGTGAAGCACAAGGAAGCGGCAGTGCTCGCAGCGGAGCCCGACACCAAGCGGGGCAGAGATCAGCCCGAGTCATCCAAGAATAGCCGACCGTTCTGCGCCTTCCACAATCTGAACACCCACAACACTAGTGACTGTCAAGAGCTCAGAGCCATCCACGAAGGATGCTTCGGTCGACGCCCCGAGCGTAGCGACCGGGGCTACGGCCGTGGAGGAGGACATGGAGGTGGAGGCGGACGCTGGGACGACCGTGGCCCGCGCCAGGAGTGGCGCGACAGGCCTCGTGAGGACCGCTGGCAAGACCACCCTCGCGAGGACGCCTGGAGGGACCAGCCTCGTGAGGATCGCCCCCAGGGCAATGCCGGTCTACCCCCGCTGCCGCCACCAAGAAGGAACGACGGTCACCATCAGGATGAGGGGGCTGGGGGCTTCCAGGAGCCGCGTGCAATCGCCTGCATCTTGGGCAGCGCGCAGGCCCGAGCCTCTCAACACATCTTCAAACAGTTCGCTCGAGAAGTGAACGCAGTGCTCCCCAAGCTCGAGGCCACGCGCCCGCTCAAGTCATCCCAATGCGCCATAACTTTCAACTCGGCAGATCAGCTCAAGTGCGCAGCCACCGCTGGCGCTCTCCTGATGCTTTGTTCACCAGTCATCAGCAATGTGCAAGTTACCAAGAACCTCATCGACGGTGGCGCAGGGCTCAACGTCATGTCCGTCGACACGTTCGACAACCTCCAAGTGCCATATGAGCAGCTTCAGCCTACCAAGCCTTTCTCAGGAGTGACCGACGGTTCCACCACACCGATAGGGCAGGTCCGCCTGCCTATCACCTTCGGAGAGCGCAAGAACTACCGCACCGAACTCATCGACTTCGACGTCGCGCACATCCTCCTGCCGTACAATGCCATCCTCGGGTATCCGGCCCTGGCCAAGTTCATGGCAGTCACCCATCACGGCTACAACGTCCTCAAGATGCCGGGAAGCGATGGAATCATCACGGTCCCATGTGAAGAGAGAGATGCGGTGTGCTCCCTTGAGCGCGCCTTCCAAGCTGCAGCAATCAACGACCCCGACCGCAAAAGCGAGGGCCCTCCTGAGGCCCTCCCCAAGAAGAAGAAGCAGCTGCGCCAAGCAGGATCTCAGGAGGGTGGCGACGCAGCTGAGCCTCGTCAGGATCAGCGCCCGCTTCAGGCGCGCCTCCCTCCATCGCATAGGAAGGCGCACCCGACGCCCTCCTCGGGCATGGCTCGGGGGCTCTCTTCTGGAGGGCCTCAGACCTTGCCAACCTCACAAGGGAGGCGCTTGGGCACCACTTGGAGGCGTGCTTCGCGGCACGTTTCCCTCAGGAGAACACAGGGCAAGGAGTGCCCACCACTCAGGAGTTCATCACCAAGACCACTCAGGAACATCAAGACGCAAGAGCCATGCGCGGCGACAGCCGCTCACGAGGCGCAGCTCCCCATCCAGGCGAGGATGCAGGGCTGCGTGTCTGCATCGACGTCCCAGGGCTCAACAGGGCCGCATCTCAGGAGCTTTTCTGGCCTTCCCGTGTGGGCCGTTGCGAGGGCCCGCCACACAGCTACGTTCGCATGCCCTTCGGCTTGCCGAGCGTGGCGTCAGCCTATCAGCGCAACATGCGGCGCGTCCTGGCAGCTCAGGAGGCCAGGTACCACTGTCGGTGCCAAAACCGGCGGATCTCGGGTAGGGGGTCCCGAACTGTGCGTCTAAGGCGGATGGTAACAGGAGGCGGGGGACACAATGTTTACCCAGGTTCAGGCCCTCTCAATGGAGGTAATACCCTACTTCCTGCTTGATTGATCTTGATGATAGGAGTATTACAAGAGTTGATCTACCACGAGATCGTAGAGGCTAAACTCTAGAAGCTAGCCTATGGTATGATTGTTGTTGTCCTACGGACTAAACCCTCCGGTTTATATAGACACCGGAGGGGGCTAGGGTTACACAGAGTCGGTTACAAGGGAGGAGATCTACATATCCGTATTGCCAAGCTTGCCTTCCACGCCAAGGAGAGTCCCATCCGGACACGGGACGAAGTCTTCAATCTTGTATCTTCATAGTCCAACAGTCCAGCCAAGGGATATAGTCCGGCTGTCCGAGGACCCCCTAATCCAGGACTTCCTCAGTAGCCCCTGAACCAGGCTTCAATGATGATGAGTCCGGCGTGTAGATTGTCTTCGGCATTGCAAGGTGGGTTCCTCCTCCGAATACTCCATAGAAGATTTTGAACACAAGGATAGTGTCCGGCTCTGCAAAAAAAATTCCACATACCACCATAGAGAGAATAATATTTCCACAAATCTAATCTGCTGACGCATTTTGCAGCATGACATCACACCACGGCCCGGTCATTATTCGAACTGTTTTTCACAACCAGCCACTGTACATATTGCGAGGCGGTTTCCTTGGCACGTCTTGTCGTAGCAGAGATCGTGTCCCCTTATCACGGGATCCTCATCAATACGGGTATGGGTAACCCAACCGCGCCATCAATTACGGCACTTGGGGAATAAGCGAGTTTACCAGGTAGGTGGGGAGGCGCATAGCTTCTTCCGCCCTTATAAAGGGACAAGGATTCACCCTTTTCACCCACGCCTTCTTCCTCCTTGCTCATCATTCTTGCGCACTCGAGCTCCAGCGCCCAAGTTCGCGTTTTTCTCCTCAAACTACTCCAAGCATGTCCGGAGCGGGAGGCAAGTGGATGGTCTCCTCCGTTACGAAGGAGAACATCACAAAGCTGCAGGGAGCCGGATATCTGGCCGCGGATATCGCGCACCGGCTGCCAGATGCGGGGCAGATCATCCCTACTCCAGAACCCCATGAGAGGGTGGTTTTCCTTACCCACTTTGTCCGTGGACTGGGATTTCCCCTCCACCCGTTTGTCCGCAGGCTCATGTTCTACTACGGGCTGGACATTCACGATCTGGCCCCCAATTTCATCCTCAACATCTCGGCGTTTACCGTCGTGTGCGAGGCCTTCCTCCGCATCAAGCCCCACTTCGGCCTGTGGCTGAAGACCTTCAATGTTAAACCGAAGGTGGTGGTCGGCCAGCAAGCGGAGTGCGGAGGCGCGATGGTGGGCAAAATGCCCAACGTCACCTGGCTCGAAGGCTCCTATGTGGAGACCATAAAGGGGTGGCAATCGGGGTGGTTCTACATCACCGAGCCGCGCGACACCAACTGGGTGGTGGCCCCCAAATTTCGATCCGGAATCCCCATGCGTCTCACCTCCTGGAAAGAGAAGGGCCTGTCCTGGGGTTCCCCGGTAGAGCTGACCGGACTCCAGACATGCATCAAAAACATGATGAGCAAGAAAATCAAGCTCGTCAACCTGGTCCGAGTCATGCTCTTCCGCCGGATCCTCCCATGTCAAAGACGGGCATTCAATTTGTGGGAGTTCGACCCGGCTGAGCACCAGACGCTATGAGAGCTCTTCGACATGACGCACAAGGACGTCTGGAAGGTGCTATTCAAGGGCGCCGAGGTACCTCATCCCCTTACCGAGGACCGTGGACTCAGCGCAAAGCGCCCTGCTAATCCGGTAAGTCTTTTATATCTTATAAGATGTTCATTTCCCCAATATAACCACGCGCGGGATCTAAGCCTCCACGCCATTTAACAGGACTGGGTAGCGACAGCGGAGCGGATCGATTGTCCGGCTCCCCTGCCCAAAGATCCAGCAGATGCTCTCCTAACGGAGATACTGGTTCCGGCACCTTATGTGGTGCCGGAGAAGAAGGCCACGGGGACCAGGAAGGGTCTCCGGCGCAAGGTTATATCGGACTCATCGTCCGAAAGCACCGAGGCGCCCTCATCCCACGAAAACAAGGAGGAGGAAGAGGAAAGTTCTCCCCCCCCCCCAGCCGGGGGAGACAAGAAAAGGAAGGTTGCCCCGTCCGGGGCGGCCGAAGGGTCCAAGAAGGGAAGAACCCTCCTTCCGGACAACTCCACCACCGCCGCCTTCAGCGACAACGAGTGGCTGCCCAGGGATAAGCCCCTGGCGAAGTCGTAAGTATTCGGATACCATAATAATTCTGGTATGTTTCGTCTTGTTGTTTCTCATCATGCCGAACATGATCATGCAGTCCATCCCGAGCCCGCATCGACGTATCCTCTCCGGAGGAGTCCTTGGGCCAATCGGAGATGAACAGCCATTCGCCCCCGCCCGCCTCCTCCCCCCGCCCTACGGACGACGTCGAGGTGTTGTCTCAAAGGGCACCGAACCAAGGGGAGGTAGTCCTGGAGGCGCCTCTAGGCGACATTCCGGACGTTGGGCGCAGGGGGAGCAAAACTCCCAAGGGCTCCAATGGTGGGGGCAGCAAGTTTGGCCCCCAGCCGAATACTGTACCGGAACATCCAGTGGTACCGGATTCTGTCAGGCGACCCCTCACTAAGGGGGGCGAGCCGTCTGTGCCGATGACCTCTGTCCAACTAGAGGCATCGGACAACTTGTTGGAAGCGCTTCGCGGCGCTTCCATTGATGAGGAGTGCCGCACTATCATGAGTGCGGTGGTCAAGAAGGTTCAGTCCGCCAAGAGCAGACTGACTGAAGCCTGTGTCAGCCTCCTAACAGGCTTTGAGGTAAGTAACCAGATTATAAGAATATGTTACCGCATAGACAGTAGCCCCTGATGCTCTGTTTGGCGTTCGCGAAGAAAGGCCGAATAGAGGATCAAATAATAACCGCAGGAGTCTAATCAAAATATGTCTATGTGCATATGCAGGCTTCACTGCTAGCCGCTGCCGCACGTACTGCGGAGGTCGCCGCACTGAAGCGGGACCTTGAGCGGTCCAAGGAAGAGCTCGGCCTTGCCAAGAGGCAGCTCGAAGAGAACAAAGGTAAGTGATACCCCGTCTGTATATTATAAAAAGTTTGGTTTTAGAATAATAGGATCGTCATGAATTTTGCTAGGGGCCACGACCGAAGTGGCGTCCTTGCAGAAGGCGCTATCCGCGGCCGAAGGCAAAGTGGCCAAGGAGCGCATCGAGCGAGAAAAGCAAGAAGCCCGAGTAGGCGAGGTGCAGCAAGAGCTCCAGGCTCTCGCCAAAAAACACGAGTCCTTGGAGCTTGACTCTAAGACACAAGGGTCCGAGCTTGCGAAGGCCCTTGAAAGTGCACAACATACCAAGGCCGAAGCCCAAAAGGCCCTCTAGGAGATTGAGGCGGTTAAGAAGATAGTGGCGGGTAAGGCATTCATTATGCAAAGCAAGCATGTGAAGGAAACTTTCTTTTTACTTACCCGAGTTCGGAGCTCTTCAAGAGCGTTCGTAGATCTACCCCACAGTGTGTCAGATGCCGCGGAGCTCGACGGAGAAGTTGTTCTGGTCTCAGTATACTGGGACCAAACACCCCATGCCCTTGAGCAACCAGCTGAAGCAACTGGTCGAGCTCCACAAGGCGGCCGAACAGGCCATGAAGGGTCTTATAGTCTGGATGTGGCCTGGCGATCCCCTGCCTGATAGCTACTTCAGCCTGGTGAGGCAGCTTGTGAATGCCTGCCCACGGCTTGAATTCATAAAGCGGTCCGTCTACATCGAGGGTGCGCGCAGGGCTTTTGCCCGGGCAAAGGTGCACTGGGCGAAGCTGGACGCCGAGAAGCTGGTGAAGGAGGGGCCGCCGGAAGGCAAGGAGCATAGCCACCCCGAAATGTATTATAACAGTGTCCTGAAGGGTTCTCGCCTTGTGGCGGAGGAATGTGCTAAGGATGTAATATTTGAATGAATGTACTCATGTGATCCTATAATATGAAACGAGTTCATTTGCGCTATGCAACGCTTGTGAATTTAAAATATTACCTTCTGTGCGGCCGTTTATAAAATCTGAGAGTTGGCCAGCCGTCGACTTCGGCCCCCATGTAACTAGTACTGAGGTGTTCGGGATAAACCTGAGCACTCTTTATCCCAATTTTGGGTCCTTCGAGGGAGGTGTTCAGCACAACGAACCAGGCAATCGGACTATAAGGCTTTATCACTCTCACTTAGCCATAGAAGTCTACAATTTTAAATTTTGGCGAAGCCCCTAGTATTCGGAATGCCGAATTTGGGGTGCTATATACGCCTAAGTCGGGCAAGGCCGACTCCTCGCCCGAAGCGGAAAAAGTCTTTAAGGACTTGAGAGCTCTCGAACAGCGACCAGCTCTCACCTTATCATGACAGTTAGTTTTCGGCTTTCTCTACTGATGTGCTCGTCCGGAAGAACCGGGACACAATCGCAGTAGTTCTCCTAGCGCTACCTTAGCCGATATTGCGGAACGTAAGTTACCAAAACATGGGAGCCGGGCAATCCCAACTATTGACCCAAGACATGATTCAGAGCTGATGCATATAATGCTATAAGTTCGGGGTGCCGCACTGTCGAAAGTGTTCGGACTTCTCACGCCGTATTATGGGGTATACTGAAGCCCCTGGTGTACTGGTCGTACCAGAATGTACGGGTGCAATTCGTCGTAAATAAACAGACAAGGAAAAAGGGAAGGGTAATGCAATAATAGACTAATGCTACGCATTGTTATTTAAATAATACGTCGAAGCATACTGATACAAGTAGTGCAATAAGCAAAAAATAGGACTATTTGACATGTCCTATCCAAGGGCAAGCTGCGTATGGGTATTTAAAACGGGTACTTCGATTGTTATCAGAGACCACCTGGGGATTCCCTTGTACGTCTTAGCTTCTTGCCTCCTTGGTTGTTCCTTCCCGTAATGTGTCCAGCAATCAGACTGCCGAAAAGGGCTTCCAGAGAGTAAGGTCCTAAAAGAGAGAAAATGATAAAGGTATACAGCACCTGGGGCGGTTGAGCCGCATTGTGGGACGTGCCCTGGTCGTGCCCCCGCCTATGCCCATGGTATTTTTAGTGCGTAATTATGTACGCGTGGCACAGATTTCGTCGCTTGACTGGGACTAGGACGGGGCCGAATTGCAAGGCGAGCTCTGAACGTGCCAGGCGATCCTGTTGCAGGTTACTCCGGACTCGCTTGAAGGTGTCCGGGGGCTTTATCGCCGAATTGACGGTTTGCCTTAAAAGGCTGCTTTGTGCTTCTGCTGCGAGGGCCGCAGTGTGTTCCTCCGTGCGAAGCGAGCGTTCTGTGTTGCCATTGACTATTATAACCCCACGAGGTCCTGGCATTTTGAGCTTGAGGTATGCATAATGCGGTACCGCATTGAATCTGGCAAATGCGGTTCGCCCAAGCAGTGCGTGATAGCCACTTCGAAACGGGATGATATCGAAGATTAACTCCTCGCTTCGGAAGTTGTCCGGAGATCCGAAGACCACTTCCAGTGTGATTGAGCCCGTGCAATGGGCCTCTACACCTGGGATGACACCTTTAAAGGTGGTTTTAGTGGGTTTGATCCTCGAGGGGTCTATACCCATTTTGCGCAATGTATCCTGATAGAGCAGGTTTAGGCTGCTGCCGCCGTCCATAAGGACTCGAGTGAGGTGAAATCCTTCGATGATGGGGTCAAGGACCAATGCGGCAGATCCGCCATGACGGATACTAGTGGGGTGGTCCCTACGATCGAAGGTGATCGGACAAGAGGACCATGGGTTGAACTTTGGGGCGACTGGCTCCATCGCATAGACGTCCCTTAGTGCACGCTTCCGTTCCCTCTTGGGAATGTGGGTTGCGTATATCATGTTCACCGTTTTCACTTGTGGAGGGAACCTCTTCTGTGCTCCTGTGTTCGGCGGCCGAGGCTCCTCCTTGTCATCGCTATGCAGCCCCATGTCCTTGTTTTCGGCGTTCAACTTGCCGGCCTGCTTGAACACCCAGCATTCTCTGTTGGTGTGATTGGCTGGCTTATCGGGGGTGCCGTGAATTTGACACGAGCGATCAAGTATGCGGTCCAAACTGGACGGGCCCGGATTACTTCTTTTGAATGGCTTTTTCCGCTGACCGGATTTAGAGCCACTAAATCCGGCATTGACTGCCGTGTCTTCGGCGTTGTCGCCGTTGTTGCGGCGCTTGTGTCTGTTACGACGCGGCCTGCCGTTAGTATCCTTTGTATCTGAAGTGCCATGACTTCTTGATGTGTTGTTGCTGCGAGCCAGCCAGCTGTCTTCGCCCGCGCAAAAGCGGGTCATGAGCGTCGTGAGGGCTGCCATAGACTTCGGCTTCTCCTGGCCGAGGTGCCGGGCGAGCCACTCGTCACGGATGTTATGCTTAAATGCCGCTAAGGCCTCTGCATCCGGACAGTCGACAATTTGGTTTTTCTTAGTTAGGAACCGGGTCCAGAATTGCCTGGTCGATTCTCCTGGCTGCTGAGTTATATGGCTCAAGTCATCAGCATCCGGTGGTCGCACATAAGTGCTCTGGAAGTTGTCAAGGAATGCATCTTCCAAATCCTCCCAACTGCCAATGGAGTCTGCAGGCAAGCTATTCAGCCAATGCCGAGCTGGTCCTTTGAGTTTTAGTGGGAGGTACTTGATGGCATGTAGATCATCACCGTGAGCCATGTGGATGTGGAGGAGGAAATCCTCGATCCATACCGCGGGATCTGTTGTACCATCATATGATTCAATGTTTACGGGTTTAAAACCCTCTGGGAATTCGTGATCCATTACTTCATCAGTGAAGCATAAGGGGTGTGCGGCGCCTCTATGCCAGGCTATATCACAACGCAGTTCATACGAGTCTTGTCTGATGTGTTCGGCCCGGCCGGATTTGCTTTTAGTGTATCCGGCGTGACGATCATCGTCACGTGTTGGGGCGCGACCCCGTGATCCGTAGATCGATCTTGCATGTTTTGTTTTGTTTTCCAATACGTCGTGCAGGTCCCGCGTGTTGCCCCGGGCCTTGGTATTTTTGTTTGAATGGCGGCAGGGTGCGGGCTGGACTTCAGGCTGATATGCCCCTCTGTCTCGGCCACGAGGTGGACGATCAGTCGCATCATATGGTGGTGATGTAGGTTTCAATGCTTCCTCCTCGAGTTGAGGTAGCAACCTGTGCTTTGGGTAACTCTTGGTTGGGCGCTCGAGTTCGTATTCCTCGGCCTCCAGGACTTCAGTCCATCTATCTGCTAGCAGATCTTGATCAGCTCGAAGCTGTTGTTGCTTTTTCTTCAGGCTGTTTGCTGTGGCTACAAGCCGGCGCTTGAAGCGCTCCTATTCGACGGGATCCTCAGGCACGATAAATTCTTCGTCGTTGAGGCTCACCTTGTCTTCGGAGAGAGGTATGTAATTGTAGTCCTCTGATTCTTCGTCTGCTGCCTGTTCCGGAGGGCTAGCTTGTTCATCCTCCTGCTCAAGATCTGGCTGGAGGGGATTATCACCGTCTTCGGCACTACCCGGAACGTTATTGTCTCTTGTGCCGGTATCGCTGCTTTTGCTATGGCGAGACTTAGAGCGGCGCCGCTGACGTCGGTGCTTGGATTGTTTCTTGGAGGGATTATCCTCTGTTGACTTATCGCCATCCCCCTCTTTGGGGGTGTCCACCATGTATATATCATATGATGAGGTAGCAGTCCAGCGCCCTATGGGCGGTGGTTGTTGTTCGTCTCCTGCATCGTCGTCCATACCGTCGATGTCTTCGGAGCCGAAGTCGAGCATGTCAGTTAAGTCGTCGACAGTGGCTACTAAGTGGGTGGTGGGTGGTGAGTGGGGAGTGAATTTCTTCGTCGTCCGCATCCCATTCTAGCCGGACATAGTTTGGCCAAGGGTCTCCTGACGGGGAGAGAGACTTCAACGAGTTTAGTACGTTGCCAAAAGGCGAGTGCTGAAAGATATCCGTGGAGGTAAACTCCATGATCGGCGCCCAATCGGATTGATGGGCACGGACCCAGGCGGCTCGGAGTGCATGGCCGGGGACGAATCCAACGGTTCGGCAACACGGGTCTCGTAGGAGGTGAAGTCAGTATTCGACTCTATTGCCACTGAGTGTGCGACCTCCGTGATGGGGTCCATCCACCTGTCCTCAGATGGCGCAATTTGTTCCGGATTGAGGGCCGGAGTAGTTGCAGGTGTGATCTCCCGAACACTGTCCGACGACAGAGCTAAATCATGCTCGTCGTGATTGTGTGGCGCACCTGACATGGGCTCGAATCCGTCGAAGATCAAGTCTCCATGGATGTCGGCCGTATAGTTCAAGTTTCCAAATCTGACCTGATGGCCAGGGGCATAGCTTTCGATCTGCTCCAGATGGCCAAGCGAATTGGCCCGCAGTACGAAGCCGCCGAATACGAAGATCTATCCAGGGAGGAAAACCTCACCCTGGATCGCATCATTGCCGATGATCGAAGGAGCCATCAAGCCTTATGGTGACGGCACAGTGGAACTCTCAATGAAAGCACCAATGTCGATGTCAAAACCGGTGGATCTCGGGTAGAGGGCCCAAACCTGGGTAAACATTGTGTTCCCCGTCTCCTGTTACCATCGATCCTAGACGCACAGTTCGGGACCCCCTACCCGAGATCCGCCGGTTTTGACACCGACAACCACGCCGTCCTGGAAGAAATGGAGACGGTCTTCAGGGAGCCTCCCGAGCCCCCAAAGCCTCCCGAGGCTCAGGGCCCCGGTGGCTCGTGAAGAGTCATCCCTTCGACGCACGCCTTCAACTGCACCAACTCTACTTCGTCTACAGAACCAGGTGACATTTTCCAAGCTCGTTTAGCTGGGAGCGCCCCTCGGGCTGCATTATTCCCAGGCCGCATGGGTCCGTCCCTATGGCATGTATCCTTTTTGCTTATGTCTTTAGCTTACCTTACTGGGGGCGCCCCTCGGGCTGCATCATCCCCAAGCCGCTCGGGCCGGACCCAGTGGCATGTGTCTTCCTGCATTTACTCAAGCTGACTTGCCTTCCATGCTTAACCTGCCTACGGCTATCACCTGCTCGATCGTCACCTCCCACGGGGCCTCCTCACATTGGCACGACGCTGGTGCATGGGTCCGTCCCTGCCACGTCGACAAACCTGAGCGGTCGAGCTCTGGCTCGCGGCACGCCCCGCGCACGTCACCTCACCAGGCCCTCAGTGCCCTCGCCTCTTCGCGGAACAACTAGCGGCAGGATGGCAGCTATAACGGCAAACCGTGTTTCTTCTTGTGCATGTTCACAGGGATCCCATGGGGAGGATCGCAGGCGACACCGCGAGTCTCCTTTTTCCTCGTGCAATTCGCTTGCGCGTTAAAAGGAGGGCTCCTGAGCATCGCAACTCAGGAGCTCTTACTGGCTCTCTAGCCCTCACCCCCTGGCCTTGCCCACGGCATCGCGACCTGGCATACCAGCGGCGGCTGAGCTTGCTCGAGGGCCGGGACCTGAGGACGTAGAGCACTAAGGAGAGCATGGGAGGATGGAAACTCGTATGGGCCGACCTAGCTATGCCGCACAAGCTGGCGCGCAGGCCTAGCGCACCACCAAGAATTGCCACGAAACCGACAAGATAAGTCCCGCTCCCGGATTGGCTAATTGTTGGGGCCTAAGGGTCACCCTCGCCGCAGCCCCATTGCGGCCACGTCAACTCCCTTTCTTGCCTTACCATGGCTGCTTGAGCGCTAAGGGGGACCTCCTGAGCACCGTGCCTCAGGGGCTCTTACTGGACCTCGGGCCGCACACCTCCTGGCCTTGACCACGGCACGCGACCTGGCATACCAGCGACGGCTGTAGCCTGCCTGGGGATCGGGACCTGTCAGCGCAGAGCAACAAGCTATCGCGAGGGAAGAAAGGGGGGACTGAGCCTTAACAGGACATGCGTTCACAAATTTTCATAACGGGGAAGATGAGCACAAAAGACATTACACACCCTTTACACGCCCCCACGGGGTACTTCATGATCCTCCGCAGGGAACAAAAGCTGGAACTAAAAGGCATCCTATCTACACCCTCCCGCGGCGGACGCCATCATCAACAGGGGCCACGGGAGGCTGGCACCAACCCCATCCAGATCAGCGGAGGCGACGGCCAGACGCCGCGGCTCTGCTCCGAGCGCGGCGAGAGCTCGGGGGCACGTAGCTGTCGTCGCTCGTCTCCGGAGTCTCGCAGAGCTCAGGAGAGCTACTGGACTCCCAAGGGCTGCTGCTGCTGGAGTGGCCGCGAGCGGAGCGAGCGTCAGCCTGACGCTCCCCTCCGGAGCAGCACTCCAGGCGGCGGCCCTCCGCATCAAAGACCTTGAAGAAGAGCATGGAGGCACCGTCGTACTCGAAGTGGATCGTGAGGGCGCCCCTCGTACGGCAGACCTGCGCGACCTCGCCCCAGCTGCGAGTCATGAAGATCTTGCCGGTGGGGACCGCTTCGATCTCTACTCTGATCTCCGGAGTGTCGCAGTCGGCGTGCTGCAAATAGAGCTCGAGAGGCCCCCTCGGCGGCATCACATCGGAGAAGAACCGTGGGAAGCGGATCCAAGAGCTTGGAGGCATCGGCGCCCATAGCACAAGCTCACGCGAGGAGTCCGCGGCATGGATTCCATGGGCGACAGCGCATGTTGCCATGGCGCGGCGACCACGGGCGCGGCGCGGGTGACGCCGCTCGTCGCTCCGTCCTCCTGAGCCCTCGGCTCGGGCGTACAAGGGTAGCAGATACCCTGGAGGAGGCCGCTCGCACCAAGGCCTCGTCACCACCTGCATCGCCGCTTCATCACGGCGGTGGACCGACCTCTTCTTCGGCGGAAGCGGCCCCGGATCATCGCGCGGGGCCTTTCCCTTCTCTTCAGCGGAGAACCTTCTGATAGGCGCCATTGTCGCTAGCAGTGGAGCGAGGAGGCAGAAGCAAGCAAGCAAGGAAGAGATGGGCGACGGGGGCTCCGCCCCCCTCCCCATTTATAGCAAAAGAAGGCCAACCGGCGCCTCCCATGATCGCAGGTAATGATGGTTTTCCTTACATGTCGCAGGGACTTGTCAAGTCGTGCAGTTGCCAAGGTAGTGTGGGGAAGCAGAGACGCCCACGTCCAATCAACCGCCATGCGTCAACCGAGGCCGTAGGCTTTTGGGGCCCGCGGTGCTCCATACTTGACCCTTGGCTTCGCCGCGACAAGCCCGAGCGCACCTTGGGCCCGGGGGCTACTGTCGGTGTTCTGGGAACGGGGGTCCCCCAGACTTGCCTGCTTGCGGCCATGGCGTGGCTAAGTCAGTGGGCTGTACGGCCCATCTTCATCAACAAGGCACCCAAGACCCTCGCGAGGGGCCAAGCCTCGCGAGGCGGACGACGCAAGACCTCCTCAGGAGTGGCCTAGCCAGGCAGGCTCACGACGAGCAGAGATATCAAGGCAGGGCAAACCTCACGAGGCTCTCGTGATGTGAGCCATGACGATCGTCACCAGGCGGGCGCCAGCACGCGCAGTGTCCTTGTTTCCTCTTTGGTGCTAAGGAGGCGAGCACAGGCGAGGAGTACCGAGGCATCAGGCAAAGGTTGCCATATCGGTGCAACGAGACCAAGACCAGAAGGACGGCAGGACGGAGGTCATCGTGGAGCCCAAGACGGCGTCACCACCAGAGCCTTTCGCAGGCGAAGACCACTTTTGTCAGGATAGCTTGTACTAGCTGTCCCCCTTCAAATTCGCCCGCCATTGTTGGCTCCCTTCCCGCTCAATATTTGGGGAGAGGACCAGGGCCTATATAAGTAGAGCTAGCCACCACAGTAGGGGCAACGGAGCCTGGACTGATAGAGTTCTCATCCGCCAGTTCATCGAGCACAAGAACACCTCAACCTCAGGAGGTTGTTCTTCCCCTTGTATTGTTCACCATCAGCCCAAGAGGCAATCCACCACCACCACACTGGAGTAGGGTATTACACCACAACGGTGGCCCGAACGAGGATAAATCTCGTGTCTTTCTGTGTTGCGAGCCAGTCGAGTTCGTCCGCGGGATCTTAGCGAGCTAGCGCGTGGATCGGTAGGAGGGAAAGACTTCGTGCGCACCCCAGAGTTCGAACCTTAAGGGTTTGCCGGAACCCCACATCCGACACGTTGCCTCCCGATGAACACGACGCATTCCGTTGCCTCCCCATGAACACGACGACGACGCAGTTTCTCCGTTCCGACCCAGCCATGTACACAATACCTGGCCATATGTATGCGCGAGTAGGCGT
Source organism: Aegilops tauschii subsp. strangulata (assembly GCF_002575655.3). Classification (NCBI taxonomy): domain Eukaryota; kingdom Viridiplantae; phylum Streptophyta; class Magnoliopsida; order Poales; family Poaceae; genus Aegilops; species Aegilops tauschii. The sequence continues at coordinate 128,462,334 of NC_053036.3, read as the reverse complement.
TCGAGACCCCGCCCGTATGTACGTACGTGGCCGTATTTACTTTCTTGCACCCTGGCCGCTGTACATACGTGTACATGCTACGTGCGTGCCTCTACTACGACACATGCGCGCCTCTACTATGACACGTGCCCTTCCTTACACGGCCATGGTTCATCGCTGCAGCCTGCAGACAGACCGATCGTATGTACGTACATGTTCATGACCAGAATGCCAACGCTACGTACGCTTCGACCAGGTGGGTCCCTACTGTCAGGCACTTCCTTGCATGCGAAGATGTTGCTGGTGGGTCCCAGCAGTCAGGGGGAAATGTTTTTTTCGCAAAATACGGTGGCCCGCCCGGTGGGTCCCTGCTGTCAGGTGGAGGAATCATTATTTCCGCGTAATAAGGAGGCACTTCCTTGCTGCGGCTGTGGACCCAGCTGTCAGCCTTTCCATGTACAGTACTCTTCTGATGGAAGTCGGTCGTTGACCACATTGACCACGCCGCGCTGAGAGCACCAAGGCGGTGGACGACGGTGAGGCCTAGGAGGACGACGCGGAGCCGGGGAAGACGCGGCAGTGGATGCCCACGCGAAGAGGAGTATGAGGTTTCACTGGTTCGGCTGCGATGTGAGGCTACCGTCAGCGCAGGGCCTGGCCAGCGGTGGGAGTAGTAGGGTGCGGTGAGGCCTCCGCGACAGCATAGCCGGCCATGGGAGGCAGGAGCAGGCGGCACTACTGGCGCTGCTTTGGGCGGCTAGAGCAAGAAGACCAGAGGTTGAAGAAGCACTACGGCCGTTGGATGGACATCGTACGGTCACTAGAGCTAAAATCGTCCATATTGACTAAGTTGACAAAGCGCTCCGTCCCTGTCAACTTAGTAGGCCCACAAGTCAGCCTCCCAATACGGTGGGTCCTAGCTAGCAGGGGGATATTCATTTTTTGTGCGTAATAAGGAAGCACTTCCTTGCATGCGAAGATATAGCTGGTGGGTCCGAGCTGACAGTGGGGGGAACATTTTTTCACGAAATACAAAGGCCCTTCTGGTGGGTCCCAGTTGTCAGGTGGAGGAATCATTATATTGTGCCTAATAAGGAGGCATTTCCTTGTGTGGGCCCCTACTGTCAGCCTCTTCCGATGGCTGTTGTATGTTGACCATGTTGACCACGCCGTGCCGAGAGCACAAACGCGGTGGACGAGGGCGAGGCCCGGGAAGGGAATGACCCGGAGCCGGCGAAGCCACGTCAGTGGATGCCCACGCTGAGGGGAGTACGAGCGCTGACTGGTCGGCTGCGGGGTGAGGCTGACATCGCTGGAAAATAACAGGATGTGCGGGTGGGTAGAGGGATGGCCTGGCGGCAGCACAGCCAGTCACGGGAGGAGGGCAGGCAGTCCCGCCGGCGCTGGTTTGGGCGGCTGGAGCAGGAAGATTAGAGATTGAAGAAGCACGGTGGCCGTTGGATGGACATCCAACAGTCACTGCTCTGTGTTGACTAAGTTGACAAAGCCTTGCGTACGCGTCAAAAAAAATTTAGGACAGCGTCATCGTCAACCTAGTAGGCCCAGAAGTCAGCCTCCAAATCTGTGGAAAACAGCAAACAACCCATTTGCCATTATTTTCAATAATTTAGAGCCCATTTGCTAATTCTTAAGGATATTTGAAGCCCATATTCTTTTTATTAGCATTACAGACCATATATTCTGGGCACTGCTAAAAAATTCAACGAAATTTTGCATATTTTGGTGGGGTCCGAACTCTTTTAATCACGAAATTTCGAGTCATGTTAAAAATAATTTTTAACAAATTATATCAAAATAAAATTCAAAAAACAATTCTCCGCAAAAAAATGAATGAAATTTAAAATCTTAACTAGCAAGATGCCCGTGCGTTGCACGGAACATGAAGATGCATTTGTATGAGTAGTTTATCTTGTGGGAGAAAAGACGATATTTTAATGTAATTGCCAGTTGGCTTTGGTTTTTATAAGAGTAGAGAGTAGAGAAATCCAGAAAAAATGATATTTTAATGTAATTGCCGGTTGGCTTTGGTTTAAAAATTTACAGCCCATTTCTTACAAGTTATAGCCCATTTTCTGGGGAAGCCCATTTCTTACTACTTACATCCCTCCTCTCCTGAAAGATTTGCAGCCCAGCAGGGCTGAGAAAAGCAAGTAGGCCTTGGTTTTGGTGTTCTCCAAAAAAAAGAACTAGGCTAGCCATTTTCGGAAAGAAAAAGGTATCAATTCGGCTCGTCATGTGCTTAAATAAAAGCGTAAGCGTGGGCTAGACGGGCCACAGCCCCCGCACAGCGCGCAGTTGAGCTCCATCTCTGAAACTAAAAAACAACTGGCCGAGCTGCTGGGTCCCTGGTGTTATCCGCTCGTTGTGTAATTTTCTCGTTTATTGACTACATTGACAATGGCGTGGGACCTAGTTGTCAAACAATTAGGAGGAAGGATTTTTTTGGCTTGTAATGACGACGCACCTGCTTGCGTAATGCAATGACCCTGGTGGGTCCCTACTGCCAGCCTCTCCACGTACAGTCATCACCTGATTCCTCTTGGTTGTTGACCATGTTGACAACGCCAGAAGGCGGCGGGCACAGCGAGTGAACCAAGGCGGAGAACGACGGCGAGGCCTCGGACGGGAATGAACAGCAAGCGTGGAAGATGTGGCAGTGTAGTGGCAGGTGGAGGGGAGTACGAGGGCAACAACATGCAACTCAAGCTTACAAACGGTACAAAAAGCCCAAGGATTAATTGTTCAACAAATTTTTAGACAAAACCCAGATTGAACATGGCAGTAACATCTAACCCAACCACTCTTTTCCGCAGTCACAAACAAATGGATCGGTCTGATCCATAAAATCAACATCCTATGCAAAAAAATTATTTCAGGATGACTACAACTTGTTGTAAATAGAAGCCTAGCACGTTTAGAAGCCCATTTGTCCACCTGAAACTTCTTTTTTTGCTGTTCATCGTGTCCCTCCGTGAGAAATCTCTTGCTGTAAAACTTAAGCCTCATGGACAATAGTAACCTCGCATTCAACAGGAAGAATGTGACAAAGCTTCTGTTTGCCTGGCTGGATGCATATCTTTCCATCGTTATTGTCCTCAAACGAATGCCATGAGAACTGAGAAAATCCTGGTGCTTATTACGCCACCGATTGGTTATACGTTTTTCTCCATGTGGTCGCAGTACCTAAGTAGACATGAAGATTGAAAATAGTTAAGGTCTGAAAAAAGAGTATGTAGAAAGAGCGACAACTGAACGGTTAATTCTAGTACAATATATACGGGCTTTCAATGTGCATGAAATCATCACCTCTATATATAAATTCTCCAGAGATCGAAAGCATCGTAGAAAGCCAATAATCATGTTCAGATCAAAACTAGACATTCCGATATATAAGATCTTAACAGAATCCAGCAGCATTGATAGGCTATCCATGGACGAAATCTTCATTCAGCATATAACATAATATTAGTACCCAAAGTGTACTCCAAGATGATATAAAACTTATGCGCACAAATGAAAAATGCAGCTTATGATTACAAATGTGTAGATGATAATATACGGTATCTGAAAAAGTGAGGAGCCAAACACCAACTTCCTGTGATCATTAAACGGATCATGAATTACACCCAAGGTCTCCAGTTTGGGTGCAGAGACGGCAGTTATTTGCGAAGGTTTATAACAATTATCAAGGAGCAACCTTTGAAGTGAAGGGGCATCTTCGATGATGAGCTATTGTCCTTCAAAACAAATTCCAATGCTTTTAAGGTGAGGCGACTTTATTTGGAGACAACTGATAGGGATTTCTATTCCCAAAACAATCAGCAAGTGCTCCAGGGCAGGGCAACTGGAGTGGATGATGCTGTGTAGTGAGGCCTCCGACAGATAAACCACCACAAGTGAAAGTTTTTTTAGCAGTGGGAGTCGAAGCATTTGTACCAGATCGTCTGGTAGATGGCACCGGGCGAAGGCGACGGTGTGGAGAGAGAGGAGGAAAACCGCGGGATGGACAACGGTGGTGTGGGCACGAATTCTTGGTGTGTTCGTGGTATGAAACTTTCGTCATAATGGTAGAACTCACATTGCTGGAGTTTTCCGAATTCAGGGGATGTCAGCCAAGCATCCACCGTGCCGGGTATGGACAGCAGGTAGCGTGTCGGGATGCAGAGGCGTTGAATGGGGCCCTGCTGGTGAGAGGAGATGATGGCTCTGAGGAGATCAAATTCAGGAAGGACAGATATCTGACGACAGTCGAGATTGAGGGGCGCGGTGCACCATAGAGGGCGCCACCGAGTTGAGAGGACTTGTGTGCGGCAGGAATCCTTGGTGGGGAGAAGCGAGATGATCTCCTCAAGGATGACGTCCGAGGATCGCTGATGCGATCCATCGGAGATTCTACCGGTTCCTCAGATCCGGGTGGGGGGGCTCGCCGCTTCTCCCCGCGCTGCCGGGTGCGGGATGTACAACCGGTGTCGCTGCTGGCCGGAGCCTCATCTTCTTGGCGCTGGGGCCAGCCGACTCCATTTTCCTTGTGGGCGTCGCGCCGAGCTCATGAGTTTGAGTAGAGTAGCCAGAGATGAGCCTAGTGGCAGTGCGAGTGGGGAAGAAGGAGGGCTAGGGTTTTCTGTAGGAGTGGAAGAAGAGGAACAAGTGTTTTTTGTACGAGTGAGGAAGAAGGTGAGCGGGGGTTTTCTGGACGAGTGAGGAAGATGGGGAGCGGGGGGGGGGGGGGGGGGGGGTTGGGGGAAACGGAAGCAGGAGAGCGAGCTGCAGTATAAGTGGAAGCAAGGAGGAAGGAGGGTTTTTCTGTCTTCAAGAAATATGGGCTTCTCCTCGCAAAAAACAAAAACAAATGGGCTTTAAGATGCATAGGCTTTTGTATCGGCCCAGTCGGTTGCCCGTGTTTCGTACTGGAGGGACTTGTGCTAGAGGCAGCCCGAGACACTCTCCAGCTTTGCCCATTCGAAAGAAAAACAGAGACGTTTCCAGCTTATGGCTACTCATCGGTAACCTTTTTCAATTTGGCATCCACCAAATTAGAGGATGCGGTACTGGATGCAGACACTCACACTAGTCGCCTAGCGCGGCAAAGTGAGGTGTCAAATAATAAGCCTACAATATACTTACTAGATTGTGAAGGTTCACAGGCTAGTCAACATTCACATTGAACTAAGCTTCAGAAGATACGGTATGCATACTAACATTCATAAGAACAAAAGTTCAGCATGTTTATGCATCTCAATGATTCACCATACTATAACCAATACAAAGCTGTGAGAAGGTGTGGAAATAAAAAAATCGGTCGATGCTTCTCTGAGCAAAGGGCCTCCCTGCGCACGCATTAATTTCCTGGGCATGCTTGTTTCTTCTCAATGTTGCGAGCACTTTGAGCATGTTGGCAACTCCACAGCTAGCTAGCTGCCTCATCTTGCAATTGATGCTGACACATTTGCAGCAAACACATGAGGCAATAGATATGACTCAACATGAGTCCATATTGTGCAGTTCCCCTGGAATCATCTTCATTGTCCTGAATCTGAAAAGATAGGAAAACAATACCTATACTTAAACGGTGTTGCAAAACAGTAGCACATATCAATAGCTCGGCATGACAAAACACGATCATCTGGACGAATGGGATACTGACCTGCCTGAGGAAGATTATATATAATTTCATAAGTCCTTGGTTGATTTCCACCTTCGGCTGCACTGCTTGTTTGCTCCTCCACACATGACAGGATCGTTCCGCACTGCAATCAGCAAGTTAATGTACGAATAAGCTTATTTCATATTCCGGTGGTCATTGTACCTAGTTACGAATGTAGGAATACCTGGAGCACCATGAGGTTAGCTGACAGCAGGTAGATGCAGCCATATAAATTTTGTGCGGTGCTACCAAAATTGAGGTTTGTATCCCTTCCCGTTATGAGAATTCTTCTTGAAGTTGGTAGAATGTGACGGCTTGTTCTTTGCATCAAACTTGCCTTTCCCCTGAGATTTGTTCTTGCTGTTTTGGGGCTGGTTGGGCTGGAAGTTCTTCTCGTGTACCATGTGGGCACTAGAAGCTCCCTCAGTGACCCGAGCACGTGCGTCTTTTGCTCTCGCCTTCTCTTCCAAATCAAGAGTGCTAATGAGATCTGAAACGGAAAACTCATGTCTCCTGTTTTTCAAAGAAGTAGCAAAATCGTTCCACGAAGGTGGAAGCTTGGCAATGATGGTCCCAACAACAAATTTGTCCGGCAACACACACTTAAAGTACTCAAGTTCCTTAGTGAGTGACTGTATCTCATGAGTCTACTGAACAACAGAGTGCTCATCAGTCATCTTGTAGTCACAGAATTGCTCCATGACGTACAACTCATTGCCAGCGCCCGAGGCCCCAAACGTAGCCTCGAGCGCAGCCCACATGTCGTTGCTGCTGTCAAACGACATATATGAATCCACAATGGAATCCTCAAGAACACTCAGCAGGGCGGCTTTGAAGAGGGTATCCATGTTCTCAAAAGCTTCCTGCTGTGTAGGATTAAGATCGCCTTCAGGCTTACCCTTAGTGGCGTCATAGCAGTACATGATCTGAAACCAATATACTGCTCTTGTGCGCCACCTTTTATATTGCACACCCTTAAAAGTAGGCGGCTTCAAAAGCGCAGCAAAACCACTCAGAGTAAATTGCCTATAATCAGGTTTTTGGATTGGATTGTTGAATATATGAGCAATTTACTATGAGATTTAATCCGAATCAAAAGTAAATAGATCATGACGACAATTGCAAAGATCAAAGTAATGATGCAGACTAAAGCAGGAGGACAGAATCACATACTGTACAACGGGAGCAGAACCGCTGTGGTTGATGTTGTCACTCATGTCGTTGATGAAGAGGTTACCAAGGTCGGGGAAGAAGGTTGTCGTTGAGGAAGTCGTCGCTGGCAGCAGTCACGGGAGTGTGCTCCCCAAAAACCTGATCGCCCCTCTCTCGTACAGGATCACGAAAGGCGGGGTTCAGAGGACTGTTGTCCCTTCTCGCGGTGCACGCCGGAAGGAGGGCTGGAGAAGAATTGTGTGGCGGCGCTAAGATCTGGAACGGTGCGAAACCATATGATACAGCGGCGGCTAGGGTAGAGCATGTCAGGTCGGTCGTGCGAGTAAGACCAAGTATAATAGTAGGCCTTTGGCCCAAACCCCACGTCCAAGTCAATAATAGCCCCACTATCCAAAAGAATCAGAAACGGCTGAGTAATTAAGGCATCCGTTAATTATTAATTAATGACTTAATAAATTTTCCGACCAACAAAAATATAGACCACGTGGATAGCTTTTGTCCTTGGACAGGCTCATTCCCGAAGAGCGCGCGTGTAGGTTTCCTATTATCATGCTCATGCAAATGCTAGAATAGATCACATTATAAAGTGGTGCAACTCACACTCACCTAGTAGTATGGGACTAAACTTTAGTCCCACTCACACCACACTTAGAGCATGGTTAATAGTATAGCCAACATCCGGCTATATGAAGTTGACACATCATCTATAACCAACCTAATAGCCTGCTAGTACAATAGTTAGTCCCTTTAGTATAATACTATATCATAAATAATGGCCCCACCTTTTATCTCACAAAGTATGTTGGAGCTCCTACTACAACCGGCTACAAGTTTACAACCCGCTTCTCTTCTCCCTCCTTCAACTAGGCACAAATACTATATTTAAATCCTTATAGCCTGCTTATGTCATCTAATTGTAGTACTTGCTCTAAAGTTACTCTGCATTGTGTAGTCTGAAATGTCGGGCGTGCAGCGGGCGGTGCCCTCGGTCGGCGCGCCGCTTTAATGGTGGAAGCAGTGAGAGGTCACGTCGCCCTGACTTGCCATCAATGTGGAGCGGCGGGCTCAGCTGGCACCGGGCGGGAAGCGCGCGCGGGAGGGTAGGGTTGTTGGGCCAAGAAGGTGAGAAGCCAAATTGGGATCGGTCCGGACGGGGAAATATCATGTGCTCCCATACTCACTAGTAGTTTCATGCATATGACACTAGTCTATGTTACTACTCCTTCCTTTCCGGTTTATAGGGCTTATCTCAAAATCTTAGTTTTTCCATTTTATAAGGATCAATTTGGTTGTTCCCCATCACAAGTTTAGATTTCAAGGTGCATTAAATAATTGCATGCAAGTATTAAGAGAAAATTGACCAATGCATGTACTTTATGCATGCATGCATTGCAATTAATACAATGGTAAACATATATTTTTGAGGAAAACAAGAGCATTAATTGGGTGCTTTTGCAAATTACAAAAAGTATTCCACCACTCATCATCTACCTTGGTTGGTGAGATTTTCGAATTGAGCCCTATAAACCGGAAAGGAGGGAGCCCTATAAACCAGAAAGGAGGGAGTAGAACAGTAATGTTATGATGGCTTCATTTATTACCTTGTAGACTCATCTTGTCTTGGGAAACGCTACAGTAACATATTATGTTACCACTTCTCATTAACTACTTGCCACATAAGCAAAAATTTCTTGGAGTGCGCTAAGTGACTCCCACTATAACTAGCCGTACAAAGTGTGGGCTATGTAGAGGGCATAGAAAGCAAGCTTCTCATCGTTCTGCGAGTTGACATGACACATCAAAGTAGTAGTTTTTTTCAAAATGTACATCAAAGTACCAGTGTAGTAGTCTCCAAAAAGGGCCGACCATGTCCATGGCTACCATCCCATCCCGTGCTCCGTCATTGAGTATGTGCACAATTCACGTGCCATTCAAGAAAAAAATTGCGTACGTTCCATTGAAGAAAAAAATTAAAAACAAACACGCAACCGCGTTATGGTCGAACTTTGATTCGTCCACGTGTGGTTCCCGACAATCCACTAAGTGAACAACTACCAAACGCGTCAAATTATCACGTGAGCTGCCTCTTCATCCAGAAATGAGCTCCACCATGTACCCACGCATGTGTGTTAGGGAATGAGGCACAGAGTACGTGCATCCATGCGTGCAATTTTTCTCTTCGTGCATGTACTCCTTTTTTTGTGGGTAATTCGTGCACGTACTCGGCCTACATTGGTGACCGTTGGTGAGTCTCACTTATCTCTACATCTCAACATGTACATCTACATCTGCATCTACGTCTACACTACATCTACATCTACATATACCTCTACTATTGTACAGCAAGTTTTAAACATGAGACCAGCCATTTTCTTGCATGACACGACCAGCCCGTATCGCTTCTTGCTCCTCATCTTTCTCAAAGTGCGTCCGGTACATGTGTGGCTTCTTGCGTGGTTATCAATATAAACTATAAAACATCTTCAACTTAGCATCCAGATGTATCGTCTCTAGTGGTTAGCGAAGAGTTGATGTTCTTTTATTTGTTTATAGGTGGGCAGGCGGCAAAAAACAGGGGAAAACGCGCAAGGTTCCTTGCAGACGCTCCACCGCGAGGTTCCTTGCTCCTTCTCGGTCGTCGGGAATCTATGTTCTTCAACTCTCTTTTTTACGTGAGCTTTGTTCATCCTTTTGCCAACACGCGAGACATCTAGCGTCAAGGTGCACGTGGCATGCAAGAAAATGGAGATAATCAGATAAGCAGTGCGTAAGTGAGTCGTGCACTTCGATGGCACCTACTACGCAATATTTTTTCTCCTCGATGGCACGTGGATAGTGCACGTACTCAACGATGGAGCACGGGATGGTAGCCATGACATGGTCAGCCCTTTTTTGGAGAGAGTACTAAATAACTTTGATGTGTCATGTCAACTCGCAGAATGACGAGAAGCTTGCTTACTATGCCTTCTCCCTCGCCAACGCGTGCGCGGTGGCTCGCAGCACAAGGAGAAACTTTTGCTTACAAGCAGTGGACGTGCAGCAGTTCATTTGGTGTCAGATTGCCAGAAGTACTACCGTAGTAACATCATTATTGTTCGACTTCCAGAAGAGGGGAAGAGCCAAGCGCAAGGTCACCTACTAACCTTAGGCCAGGCATAGTGGGAGTAACATAAGTAGGGGTACCTCCTTTTTTATTCTAGAAACAACCACACGCGAATATTGGACGGTAGCAGCACAACAACTGAATCAAAAATCGAAACCAACCAATGAACTACTACTACTGGTGAGCGTTTGCTAGTATCATGTACTCCGTCTGTCCATGTATATAGGGCTTAATGCGTTTTCCGAGACTAACTTTGGCCCTGTTTGGATCCATGGGTTAGAGTTATTTGAGCTAGTTGGGGCTCAAATAGCCCTAAAGTATCCAAACATGAGGGTTTAACTGGAGCAAGTTGCCCCAAACCCACCGAAAAAACTATCCCACCCAAGAGGTGCTAATTGGAGATAGTTCTCATTGGGCCCACTAAAAATCACTTTTCTCTCTCTATCAAGTGCATTTATTGTCAATCCACCCCTAAACATAATAGTAGTGTCATAGATGACTACATTTATTAGCTTGTAGACTCATCTTGTCTTGGGAAGCGCTATGTTACAGTAACATATTATGTTACCACATCTCATTAACTTCATGCCACATAAGCAACATTTTCTTGGAGTGCACTATGTTACTACCTAAGTTACTCCCACTATGACCAGCCTGAACTGCTGCACGTCCACCACTTGTAAGCAAAAGTTTCTCCTCGTGCTGCGAACCACCGCGCACGCGTTGGCGAGGGAGAAGGCGTAGTAAGCAAGCTTCTCGTCGTTCTGCGAGTTGCCACGTGTTGGCAAAAGGATGAACAAAGCTCACGTCAAAAAAAGAGTGGAAGAACATAGATTCCCGACGACCGAGAAGGAGCAAGGAACCTCATGGTGGAGCGTCTGCACTCATAATATTTTATATTATTCAGCGATATAAAATCAACCAATCATTTCCACAGTGGACTGGAAGAGTATGAAACATGACAGCCCATTGTAGTGACATCATACTAAATGGCTAACCCACGCTATCACCATATTTCTTGGCCTCCGTGCGACACCTAGCTCTAGTAATCTAGCAGCCCATGTCGCTTTTCAAATTATATAAAATCTTATCAATAGTCAAAGGCATCCTCGAAGAATACATTAGGCCCTATATAAAATCTTATCAATTGTCAAAACCAAGTGTTCTAAACGAGTTCAAAATGAGAAACTGGACCCACTCACGGCACGGCACGCCTGTCTCGTTTGGTCTGTCGGTCAAAGCGCTTCCTCTTCTTGGCATAACAATAGAGTACAGTATTTTTTTAGAATGCTCTTGGCATGTCGCTAACATGTGATGAGTTAACCGACCTCAATAGACGGCAAAAATGCCAGCCCGCTGCACTTTGAGAGAGACGAGGAGCAAGAAGATTATATCATTCAAAGATCCTTTCACGTTTTGTTTAAAAAAAGATCCTTTCACGTACGAATTTGATTGTATGCTTTGAGCAACTTACATGTCCTATACTGCTCCTGTTTGGATACTCTAACTTAGCTAGGGGTTAGACTAACTCATGACTAACCCTGAACTAACTATAGCCAAAGAGGTGTTTGGGTGACAGGGTTAGATTGACAATAAATGCACTTGATAGAGAGAAAGGTGATTTTTCAGTGGGCCCAATGAGAACTATCTCCAATTAGCACCTCTTGGGTGGGATAGTTTTTTGGTGGGTTCGGTGCAACTTGCTCCAATTTAACCCTCGTGCTTGGATACTTTAGGGCTATTTGAGCCCCAACTAGCTCAAACTAACTCTAACCCATGGATCCAAACAGGGTCAAAGTTAGTCTCGGAAAACGCATTAAGCCCTATATACATGGACAGACGGAGTACATGATACTAGCAAACGCTCACCATTAGTAGTAGTTCATTGGTTGGTTTCGATTTTTGATTCAGTTTCTGTGCTGCTACCGCCAATATTCACGTGTGGTTGTTTCTAGAGTAAAAAAGGAGGTACTAGTACTTACTGTGGGAAAGGTGAAGTGATGGTTGCTTTGCCCGAGCAACTTATTACTCTGGGAATATGGGAGTACCAACGGATTCAAGGAACAGAGAAATGATGGTTGCTTCGCCCGAGCAACTTACTGTGACGAAGGTGGGGCTATGTGATTTGACTGCTCACTAGTCATTACTACTTCGGCGCAACGACTGGGGTGAATCTTTCCCTGTAGTTGTGCACTCAATATTGCTGCATGGCAGGTGGAGCCGGATGAAGGATGTCCCACATGTCGGCGGAATGAATTTGAATTGTTTCTGGCATTGCTATCAATCCTTCAGGATTTGTTTATATGTACGCATAATTTTAATGAGATTGTACTGTGATGCTATGAAGGTTTCAATTTTGGTTCTCGCAGGAAAAAAAGTTTCAACTTAGGATTCATGTGTCCTCTTGCCTCAAGATTATCTCGTTACAACATTCCATCAAATACAAATGAAACAAGCATGGCTGCTAATGCATCTCAATGGTTCGCAGATGAGCGCCAATATTCACATCACAACTGAAGACAAAGTTGTGAGAAGGTGTACAAATAAAGAAAAATATATAATTGATTGATGATGTTCGTAGGCATGGCTCCATTTCCTGGGCACAGTGTTCATTGCTTGGCAGCTAGTTTCACCCAGCTCTGTAGCAAAAAAATAGCTATATGGAGGACACCACAATTCGATCATTTTGTGCAGCTCCACTAAAATCGAGCGGACCATCCCTGTTTGCAAAGATATCCAGTCAGTGTGATTACAATAATAGTGGAACTAGATGATGAAACATAACACACACAAATAGAAGCCGATCACCTCCGCAATCTCTCTTTAGGACTAACTACTTGTTGGAGAAGATTAGGCACGGAGTTGGATGAGGAGGATAGCAAAACCAATCTCCCTTTCTGCAGTCCCACAGAAATGTAAAAACGTTGCCCATGTGACATTTTGGCGGAACTGCACAAAACACTCTTAAGAAAAAAGTGATTTGTGCAGTTCACCAAAAGGTCGCAATAGCAACGAGGTGAAAATGGATAGCCCTGTTTGCAAAAGGAGGTAGAAAGGAAACAATTACTGCCCAATAGCACGAATTGAAGACACATACGCCGACAAAAAAGAAGCATATTCCATGTAATAAGGGAAAGATAGCAGCATGGTGGTTTATCAAAAATGGTTTGAGACGAGATTGCAAGATCGAAAGTACGCCTGCCGAGATACGTTTTAAGCAAACAACTAAAGAAGATCCACATGCAGCAACGTGGGAAGATGGGCAGTGGAGCAAGGCCGGAGGAAGCTGTACCTGAGGGTCATCGAAATGTTACTAGGAGGGCGCCGGCGGCCGGGATCTGCCCATACTGTGGCAGCGAGCAAGTGGCGAAGGCCCTACCGCGCCGGAGCTTGGTCAGAGAGAATGGAGGGTACCGCAGATCGGGACGTGCTGCCTCAACGCCGTCAAACGGAAAAATGATGCACATCCTCCCTTTCCGCCGGCGGACAGGATGTGGCCGGATCACTGACCAATGGTGAGAGAGAGAGGCCACCACCGCCTTGTGTGAGATGGTGTGACAAGAGACAAACCTCGGCAGGCAGGCTCCGTTCTATATAGTGGAGCGGATTTTTCCATTTTCCCCATGGCAATCGTTTTATATTCTATACGTGCCATTGAGGAATATATAACTTTATTTAATACTAACACGTCAAGTCGAACTTTGTTCCATCTAGGCGTGGTACCCGACCCTCCTTCGAGTAAACAACCGCTACACGCGTCAAATTATCACGTGGGCTGCCTTTTCGTACAGAAACGAACTCCACTGTGTACCCGCGCGGGTGTGGCCGTGAACAAGACGTGAGTACGTGCGTCTTGCGTGCACCTCTTCTTTAGGTGCAGGTACGTACGTGGGTGGGTGTGAGAGAGATGGTTTGTGCGAAACAGAGGCAATGTGTCGATGATATTTCAAACAAAAAAACGTAACATATGCAATGTGTGTGAAACGGAGTCATGGACGTGAGATATCGATAGAATCAAAAATAGGGATGAAGTGTGTGGCTGCGCGATCGACAAAGAGTGCCATCGAATTTGTGTTTGCCCACGTCAAAGATACAGGGCAGCTGGCCTACTGGAATTTGAGAGGGCAGAGGTGCAGTTTTTCTCTGTGGCATGGATACCTACCTACAATGTTCGACTATCGGTGTGTGTGTGGGGGGAGGGGGCAGAGACCGATCGATTAGTATATGTGTGGGGAAGGAGAGAGACCTAGCTATGTATTGAGGGAGATCGATCGGCATGCATGGATATGTGTAGCAGAGGAATAAGGTTGGGAGAAAGACAAAGGTAGAATGTCGGAGGGTTGGTGGTGGAGTGGCGTCTCACAAATGGTGGGAGAAGCCAACTAGACAAACGGAGGGTGCGAGTGCAATATCAATAAGAGAGGGCGGAGGATGTCTGTCTGTCTATGCACGTGCGTGTGAGAGACGGGCCGGGAGGTATGCAAGGATGATGAGGGGAGACGATATGGTTGTGGTAAGCATACGTAACTACATAGGAAGATCAACCGTCGTGTGTCCGAGAAAGGGAGAGACATAACTAGTGAGGTAAGTCTATCGGTGCGTGGGGAAAACAAATTATAGTCGACTTGGCTATATGTAGGGAGATCGGTACGTATACATGCATGCATGTGTTAGAAGCAAATAAGGTCCGGAGAGACAGACAGGGGGAGAGGGGTGCGGCTAGGAGGTGGTGCGAGAGGCCTCCCGTGTCGAGGGGGAGGAGTGTGCGAGTATGAGATCAATGAAAAGAGGGGCGGGAGTGTGCACCTGTGTGGAACCGTATTGGAAATAGGGGGGCATGGACGGTGAGAAGAGAAGAGGGGAAGTATGTGTTTGTGGTAGGCACACTTGGCTAGAGAGGTATATTGACCGATGTGTGCCGGAAAGAAGGAGCCGGGGGGCCTACACACACCGCGGGTGAATGACCTAACGAGAAATAACGAACGTGTGCGATGGAGGGGGCGCTAAGGGAGGGTGAGAGGGGGCAGGCGTGTGCATGCACGATAGAAAGTTAGCGCTAGCTAGCTACAAAGAGAAGAGGATCGTGAAGGTGTAAAAGACGAACAAATATCATAATTCATTATAAAAAAGTGGATACGGATACTTGAAGAAGATATCATAATGTAGAACATTGATTACAATTTGGGCTTTGTGTGGCTTTTGCAGCTCAGGGCTAAATACTTGTCATAATGTAGGGGCGGGGCACTATACTTTGTGTGATAAACACGGTGTACGTATGGAACATGGTTTAGATTATGAATATATAGTTAGTACATCAAATGTACTATTATTTGGAATCAACATCAAGTGTATTCAAAAATAGAATTCGAGTTCATATAGTACACATACTTCATATCTATCTCTATAGTAATCATGTGGTGTGTTATTAAGGTAATACACGAATGATGGTTGAAGTTGGCAACAATCATGATTGTAGATTCTTATTGAAATAGAGAAACGAATTCAAATTCAATTCGAAATGCAGCGGTAGTATAGACATTTGGAATGCACTAAAATGTTGGTATGAGTAGGTTACATGCATTATACAGCCAACGAAAAAATTTAATTGGACATAACATGGATTCATACTCCCTCCTTCCATCTATATAGGGCCTAATGCATTTTTTAAGACCGCCTTTGACTATTGACAAGATTAATAGTACATGACATGCACAATGTGAAAATTATATCGTTGAAAGCTCCTTTCACACACGAATTTAACGGTGTGCTTTGTGTAAGTTGCATGTCATATATTATTGCTCTAATATTTGGTCAAAGTTAGCCCCGAAAAATGCATTAGGCCCTATATAGATGGAAGGAGGGAGTAGCTTTGAATAGCATTTGTATAGTAAAACGGGACAAGACTCTCTTTTTGTGTGGTGTGGATAGTTTTATTTTTTCGTTTTTTTCGTTGAGGGAAGTGCGAATTGATTTGGTACATACAAGTACAATATTACACGTTAGCCTTGTCCCTAAAATTCAACCCGCGCCTTGTTATATCCCGAAAATTCAGATATCGTGCTCCCAAAACTGGCGCCTTCACAACCCGCACCTTGCTATCATGAAATTATATTACGTCTCCAATGTATCTATAATTTATGAAGTATTCATGCTATTATATTATCCATCTAGGATGTTTTATATGCATTTATATGCTATTTTATATGATTTTTGGGACTAACCTATTAACCTAGAGCCCAGTGCCAGTTTCTGTTTTTTCCTTGTTTTAAGTTTTACAGAAAAGGAATACCAAACGGAGTCCAATTGACGTGCCAATTTTTGATGATTTTTTCTGGACCAAAAGAAGGCCCCGGAGTAAAAGAGTTAGACCAGGAGAGTCCCGGGCTGCCCATGAGGGTGGGGGCGCGCCCACCCCCCTGGGCATGGGCCCCTGCCTTGTGGACAGCCCGTAGACCCCCCTGACGTGAGACCTACGCCAAAAAATCCTATAAATACTGAAACCTCCCAAAAAAAGAATAGATCGGGAGTTCCGCCGCCGCAAGCCTCTGTAGCCACCAAAAACCAATCGGGACCCTGTTCCGGCACCCTGCCGGAGGGGGGGAACCCTCACCAGTGGCCATCTTCATCATCCCGGCGCTCTCCATGACGAGGAGGGGGTAGTTCACCCTCGGGGCTGAGGGTATGTACCAGTAGCTATGTGTTTGATCTCTCTCTCTCGTGTTCTTGATTTGGCACGATCTTGATGTATCGTGAGCTTTGCTATTATAGTTGGATCTTATGATGTTTCTCCCCCTCTACTCTCTTGTAATGGATTGAGTTTTCCCTTTGAAGTTATCTTATCGGATTGAGTCTTTAAGGATTTGAGAACACTTGATGTATGTCTTGCCGTGCTTATCTGTGGTGACAATGGGATATCACGTGATCCACTTGATGTATGTTTTGGTGATCAACTTGCGGGTTCCGCCCATGAACCTATGCATAGGGTTTGGCACAAGTTTTTGTCTTGACTCTCCGGTAGAAACTTTGGGGCACTCTTTGAAGTACTTTGTGTTGGTTGAATAGATGAATCTGAGATTGTGTGATGCATATCGTATAATCATACCCGCGGATACTTGAGGTGACATTGGAGTATCTAGGTGACATTAGGGTTTTGGTTGATTTGTGTCTTAATGTGTTATTCTAGTACTAACTCTATGATAGATCGAACGGAAAGAATAGCTTCGTGTTATTTTACTACAGACTCTTGAATAGATCGATCAGAAAGGATAACTTTGAGGTGGTTTCATACCCTACCATAATCTCTTCGTTTGTTCTCCTCTATTAGTGACTTTGGAGTGACTTTTTCTTGCATGTTGAGGGATAGTTATATAATCCAATTATGTTATTATTGTTGAGAGAACTTGCACTAGTGAAAGTATGAACCCTAGGCCTTGTTTCGAACCATTGCAATACCGTTTACGCTCATTTTTATCATTAGTTACCTTGCTGTTTTTATATTTTCAGATTACAAAAACCTATATCTACCATCCATATGGCACTCGTATCACCATCTCTTCGCCGAACTAGTGCACCTATACAATTTACCATTGTATTGGGTGTGTTGGGGACACAAGAGACTCTTTGTTATTTGGTTGCAGGGTTGTTTGAGAGAGACCATCTTCATCCTACGCCTCCCACGGATTGATAAACCTTAGGTCATCCACTTGAGGGAAATTTGCTACTGTCCTACAAACCTCTGCACTTGGAGGCCCAACAACGTCTACAAGAAGAAGGTTGCGTAGTAGACATCAAGCGCTTTTCTGGCGCCGTTGCCGGGGAGGCTAGGTAAGCGGCACTCACACCCCGCCAACTAAGCTCTTTTCTGGCGCCGTTGCCGGGGAGGTGAGTGCTTGAAGGTATATCTTTAGATCTTGCAACCGAATCTTTTAGTTTCTTGTTTTATCACTAGTTTAGTTTCTAAAAGAAAACTACAAAAAAATGGAATTGAGTTTGTCTCATACGCTTCATCTTCTTAATATCTTTCGTGAGAATGATGGAAAGGAAAATTGTGCTCAAGTGCTAGGAGAAGAAATCTATAAAATGTTTGGCACTAAATCTTTGAATGATGAGCATGATTTCAATGTTGTTAGTATGAACTCCTTGAATATCGATGGTACTAAT
Organism: Aegilops tauschii subsp. strangulata; assembly: GCF_002575655.3. Lineage (NCBI taxonomy): Eukaryota > Viridiplantae > Streptophyta > Magnoliopsida > Poales > Poaceae > Aegilops > Aegilops tauschii. The sequence goes on along the minus strand of NC_053036.3, from coordinate 128,444,254 downwards.
GATGATTGCACTAGTCATGATGAAAATATCTCTTATAAGCATGTCGATTTTTGTGGAGTGCATAGAGTTTGCAAATACATACCAAAAAGGGAATATAGATTTTGTAAGAGGCACAAGTACTTAGAAACTAAATGGTTGCAAGAGAGGCTAAATGTTAGTGCTGAAAATCTAAAATATCTTAGCCATACTTGTGAACTTTGCGATGAACATGGTCATTTAAATATCAAATGCAAATTGTTTCATCATCGAATTGTGTCCAAAAAATTGTGATGACTTGATTTCCCTTGCACATCATAATGAACTTAGTCTGCTTTTGGGTTGTGAAGAATTGAAATGTCAAACTAAGTTTATTCCAGAATATAACCTCGAAAAATTCCTCGATATTGATCTAGAAGAAATTTATATGTATTGTGCGGTGAATTGCATTGAAAATCCTTATATTGCCAATTACATAAAGAAAAGAAAACAAATAGAAGATGAAGAGAATACTAATGAAAGGGAAGAGACTTCCCAATATTCTCCTATTATTTCTTATGATGAATCAGGTAACGAGGAGGAGCTTTCTATTCAACCAATCTCATAAATAAGGAGCTCAAAAAAGAGGGATAAACCAGCACATGATGTGAAGAAGAAAAAGAAAAAATGGAGAAGCAAAGGTAAAAAGGTATCCCTCCCAAATGATGTTGCTCCTACTACTCATTGTGATGATGATAATTGCTATACTATTGGTGATATCCATACTATTAATAATGAGAGTGATTATGCTTATGATATGAAAAGGCCCAAGCTTGGGGATGCTATGTTTGATGAGGATGACACATTTGAGAATATATTTGCTGAAATTAATGTTTGTTCCAAGCTTGGGGATGCTACGTTTAATGAAGATGATATTTTTAGCCTCCCAAGTTTTGATATGCAAAGTTGTTATGATGATAGCATGCCTTCTACCTATGATGATTACATTGATGAAAGTGGGTTTGGAAGAGTGTCAACTTTAGGAAGTAATGATCTCACTATTTTGGAGGATGTTGAATCTTATAATATTTATGAAAGTGGATTTGGAGAGGTCATGATTTTATTTAGTGATGAGTCCACTATCTTGGAAGAGGTTTCAATCGATTATGATGAGAACAAAGTTGCTACTTATGATGATTATTGTGATGAAACTTATGCTATAAAGAGTAGTGATGATTATATTTATAAAACTTGTCATGATTATGATTACCCTTTTTCTGAACATTACTCATTTAATGTGGAAACAATTTATAGTATTCGAGTCTCTTATGATACTCTCACTATTCCGAATGAGAAGAATTTTGCTTATGTGGAGAGTAGTAAATTTTCTATGCAAGTAGATCATGAAAAGAATGCTTTAGGTGCTGGTTATATTGTTGGATTCATTCATGATGCTACTGAAAATTATTATGAGGGAGGAATATATGCTTGTAGGAATTGCAATAATATCAAGTTTCCTCTCTATGTGCTTAAAGTTTTAAAGTTATGCTTGTTTTGTCTTCCTATGCTAGTTGATTATTGTTCCCATAAGTTGTTTGCTCACAAAATCCCTATGCATAGGAAGTGGGTTAGACTTAAATGTGCTAGTCATATTCTTCATGATGCTCTCTTTATGTTTCAATTCTTATCTTTTATGTGAGCATCATTGAAATCATCATGCCTAGCTAGGGGCGTTAAACGTTAGCGCTTGTTGGGAGGCAACCCAATTTTATTTTAGTTTCTTGCTTTTTGGTTCTGTTTAGGAATAAGTAATCCATATAGCTTCTGTATAGATGTGGTTTTGTGTTTTAATTAGTGTTTGTGCCAAGTAGAACCTTTGGGAAGACTTGGGTGAAGTCTTTATGATCATGCTGTAAAAAACAGAAACTTTAGCGCTCACGAGATTAGCTAAAACTTTTTACTGGAGAGTGATATTTAGTTGATTCTTTTTGCACATGATTACTAGACAAATTCCTCAGGTCCACCAATTTATTTCAGAATTTTTGGAGTTCCATAAGTATACGTTGGTTACAGATTACTACAGACTGTTCTGTTTTTGACAGATTATGTTTTCTATGTGTTGTTTGCTTATTTTGATGAATCTATGAGTAGTATCGAATGGTATGAACCATAGAGAAGTTCGAATAAAGTAGATATTACACCAATATGAATTTAGAATGAGTTCAGAACAGTACCAAAAGTGGTGATTTATTTTCTTATACTAACGGAGCTTACGAGTTTTCTGTTGAGTTTTGTGTTGTGAAGTTTTCATGTTTTGGGTAAAGATTCGATGGACTATGGAATAAGGAGTGGCCAGAGACTAATCTTGGGGATTACCAAGGCACCCCAAGGCAATATTCAAGGACAACCAAGAGCCTAAGCTTGGGGATGCACCGGAAGGCATCCCCTCTTTCGTCTTCGTTCATCGGTAACTTTACTTGGAGCTATATATTTTTATTCACCACATGATATGTGTTTTGCTTGGAGCGTCATTTTATTTTGTTAGTATTTGCTTGCTGTTATTTATAATAATTTTTTGCATCTCTATTTTCAATAAAAATGTCAAGGATAGCCTTTACCATGCTTATTTTGCAAGTATATATGTTGCTGTTTCAAAACAGAAAGTTTACCGCTGTTGCAAAAATTTCCTAGAAAAGTAAGAATGTGATAAAATGTTGAAACCTTTTGCATAATAAGCTCTGATAAATTTACTACAGTGGGAATTTTATTTCATAATTTTTGGAGTTAGGGAAGTATGATGAATCTTGCATTCTTTACAGACTGTACTGTTTTGGCAGATTGCTGTTAGGTTTGCATTGTTTGCATATGGTTGCTTGTTTAATGATTCTATTTGAGGATAGGTGTATTGAATATGTAGAGACATTTAGTATGCAATGTTGAATAATAATTTTTGTGATTGGCTACAGTAGAGAATGATAAGGTTTTTACATTGGTTTATACTAACTTATCTCACGAGTTCTTGTTGTGTTTGGTGTGGATGAAGCTTTCGAGATTTAGGAAACCGTGATATAAAAGGAATTAAGGAGACACAAAAGCTCAAGCTTGTGGATGCCCAAGACATCCCAAGATAATATTTCAAGAAGTCTCAAGCGTCTAAGCTTGGGGATGCCCCGGTTGGCATCCCACCTTTCTTCTTCAACAATTATAGGTTAGTATCGGTTGAGTCTAAGTTTTTGCTTCTTCACATGATGAGTGCTATCCTTGAAATGTCGTTTTATTTTGTTTTGCTTGCTGTTTGAATAATATCCCAAGATCTGAAATCTTAAATGAGAGAGAGTCTTCACATAGCTACATAATTATTTAACTACTCATTGATCTTCACTTATATCTTTTTGGAGTAGTTTGTCATTTACTCGTGTGCTTCACTTATATCCTATGAGTAAATGGTTGAATGATTTGAATGTCATAAATCTGAAATTATATATGTTTCATATGCCTTTCCCATGGGGAGTAATGCCTTCACATATAAGAAGTAGAGGTGGTAAATTTTTTGAAGGTTAGCAAACATTGTATTGGTCACTTGAACAATTCATGAAAGAATATTGAAGGAAGAGAGATTTCACATATAAATATACTATCTTGGACATCTTCTATGATTGTGAGCCCCATTAATTATTTTCAAACCTGAGAAAATTAGTTGAAGTTGGACAAGGAAGACAACATAATGAGTTATGCTTGGGTATATTTGTATAGAAGTTATATTGTTATGGATCCTCTAACATGTGGTGCTTGCTATTTAGAATCCTTTGCTGGCCAAAATATCTGTACTAAGCGGGAATACTGCTTGTGCATCGAAATTCCTTGAACTGTGTTTCTTCCATGAGTGTCCACCATATCTACCTATATGCGGTATTTACCTGCCGTTCCAAGTAAATTTGCATGTGCCAAACTCTAAACCTTCAAATAATAATCTGTTTTGTATGCCCGAATCGCTCATGTAGCGACTAGGGGCTGTCAGTATCTTCCATGCTAGGTGGGTTATTCTCACGATGAGTGGACTCCGCTCATCATTCACGAGAAAATGGCTGGTAACTGGGATGCCCAGTCCTATGATCAAAAGATCAAAAACAAATTCGCAAATAATTTAAACAAAACTCCCCCAGGAATGTTGATAGTTGGACGGCACCCGTTGTTTCAGACAAGCCGTGGAGTGTGAATGTTGGTGGAGGGGGAGTAAAAACTTTACCTTTCTGCGTGGGAACCGCCTATAATGTATCTAGCGTGGAAGATATTGGGAACTCTTGGTCGTTATGTTGACAATGAAAGCATACCTCTCAAATTATTTTCATCTCTGTTTTTGCTTCAAGCTCTGGCACCTCTGCAAATCCCTGCTTCCCTCTGTGAAGGGCCTATCTTTTACTTTTATGCAAGAGTCAGTAGTATTCCTTCTCATTCCAACCCACTCTTTAGTTGGCAAGCATCATGTGATGGAAAGATCTAAGCATATATGGCCATTCAAATATATTTGAGCATGAATTATTATTGTTGACATTACCCTTGAGGTAAAAGTTTGGGAGGCGAAACATTAAGCCCCTATCTTTCTCTGTGTTCGATGAATACAATTTGTTCTAAAAATATGCTTTGAGTGGTAGCAATCATGGAAGACTAAATGATAGTTGAGTATGTGAAGTTTGCTGAATCAATGCTCTGACATAGACTCTTCCTGAAAATAAGATGAATTGCAATTGTTTGATGACTGAGAACATAGTTTGTTAGTTTTCAAGAAAGTTTATGATCTATACTTTAACATGTGAATAGTTTGTTACTTGATCATGAAAAGTTTTATGATATGAGCTACTGTTATGACATATAATGATGCTAGAAAAGGTGATTGAAATTATCATTGATCAAACTTGTGCACCTGCTAGCATTCACACTTCATAAATTCTTTCTTTTATCATTTACCTACTCGAGGACGAGCAGGAATTAAGCTTGGGGATGCTGATACGTCTCCAACGTATCTATAATTTATGAAGTATTCATGCTATTATATTATCCATCTAGGATGTTTTATATGCTATTTTATATGATTTTTGGGACTAACCTATTAACCTAGAGCCCAGTGCCAGTTTCTGTTTTTTCCTTGTTTTTGAGTTTTACAGAAAAGGAATACAAAACGGAGTCCAATTGACGTGCCAATTTTTGATGATTTTTTCTGGACCAAAAGAAGGCCCCGGAGTAAAAGAGTTGGACCAGCAGAGTCCCGGGCTGCCCACGAGGGTGGGGGCGCGCCCACCCCCTGGGCGTGGGCCCCTGCCTCGTGGACAGCCCGGAGACCCCCCCCTGACATGAGACCTACGCAAAAAAATCCTATAAATATTGAAACCTTCAGAAAACGGAATAGATCGGGAGTTCCGCTGCCGCAAGCCTCTGTAGCCACCAAAAACCAATCGGGACCCTGTTCCGGCACCCTGCCGGAGGGGGGGAACCCTCACCGGTGGCCATCTTCATCATCCCGGCGCAGGATACCTGCCGGAGTACTTTGTGTTGGTTGAATAGATGAATCTGAGATTGTGTGATGCATATCGTATAATCATACCCGCGGATACTTGAGGTGACGTTGGAGTATCTAGGTGACATTAGGGTTTTGGTTGATTTGTGTCTTAAGGTGTTATTCTAGTACGAACTCTATGATAGATCGAACGGAAAGAATAGCTTCGTGTTATTTTACTACGGACTCTTGAATAGATCGATCAGAAAGGATAACTTTGAGGTGGTTTCGTACCCTACCATAATCTCTTCGTTTGTTCTCCTCTATTAGTGACTTTGGAGTGACTCTTTGTTGCATGTTGAGGGATAGTTATATGATCCAGTTATGTTATTATTGTTGAGAGAACTTGCACTAGTGAAAGTATGAACCCTAGGCCTTGTTTCGAAGCATTGCAATACCGTTTACGCTCATTTTTATCATAAGTTACCTTGCTATTTTTATATTTTTCCGATTACAAAAACCTATATCTACCGTCCATATTGCACTCGTATCACCATATCTTCGCCGAACTAGTGCACCTATACAATTTACCATTGTATTGGGTGTGTTGGGGACACAAGAGACTCTTTGTTATTTGGTTGCAGGGTTGTTTGAGAGAGACCATCTTCATCCTACGCCTCCCACGGATTGATAAACCTTAGGTCATCCACTTGAGGGAAATCTGCTACTGTCCTACAAACCTCTGCACTTGGAGGCCCAACAACGTCTACAAGAAGAAGGTTGCGTAGTAGACATCAAATTACAACGCGCGCGAAAACTCCCTCCAGCTGCCAAATCCCGACACGCGAAATCCCCCTTCTAACCCTGAGCCGAAAGGGCTGCTAGTTCAAATCGGTGGGGGTACTTTTATAACACACCCTACATTTTGGACAAGCGCGTCCCTAAGTCATGGTTCCCCCTCCCATCGCTTCCTTTTTGCCATTTGAAATCCCAGGCTGCCATAACCTCTCCGCTCCAGCCGCGAAACCCCACCCTCCTCCGCCCGCCACCTCACCGCTGCCCAGCCAGAGCCTCTTCCCCGACGACGTCATCCACCGCAACAGCTCGACGTCCCTCATCCACCTCCGCGGATGAGGATCCGTCATCCATCTCGTCGTCCCGCCGGTTCATCCGCCCTGTCCTCCACCTCCAAGGAGCTGCTCCGACAATCGCCTCGTCTATCGCGGCTGCTCCATCCCCACAGCGCCGCCTTAACCTACTCCACCGGAACCGCAGCATCCTCACCGACTCCTCGGACGAAGCCGAGGCCTACTCGGCACCACCAAAGAGGTTGTACACTCATCGCATCACACCTTCTCCTGAACTCGACCTCCGACGCCGACGGTGCTCCATCCCGCACCCCCATGGAGCGGCTACCTCGAAGCCAGCGCCACGGGCGACATCTCCATGGCGGCCCTCCCCCAGTGCGAGGCCCCTTCGGCGGTGGCGTCCATAGCCGGATCTGCTGCTGCTGCTCTGGCTCATGCTGTTGCTGCTCTCCCCCTCGCTCGTGCTGCTGCTCTGCTCCGATTTAGCTACACTTCAGTCGACTGAATTGACTTTTGGGTCAGTCGATTTTCAGGGGGTGGGGGGCTCGCTGGAGTTAAGGAAGAACCACCCGCAGTGGGGAGGGGGGCTCGCCGGAGAGGTACCCCACTATCTATCTTAGGGTTCAGGGTGGGGGCGATGGTCACCGGTGGTGGGGGCATGGTGGTGGGGCGGTGGCGTGGGGATCGCCGAAGAAAAAGCTGGCGCGGGGGGGCGCTAGAGGGCTGGCCGGGGAGGTGGCGGACCGGCGGTGGGGAGTCGTTTCGGGGCGGCGAGGCGGCGCGGGGGCCGGCGGTGGCTGGCAGCTCAGGGGGGTGCAGGTTGAAGATGAACTGCATGCCCTCCCTAAACTACATGTCAAGTGCCTCTCTGCTACCATTGCGTTCAGTTTCGATAGTAACATTCAGATTCCACAGTAAATTTCAGTTTCGACAGTTAAGTTCAGAGTCAACAGTTTTTACCTCATCTGTTGTAGTCAGGTGGTTTTTGGTGATGTAAATTTTACATCTATTTTACATCATCTATTGGAGATGCTATTAGAATCCCACTTGAGATTAACGATGTATGTCTTGTGCTGCTTCAGCCTTGACGTCTTGCGGCTCACCGGAGCTACTCCAACGAAAGAACGATCCATCACAACAGAGCAGTGCCCTGGACGCCGTCTACAGATTCCTCAGATCTTCCTCCACACCTCCGACAGCCACCTCTGCCTCAACTTCTTCAGCGACCAACCCAATGATGATGAGGTCGACACGGCTACGGCAAAGAGGTTGTACACTTGTTGCATCACTTATTACTCTACATTCATGTCGATCCATTAGGGCTATTTTGGTTCAACGGAAAAACATAGCAATAGGAAATTTTCCTATGGCACTCTACTATTCAATTATTCATGCATTTTTTTGAAAGGAATGGAGCAAAACATCCACCTGGAACTACTTTTCAAAATCCTATGCATGAAAACAAGACCAAGTGCATTAGTGGCAGAATAACATTCTAACTGTACATGCTTTCATATGGTTTCACTTTATTTTGGCCATGTTTCTTTGCATTCCTCTGCTCTTCCAATTCCTGTGAACCAAACACCCAAGTTGACAGAAATCATGTGTTTACAAATGCTCTGCTTACCATGTGCATTCATATCCTATTCCGGTGTTTCTCCTATCCCTGCGTTTTTAGAATCATGCAAGCCAAATGACCCCTTACAGAATTACTTCAGTTACAGGTAGGTGCACTACAAAAAAATACACTTCCGTGATGATACGTGTATGTCACAGTAGGTCACGTTTTCTGTCATGCATGTACATCCATGACAATTTTATGACAGAATCAAGATAGTCATACATGTGCTGTCGTAGAAGTGTTCCATGACATTAAAAAAATTATCATCACGGAAGTGTCCACTGCCATGATGATAAATGCCGCGGCATAGAAGTGCTTTCGTCAAGGGTGACCAACACGTGGCATCCGCCGTAACAGGTCGCCGTTAAGCTATCGGGTCCGGTTTTTGATTCGATAACCCGCTAACAGCTCGGACGAATGAGGATTTTCCACGTGTAAAATTCTCGTTGGCCAGAGGAAACACGTGTTGGCTCACCGTTGGGACATATGTCATCCATTCATTGGACAGGAGGCGCCTATGATACATCGACACATGGCATGGCCCAACAGAGGCCCATATAGGTTAAAAAGGCTGGCCCAGTCAAAGGCACGTAGTACTTACTCAGGTACTAGTGGGCCAGCCCAATAACGGCATGTTTAATAAAGGCCCATTTACAGCCCGAAGCCAGATCTGGCCCGTTAATTGTTCGCCGAATATTTGGGCCCAATTACAGCCCAGTGACTTTCAGCCTGTTAGAGGCCCGATGTAGACATGGGCCCATTTCAGCCCGGAGTGTCTTTCGGCCTGGGAATGACCCGTGCTACCCATGGGCCATATATGGTTTGACGCGACATCTGACCCACTAACGGCCCGTGATAAAGGTGGCAACAGTTCAGCCCAACATGACTTTGGGCCTGTTAAATCGGCCTGTTGATGCCTGTACTAAGCTTTCGGCCTGTTAAAGGCCCAGGATATCAGTGGGCCAACTAAGGCCCAAGATATGTTTCGGCCTGGTAATGGCCCGTCATATAACTGGGCCGAAAAAGGCTCGGTCTACATTTCAGCCTGCTGAAGGCCTGTCGACGACTAGTGAAAATTGAGGCCCAACATGCATTTCGGCCTGCTAAAGGCCCATGGTATCTTCTGGGCCGTAACAGGCCAGCAGAATTTTCAACCTGTTAATGGCCCAACGCTACATGGGCCAAACTAAGCATTGGGTCCACAAAAGGCCCAACTAAAATTTGGGCCGAATATAGGCCATAGTAAGTTGTGGGCCTGGCGCAAAGTGTGAAGGCCCCAATGGCCATTCGGGCCCAAGAAAGATGTAGGCCGGCCCAATTGTGGCCCGCTAAAAACCAGGCCCGTTAGAGGCGAATGTTTCGGCCCGGTCGACTACATCAGATTTTTTTTCAGATAGTGAATGATGGCAGTAACTAGTAGGAATTAAGAACAAACCTACTCTATACAATAAAGAAATTATGGCATAGTAACTTAGAATAAACCTACACTATACAATAAAGGATTTATGGTATATTACATCCACTGGGCATTGAAGTTCGCCACCAGTGATCATAAAGCGCCACGAAGAAGCAGATTACAAAAACTGGGCACCATTGCAGCATAACAAAATAATACTAAACCGAGACCACTTCCAAGACAGTTCAAGAAAGATTAGGCTTGCGCGGGAACTACTGCGCAAGCTGCTCAGCAAGGCTGTGAGACCGGCCTAGCATGTCGGCCATAGCTTCCAGGTGTAGCTGTTTAGCAATGAGGTTCTCATTGGTGTTCTCCGCAATCTTTCTTAGAGATAGGACTTCAAGTCGAAGTTGAGTTGCAGAATGCCTTTCTGCTAGAACTTGGGACTGAAGAAGTCGAACTGATTCAGATAGCGAATTCTGTGAGCTTGTCTGACTGCTAGTCTCAAGTAACTTGAACACTGCATCAAGACAAGACTTTGGGGTTGTCTCGCTATCTTCAAGATGTTTTGCCTTCTTTGCTGCAATATATGTTGGTTTTGTCTCACAGCCTTCAGCAGACTTGTTCATGCCATCAGGCATATCACCCTAAAACAAGCAGAGAGTTGACAGGTTTTGCACGTGTATAAACAAAGATGATAACTGTGTTGTCAATTCCATCCAATTTGAAATTAGAAAATAAAAAGTAAGTTCAAAATATCAATAGCATAATTTGGCATTGTTCATAATGCGGGGAGCTTCCCCACACTACTGGATTACCATGTCAACATAACAAGCATAGATGAAGGGCAAAGACAATCATTGTATCTATTTTGGTTAATGTGCATAGCATGTTGTTCATATCATCAGCCACATCAGTAAGATAAAATAGGAGATCACAAGGCGCAACTATGGGTTGCTTCACCACACACTGGATTATAGATCCACAAAAACAAGCATACATATAGGGAGTATTGAGTAATGTGCATGGTATGAATAAGGAATTTGGTTTTACAAGTAAAACTTGGAACTTACGGTTCTTGCGAACATGCATTTTGATAGAAACAGCAAACTAAACAGCAGTAAACGATAGGGAGTATGAGCAAATTAAACAGCAGTTGAGGATAAAGGCTTTAGAAGGACTGACTTACATTAACAGTTAACACCGGCTTTATAATGCCCTTCTCCATGTCAAGGGAAGGATAACTCAAGAATTTCAGCACAGAATCTTCTTCATAAGCATTGCCTGTACTCTACATTTTGTAGAGAGTAATTATATATATGATAATACTGGAAGGGATAGAGGATAATGAAGATAAGATGCAGGTTGATGCTACATAATGAACTACCAATCCCTGGAAGTACAAGCGTTACAGGACAAAATGTACTGACAAGAGCAATGGGCTACACTTCTGCACTGGCATTGTCTGTGTATTCAACTTTTTGGTAAGATTAAATATAGATCTGATATTTTTTTAGTAAATGGTGGGCGAGGGAGATAAGATGCAGAATACCACACAATGAACTAATCCCTCTTCCCATAATACAAGAGTGTTTTGAACACTGGTGTACTGTACAAAACATTCTTTTATTATGGGATGGAGGGAGTAGCTGTTAATGTAAGTACAGTGATAGACGACGTTCGGTCCTTACAAGAGGACTGCAGAGCTAAACCTCTTCAAAAGCATTGGGTTGATTCTAAATTTATGTAAGAGTCCATACGGATCTTATAATGTCCACCAAATGGACGATAACAAGGCTAACATGTGCAGTGATGCTACATAATCAAACAGCTATGAACGTAAGTATGGTCATACAGGGCAAGAGGTACTCACAAGAGCAATGCAGTGTGTAGTATAGTTGCGAGATTCTGTGGTCCCTTGAGAATGAGTGTTCTTCTGCTAACAGTTTTCGTACAAGTGAGACATTAAGGCAAATGCAGAAATGTAGTTCAAATTGTGATGTGATATCATAGACAGTTCCTTACACTGCAGACGAGACCAATGTGTAACAAGATTATTCCAGTCACTATCTAATAAATGTAGCACCAGAGACTTTACAGAAATTTCATTTAGAGGCTTGCCATCGAAGTACGCTTGCCTCAGGTAGGAACGATACTTCATCAATGAGTGCTTGAAAAGAGCAACCAACCTTTGCTCGTCTTGACAATCCAGTTTGGCCCTCGCCTATTTAAAAGAATGAAATCTTATGTCTTCTGTCAGCAGAAACATATGCAGTAATTACCATGAATAACTTTAGTACATTACTTATGCGTAAGTTGCGGAGGAAGACTGGAAATTGTTCTGTGTCTATGGTATAATCTTTCCATGAATGAAAGATGTGCACAAAGTTCCTGACAACAACATAAGCTTCGTCTTCTAAACTGGGAAGAAATGGAATAGGGGTCCAATTTGCTGCAATTGGGGCTGTCTCTGGTTCGAAAAGGGATTTGGCAACTGGATTTGGTGTACTCTTTGCTGGAATGGGGGTTTTGCGTCGTAGAGCTGGTGCTATGTCAACTGGCATCATCATACTGTTTGCTGCAGTTGGGGTCTGCTGAGTTGGGGCATCGGAAATGACCAATGTAGTAGGGCTAGAGTCTGCTACAGTTGGGGTGTTTTGTGGGTCAGGTGTTACTGCAACTACACCTAATGGGCTATTTGATTTATCAGGTGTCACTACCTTTTCCAAATACTTTGCTCGTGCTCCTCCACGATCAGCAATCGCCCTCTTCCTTTTGAACGTCTGATACACAAGAACATCATTTCAATGGATAAATATGGTATGATGACAGATGGAATATGTACTGAAAATGGATAGGCAGGGCGTATTCACATACACGATGTGTAAACTAAGCTAATGGCAGTGCAACAAATTAGAAGCAATGCAAAGCATCAGTTGCAAGATATGTCCGACCAATATAACCTTGGAAAGTTAGAGCAAGCACCTTGATGGGTGAATAAGATAGGTCATCTGCCTCTGACTCCTCCACTAGGGAGCTACATTGACTTAGGTCTCCTTCTAGCTCAGAATCACTGTTAGGATCATATTCTGAGCATGAATCTGTAGGTGGAGAGCATTTGCATTGCATTGCATCCAGACTTGATTTCAGTCCCTTAATGCCAAGTTTGACAGCCATGGCATTGTTCTGCTTTATTATTTTCATGCACGCAAGCTCATAATCATTATGATGCTGTTCAGAATATGAGATTCATGAAAACATAAAAAGTAGTTAGAGTATCTATGGAATGCATTGCGGATTCAACTCGAACAGTGTCTCCCTATAAACCCCTGCATATGCAAAGTTCACCCCCCAACCGTGCTGACCAGACCACACAGAAATACAAACCTCTTATGTCTCTATAATAGGCAGACACACATTTCAAAACTGAAGTAGGAACATTAGAATCATATCAAATTCGTATTTGAACAAATAAACTAAGGAATTATGAGTGGCATAATGTTTAGATTCAAGGGTGGAGTGCTGGTAGTGCGACACATAGCAAGTAGGCAGATTGTATTCCATGTAAAAGATTGTAGTCTATGTAAAAGCTGGAAATGACACTTACTTTCTATACAATGCAGTGTTCGTTGCCCACACATGATGGAAGAGATCACACAGAGAAATACTATTCACTCATGTCTACGGTTCCAGTATTTTGAAACAGGGTGGTCCACCCTAAAAGAATATTGACAACAAATATGACAAGGCAAGCATAGATGTAGAGAATCAAGCAGTAAGAGACCGTCCAAAATCTGAATCAAGAAGTTTGTCTAGCACTTAGTGTTTGCATCTAATCGACGTGAATAATTGGATATCATATCGAATGAGTAAGAAAGACAAGTAAACTTGTCAACAAACCTGGCCTTCAGTAGTAATCTGGGTCAATGTCACTACGACCAACAATCCAAAATGACTAGTGTCTGTTCCTAGGGCCGGAATTTTGAAACCCTGTGAACTTTACAGGTACTAAAGATTACTGAAATACATCTGCACCATTAAGTGTAGGTAGCACTCAGCACACAACAAACCCTAATGACAGTCCTGCCTAATGAGTGATGAATCAATTAGAAAATGGGTGATGAGGAGTGGCTGCTGAGTGTTGAGGACGTATCTGAGGATAAATCGGGTTGGCTTAGTGGGTGCTGCACGCCTGAGCCCTGAACGGACTGGGAAGGTAGGCATGGCGGCGCGCCCGGGCAGTGGTGACGCTGTTGGGAGAGCGGCTCTTGACCTCCTGTTAGTCCGGCGTCTCTCCTAGAGTCATGCCATCCGAGGACGGCAAGTCCCCGGGGAGGCAGGCGGCTGGGGGCGAGTAGAGATCGGAAGCGCGCAGCAAAACAGAGGGGAATCAGGGCCTGGGCCGACCCAAAATCCCAGGGTGGGCCGCGGCCCACCGTGGGCACCCTGTAGAGATACACACCCGAGTGTTCTTCTGCTAGCATTTTTTTGAGCAAAAGAGGGTTTCCCCTCCGTTTTTTATTAAAGAAACCACCACGGAACCAACATGATCAATTAAACCCTAAGCATGATCAATTAAACCCTATTATGACTGTGCCATGGCAGATTTAAAGCTGCAAACCGGAGAAATGCTATTTAGCATCCATTGTTTGCTTCGAACTAAGAACTGACATGATCAATTAAACCCTAAGCATGATCAATTAAACCCTATTATGACTGTGCCATGGCAGATTTAAAGCTGCAAACCGGAGAAATGCTATTTAGCATCCATTGTTTGCTTCGAACTAAGAACTAAATTCTAAGAGCTGAAAAGAAAGTACAGTAACCAAGTTACGATCTATTTTCTGGTTGAGATCAAAAAGTTGAGGAGATATGAAGTACCACCTCTCTTGCGGCGCCATGTAGGCATCAGGGGTGCGATGGCTGTCAGTGGCGTTGAAGAAGATCTGCAAGCGTAGACGGGTGCATCGGGGGATAAGTCCCGTTGCGGTGGAAGAGAAGGTCGTGTGAGCGGCCCCGGCAAAGAGGTCGACGGCGCTGATGAAGCGAGAGGACGTGATGCAAGGCTCTTGGTCCGTCGCTGTGGATGAGAAATGTCCATCTCTAGCAGTGGACGACGCGGTCTTGGTAGGCGCTCCGGCATGGTGGAGGACGGTGGCGATGGATGGGGTGGAGGACGGCGGCGATGGATGGGGTGGCGGACGGAGGAGGCTGGTGTGGGGATGGTGTTCTAGCGCGGACGGTATGAATGGGAAAATGGAGGGAGAGGTACGGGGAACCATGTTTTTGGGACGCGCTTGTCTGAAATATGGGAAAGTTACGAACTTAGCCCCCGTTTAAAATTTGGACGTCCCGTCGGTTGGGGATAGGACGGTAATCTCGCATCTCGCCAATATTTGCCCAGAGCGATTTCTGGCGAGGAGAGGGTGTTTTGGCGCCCATGGTTGGCGCCCACGGTGTATGAACGGGGCTGGCAGGTAGGGCGGTTGTGTCACGTCTGAGTGAAGTTACAAACCTGCCCCTATTGAAAATATTTGCCTACATCGATTTCGGCCGAGGCGAGTTTGTTTTGCCGCCCACCGTGTATGAATGGGGAAATGGAGGGAGAAACAAAGGTCTTTCGGATGAGCTTGAATCAAATGTGTTTTGTCGCCCATGTTTCGCGCCCACCGTGTCGGAATGGGTTCAGAGGCGGTCGTGTCACGTCTAATTGAAGTTACTAACCTACCCCTATTGAGAGCAGTGGAAATCGGGCCGATGGATTGTCCGTGTAAGGGGTAGACAGCTCCATCTCCCAAACACTTGGCTTCGGGCAGCCGACGCGAGAGTGGACATTTTGCCGCTTCTTTTGAATTTTGGGACAATAAGCATCCACGTTTACCCTGGCAACTAAATTCGAATCCATTTTGTATTCCTATACGAATCTTTATAAATCATTCTATGTGTTTTTATATATCTTCAAAAGAACGACAAAGATGTATTCCACTGTCATATATGAATATGATTTACAAATGCCGATACTCGAATTCAGAAGCTAGAATCCAGTTTAAGGTGAATTCGAATATTTGGAACACTTTATGTCCAACTCAAATGTCACAGGCAGCATAATGTGTACTCCCATTTAGATATGTACACAAGCGATGTATCAAGATTCAAATACGAGTCAATCAACCAAGAATGTACAAAACTAACAGACATATAAACACTTACAGATATGGATCAATAATATCAACTAACATACATAAGCCAAGTCGCTGTAATTTTTTTTTTTGCTAGAAGAGCATCCTTTTTCTAGTGAAGCTAGTACAACATCTTGGCCCTTTCCGATGCGTGCCACTTATGGTCCATCTATACTACTATTATTGTTGAATGCACATTCAGCCCGATTGGCATATTTATAGGTCTGGCACAGCAATCAAAATGAAATGTCTCCGAGTCTTATCAATTAATACAGACTTGTGCTCAAATAAAATTACAAACCAAAAAACAAAAAATAATTATTACATGATATCTAAAACAAATGGTTTGATCGATTACATGAACAAACAACACAAAGGTTATTCAATGATGGAAAGAACATTTCACCTATGATTTACCAAGTGGGAATTTAATTTCCTTTTTTCCTTTAGGACCTTAACAATGCGGTCAGTCTCAGCTTGCTTCATTTTGAAATCCACCAAATATTTAATGGTTGTCTTGAGTACTTCTGGTGATTGTGCTGTTTGCTTCCTCAACATGTCAACTTCATCTCTAAGTGCAGAAGCAGAATCTCTTTCTACCACTAGTTTAGCCTCTAGAGCATCAGCAGTTGGCAATTCATGATGCACGATTGGGCCGGTGCCACTGCTGTGGGATGATACAACGTCCATGGGGACCTCGCTCTTTGATCTTGGGCTAACCTGTTTTGCCATTAAAGTTCTGATTGGATTCCGAAAAGTTGAAGTTAGCAAAACATCTCAACTAGGAGTTATAACAGCAAACCAGTTAAACAAACAAGGAATTAAAGAGTTTCAATTGGATGCTGAAAAGTAGTTATTAACATCATTGTAACCGGTTTTGCAGCAGCAAAGCAGTTAAACAAACAAGCTTTCCAAAAGGTACCTGTTGTGGCATTGGAGTTTCTCTTGGATCCTGAAAAGTTGAGTAGCCAGTAACATGATTAGAGCAACCGGTTGCAGCAGCAAAGCATTTAAACAAACAAGTTTTGCAAAAGGAACCTGTTGTGGCATTGGAGTTTCTCTTGGATCCTGAAAAGTTGAGTAGTCAGTAACTTGATTAGAGCAACAAGTTACAGCAGCAAACCTGTTACACAAATATATTTTTGAAAATGTACCTGCTATGCAATTGGACTTCCAATTGGATCCTGAAAACTTGAAGTTGGTAAGATGATTACAACAACAAGTTACAGCAGCAAACCAGGTAAACAAGGAAGTTTCTGAAAACATACAAGTTGTGCCAACGGAGTTTCAGTTGGATCCTGCAAACTTGAATGTTAGCAATCAATAAATAAAGTTTAGCAAGAGCCATAAGAAACTAACATCAAACTAGTAAAACTAACCAGTTTTGGCAACATATTTAATTACACATGAACTAGTAAAACTAACAAGTTCTTGGCAATGTATTAAAGTAACAAGTCGGTACCGTTTACCAGCAACACAGACATCTGTAAATTTCTTTGACGTAAGCAAAATGGTTCCAACACATATACAAGTTAAAAATATGGTGTCCCTCATATAAACCTGGCAATTGTCTATCTATGAACATGCAAACATTACTAGTGCAACAAGTGATAACAAAAAACCATTTAAACAAACAGGGTATCAAAACGTAAAATTACACGTGAATTCTGTTGCACCCTAGAAGTACATATGACAAGCTATCTACGTGCTTAGGTAGCTATTTAAGTTCAGGCAAACAGGTAATTCTTAACAGTAAGTATCAAACACATAGATAGGCGCAGTCTATAATAGGATTAACAGGCTATGGCATTATGTAATCAGTAGCAAACTAAATTAAGCCAAGCAACGTAATTGAACAATTTTGCAATAAATGGCTAACTAAAATTCCGAGAAGCAGGTAACTGAACTTACGCTAGCTCTTTGTATAGGCACACTGCAACTTCTTTTTCGCTTACAAGGTTCTACGAAGGAGTCCATGGCATCAATTGCTTGGATACGCAGTCCCAATACTTATTTTTTCCCACACTGTATTGGTAAGTCGAATGGTTAATCTGGTAAGATGGTGCGTCCTTGATATGTTATATGAGGACGTGTAGTTAGATTAGTTGTAACCACACACATCACACTGGCTTTTACTGTATATTTCACGCGATTACATTTGACATATCGAGATCTAAGCAATCTACAATAGGATGAAAAGACTGGCATCCTTCACATTATTGGCGAACTCAGTTCATAGAAACAAGCAATTCAACCATTCTGTGGGTAAATCAAAAGCGCCACTAGAATATTTTTCACTACCCCAATCATACACGCAAAATGGGGTGACGCCACCATAGGGGCTAGTATGGGCGGCTGCCTCTGGTGGCTGGAAAGTGTGCACCTAGTTTGAGTCGTCCAGGTTGGCCCAGGCTAGTTTTGTTCGTCCCAACGCATGAGCAGGCAATGTAAAAAGGGAAAAAACATTTCAATTTGGATGGGCCAATAACGTAAGTGCAAGGCAGGCCCTATAGCAGGCTCGCGGCCCAAACGAGCGCCTCCCATATCGATCGACAGCAGGAAAAATCCCAATTTGTTCGCTCCAGCCTCCAGTCTGGTTCGCTCCTAACCTAGCTGCCGCTGGACAGACCAATACAGCACTTCCTCGCGCCCTCGTTGGAGGGCGGTCGCCGGGCTTCAAGCGAATGGAAGGACAAGAAGATGAAGATCCAACCCTGGGTGTAGCCTGCATGGGAGGCAGCGGCGGCAGCACAGGCATGGCATCAAGCTTGCGCAAACGGACAATCGCAGCTTGCAAGAGTAGCATGCGCAACGAGCAGGTACATCACATCCTTGATTATATCTAATTCAACTGTTCAATTTCTGGCCAATAGTTAAACCTGACGGTGTTGTAAAACTGCTTGTATGTAGGGAATCTATGAGAAAATGAAACCAATTTCTGCTTATTTTATAACTCCCCCAATCAATACTGAACTGACTGAATCTGATGTATCTAATCAAGTTTCCGGTGCAAACATACAAGCTCATGTTCTTGAGCCTGAAGTGTCTAGTGAACAGACTGCTAATGAAGGATTTGATGCAAACATTTTACATGCTCCTGGTGATGAACATATAGTGTCTAATGAGGGATCTAATGCAAGCATTTTGTAAGCTCCCATTGAAGGATTTAGTGTCTAATGATGATCTTCTATGTTGAGAGAGACATAGAGATTTGCAGGCATTGATGAGAAGCAAATTATAGTACATTTTCATGGCTTGAGGAAATGTCGAGGCCATCTACCAGAAAGTCCCCGTATCATGACAACGTAGCATAAATACTTTTCTAATCTGTTGTTTGAAACTATTGGCATACTTGTGCAGGATAGATATATTGATATACAGTTTGCGCACTGGTTATAGGTGCAATTACACTTTGATATTTTCAGCCAGAGAACGAATAATTCAAGCAGGTACAGACCATGTTAGTAGTCCTTGTACACCATGTTGCATTTTGTGTTTTTTGGTGCTTACATCATTTAGTATTTTATAATCTGAACTACTTTGGATCATTAGCTGGTTTTCAAAGTGTATGTAGCTTCACATTTCTCAAGTTATGTTGATTTCCGGAGTGCAAGTGCCTTCGTATTTTTTAAGTTAGATGTTCGCTCCTGGTAACTTGAATTCGTGGATCCGCCACTGCACACAAATCATACACGCAGGCTAGGACGAATTAAATGAAATGCAGGGACTTACGCTAGCTCGTTGTACAGGCTCACTTTAGCTCTGCTTGCGCTTGGGATGTTCCATGTACAAGTCCATGTTACCACTTGCTTGGATGTGCAGGCCTTGTGCTCCTTGCATCCCCCTCTGCATTTTTGACACGGCGAATGGTTGATCAAATAAGAGGAATCGACCTTGCTGTTGTACCGGAGGACAGACACTTGCAAGGTTATACGGGTGTGCAGGATGTGTACCAGATCCCGTAGCATCGTCATGCTTTGCTAAAAATGGTTTTGCTTGCTTCAGATGATATCTCCAGAAGAAATAAGAGTTAAAGTTAGAGTTGCATAGGCGTGTAAGCTAAGAGAGCAGTGAAAGGATATCCAAACATCGTCGGAACAGTGCACAAGGGAGTGATGTGTGGATACCTAGTTCGGGCCGGCGTTTGGGCATGCTCGCCTAGCTAGAGTGCGGGTCACTTCAGAGCCGTTGAGGGTGATGCGCTGGCGTTTGCTGGCCGTGCACGGATGCAGATCTTGAGTGGCAGCAGAGTGCTATGATGTGGTGGACGAGACCGTCGGTGAAGCCCAATGGCCTCGGGGGGCGGAGGTGCGACGATGTGCTCAGTGAAGTAGCCCCGGTGAGGTGGGAGACGGCGTCGGTGAAGCGCACCTGATGCGGTGGAAGTCGGTGTCTGTGAGGCACGTCGGTTGCGGCGGCAGATGTTCTCGGTGGACCACCCGGTGCGGTGGACGAGGGCGTAGATGAGGTAGCTCCGGTGCGGTGGTGAAGCGTGACCGTTGTCTTCATCGTCGTCGTCCGGCACAGAGGTGGGGATAGAGACGAGACAAGGGGCGATTCGAACTTTGCTTGGGTTGGTGGCGAATTAGGGATTTGAGCAATCTGGGTGCGGAAGGGGACGGTGGAGAAGGGAGATTTTGCTTGGGGCCGCCAGATATTTCAATCCGAAACATGGAAGCGCGAACTTATTTTGTCGTCGTCCTTTTGGGGGGGGGGGAGGGGGAGGGAGGGGGTGGGTGGCTGGGTGCTAAGCGTCCGTACGACACACGCGACCACCACGACACGACCCTGGTTTGTCTGGTGCGCCTACATTTGAGAATGCAAACGAATCTTCTTTCATTTGAAAACGAATCTGTATGTATTACCATGCCCGTGTTTTCCTTGCAAATAATTAGTCATTTGAAACGAGATACTATAAATTAATTAATAAGGAGTTATTTGAAAAAAAATCGAAACTGTATCCACGCTAACATGGATTAGAGTGTGTGTCACATAATTAGTTATTTGAATTAGAGTGTGTGTCACATAGCGATCTCCAATTCTAACGTGGATTTCGCATTTCATGGTATCCACGCTACTTTTTTAATACAAATTCATATGTATATATTGAACACCATGGTAGTGAGAAAACTTTGGATGGATTCAAACATTTGACCTAATATCTACTCTTATAAAAAAACGAGTTGGTGATGATGGTGTGCCTGCCATCTTGCAATATAGACCGTCCGACCTATATCTGACGGATAGAAAGCAAACTATGACAATTTTGCAAAAAGATACCCACACCCCTCTCCACATTTGCAGATAAGGACTTCCCTCGTTCATCTTCGTCTCCCATGAGATAAACAGCTCGTATAAATGCATCTTGATGTTCCATGCAACGCATTGGCCTCTTGCTAGCAAATAGCACAACAATCGAGTCAATGTCGACTTTTCCAAACCTAGTATGGCATGAATTCGAAATAATTACCCATATGCATGGTCCTCAGTTCAAATCTTACAATGTACACCAAATTGAAACATCGATATTAAGTCTCGTACTATCTACATTCAAATGTTATTTTTAGCCCCACCCCCCCCCCCCCCCCCGCACACACGCTACATACTTCCTATATCGGTCAATCTTCCTCTCCTAACCATATTAGGAAGCTATCAGTTTCCGACACACGTTCATTCTTTCTCTCCATGTTTCAATCTCTAACTCTCTCAACTACACAACCCCCTTTTTACACTCTGTTACCAAATGTATTTACCTCACACACCCGCCATTGCACCCCATGTCGAGCTCTCTCTCTCTCTCCCTCCCACCCTCTCTCGCTAGATACATGCATTGCCTATCTAGCCCCCCAACCTCTCGTGCGCACGCACGCACGCACGTTGTCTATGTAGTTCACTACCTCGAGACTGTCTCACTCTTTCTTCCGCACGGCGGGCCACACTCGCTCAATCTTGCTCCCTTTATCTGAGTCTCGATTAACCTCGTTTTCTTCCACACACAAATGATATATCTCCCTGTTCGGGCCCCGATCGACACACTCTATACTCTCTCACGCAGATTGTCTATCTAGGTCAGTCCATCCAAGCCGCCCCCGCTCTTTCGACCTCATGGCGGGCCTCGCTCGCTCAATCTCTCTCTGTGTGTGTGTGTGTGGTGTGTGTGTGTGTGTGTGTCTCGATTGACCTCACTCTTTCTCGGACACAAACGATATATCTCCATGTTTGAGCCCAATTCGCCATATTCATATTGTATACTCTCTCACTCACATTGTCTATCTAGGTCACTCTCTCCAACCCGTCTCACTCTTTCGATCGCACGACGACCCACACTCGCTCAATCTCTCTCCCTTTATATATGTAATCGATTGACCTTGCTTCCTCCCACGCACCAAATATATCTACATGTCTGTGACTGGATCATCTCTCAAGCTCTATCTTACAGCCCTCACTCTTCCCAAAATCTCAATCAGAAAATATCTCTCCTGAGCATATATATAGAAACTCTATTAATAACCCAGGGTGAAGAATAAAAAATTCTTCACCCTAGTCCATCAACCGAGCCACAGTCTAGCTTAAGCAAATTCCAACCGATATAAAAAAATTCCCCTGCTGTAATCTTACGTTGATGGAAGCGGTTTGCTGATAGGAGGTATCCCACCCCCGTACCATTATCTCTAATCTCTCAAAAAAAAATCTAATCAGTTGCGAGCGGCGGGTGGGCTCGTCACCGTTCCTCTCTCTTCGGTCCCTCCTCCCTGACGACTGTGGAGGCCGAGGCAGCGACGGCGATGGCAACGTTGTCGGTGGGACAACCTGGAGGCAAGGGCCACTCCCCTCTCTCGTGCGTGGAGTACTCCCCCATTCTCTCTTTATGCCGTGGCGACTAGGAGGCGAATTGGGCAGTGGAACGATATGGTGCGAGCTCGGCGGTGGCAACGACCTTCTTCGACGTACCTCTCCACCTCCGGTGGTCTGCTCTCCGGTAAGATCTCCCACCTCGTATTCCCTCCCCTTTCCTCCATGAATTTCTCAATTTTTAGGGTTAGGGTTCTTGATTTTTTGGAAACAGGGCAAAGAAAAAGGAAGAAGACCAGAAAAGGAGATGAAAGAAAAGAGGGGAGCTTGCATACTGAAGGAGGTGATGGAATAGACCTTCGCTCGGGTACAGCTTATTTTTTGTTTACATTTTCTTGTGCTTTACCCTTTCTAGTTTCCTTCTGTTCCATCTTCTGCAACAGAGCAGATTCACAATGATGGGATGACCATCCTAATACAGTAGCAGCATCCCTACTCCACTCTAAGTGAAAACGGCTGGACATGGTTCCTTTTGTTTGTAGCAGTGGAGCTCCTAAGAAGAAAGAAGGAACAGTTCATCGAAAACAGACAAGAAAGTCAAGAAACAGAGCTATCACCTTTATCTGGATCTAAGAAGGTACTCTAGTGTTATTCCTCTATAGGGTCTATTGATTCAATGACTTGCTAAAGGACACAAACGTGTCCCTTTTTTAAATGTTAACTCGTTCAGAAAACTGCTAGTGAGGCTTCAGAACTCTCCAAGTGCAGACCTGAACAGTAGTAAGGCTTCAGAACTCTCTAGGTGCAGACCTGAACACTAGTGAGGTTTCAGAACTCTCTAGGTAGCAATTAGCAAAATGAAAGATGTAGAATCTGGTTTTCCTTTACCAATACATGGAAGCACTAAGCTTCTGTGAAAGTAGTGCATACACCTGCAGTACACTAACCTTTCTCAGGTTTGCTTCTTTTTATTTCTAGTTTTGGTCAATACATGGAATCTGGTTTAGACTGAGCTGAAGGCAAATAATGAATGGTCAAGCAACTTTTTATTTCTAGTTTTGGTCTATTGATGCACGCTGACAGAAGGATATAGCTGGACGTGCTCTTATTTTACGTCGATGTAAACAAGCGATGCAATCTACATCGCAAGCAAGTTTGGAATATTTATTAGTTGGATATGCTCCTATTTTTTGTTGGCTCTGTGTATATTACCTTGTCTCTCAGAATTCTTACAATAGCTGGCGAACTTGGGTTGAATCCATACGATGCGTTTGATTTACATATGTGGCTCTTTGGAAACATTACGTTGGTGCACACTGACCATCTCCCAGTTTGTCAATATTCATGAAAGCTGAGTTAGATTTATTTTAATTACCATGAGGTGGACCCTGACCCTCATCCATCCTATCAAACATTGCTGATTTTTTTGTTTAACCTACCCTTAGTCCAGAAGTAATCTTCTATAACATGGAATGTTGATTTTGCATTCAGGCTGTTGCTTGTTTGTTTTCTGTAGAATAAACCAGATAGGAATATACTTTTTTGGCGAGTAATCATGTGATTCTAGCTAGCTGGTTCCTTGAATTTAATTTATTCTTTAGCCATGGATACTGTAAAGAAGATCCACACAATCATTTTTGCATTAGATTCTTATATACTTGGAAATTTTGAATATATTCACATTTAACCTATTTTCCTGTCTTACAGAGCAATCCATTCATATATGGTTAATTTCTTCTTCCTCGTATTTTTACCACTTACCACTAGAATAGATTTGTGTTTCTTTAGTTCCATGCTTCCATTTAATGTTGATCCATCTATATCCTTGGCGGTTTTGGCATTTTGCTCTACGATTATGTGTGTCTGACCAACTATTTGTTTCATTTTGATGACTATGTTGGTTACAGCCCATGGATAACAATGTTTCAGTCGCTAGAGAGATTGCTGAACATATGAAGTTGATGTAAAATCTCTGGTCACCTACAAATTAAGCTACTTGAAGAACAAGTTCAAGAGTAGTTAGTTTTCAAATTTGGTACTATTCTGTTTTGTAATAGTGTTTTCTAAAATTTCCATGTTGCTGGTTACTTAGTGATATATGGCATTCAATTGTGTCCAAATGAATTTTATTTGTAATTGCTAGGATGATTTTTATTGCGTGAGGTATTTCTTGGAACAACTACATGCAATCTATGTACTAGACCACTTTGTTATTCTGTTGTTACTAAAAATTCCTTGTGTACAGAGTGAATTATTCCCTGTGTTTCTTACCGTTACCACAGTGCCTCCTACAGAATTGTGATAGTGCCTATATTACTTAAATCATTTACCATATTTCATTTTTGCTAGAGACACGGTGTATTCAATATACAATAGAAAGAGTAATAGAACTAACGAAATATACACAAGGAAACACCTTGCGAGAAACACCATATTTCATTTAGATATAAGTCTACGTTCCTTTTTTTGCGAGAAACACCTTGCTACTGTAAGATTACCTAAGTAGCCTTATATATAAAAACAAAAACAAAAAAAGACAAGAACGCCTTGCTACTGTAAGATTACCTGAGTAGCCATAAAATTACAGCAAGATGCGCCAGATTGGTTCCACACCTACGGGACGTAATTGACTCACATGCAAACAGTAAGATTACCTTGCACTTTTTCTGTTTCACGGTGGTTTTAGTGCAGGAACTCATTCCTTCTTCCACATTGTAATATTACCTCACAAACCTACTTTTTCTTACAGATTGTCTTTTCAAGCGTGGGCACACAGTCTGGCTGGGGCGAGGAATAAGAATTCCTCACCCAGGGTGACGAATAGCGCGACCCTATATATATATATATATATATATATATATATATATATATATATATATATATATATATATATATATATATATATATATATATATTCAATGAATGTCGGACCACACTCACTTTGTCTCTCTATCTATATGTCTCTCGATTGACCTTGCTTTCTCACGCCGTACCTTCCACACATTGAAGCTACCTCTCCATCCCTCGCAAAGCCGGAGCTATTTACATTGTGAGGGGGATTCCAACCTTGGATTAATTTGTGTAGGCATTTATTCCGGTGGGTTATTTTCGTAGCATTCGGCCCACAACTACTCCAAACACCGTTGCAACCCCCGCACCTCACCCAATTGATTTCCCT
Organism: Aegilops tauschii subsp. strangulata; assembly: GCF_002575655.3. Classification (NCBI taxonomy): domain Eukaryota; kingdom Viridiplantae; phylum Streptophyta; class Magnoliopsida; order Poales; family Poaceae; genus Aegilops; species Aegilops tauschii. The sequence goes on along the minus strand of NC_053036.3, from coordinate 128,418,554 downwards.
CTGGCTCGGTCATCGCTCTCTCGCACGTCCTTTCTCGCCTTCAACATCGCACCATGGTATTATTGCAAAAAAACATTGGTGTTCTCTTTAATTGTTACAAATAAGCTACAAAACTACACACCGATAGTCCACCTGGAATGGAACAAATTTTGACCCACAAATTAAAGCGCTACAAACTACACACCGAGGGGCCCACCTGTCATGAAACAAATTTGGACCCATATACAAATTAAAAAATAAAGGACGAGGATCGAACATGCGACCAGGGCCTTCAAGCCGCACGTCAATAGGCAACATACATAGAATAGCAATGTTTGTTGTACCCCCCTTTGTTCATATAATGTTTTTATATTACCACGGCCTATTTAATGGATAACATGTAATATTATTTTTAGTACATTAGTGGGACCGGCTCGTTAGCACGTACTATTCGCCTTCACTTACTGGTGGGTTCCATGTGTGCTCTCTCTCTCTCTCTCCTCCCCTTCTACGTTTAGACGCACGGTCAAACACGAAGAACTCGCGGGCGATGTTGCCGTTGACTATATCTGGACGCGTTCACAAGTTACGGCACCAGTTTCACGTACTAGTAGTACTAGTCAATGTGTACGTGCAATGCATGTTAATTTGGAAGTATATTAAGTGCATGCGGATATTAAGTAGGATATTATTTGCGTGTTATTATATGATTAGCACTATTTTTGGCATGGAATTAACTGCACGCTAAACGTGTTGAGCGTTTGACATTGAAGCAGTCTAGGTCGTTGGATGAGAAGGAACATGTGGCTTGATGACGTTTTATATTTAATTTGATATGGCTCTAGCAGAACATTCAATCGATCAAACCTTAGATTTCATTCAGTCTGACTCCGACTTTACATTCATACGACGATCGATCTAAAATAAACAGAAATGATAAACGTTCGGATTTTAAGCATGGTAATCCGAACGTTTTTCATGGCAAATTTAGATTACGCGGCGTCGGCGGGGGCGTCTTGCGGTGGGAAGCGGCTCCCCTGCCGTGCTCTGTGTGTCGTCGGACCACTGACCGACGGCGATGGCGACATCTTGCGCCGTTGTTGACGTACTCCTGGACGTTGGCCCTAGCTTCAAGGAAGGACACAATGTTCTGGCCTTCGGTCTCCAGGAGCGAGTCAATTGGCAAGAGGAGGCAACTGGCGTTGCTGCAAGGAAGCGGTCGACGGCGGCCATCCATGCCGCTGAGAGGGGCACTGGCACCCGCGCGGGGACAGGCGCTCGCAATAGAGCGGCGGATACATTCATGTGCAGGGGCAACGGCACGGGCGTGCACGTCAGTGCACACGCAGGCGCATGCGCTGCCAGGTGCACGGGCACCGGCACGGGCGTGCGCGTCAGTGCACGCGCATGTCCTGGCAGGTGCACGGGTGCGTGAAAGTCGGCGGGGACCTTGTGGAACCCCGTGGCATCAAGCTCGGCGATAATGTGCGGCTCCCAGCCCATCAATGCCACGGGAATGGGCGCTGGCGTAAACGGGGCGACGGGAGCCGGAACGGGAGCGGGGACAGGCGTGGCGTCTTCCCGCAAGGCCGGTTGAAGCTTGTCCCACAGCGACTTATGTTCTTGAGACTTCGGCTGGGTGTCTTCCTCAGGAAACAGGAAGACTAAGGGCAGACCATCGTGATGCGGCATGGCGTACGGTTAGGTCAGGCTGGTTGGAGGTAGATGATAGGAGAATCGGAGGGGAAGAGTGTCGGAGTACAAAAGTAGGGGTCCTTTTTGCACCCCTTTACTTGTGCGCGGGAAGTCGCAGACACGCACCCACAGCCGCGCTTGGCGTGACAGAAGAGGAAGCAAAGTCACAAGACTACCAGAGCCGTGCTCAAGACCAGAAGCATGAAGAGCAGAGGGGCGAGGTGACACTCCCCCGGCAAGGCCCTTGCCGGGGCGGCCTTCACGGCCCCAGCAAGAGCCTTGCCGGGGCAACTTGCCCAACACCAATGGGGCCGCCACCCTTGAGTCTAAAAGTTCCTAAGACATCAACCACATTGGAACCAAGGCTCGGGAGGCGCCTCCATGGTGGCATGCAAATCTTTGTGAAGACAAAGGGCCTGCGAGGCCTAGGTAGGAACCAGAAAACAAGACAACAGCGAGGCTCCTTGCCGAGGATGCCCACGAGGCCCCGGCGAGGCCCCTGCCGAAGATACCCACGAGGCCCCAGCAAGACTCTTGCCGAGGGCGCCAACGAGGCCCCGACAAGACTCTTGCCGAGGGCGCCCACAAGGCCCCGGCAAGACCCTTGCCTATCAGCAAGACCGCGGCAAGGCCTTGCCGCCCCGTCGCCGCCCCAGCTCAGCGACCGACCCACCAACTAAAGCAGGTACCCACGTGGCAGTACGTGGCTCCTAAGCCAACTAGTCAAGCACCTACGTGGTGGCATGCAGATCTTCGTGAAGACCCTGCCACCACACCAGCTCAGCAGCCTGCCAGCCTACATGGCGCTGCATGCCTCGTTGGCCTGGACGTGTGTCGGAGCAAGGCGAAGCGGCGACGGACGGGACGGGCCTCGTTACCGTCCCCGATAAAGTAAGAGGACACCTAAGTAGCGCATTTAATGCGTTTTGTCCTACGGTGCCAGAGATAAACTCGACTACTGTATAACTTTCCACCTCCTGTGTGCCACTGTGGCAGCCCCTTTGACTATAAAAGGAGGCCCGCAGCATACTGAGAGAGGATTCAGACTTTTTGGACCCTGCACGCCTTGTAGCTAGTCCAAGAACACCAGATAAACACAAGCCAGCAGGAGTAGGGTATTACGCATCACTTGCGGCCCGAACCTGGATAAAGTTCCCGTGTTGATCTCTTAAACCTGCTCTTTCCACGGCCCCGCGCCCGTCGACCGTAGAAGGGATCCCCCATGATCCCATAGGTGTCGTTTCCACCGACATCTTTGGCACGCCAGGTAGGGGGCGCAAGCTGTGAAAATCCGGTTTTGGAGCCAACCTATCGACTCCTTCGTCACGGTGGCCCGAGAAGAGAAGGCGGCATCGATCAGCCGCGCTCTGGTGCCGTCCGCGACAGCAACGATCATCTGTGTGGCCACAAAAAGCTAAGTCGTGCAAAACTTTGAGTAATTCCCTTTTCTTTTATAAAGTTATTTTCCTCGAAAGATCTCGCTCTTTGTATGGAAAACCTGCACATGATGGGACCCTCCCGCTATTGGCAATGCCCTTGTTCTGTTTTGAGTCCACTCAACAGTTCGAGCGGCCGCGTTGAGATCGGCAGGGTGGCCTATCCGCTATTGGCAATGCCCTTGTCCTGTTTCGAGTCCGCTCAACAGTTCAAGCAGCCGCGCTGAGAGCGGTAAGGTGGTTTGCCCGGCAGCACGCACACCCGGCAGGCCGCTAAGGATCCATCCTCGAAGCACTGCGGCTTGGGTTTACGCGTCGGCAAGCTTGTCCAACTAAGTGTAGGGCGTACGTACCAAGAAATATCGAACATGAAAATAGCATGCATCATTTTAAAAAGTGTTGCAAGTTATATTACATCAATTGTTGCTGCAGTTCTAACTTAAGATAAAATCGTCTTGGTTATGAACTCGCAGCGGCAAAGGGAAATGGGGCGCCTAGTCTCGGCGCTGGCCCTCCACCCTCCGGACCCCGTCGATGCGCTTGATGATGGGCTCGATACGCTCCTTGAGCACCGCGAGGTCCACATCCTCCGGCAAGCTCTCCAGCGCGACGGCGAAGTTGACGTTGGGGTTCCAGTACGCCACCTTGGTGAGGACCTTGGTCAGGGCGCCCCGGCAGAGCTTCCAGGCCTCATTGGGCAGAAAGGTCGCTCGGTTGGAACGGAGCTGCTCCAGGGCTCCTAGGACGCCCTCGAAGAACAGAGTCAGCCTGGCATTGGGACTCACGTTCGGCTCCTGGAAGTACCTGACATTCGGCATCCCCATGGCGGCCAGCTTCGTGGTGATCCTGTCGGCAACGTCGACGAGGCGGCTGATCCAAAGGTTTATGCCCTTCGCGTACTCCTCATGTTCGGCGGCATCATTCCTCCGCAGCTGCTTCTCGTCCTCCAGGACCTTGTTCAAGGTCTCCTCACGAGCCCCGGCCTCCGAAAGCTTCCCCTCCAAGCCGTCCAGCTTCAACTTCAGGTCGTTGATGGAGTCGTTGGCCTCGGAGAGCAGCTTGGCCTTGTCGGAGGCTGTGGCCTGGGCATCCGCCAAATAACGGTTGGCCGTGTCCCTCTCCTTCGTCAGCTCTGAGGCCACCTTCTTGAGCTCCTCCTGCTCCAGCTCCAGCTCCTTCACCTTGTCGGCATGGACCAGGGCCTGAGCATTGAGTTCCTCCTTGTGCCTCTGCTCCAACTCCTGGGTCCGCTGCACGACGAGCTTCTCGACCTCCTCATCCTTGCCATGGAGTGTGGTGGCGAGCGCCTCCTCATGGGCGGCAAGGTCCTCCTCCTGGGAGTTCATCAGAGCCTGGTGTTGTTGCCGAGCGGCCTCGTCCTTCGCGACATGTTCCTTCGCCGCCTCCTGGGCATTCTCGACGTCAGCCTGCTTCAGGATGAGCTCCTGTTTGCGCTCAGCCAGCAAACCCTGGGCAACCCTCAGTTCTTCGTGGGCCTCACGGAACCAGGCCTGCGTCTCGGCGACGCGCTCCTCAAGATCCGCCCCCGCCTTGTCCGTCGCCGCCATCCTGGATTTTGCCTTGTCCAGGCGGGCACGGTGGAGCGCCTGGAGCTTCTGGAAGTTAACGCTCATGGCCCGAAGAAGCTGCTCCTCTTGGGAACCACCACCTCCGGCGCTCGGTTCATCAACAACCTGAAGCCCGACGGTGGCGAGCGCCTCGTCATCAAACACCTCCCCCTCGGTTGGCGCCCTGGTGCTCGCCGTCCCTGGGAGGTGGACGAACAGGTCGTCGCCCACCTTCAAGTACTTGCCCGAGCCAGGGGCAGCGGAGGAGGAAGGTTGGTCGTCATCCACCCCCTCCCCGGCAGGCCCCTTGTCGGCCTCCTCGGTAGCGCCCTTGCCGGCCTCCCCGGCAGGCCCCTTGGCGGCCTCCTGAGCATCGGTCTTGGCGGCCTCCTCGGCAGCAATCTTGTCGGCCTCGACCTCGGCGTCCTTGGCGACCTCCTCGATGACGGTGTCAATATCCTCCTGGTCCGCCGAGGAAGGGTCTGGATACCAAGAAGGGGAATGAGATGGGGCCAAGGTCAAGGTTCAAAAAGAAGAAGAAAGAACAGGGACGGGAAGCAAACGACTTACCCACACCGGGCTCGGAAGTAGTGGCGCCCTCCCCGCCAGCATTCGTTGCTGGGGCAGAACCACCAGCACCCAAGTTTGCCTCCTCCTCCTCCATATGCGTGGGCTCGGTGGTGGGTGCCCTTGCCAGGGACGCCCCTCTGGGTGGCATAGTCAAGGGGGCGGCGTGTTGGGAGTGGCCCTCGGTGGCTCCTCCTGCTGTCGTTCTCCTCCTGTGAACCCAGCAAGGTTAGCATCAAGAATTCACACCCCAATGCTCATCAGTGAAGGAGTGAGTGATGAACTCACGCCGAGGGCTGAAGCGAGGGCTGCATCGGGGGCTGCTGTCCGGGCTGCTCTCCACCAACACCGACGTACGCGAAGTACCCGTCGGGGGCTTGTCGCCCATCGAGGCCTTGGCCCTCTTCGCCACCCTCTAGGCCAGCGTCTCTGTGTCCCTGTGAAGACAACATCAAATCAAAGGAGGATAACACATGCGTAAGGTCAGGAGATGATGGGGGCGAAATACTTACTCGTCCTCCACCTCCCCCTCCACTGGCTTCCTCTTTCGTTTCAGGCTAAAAGATCTGAGGTCGAATTCGGCCTCTGGGGCACTGTCCGAGGGAGGGGGAGAAGGAGATGGGGTCCGGCGCCGCTTGGACGAGGATGAGGCGGTCGCCATCTTCTTCTCCACCGCGGCCTTCACCGTCTTCTTCGCTGCCGCAACCTTCATCGCCCTCGTCTGGCGCACGAGCTGCTCCTGAGCCAGTTGCCGCTGCACGGTCCTTCCGGGCTGGACCGGCTCGCTGGAGCTGGCCCGCAGCAGGATGCGCTTCTTCCCTGCGGACGGAGGGTCGTCCGCTTCGGCTTCCTCTTCGGGCAACTCATCGCCCGCTTCTTCAATAAGGGGGGCCCCGGCGCCGGCGCCGCTGGCCTCCCCGGCAGACTCCGCCCGCTGGGCGAGCTCCTTCTCCTTCGCAGATGCGTCGGCCTCGTCCTCCACGGCGCCGGTGCTGCTGGCCTCCTTGGCAAGCGCCGCCTCAGCCGCCCTGGCGGCGATGTAGTCCAGCTCCTCCTTGGTGGTGTCGCGGATGAGCAGCGGCTCGTCACGGACATAGCCCTCCGACAAGTTGTCGAAAAACTCCTGCACCTTCTCTGCTAGCGGCTTTCCCCAGGCCGGGTCAAGGCTGTGCGCGTTGAAGTCCGGCATCATGGCAATGATAGCGGACCGGCGAGAGTTGTTGCTCAGCGGGACCACTCCCGCCGGCAACCCAAACAGGGGCCCCTTGACGGCCTTGCCGGTCTTCACGGCCCTGCCGGTCCTATCAGCCCAGCCATCGTCACCCACATTGAGCTGGAAGAGCCTCTAGCAAAAATGAGCATGCCCCAGCACCGTGAAGTTATGGTTCAGGCCAGGGTGGAGCCTCATGACATCAGCCGCATTCCTGAAGTCCCGGGCCGGCCTCCCCTTGTTGTGCAGCGGGGCAATCCGGCGACGGATGAAATCGGCCCAATCTTCTCGAGGGTGAGCCCGGCCATGGTGAGGCGATGGATCCTGGTGGTGGCGACCGTGAGCTTCTTGTCATTGGTGTCGAGGTCGCTCCAGTCCTTGCGGCGGGTCGGCGGGCTCTGATGAACTCGGCAGAACTCCTGCGGATCCTCCTCCCGGATCCAGAGCCACCGGCCCCGCCACTCGTCCCACCTCTCCTTCTGGGCACCCTCCGGGTATGTGCCCTTCTCCTGGGTCCTCGGGATCCAAGTGATGCACCCAGAAATGGCATCCCCTGGCTGGATGCGAGGATAGAAGTAGTGGCGGAAAAGCGCCGTGCTGGGGAGCACTCCGGCAAAGCCCTCACAGAGATGGGCGAAGAAGGCCATGCACGCCACGGCATTCAGCGTAAAATCAAGGAGGTGAAAGCCGTAGGTGTGCATGATGTCGTTGAAGAAATCAGAGAAAGGGGGGCAGAGCCCGCAAGAAAAGTAATCGACAAAGAAGGGGTACCGATTTGGGCCAGCCTTGGCGAAATCGGCAGGGATGATGTGCGTGGCAGGGTGCCCCGTCGTCTCCCTCCCCCAGAGGGGCTTGAAGTAGTCCCTGAGATGGACCGCATCGACCGTCGAGGGGAAATAGGCGTGCTGTGTCCGCAACACCGCCAAATCGCTCTCCGGCGCTTCTTTCTCCCCGACGTCCTTGGCCACCCCTTTTCCTTTGCCTGTCTTGGGCGCCATGGTGACTGAGAGGGGATGGAGGATTAAGGGCAGTGAGGGCGCAGCGGCGGCAAGCAAAGGCAAGAGCTTGAGGAGGAAGAAGGGAGCGACGGTTCCGAGATTGGAGAAGACACAGGGGGTAAATGAGCAGCGCGCCTGTGGTTTCTCCTTTTTTATGGGGAAGGCGCGGGCCGCCTCTTTACCATTTACCACGATGTGACGCAGGCGTGCTGCAACCACCCCACGCACGACCCCCACGTCATGCATTCAACGCAGATCATGGGGAATCGCAACTGGCGAGGGAATTACTGCGGTAAAACTCTGCCACGCGTACCCGCGCAACGTCCTGGGCCTGGACCAATAACGCTCCGCGCTTACATGTGGCCCAAGCACGGGGGCTCCTGTCGGTGTACAAAAGTAGGGGTCCTTTTTGCACCCCTTTACTTGTGCACGGGCAGTCGCAGCCACGCACCCGCACCCGCGCTTGGCGGGACAAAAGAGGAAGCAAAGTCACAAGACTACCAGAGCCGTGCTCAAGACCAGAAGCATGAAGAGCAGAGGGGCGAGGTGAAACTCCCTCGGCAAGGCCCTTGCCGGGGCGGCCTTCACGGCCCCGACAAGCGCCTTGCTGGGGCAACTAGCCCAACACCAACGGGGCCGCCGTCAACCACATTGGAACAAGGCTCGGGAGGCGCCTCCATGGTGGCATCCAAATCTTTGTGAAGACAAAGGGCCTGCGAGACCTAGGTAGGAACCATAAAACAAGACAACAGCGAGGCTCCTTGCTGAGGATGCCCACGAGGCCCCGGCGAGGCTCCTTGCCGAGGATGCCCACGAGGCCCCGGCGAGGCCCCTGCCGATGATACCCACGAGGCCCCGGCAAGACTCTTGCCGAGGGCGCCAACGAGGCCCCGGCAAGACGCTTGCCGAGGGCGCCCACAAGGCCTCGGCAAGACCCTTGCCGGGAATATCAGCAAGACCGCGGTAAGGCCTTGCCGCCCCGTCGCCGCCCCAGCTCAGCGGCCAACCCACCAACTAAAGCAGGTACCCACGTGGCAGTACGTGGCTCCTAAGCCAACTAGTCAAGCACCTACGTGGTGGCATGCAGATCTTCGTGAAGACCCTGCCACCACACCAGCTCAGCAGCCAGCCAGCCTACATGGCGTTGCATGCCTCGTTGGCCTGGACGCGTGTCGGAGCAAGGTGAAGCGGTGACGGACGGGACAGGCCTCATTACCGTCCCCGATAAAGTAAGAGGACACCTAAGTAGCGCATTTAATGCGTTTTGTCCTACGGTGCCAGAGATAAACTCGACTACTGTACAACTTTCCACCTCCAGTGTGCCACTGTGGCAGCCCCTTTGACTATAAAAGGAGGCCCGTGGCGTACTGAGAGAGGATTCGGACTTTTTGGACCCTGCACGCATTGTAGCTAGTCCAAGAACACCAGATAAACACAAGCCAGCAGGAGTAGGGTATTACGCATCATTTGCGGCCCGAACCTGGATAAATTTCTCGTGTTGATCTCTTAAACCCACTCTTTCCACAGCCCTGCGCCCGCCGACCGTAGAAGGGATCCCCCGTGATCCCATAGGTGTCGTTTCCATCGACAAAGAGAGAAGATTGTAGTGATACCGGGTAGTGTAGGGTTGATTTTAAACTACGGCACCGGCGACATTAAAAGTGGGAGTGGTTGGGACGAAGGTGGGCGGCGGAGCCTGGTCAAAGGGCTCGCCTCCCGGTGAGCCAGCGCAGCGGTCTGCTCGCACGCCTCCCAGTCAGCCGGCGCAGTGGTCTGCTCACAAGCCTCCCGTCAACTCACACACTTGCTCGGACGGCACCTGCCGATGAGAAGCGGGACTCGTGGTGGCACGTAAACGCCCACGGTTTCAATAGTGAAAGCGTTCGCCTTAATGTGACAGGTCTTTGTTCCAAAATACCTTGGCTCTTCATTTGTGCAACTTCTCATAAGCAGCTTGTCTCAAATTGAAGGAAAAAATTACATAGGAATATTTGTGCCATATCACGTGACCATGACCAGTTTCATGAATTTATGGTCACTTCTGGATTTTCTGAAATTTAAAATCCAGGATTCGAAACAATATCATAACCTGCATCATGCAATAAATTTTCAAGCGATACATCTTTCCTGTTGTATTTCTTAAGAAAGGATTTGGTCAAACATTTTGCCTAGTTAGACTTCAGACAAGTTATATATGCAGAGTAAAAGGATAATCCCTCCGTACCAGTGCATTGCCTGATATATTAGCTCAAGTTTTTTAGGGGTATATATTAACTCAAGTACTAGTAGGCACAAACAAACGGGCTCAATTCTGTGCTCATCCTGGTGTAGTAGTAGTAGTACTGGGCAATTCAGTTGACGGGTGACCTTGGTAGCGGCGACCGAGGGAATTAAACCGTGCTCGGCACGGTAGGTAACGTTGTCTAGTTACTAAAGCATCCCTCCATTGTTCATCGGTAGTCATTATGGACTGGGGACATGAAGGGAATTTCCTAGGGCTGGAATTCTGGCCGCCAGATATTTCGACTCAAAACACGGAGGCTCGACTGGTTGGGGTTGGCTAATGTGCGTACCACGCACGCCACTAGAAGGACACGAGCCTTTTTTTTAGGATCAACACGAGCCAAGGTCTGGCTGGTACGCCGTTGGGTCCTACCATTCGAGAATACGACAGGATCCCTCAAAAAAAGAATACGAAAGGAATCTTTTAAATTGCCGAACGAATCTATGTGTATTACAATGCCCGTATTTTCCTTGCAAATAGTAATCTCAACGTGGTAATTGATTTATGACGAGTACTTGAATTAGAGTGAGTTTGTGATATAGTGATCTCAACGTGGATTTCACATTTCATGGTATCCCTAGTAAGTTTTTCATTGCAAATTCAAATTTAAAAGATGAACGGTATGGTGGTGAGAAAACTTTGTATATATCAAGCATACGACCACACACACACACGAACACAACAGCAATCCAATAAGTATAGTGCATCTATTTTTCCAAACCATGCATGTATGACACGAATTCAAAAATACTCCTTCTGTTCCTAAATATTAGTCATTTAGAGATTTCAACAAGTGACTACATACGGAGCAAAATGAGTGAATCTACACTCTAAAATATGTCTATACACATCTGTATGTGGCAGTCCATTTGAAATCTCTAAAAAGACTAATATTTAGGACGAAGAGAGTAAAATGAAAGACATGCATGGTCCTCAATTCAACATTTAAAATGAACAGGAAACTGAAACATGAATATTAAGTCTAGTACTATAGTACATGCAAATGTTGTGTTTAGGCGGAGCTATGTAGATTGTCAGGGGTTAACCCCTCGACCCTAGATAAAATTATGAAGCTCTGTTTAGGATTGTTTAGATTATATTTGTCCCCACCCTCCCAAACACCGATTGGTTGTGCACCCCCCTCCTCCCCGGGAGAATATCATGTGCCCCCACACTTAGATGCTATATGCTGATACGAGTTGCTTGGAGCTTGTTGATTTGAGATATAGCAGCTCACATGATGTCTTAATATTTTTACAGGAAACCTTAATGAGTTTGAGAATTGCACACAATTTGTACAAAAACTATTCAGATGCTCTTGGATCCCATATCCAACGACCTCGAAGCTCGTATCACCGTAGCATCTAAGATGAAGGAGAACATCATATTCTCCTATATGTAAGAATATCATGTGCTACCACACCTTAGATGCTTTGGTGATACAAGCTCTTCGGAGACGTTGGATTTGTGACCCAACAACTCCTCGGTGGTTCGAATGTTTTTTGCAGAAAAGCCCCCAAAGAGTTCGGCCACTGCTTACAAGCACAAAGACTGCTTAGATGCCATTGGATCTAAGATCAAACGACCTCGAAGCTCGTATCACCGTACCATCCAAGCTGCGAGAGCACCTGATGTTTTCTCGCACGGGAGAATATGAGGTGCTCCCGCACCGTAGATTCTATGGTGATACAAGTTCATGGAGATCTGACGGCTCACAGTAGGAGGTTTGAATATTTTTGCAATATACGCCTGAGAGAGTTTGGGAATTGCGCAGAAAGTACAAGTACTACGCATGTGGCATATGATCAGAGATCATACGACCTAGATGCTCGTATCATCGTAGCGGCTAATTAAGCTACGGGGAGCGCCTAATATGAGCAACGGGGAGCCGTTGGATCCAAGATGCAGTGGCACACACAAGGCATGAATGTTTTATTTGCAAAAAAAACCTTGGAGAGTTTGGAAATTGCGCATAATTACAAAGACTACTCCCAAGCCATTGGATCTCAGTTCCAACGATGTAAAAACTCATATCACCATATCATCTAAGCTGCGGGATGGATGTGATATTCTATGCCGCTGTCATTTTTGTTCGCAAACTTGCAAAATACGTGTAACTCGTGCCGTTACTTGTCTAACCGCGCAAAGTGTTTGTTCAAAAAACCATCTTACACTGAAATATCGGAACAACACACGGGGGTCCCACTTGTAATTGATCAAATTTGGACCAAAAACTAACAAATCTGAAAGACGAGATTCGAACTAGCAACCTGGACTACAAAGCGTAAGTCGATAGCCTGAAACAACAACGGTTGTTGGCTTTGTCCCATAACTTGATTTTATACAGTATTACGTTGAGTAGAGTAGAAGGAGTGCCTCGTCAACACGTGCATGACCGTTGACTCACTTATTGGTGGGTCCCAGGTCTGCGATCTCTCTCTCCTCTCCATCGTCTAACCTTTAGATGCACGGGCACACACGAAGAGTGGTGCTAGCTTGCCATGGTGTTATGATAAACTAAAAAAGCTTGGAAAATAGAAGAATCGCCTAGAACAAGAGACGTTGTGGCTGGTCGAGAAGGAGCTAACCACACCTATCCTCCGTGCCACGTTAGCATGATGAAGCCGTGTGGCTAGTGGGGTGTTTTCGACTGACTGGCTGGGTCCCGAGGTCGAACCATAGGTACTACTACGTCTGATACAGTATATTTTTACACGCACATTTTTCCTCCGTGCCGAGACGCGGCACACCCTACCACGCGGTTTCAGGGTCCTCCCGGGTGGTGCACGCATATATTCTTCCTTGCCGAGACATGGGACGCCCTACCGCGCGTTTTCTGGGTCCTCCTCGGTTGTAGCGCCGAAGCAAGTAAATGAGTCGTCAAATCACGAAAGACCACCTTTCCCGCTGAGTACATCAGTGAAACACGGTGGCTAGCTAGTTGGGCTAGTGCGACTGATTAGCTAGGCCGCCGCCACATATATTTTTTCACCCTTTTTTTATCTCCTTGCCGGCTGGTAAATTTAAATATCCACCACGGCGTTGCTCTAGTCTTTGGGTGCGGCAGGCGCGGCAGGATTTTTAGTTTTTTGATTGACGGGAGCAGATGCGGCAGGATTTTTAATTTTTTGATTGACGGGAGCAGGCGCGGCAGTAATTAGTCATGATGACTCCGACTGTAAAACCCACTGCTCCCTGATGTGAGAAATCATCGACTGGTGTTTTCCCATGGTGAAAACCTAAAGATTCCCCGCTCCTCGACTGGCTCCCTCCGCCTTCCCGTAGATTGCATTGCCTTTCAGCCATTTCGCCCACTTTGCTTCCTCTCCCCATTGCTTCCACCTGGTGCCATGGCGGCGCAGCAGATCACGGAGTCTGAGGTGAGGCGCCTGACACAGGAGCTCCAGGCCAAGGATGCGGAGCTCAGGGCCAAGGACGTGGAGCTCCGTGAGCTCAAGGAGGTGAGGAGTGCCATGCTCCTCCGTTATGTGCGGGAGTTCACAGAGCTTCAAAAGCGGCAGGCGTCCACCACAAAGATGCTCGAGGAGTCGGCGGCGTTGCTGCAGAAAGCGGGAGATACGATAGGCCGTCAGGGGACCCGGCTGGAGCGCGAGCGGGCCGATCATGACAAGGTCCAGGATCGCCTCAGCCACTTGGTGGACCAAGTTGCCACGCACGTGTTGCGGCTGCGCGATGCCTACCGTCGTGCCAGCGCAACCATGCCGGTCGTCGGGCTAAACTCGTTCGACCACCCTGTCGACTTCAACGAGCTACGGCTTCCTGACCTAGTCTCCTTCTTCACCTATATCTCCGAGGAGCTGAGCCGTCTCCGTGCGATGGTGGGGGCGGAGCTGGACAAGGAGGGGTTGCGGGCTGCCATCGCCGTTGCCGGGCGAATCCTCTCAGGGCTCCGTCACCGGAATCCATTCGTGCCATTGGACGTCGTCTTTGACGAGCTGGCTCCCGTCGACCGGGAGCGGCTTTGCGGGCCGTTGCACCCTGCATCACCAACGTAGTTCTCCTCGAGAATCAAAGGGACTTAGGTGGTGTTTAGGCGTCCTCTGCATGGGCATGTCCATGTCTCGGCGCAACATGACCGTTGGATCAAGCTCAGACGGTGCAGATCAGTCACTGTAGCACAAAGCGTGTGGGTGTGTTTGGTTGCATTCTCATCTCAATATAGTTGTTCCCTCTTCGTGTGTTTGTGTTAACCTACTAGTGTGGACTCATGCACCCTTCATGCACTCTGCCAAACACCCAAAAGTGGGTCGAGAAGGGAACTTTTGCTCCCATCCCGTGCACCCTTCATACACCCTGCCTAACACTGAGGCGTGCTTCATATGGTTCATGTTTAGTGGAGCACTGTAGCACCATACTCTCCGTGTGTTGTAGACCTAGTTCTGTTAACATTGATCTCACTGTTCATTCTCGACCGGACAGTCGAAAAAGCGGTACTATGTTACATTACTATTCATATAGTTGACATGCGCACAACATCATTTGTTATCGTCATATCTTACTACACTAGCAACAATATTATGTAGTACTGACGTATGAACCACTGCACATGCCTAGTAGTAGCAGCACTGTGTATGTTCAAGTGGCTACCGTGTTTCACACTCCTCCGTCGTAAGAGTGGAAATGCTTACTGTAATCATTTTTTTAGAAAAACAGTGGACTCGCTCTACCGTGCGGATCCTCCTCGACGGTCGTCGGGAACCTTGCTACTCACTTTCGCCGACGTGTGGGATAGCCAGCATGGGGGTCTACCAGCCATGCACTAAATTACTCCGTAGTAGAGTGCCCAACTACACAGTAGACTACCCCGATCGAAGTGCCGCAATAATGCCCAATGAGCCGTCAAATCACAAAACCCCCTCCTTTCCAGCAGTAAGTTGGACGGACGAAGCAACCATCATTTCACTCTTCTCTCTCAGCTTCCTCTACCCAACCCTTGCATCTCCCTCATCTTGTTCCTCATTTCTTGAAGAAAACCCCGACCTGCTTCTGCCATTGTTCTTCTCTCCCAAAGAAGGAAAGGTGAGCGCATCAATGGTGTTGATTCCGGCTAAGGCCCGGGCTTGCAACCCCGAGACTGATCCTATAACTCCCTCTCTATTCTTATTTTGGGTTTGTGATTATGGTTTCTTTTCTTTTATTTCTATTCGACAGTTTCTTGATGGACGCTGGAGCACCGGCCGAAGTGATGTCTATGGCTCTGGCCAAAACCGTCGAGGCTCATGGTACGAAGAAGCGCAAGCACCCCGCTGAGACTACCGCAGACAAGCTCTAAGCCATCGCCCTGTCCAAGCCCCCCTCTCCAGGATCCCTCATTAAGCAAGTCCAGGTAATATCTCTTCTTGACGATCTTTTTCTCGATCTTGATCGTGTTTTTTCATCTAACACGCAGTACTAGTACTAGTAGTACAACTTTCTGGGTGATCTTGCATGTGATTTCTGTGTGCCAAATGACGGTTCTAAATTCCTCTTTTGACCAAAACATGCGAGAGGTTGACACTGATTTCTTATAGATTATTTCAACTACTTTATGAACATCAATGCTACCTTTGAAGAGGGTATATTTGCATCAGTAACTTTTGTTATGGATATTGCAAGTAATCCCTCTGCTCTCATGCCTTTGAAGACATGTTCTAGTGTCTTTGTTCACTCATTTATGCGCGTATATGTAGTCATATATGGAGTAAAATATCGAAAATCATCTTATATTTCTGAACGGAGGTAGTAATAAAATATTTGGTTTCTGTTTGAATTAGAACCAGGTCCGCGGTGGAGATGAAGTTCTCAAAGTCATGTCGTGTGAACTAGAAGACCTGAGGATGAGTTCTACTGCTAAACTATCCAGCTGCTGTGTCCTTGTCGCCACGTGTCCTGAACTAGTGTTTTCCTGTAGCATTGTTGTCAGGCGTGTTCTCGAGGTTGTACTTGACCACAACAATTTCCTGGCTGTGCATTCGATTACGAAGGGTGTGGTTCTTGTAAAGCTTCCCGACAAATCTGATGCGGCCTGTCTTCATCGTCATGTTTATGAGTGGAAAGACCACTCTGTTAGGTTCTCCAAGGTTGAGGAGATGGTGATGGTGCCGGTAGACATCTCTCACGAAGTCCATGGCCTAGTCAGTTATGTGGGGTTCATCCCGTAGGTCGGTGGCAAGGAATAGTCTGCAGAGTTTAATTAGTGCAACTTTGCTTGTCTGTAGTAAGTACTATTGTTCAATACTTGATTTGTGTTTGTGAACCCTGTATTGTTTAGTACTGCCGCTTTTGGTGTGTGGTGAGTCCTGAGAACAGTCTATATTAATGTTTGTCCACTCAATTTAGTCTGTATATTTTGAAGTATCTAGATCATCTTTTTTGTGAGGACGGTTTATCAATTATGGTTACACTCCAATATCTGTATGCATTGCAGGGTTTATCGCACCCACCAGAATTTCCAGTCCCATGGATGTTCGGTCCATATGATTTGTCACGACCTTTGGACTGTCCTGCTTGTGGGAGTAGGCGGGGGCCCTGCATGCCACGCATAGTTGGACGACCAATCTTCTGTTTAGTACTTCAACATAGTGATTTCCTGGTAAGGATTCACTCGTGTCACATCAAGTAAATCTTATTGATTTATTGTCTAAATCTTATTGATTTAATGTCATGTTTTCTTTCTTTTGCTGCAATTTTACGATGCAGGTTTTGCCATGTGACATTCATCATAGAATAAACCATTTGGTTTGCTCTACGATGGATATTTTTGCAGGTTTCACTTCTTATGTCGTGTCAGTAACGAAGGCACTGTCCATCACTTATATTACTGGAAAAATTGGATCAGTCTGTTGTCTGAGCACAAGCTGAATCCCTATGATGAACTACAGTTTGGTTTAACAAACACGCCACTATTAGTCCTTCTCGCGTTTAAAAGAAATGAAGAAAAAGACTGGATCACGGTCACGGAGCCTAGTCAAGTTAGAAAGCTGATCATAGCAGACCAGACACGATCGCCGTTGTCTCGCACATCGGTACCACCTTCAGCAACGGATCGAGCACCGGCAGTTGCTCTTGCACTGGCAGCGGCAGCAGCTCAGTCTGATCCAGCTGAGGATTGGGCACCGGCCGCGTCAGCGGATCAGGCTGATCTACCGGAGGATCGGGCATCGACACCGGCACCTGCTCTGACACTGGCACCAGCTCTACAAGGAGCACCATCTCCGGCAGCAGCAGCGGCACTACCATTCGCACCGGCACGGGCACCAGCAACAGCTTCGGCACCTACACCAACACTTGCACTTGCATTTGCTCCCGCCCATGCAGCGGCAACGGAACCAGCAATTGCACCGGCAACAGACTGGGCTGCAGTTCGCACTTCATATACCAAAGTCCTTACAAAAACCGACATGTCCGCCTTCTTGGTAAGCATTGGCTGCCCAAGTGCTTCGTTCTTTTTTCTTTCCATGTTGTTTCACATGATTCACTATGTTGATCTAACTGTTTGTGTATGTCTTCTTGTTTGCAAACAGAGAATTCCTAGAGCAATGAGGGAGTCGTTCAACAATCCGGGCGACCGTGGCCGAGTTTCTCTTACCATGCGCAACCTTGGTGTGAATGAACCTGCTCAATATACCGTAAGTACAAAGGATGGTTGCATGATGATTGATGCTAAAGGATGGTCAAGGTTCAAATCTAAATCATATCTTGCGGTAGGGGATGATGTCAAAATCGAACTTTCTCGGCAAGGAGGGCTGGTCCAAATCAGCTTTGAAATTCTTCAGTAGCAGCACGCAACTGCCGAACTGATCTATCCTCCAAGAGATTTTGATGTAATACTCTGGCATGGTGAAACAAGTGTCTTGTGTGTATAAGTAGTACGACAGTATCATTGATAGAATTGCAACTCTGATTGCTGGTTAGGAACTGTCGTTTGATTTCATTCCAACGGCTGCCGTGCTTTATTCAATTTTGCGTATTCGCCTTGCAACAACATCTAAAACAAGCGTCGTACCAACCCTTGCAATATGAAAAGCGCTGAGGTAGAACACATGGGCCCCAAACATGCAGGCCCACCGGCCTGTGGCCCAAAGTCCAGAACCGTGAGCCTGTCTGAGTATTTCTCAGCTGAACCCCCATAATGCCCGTGCGTTGCACGTAACATCAAGATGCATTTGTATGAGTATTTTATCTTGTGAGAGAAAAGGATGAACGAGGGAAGGCCTTATTTGCAAAAGTGGAGAGGTGTGTGGGTACCTTTTTGCAAAATGGCCATAGTTTCCTTCCTATCCGTCAGATATAAATCGGACGGCCTATATTGTAGGATGGCAGGCACACCGTCATCACCAACTCGTCTATACCGTGTTAAAAAAACTCTGTTTTTTATAATTATATATGTTATATATATTCCCCTTGGTTTTTCTTATGTATAAAGTTGTGATATAAAAGATCTTTATATTTCTTTATAGAGGGAGTATCTCTCTGTCAAAAATATATTTATGTGTAACTAGTTACTCCTGTCTTTCTACTTCCTTTCGCTGATATGTGAGGCATCCGGCAACGGGGTCCACGTGCCATATGCACAAAATTAGAGTGCACAACTACACGATAGACACACCCCGGTCGTAGCGCCGCAGTAATGCCCAATGAGCCGTCAAATCACAAAACTCCCCACCTTTCCAGCTTTAGTAGTAAGCTGGACGGACGAAGCGGCAATATTTCACTGGGCCTGAATCCCCTTCTCCCTCATCTGCTTGTTCAGAGAAAACCCCCGCTCGGCGATTGCATAGGGTTTTCTCATGGAGAACCTGGTACGAATTCTTCATCCATCCCCGATAAATCCAAGTCCCTTGGTCGCGGGTACTCCTAGGATGGCAGCCGCCGCCGTTGATGCATTTTTCTTCCTACTGAATCTAGTGTGTTTCATTTGCAGTGCCCAAAGTGCGAGGACCCTACAGGTTTCTGCGCCCTCGGCGAGATGCCACACTTGTTCCTTCTCATCCTAACACGGGATTTTAAAACGCGCACAGTATGTTCCTAGAATCCTCTTTTCTATCCGGGAGGGTGGGGTTTTTTGAACATGCTGTCGACTAATTTGGAAATTTTGATTGCTATATTTGGATAAAAGGTACTAGTACCATGGTCAACACTGACGTGAAGGAGGAAATTATTTCTAGATTTGGATATAGGGAATACATTGTGTTCTCATATTATTTTTCCTGCAGTGCATTCCTTGCTCTGCCAGAACACATGTACTCAAGATGCTCGGCCTTGCCATAACTGAATACACCAGTTTAATGGTCACAGTGAAGACAGGCCATGGATATAAGTTGCGAGTTGGGTTCATGAACCAAGAAGATCGCTGCTTTTTTTATGGCCGAACTTGGATAAACTTTCTCAAGTGTTACGGACTGAAAGTTGGCGCACGAATGTTGATGGAAATAGCAGAACCTGGTCTCACTTCATTGCGATCTTCCACCCCGACGTCATTCTAATTTTTCATCCATGTTAGTTTTGTATCTGGTTCTTGCTTCTTGCCTCGATTACTTCTTAATCCACCTATTCTGTCTAACTAATCACAATTTAACCTTAGAAGTAGCAATGAATCTCTCACGAAGATGCTACTTCTAACTAATATTTTCTTATAATTGGTGGCATGTGTAGGTTTTTTCAGAGTTAAGTAGGCTACTCGTTTGTTATTCTATAAGAACTCGGCTGTTACTCATGGCATTGAAGTTGACTTGCACGACATCCACAAGTTCCTACACTTTATTGATCATCTTGAGGTCCTTGTGGGGCGTTTCAATGGTGGAAGGCCACGTGGGATATGTGTGCCACTGGTGCACTCGTTGAACAGGTCCATCTGTGTTGAGAAACTTATGGTACGAGCTGTTTTCTGTTTTATATGTTGTTCATAAACTCTTGCTTATGCACAGTTTTACAGTTGTGATCTTCTTGAAACAGGAACTGCCCAGTTCTATTGTTCCTATACAGATGCCTGACCATGGTTAGGTCAGACTTGCACTTGGTCACAACTTGATCCATTCCCCTTGGAGGTGAAAAGATACTTATTCATGGGTGGTCTCAAATAATGAAGGCCCGTCCATCTTGGAGAATAGGACAGAAGATTATGTTCCTGCTTTTCCATGGCTCTAAAGTGAATATCCTATTTATTGACCACATTGCAAGATGAAGCCACTTTCAGAAGGTTGTGGATGCGTGGGGTGGCGCCTGGGCCTTGTCCTAGGGCTTACCGGCCTCACCCTTTGGTTAACTGTAGGCAAAGTAGCACTGTTCAAGGCGTGCTTTGTACGGTTGAACCTGTATAAGTACTCATACTGCTTTCAGCTATGGTTGTTAAGTCCCCTGCTGGTTTCAGTTAAGGTTGTTAAGTACTCCTGCTGCTTTTACAGTCTGTCGTGTTTCTTCAGTCATGTCTTCCTCCAGCCGCGAAAACCAAACCAGCGCCGGCGGGGCCGCCTGCTTCCGCCTCCCACGGCTGACTGCGCCTCAGCGCACGCATCACCGCCCCACCGTCTCCTAAATCATTAACACCGACCTCCGAGGCCTCGCCGTCGTCCTCTGTGCGCTTTGCTACGCTCGCCGCGGCGCCGCCCTCTCGCGTTGTCAACATGGTCAATAAACAAGAGGAATGGGCAGAGGACTGTACGTGGGGAGGATGATAGTAGGGGCCCACCATGTCCATGGCCGGACGCAAGGAAGTTCCTCATTTTTTGTTATATATATATATACTCCATTGTCAGCGTATGGAAAAAAGAAAATGCTTCCTGCTAGTGGTTTCCTGACATCTGGGACCCACGACATTGTCAGCGTATATAGTCAATAGACAAGAGAACAGCACAAGATCGGCTGACACCTGGGACGTAGCTGCTCGAGCAGTATTTTTTATTATTATTGTTGAGACGGAGCAGGGTTTCAACTGGGTTGTGGCCCATCTAGCCCAGGCTTCTATTTCATGTTCACCACATGACCAGCCCAGCTATTTTTTTGTGAAAATGAGCCCAGTTTATTTTTTCTGAAGAATACCCAATCCAGGCCTACTTATTTTTCTACGCCTTGATGGGCTGCAACTCTTTCAAGACGCCTGCAAATCTTGAAAGTAATATGAAATGGGCTGTAAATATAAAAACAGATGACAAATTGGCAATTACTTTATAATTTCTGATTTTTTTCACATTTTCAGATTCCAATTTCACTAGGCTTTAACCTAATTTAAATATATCTTCAAAGTACTTTAAATATGGATCGACATTTCGGTATTAAAAATAGTTTGGAACCCATAGAAATATGCAAAATTTCGTTTAAATTTTTAACCCTCGCCCTGGCCAACAAAAAAATGGACTGCAATAAATTGCATAAGAAGTTGCAATGAGCTATATATAAATTATTAAAAAAATAGGGAATGGTCTGACTTGTGGGCCTATTAAGTTGACGTGTATGCAAGATTTTTTTACTTATTATATACGACAACAAACGATTCTAGCAGATGTAACCATTGGATGTCAATCCAACAGCCGTCGTGTTTCTTCAATCTCTGATCTTCTTGCTCCAGCCGCCAAATCTAGCGCCGGCGGGACCGCCTGCTCCCGCCTCCCGTGGGCGGCTGTGCTGCCGCACAGGCCTCACCGCCCCCTACTACTCCCACTGCTGGATAGGCCATCCCTCTACTCACCCACATCCCTCCACTGCTGTGGCTTCGCCGCCTCCGGGTCATTCCCTTCCTGGGTCTCGCTGTCGTCCATCGTGCTGGTGTTCTCGGCACGGTGTGGTCAACGTTGTCAACAAACGACAACATCGGAAGAGGGACGTACATGGAGAGGCTGACAGTTGGGACCCACATGGTCCATGGCCGCACGCAAGCAAGTACCTCCTTATTACGCCAAAAAGAATGAATACTCCCGCTGACAGCTCGGACCCACCAGCTATATCTTCGCACGCAAGGAAGTGCCTCCTTATTACGCACAAAAAAATGAATACTCCCCCTGCTAGCTGGGACCCACCATAGTGGGAGGCTGACTTGTGGGCCTACTAAGTTGACATGGACGGAAGGCTTTGTCAACTTAGTCAACAAACAATTCTATCACCAGTGACCGTTGGATTGTTAACATCCAACGGTCGTCCTACTTCTTCCACCTCTGATTTTCTTGCTCCAGCCGTCCAAACCATCGCGTGCTCTTGCCTCCCGTGGCCGGCTGTGCTGCCGCGGAGGCCTCACTGCCCCTACTACTCCCACCGCTGGCCAGGCCCTGCGGTGACGGCAGCCTCACACCGCAGCCGAACCAGTGAACCCTCGTACTCCTCTCCGCGTGGGCATCCACTGTCGTGTCTTCCCCGGCTCCGCGTCGTTCCCTTCCTAGGCCATTCCGCCGTCCACCGCCTTGGTGCTCTCGGCGTGGCGTGGTCAATGTGGTCAACGAATGACTTCCATCGGAAGAGTAATGTATGTTGAGAGGCTGACAGCTGGGTCCATGGCCGCAGCAAGGAAATGCCTCCTTATTACGCAGAAAATAATGGTTCCTCCACTTGACAACAGGGACCCACCAGACGGGCCACTGTATTTCATGAAAAAAATGTTTCCCCCCTGACTGCTGGGACCAACCAGCTACATCTTCGCATGCAAGGAAGTGCCTGACAGTCGGAACCCACCCGGTCGAAGCGTACGTAGCGTTGTCATTCTGGTCGCGAACGTGTACGTACATACGATCGATTTGTCTGCAGGCTGCAGCGAGGAACCATGGCCGTGTAAGGAAGGGCACGTATCGTAGTAGAGGCGCGCACATAGCATGTACACATACGTACAGCGGCCAGGGTGCAAGAAAGTAAATACAGCCACGTATGTACATACGGGCGGGGTCTCGAACGCCTACTCGCTCATACGTACGTCCAGGTCTCGTGTACATGGCTGGGTCGGAACGGAGAAACTGCGTCGTCATCGTGTTCATGGGGAGGCAACAGAATGCGTCGTGTTCATCGGGAGGCAACGGAATGTGTGCTGTTCATCGGGAGCCAACCGGCTTGGACGGAACAGCCGATGGAAACAAGGCCTGGCGCACCGCAGAATGGAGGAAACGCCCTTGTGTTTGACCGGCCACGGTCGAAACGGGATCCTATTCATCGGGAGGGGTCTAGCGTACCGCAAAACGGAGGAAACGGACCTCCTACGGTCGAAACGGGGTCCTGTTGATCGGGAGGGGTGTGGCGTACCGCAAAACGGAGGAAACAGACTTGTGTTGGAGCGCTACGGTCGAAACAGGGGTCATGTTCATCGGGAGGGGTGTGGCGTACCACAAAACAGGACTCCACGGGATATTGTTCATCTCCACCGTCGACTTCCTCCACGGGCTACTGTTCATCCACCGTCGACCTCCTCCAGCCTCCACCTGTGACTGTTCATCCACGGGCTCCTGTTAATCCAGCCTCCACCGCTCCTCCACCGGCTACTGTTCAACCAGCCCTCTCCACGGGGTCCTGTTCAACCACCCTTCCATGGGCTACTGTTCATCCAGCCCTCCACTGGCTACTGTTCAACCAACCCTCCACCGGCTACTGTTCAACCAGCCCTCCACGGGGTCCTGTTCATCCAGCCCTCCACGGGGTCCTATTCATTCACCGACTCGATCGATCGGGGTCCTGTTCATCCAGCGGCAACGGCCTCTACTACCATGGGGTCATGTTCATCCAACCCCCCACCGGGACTGTTCATCCAAACCCCCCAACAACACTCACTGTTCATCAAGGGAAGGAGGCAACAGTGTTCAATCGGCTTCAGTTAGCAGCAGTAGTGAAGGAATCACTCGGATTCAGTTAACAGCAAGGGATCGATCGGGGTTCAGTAACGTAGCTAGTGCAATCGCTCGGGTTCAGTAAGAGCCCAACGCCTCGCTCGGGTTCAGTTAGAGCACAACGCCTCGCACACATGCGCGTACGCACGAGAGAAACGCGCATCGCTCGGCCCCCGACCACCCACCGTAACCGGGAACTCCACTGATATTTTCCTCGCCTTCGCTTCTACCACAGTTTTCTCCATCATGGACGTCCCAAAGAATGTCATGCAGCTGCGTCTCCGGCCCGCCCAGGATGAAAAGCCCATTTTCTGTCATATTTTTTGTCATAGAAGTAGGAGCCCACCACATCTATGATGATACCGGGTTTTGTCACAATTATCATCATAGAAGTGTCATAAGCATGATAGGAAAAAAACGTCTGGCCCAAAATGTCACGGATGTGTCTTTTTTTTGTAGTGGTGTCGAAGGAAACTTTGTGTGGTTTGTCCTGCTCCTGCCGCGATGTCGTCCACCTCACCCGACCTGCTCCATCGACAGAAGCATCCACCAAACCAGACATCACGACTCCTGACCACCTTTCGCTGCCTCAGATCTCCTTCCCTGCCGCCGGCACCCACCGCAATGGCATCACCATCATCGACTCAGCAGATGAACTTGAGGAGTACACGGGTCCACAAGAGAGGCCGCACTCTTTTGTTTCTGCTTATGTTATGCATTGCTTAAAATTACCTGCTACTTTATCGTCATGTTCACCTCTTAGACCCCAAGTCAGGTCCAAATTAATGTTCAAACTTGAGTTCTAAATTAGTTGTGGGGCACATATTGAGGCAGCAATGAATAGTATCTCTGTCTAATATCTGGTTCACCTAGGGTATGCCTATGTTGTTCATCTTGGGTGGGAAACAAATAGTAAAGCAATCATCATCTGTCTTTTTATTAAATTAAAGCAATCATTAGTCTGTTATCATTATTTTTGGATCCATCCACTGGTCGTTACCATCACTCTAGATTTCTGCATGCTCTACTTACATAATCTCACCATATTTTTTTCCGTATGCATGTCAGATATTGTACACAGTCATGCTGAACATGTAGAGAAAAAGAGAAGAGTTTTGCGCGGAAATACAATGTCATGCAGACATCGCTCCATGGTGGGTTCAATGGCAAACCCTCCCCCCCTCTCCAGATTGTAATCCGGAGGAAGATATCTGTTCTGAGGCGGATTCAGACGCAGCTGACCACTCCTATTTACCCCCCAAGGTGTTTGCTCTACCTTGGCATGATGATGTTAGTCATATCATGCATATGTTGCCTTCCAGTGCCTACTTTTGACATCATATATGTCATCTGCTTAGTTTAGACATGTTCTGTAATGCGACCTATTTAGTTTCTATATCATATATGGGAATTATGCAGTCTCATGTCTTTTAGCCAGCCATAATATATGTGAAATGTGCAATGCGATCCTGTTTAACCAGGCATCATATATTTGAATGATATCTTGCCCATCCTTTTCTTCATTACATTTCCATTTGTCGACAATGTTTGTACATTAAATTACTCTTCCTGTGAATCAGCCATTTGGGTGGGAGGTGGAAAAATCTGGAGTGAAAACAAGGCCTTCAGAGCAGACAGTGCTACCTGTCGAAGCGGATCTCTTGTTGGGTCCCCATAGCTCCTCAGAGACGGATTGAGAGACATATAACCAGTCCTATTCCCCCACCGAGGTGTATGCTCTAACTTGGCACGGTTATACTGCTCATATCATGCATATGGTGTCTTGCATTGCATAGTTTAGACATCATATACACAATATTCAACACCATGTTCTTAGTTCAGACATCATATCGGATGCCCTCTGTTTAGCATATAAATCACATATGTTAATTAAATCATGCGATCTTGATTACTTAGATAACATGTATGTGAATTATGTCATGCGATCCTGTTTAGTTATTCATCGTATCTTTGAATTATGTTATGCTATGCTATCCCAGTTTAGATAGACATCATATATGTGAAGTTATGTCATGCTATTCATTTTAGTTAAACAATATACATGTCAACTATTTCATGCCCTCTTTTTTCCACACTATATATTGCATCTGTCTCTCATACAATGTCTGTACATTCAACAATGTTTCCTGTTTATCAGCCATTTGAATTGGAGCGGGTGATGCCAGTATCTAGCGGAGTAAAAACACGGTCTTCAAATAAAATAGTGCTACCTCTTGGTGGAGATAGCAACCCGGTTGTACATGCACGAGAACCAGCCCTACCACACATAACCCAGACTCTCGCAGATTGTACCCCTACTTCGATGGACAGAGAACCAGCTTCACCCAATCTAACCCTAACCCCAGCAGATAGTAACCCAGTTCCTGTTAACACAACACCATCTCCACCATAGAGCTCCCAAACAAGAGCAGTTAGTAAGGCAGCTCCAGTGCCCAAAGGGCCAGTACTACCACGGCGAACTCCAACTCCACCAGTTAGTATGCTTATTCATGTGGAGGATGCACAACCAGCCAGTCGTAGTTTAGCATCTATCGCATTTGATGTTGTTAAATCCTATGTGCGTATCTTCCCATCTTGGAAATATTATACTGAAGATGAAGGAAAATGCCAGTTGCAGGTGATTGTCCAGGAGTTATGTGTAAGTAATGTTATTCATGGCAATTACTTTGCTTTGTCCCATACATTCTACCTCCATGATGGTTATAACACAGCAAATTTTCCCATTTTTCTCTATAGAGAAGGACCAGTTTGGAAACTCAGGATGAGGTAACCTGCGCTAATACCTCTGCTATCTTCAAGAATGTTTGGTGGCAGTATTGAAATTACCTGAAGAAAACGTACTTCACTGGCAAAGAAACTCATCAAATTCCCTTACGTTCTCCTGAGACACATTCACTGGACAATGACTGGGAACGCCTTGTTCTGTATGGATCCCGAACCAAGAATGTGGTAAGGTCTATGAGCTCATTTTCTATTTTTAAGTACTATATTCTTGCGTTTTAATGTACTCTGTTCATGCAGAACAAGTGCTTAAACCTGAAGAACAACTGTTCTAATTTAAGATTCCATTGCTATCGTGCATACTGCTTTGCTCTTGTATCACTGTATTTACTCATACAAACTTATTTTTAAATTGAAGGATCCAATCTAAACTCCAATGGCACAGCAGGTATGTTCACACATGTTTCTTTAACAGGTTTGATCTTATCAATAGCTCTGTTGATTTCAATTTCAATTGTGTATACAGTTGACTTCTCATATCATGCACATTACTAGCATCACAACAGAGCCAATAGTGTTGTTGTACATGTAGACCCGTGGTACCCATCTGAAATCTTGTTGTGTCGTCTAGTTTCCCACACTTTGTATTCTTTCACTGCTGCTTTGTCTTGAACTGATATGATTTGAACCGTGTCTCTATTTTGATTTGGCAAGACAATGCAGTGACCATAGGACATAGATATATGTTTGTTTGATGCTTTTACTATGTACTAGTACTTGGCAACAGAAGACTAGGTAGTTTAATCCTGTCCACCTTACTAATGAACTGGTTCACCGAAATGAGTTTCATATACTAGTACATGCTAAACCAGTTATGTGTCTGCTTGTTTCTTCTTTTAGAATGCTGACAGAATATTGGGGAAAAGTGCCTTATTAAGCAATGGTAAAGGAAGTAATGCAGATAAGGTTCGGGATAGTGAGAAATCCTTGTTGGTCTCCAACAAAGCTGATAAAACAGTTAAGGAAGACTATCTTGAAGACAATGAGACAACCCCAAAGTCATGTCTTGGTTTAGTGTTCGAGTTACTGGCCACTACCGCTTGCACAAGCTATTCAAACTCACTATCTGAATCAGTTCGGTTTCTTCAGTCTCAACTACAAGCTGAAAGACATCAATCAGTTGTGCTGCGACAAGAAGTGGAAGGACTGCGGAAGTCCCTGGAGCATTCAGATGCATACTTTCTGGTGCAACAGCAAGCATTGGAGGATTTTAGTGCCAAACAGGACAAAGCTAATAAGCTTGCTAAGCTTATTGCCAGCATGGTGGGTACCCAGGATAACATTTCTTGAGCTCTTTTGAAGTTGTTTCAATTATGCTCTTGTTTTGCTGCTGCATTTATTTGCACTAGTGGCCAATTTTGACGGCCAATGTATGTAATATGCTGCTTTGTTCCCTATATTTGCACTAGTGGTGAACTTTGATGCCGTAATAGGCTAGAGTTAGTTGCTTGCTTATTTATTTCCTTATTGTCTTGTTTAGTTGTTTGCTTGTAGTCACTGCAGTTCTTTTTCTGCGTTTTTCTAGTGGCCACAATAACCTATTTTTGGTAACTAGGCCACAATAATCATGGCAACACACGGACTGTTGTAACCATGGGCCTCCTGCGGGCCGTAGGATCCATGGGCCTTCTACGGGTCGTAGGATCCATGGACTTTCTACGGGCCGTAGGATCCATTGGTCTTCTACGGGCCGTAGGATCCATGGGCCTTCTACGGGGTGTATAATCATTTCGCCAAACATGGGCCGTACTATTCGTGGACCATAACGGGCTGTTAATAGGCCGTATTTGATAGCGCTATGGAAACAGCCCAACGGGTTAACGGGCCACAAACGGGCCGAATGTAACCACGGGCTGAATTTGGCCCACAGACGGAACAGGCCAGTAACAGACCGTCACTAACCAAATTCTAGAAATGAGCCCAAGAATAAATGGGCCCTTAGAAGGCCGAAAGTTAACACGGGCTGGAAACAGCCAACGGAATAATGGGCCGTTAATGGGTATAAAGCGATACACTGTTCATTATGGGCCAGTTTCATCTCAGGCCTTTAATGGGCCCAGAGTTACGAAGGGCCTCATATGGGCCGAAAGACATCATGGGCCATACATGGGCCGGAAGTTACAACAGGCTGGAATCATATTGGACAGCCCAGATGAAGCTATTGGGCTTAATTCCGATAGGTCGTAACGGGCCGGGAGTTAGCGGGCCGTAAATGGGCGATATACGAACAGGCCGTTAACAAGCTTTCCGTGGGCCGGCCCGTTACCTTTTGACCAAGTCAAATGGGCTGTCCTTTTCACCGGAATGGGCCTCTATTGGGCCGTACCACGTGTCGACGTATCATAGGCGCCTCCTGTCCAATGAGTGGATGACATCTGTCCCAACGGTGAGCCAACACGTGTTTCCTCCGGCCAATGAGAATTTTACACATGGAAAATCCCCATTGGTCCGGGCTGTTAACGGGTTATCGGATCCAAAACCGGACCCGATAGCTTAACGGCGACCCGTTACGGTGGATGCCACGTGTCGGTCACCCTTGACTAAAGCACTTCTGTGACGCGTGATTTCTCGTCATGGAAGTGGACACTTTCGTGATGATAATTTTGGTAATGTCATGGAACACTTCTACGACAGCACAGGTATGACTATCTTGATTCTGTCATAAAATCTTCATGGATGTACATGCATGACAGAAAACGTGACCTACTATGACAAACACGTATCATCACGGAAGTGTATTTTTTTGTAGTGTATGGACTTGTCATTGTTGATGATTACTCAAGATATACATGGGTGTTTTTCCTCAAGTCCAAGGATGAGACAAAGATCACCTTCATTGATTTTGCCAAGCAAGCACAATGCAAGTTTGACAAAGAAATCTTGGCAATAAGAAGTGATAATGGCTCCGAGTTCAAGAACTACACCTTGGAAGGATTTCTTAGTGATGAAGGGATTGAGCATCAATATTCCGCACCATACACGCCTCAACAAAATGGTGTTGCAGAAAGGAAGAATCATACACTTGTGGAGATGGCAAGGTCCATGTTGGATGAATACAAGTCGCCACATAGTTTTTGGGCAGAGGCTGTCAACACCGCATGCCATGCATCAAACCGGCTCTTCCTCCGCACAATATTGGAAAAGACTCCATATGAGCTCCTAACCAGGAACAAGCCAAATGTCAAGTACTTTCGTGTATTTGGGTGCAAATGTTTCATCCTCAACAAAAGAGAACGGTTAGGAAATTTTCAATCCAAAACAACTTAGGGCATATTTGTTGGCTATGGATCAAACTCTCATGCCTATAGAGTCTACAACAATTCCAATGGATGTGTTGTAGAAACTTGTGACGTGGTGTTTGATGAATTTAATGGCTCCCATCGGGAGCAAGTTGATCTAAGTGATGTAGGTGAAGAAGATTCGTCCCAAGATATTTTGTCCTTGGGTGTTGGTGCTCTCCTTCCCATGGAACAAGAACCTCATGATGATGAAGAAGAAGATGGAAGTTTTACACATCATCAAACCACTTCAACACCCATACCACCACAAGCTCCTATTGCTCAACCAATGCCCATAGTTCAAGTACAAGAAGATGATCAAGTCCCTCATCATGATCATTTTCGAGAACAAGATCATCATCAAGGGCAAGAACAAGAAAGTGCAATCATTGATGATGAACCTCAACAAATGCAATATGAAGAAGAAGATCTTCCGCCACACATTAATGATCCATATGTTGAGGATGTAGATGATGGACATTAAGTTGAACCTCGCGAAACCCTACCTCCATCATGCCCCGAGTGGCCGGTCGTGTTGATGTTGATAAAATTCTTGCCGGCATATCGGAAGGTAGAGTCACTCGTAAACAATTGACAAACTTTTGTGCTCACTTCTCGTTTGTTTCTAGTGTTGAGCCACTCAAGGTACAAGATGCATTGATGGACAATGATTGGCTTGTTGCTATGCAAGAAGAGTTGAACAGTTTTGAGCGCAACCAAGTGTGGTCATTAGTCAAGAGACCAACTACGGAACACAATGTCATTGGAACAAAATGGATTTTCAAGAACAAGCAAGATGAGAATGGTATAATCATCCGCAACAAGGCAAGGTTAGTGGCACAAGGGTACTCACAAGTTGAAGGTTTGGACTTTGGTGAGACCTTTACTCCTGTTGCCCGTCTTGAATCTATATGCATCTTACTTGCCTATGCTGCTTTCAATGGTTTTACATTACATCAAATGGATGTGAAGAGTGCTTTCCTTAACAGTCCTCTACAAGAAGAAGTATATGTATCACAGCCACCTGGGTTCGTTGATCCCAATCACGAAGAATATGTGTATAAACTTCACAAGGCTTTGTATGGCCTCAAACAAGCACCTCGTGCTTGGTATGATCATCTTAAGAAGTTTTTACTCGATGATGGTTTTGTGAGAGGGGTGATCGATCCCACTCTTTTTACTAAGAGGGACAAGGGTGATTTGATCTTATGCCAAATCTATGTAGATGACATCATTTTTGGTTCTCCTAACATACATTTGTGCAAGAAGTTTGCAGCCTCCATGACCAAGAGTTTTGAAATGTCACTCAATGCAGACTTGAAGTTCTTTCTCGAATTCCAAATTCAACAATTTCAAGAAGGAATTTTCTTGTCTCAAGCAAAATACCTCAAGGATATTCTAGAGAAGTTTGGCATGTCTAATGCTAGTCCATGTAAGTCTCCCATGCCAACAAAAATTGTACTCACTGAGGACACAAACGGTATCCCTTTCGACCCATCTATTTACCGCTCTATGATTGGTTCATTGCTTTATCTTTGTGCATATAGACCAGACATCATGTTCAGTGTATGCATGTGTGCTAGATTTCAAGCTTCCCCTAGGGATAGTCATCATAAGGCGGATAAGCATATTCTTAGATACCTTGTTCACACCCCAAAGTTGGGTCTATGGTACCCCAGGGATGCTAAGTTTGATCTCATTGGGTACACGGATGCGGATTGGGCTGGAGACAAAGTGGATCGTAAGTCCACCTCTGGTGCATGTCAATTTCTTGGACGCTCCTTGGTAAGTTGGTCCTCGAAGAAACAAAATTGTGTTTCCCTCTCCACCGCCGAAGCCAAATACATTGCAATCGACAGTTGTGCAACTCAATTACCATGGATACGGCAAACTTTGAAGGATTACGGTATCACCTATAGACATGTGCCTCTTCTATGTGATAATGAAAGTGTCATCAATATTGCTGAGAATCCCAAAGATCATACCCGCACCAATCACATTGATATTAGGTATCATTTCTTGAGATATCATGTGGAAAAGGGTGACATTGATATTGCTCATGTTTGTACAGATATGCAACTTGCAGACATTTTCACCAAGCCATTGGATGAAGCAAGGTTTTGTCATCTTAGGCGTGAACTTGGTATCTTGGAGCTTGACAACATTATGTGGAATCTAGTACCCATCCATGCATTTACTTTATGTCTTGTCTAGATGTAGGCATGTGTTAGGGGGAGACATTCAACTCATGAGTTATCTCACCCTATATGATGCATAAATAAACCAAACACTGTCAAAGTTACTATGTTTTCACTTTGTGACTTAGTACTTTAAATGATGGAGTTGTGATGTTGGGCTCAAGGTTAAAATCTCGCAGTGCCAAGTCACATATACTCAAACATGGTGGACTCGTCCACCGCCCTCTCTTAGAGAGGCTGGACTTATTCTTCATCTCCTTTTGTGTGTTTGTCCGGTGTTTTCTCTCTGTTTGAGCTTTCTCGTTGTTTCTCTTATGTGTTGTCAAGTGTGTTACCCCTAGCTCAGGTTCTACCCAAGCCTCTCTCATCTCGAAACAATCTGATATTTGTCTGGTGCACAAGCTTCAAATCAAAACCACATAAATGTTGATGGGGTGTGTGGTGGTCTTGGGAGCTTTCGGATTCCCTCCCTCTAGTTCTCAGGAGTCTAGAGAGACTGTAATCTCTGTGGATATCCCAGAACTTCCGACCGCCGGAAATTCCGGCCTTGCCCGAAACTTCCGGGCATCACAGATCTTGGGCACATAATGTGCGCAGGGGATAACAAAGGGGTATCTTCCCCTTTTCCCTCTGTTTCACTGCTCTCTCCCCGCGGCGCCCCTCACCCATCGGCGACTTCCGGGTGAGCTGCCGGCCCTCGGAACCTCCGGCTCCTTCTTCCCTTCATCGTGCTTGGAGGGCATCTGTGCTCTCCACCATCTCCGTGGAGGAAGGTAACCTAAGCATTTCTCTCCTCTCTCCGGATTCCTAGGGATTGTAGGCTACGCTTATGGTTCTAGGATAAACACAAGCATCACATCTCGAGTCCTACATCCACTTTAGATCTGCAGTACTCCATCTCCTTTATCCTTCATTATTCGATATATGTCTATCCCCTGCTCAGATTCGGAAGGAGCCCTGCGACCATGCCGGTGCCCGGAACTTCCGGGCAGGCCGGACCTTCCGGGCAGGCCGGACCTTCCGGCCACGCTAGGGTTTCGACGTCCGGGCCAAGGCCGGCACTTTTGTCGGCCAGAACTTCCGGGCTTCCCGGAACTTCCGGCCTCCCCCAGAACTTCCGGCCTAAGCAGAGTTCTGTCATATTTTTCGTACAATGAGATTCTTTGATTTTCTGTTTTTCAAGCTTGTTTACTTATTTTGTCCCCATGCTATTCTCTCATCTCTGTCAGCAGGAGGGTCTAGTTCGTGTGCTCATGCATCCAAGGTGTATGAACGGAAATCCAAAGAACGGGTCAAGAAGACAATGGTGGTTGTTTTGGGACGTGAGAACATGTTTGACTGCCATCCTAAGGAAGATGCTGAGGCTGAAGACAGTGCATCTCCTCCTGCTGCTCTCGTTCACTCCAAGAAGCGGAAGACTACTTCCAAGAAGGCCAAGGCACCAAATGTTCAACCTCCTCCTCCTCCTGTGCCGGTCACCATGAGGGAAATGCCCGAACCTGAGTGGATTGCTCTCCGCTGAGTCAATCCCTATCGCCATGATCGTGAACATGTGGCTGATTCCAAGTTTTGGACACTATTCCAGCAACGCAACTATGAAGAGATCTTTACTCAGTTTGTCAACAAGTGTGTCATTCAGAAGAGTATTGTGACGCCCCCAATTCAATCGTACACTAATCATACACGCAAACGTGTACGATCAAGATCAGGGACTCACCGGAAGATATCACAACACAAATCTTAAAAAAATAAGTCATGCAAGCATGATATTACAAGCCAGGGGCCTCGAGGGCTCGAATACAAGAGCTCGATCATAGACGAGTCAGCGGAAGCAACAATATCTGAGTACAGACATAAGTTAAACAAGTTGCCATAAGATGGCTAGCATAAACTGGGATACAGATCGAAAGAGGCACATGCCTCCTGCCTGGGATCCTCCTAAACTACTCCTGGTCGTCGTCGGCGTCCTATACGTAGTAGTAGGCACCCTCGGTGTAGTAGGGGTCATCATCGATGGTGGCGTCTGGCTCCTGGGCTCCAGCATCTGGTTGCGACAACCAGGAAGAAAGGAAAAGGGGAAAAGGGGGAGCAAAGCAACCGTGAGTACTCATCCAAAGTACTCGCAAGCAAGGATCTACACTACATATGCATGGGTATCTGTGTAAAGGGGCAATAACGGTGGACTGAACTGCAGAATGCCAGAATAAGAGGGGGATAGCTAGTCATGTCGAAGACTACGCTTCTGGCAGCCTCCATCTTGCAGCATGTAGAAGAGAGTAGATGGTAATTTCACCAAGTATCATCGCATAGCATAAACCTACCCGGCGATCCTCCCCTCGTCGCCCTGTGTGAGAGCGATCACCGGGTTATATCTGGCACTTGGAAGGGTGTGTTTTATTAAGTATCCGGTTCTAGTTTTCATAAGGTCAAGGTACAACTCCGGGTCGTCCTGTTACCGAGGACCACGGCCATTCGAATAGATAAACTTCCCTACAGGGGTGCACCACATTACCCAACATGCTCGATCCCTCTGGCCGAACAAACTTTTCTGGGTCATACCCGGCCTCGGAAGATCAACACGTCGCAGCCCCACCTAGGCATAACAGAGAGGTCAGCACGCCGGTCTAAATCCTATGCACGCAGGGGTCTGGGCCCATCGCCCATTGCACACCTGCATGTTGCGTACGCGGCCGGTAAGCAGACCTAGCCTCCCTAATACAAGAGCAAGAGTTCCAGTCCAATCCGGCGCGCGCCGCTCGGTAACTGACGTCAAGAAGGCTTCGGCGGATACCACGACGTCGAGTGCCCATAACTGTTCCCGCATAGTTGGTTAGTGCGTATAGGACAGTGGCCAGACTCAGATCAAATACCAAGATCTCGTAAAGCGTGTTACTTTTGAAGTAACTGCAGACGCTGACTAGGGCCAGGCCCACCTGTCTCCTAGGTGGTCACAACCTGCCCTGTCGCTCCGTCACAAAGTAACACTCGGGGGCCGTCGGGAACCCAGGCCCACCACTACCTGCGTGGAACCACCTGCCCCTTCAGCCCCCATCTCCAAACAGTATCATAAGTAATGTAACAGTATAAAGTATATATTATATGCCCTTGATCACCTCCCGAAGTGATCACGGCCCAGTAGTATAGCATGGCAGACGGACAAGAGTATAGGGCCACTGATGGAATACTAGCATCCTATACTAAGAACTTAGGATAGCAGGTAAAGGTATCAACAATTATAGCAACAATGACAGGCTATGCGGCAGAATAGGATTAACCAAAAGTAGTAACATGCTACACTACTCTAATGCAAGCAGTAGAGAGAAGGAATAGGCGATATCGGGTTGATCAAGGGGGGGCTTGCCTGGTTGCTCTGGCAAGAAGGAGGGGTCGTCGTCGATGCGCTCGATCACGGGGGTATCGGCAACGTCTCGGGGTCTACCGGAAAGAAGTAACGGAGGGGGAACACAATAAATAATAGAGCAATCAACGCATCACAAAGCATAACAAGGCAATACGCGGTGCTAGGGGTGACCTAACAAGGTACTAGGTGCTACTAGCGAAGGGGGGAAATCCGGGAAAGTATTCCCGGTGTTTGACGTTTTCGGACAGATGAACCAGAGGTGGATTGTTGCATGTTCGCTATGCTAGGAACGTGTGTCGGATCTCAGGTTCCGGCAAAACCCTTAAGGTTCAGACTTTGGGGTGCGCGCGAAGATCTCCCCCTCACAGATCACGCCCTCTCACGCTTCGCGATTCCTAGGCTAGCTCGACGAACTCACAACACAAGGGACACAAGATTTATACTAGTTCGGGCCACCGTTGTGGTGTAATACCCTACTCCAGTGTGTGGTGGTGGATTGCCTCTTGGGCTGAGGATGAACAATACAAAGGGAAGAACAGCCTCCTGAGGAGAGGTGTTCTTGTGCTTGGTGAACTTGTGTGGGTGAGGATGATCTGAATCCCTTCCTACTGTGGTGGCTAGTCCTATTTATAGAGGCCCTGGTCCTCTTCCCAAATAGTGAGCGGGAAGGGATCCCACAACGGCCAATTTGAAAGGGGACAGCTAGTACAGCTTATCCTGACAAAAGTAGTCTTCGCCTGCAAAATGCTCTGGTGGTGACGCCGTCTTGGGCTCCACGGTGACCTCCGTCCTGCCATCCTGCTGGTCTTGGTCTCGTTGCACCGATAGGGAAACCTTTGCTTGATGCCTCGGTACTCCTCGCCTGCGCTTGCCGCCTTAGCACCAAAGGGGAAGCAAGGACACTGTGCGCGTTGGTGCCTGCCTGGCCTCGTTCGTCATGGCTCACGTCACTCGAACCTCGCGAGGTTTGTCTTGCCTTGATCTCTCCGCCCCTCGCGAGCCAGCTTGGTGAGGCCGCTCCCGAGGAGGTCTTGTGTCGTCCACCTCGCGAGGCTTAGCCCCTCGCGAGGGTCTTGGATGCTTGTTGGTGAAGATGGTCCGTACGGGCCCACTAGCACAGCCACGCCATGGGCCGCAGGCAGGCAAGTCTGGGGACCCCTGTTCCCAGAACGCTGACAGTAGCCCCCGGGCCCAAGGCACGCTCGGACTTGGCTTCGAGGCAAAGACAAAGGGCAAGTGTGGGGCGCCGCGGGCCCCAACAGCCTGCGGCCTTAGTCGACGCGTGGAGGTTGATTGGAAGTGGGCGTCTCCGCTTCCCCACGCTGCCTTGATACCCGCGTGGCTAGGCGGCCACCGCAGTCTACACGGTTTCCTTCCCCTCGTTGCGGCGCGCTCCCCCAATTCTTCCGCTTTCTCGAAGCTCACCTCCTTCTCCCAATCCGATCTGAGCTCATCTCTCCCATCCCCATGGCGCCGGATCAGATGGAGAAAGGGAAGGAGCCCCTGTCCTCCGCCGAACTACATCTGGCCATTGAGCCCGCCGTTGGCAGGTCGCTGGTGCTCAACCAAGAAGCCATGGACAAGGCGCGCCCCATGCTCGCCTCCAGCTTCAATGAGTGGGGGAAAACGGTGGCCTGGCCTGCATCTCGAGCTCATGTCGATAGGACGGCCATCGAGGTCCCATTCTTCATCGACGCCCTTTGGGCCGGCCTGGTTCCTCCCTTTTCTGCCTTCTTCAACACAGTGCTCGCCCATTACGAGATCCACATGCTGCACCTCGATCCTCAATCCGTGGTGGCACTCCTCTGCCACTTCTTCTCGTTACACCTGACTGATTCTCGACAGACCTTGGGATGCCTGAGCTTCCAGGCCGTGGCGGCGACGGACGGCGCGGGGATCGACTTTGAGCTTCCGCCATCCACGAGCGAGTTTCGGACGCGGTGGGTATTTGTTGATGTCAGAGTGCGCAACCCCCTGCTCTCTTCTCCGTCGGCGCCCGCCATTCCCAACTCCGGTTGGTGCCACCAGAGGCTCGCCGATCCTTGCCTTGTCCCCATCTGGCTCGGGTTGAAGAGGTTGAAGGACCGCGGCGTGACTGCACCTATGGTGATGCAGGAGTTCATCTGGCGCCGAGTTGCTCCACTTCAGCGGCACTCTCGACCGATGTGGACCTTGCTCAGCAGCAACGACCACATGGGACTTCACGAGTCTGGGCTTCCCCTTGAGGCGCGACGAACGGTGCTCGAGGTCCTGACAGGCGTCCCGTTGCCTGACAACATGCCAGGGAAGAGTTGTCTTCTGTACCGCTGCTTGTACAAGGTGCAATTTGTGGAGCACATGCCCTCCTTCGATGAGTGGGGGCTGCGTCCAGTCGGCCTTGTGGGGCCCCGTGAGAACCCCATCATCGTGGTCCCTCTCCTTGCCACCAGCCCCGATCCTGCCCCAAGAGTGGATGCTGGGGGGCAAGTATCGTCGGAGGCCGGGGGCGCTGGTGCAGATGTGTCGACGCAGCCTGAGGCTCCCGAGGCGTCATCCTCAGGAATCCGTGATCCCCACGCTGGGGCGGCAACTGAAGGGGCGACGCAGCCCGCTGCTCCTCAGGTCGAAGCCCCTGAGGCCTCGGCAGGTTGCTGCGAGGCGGAGCCCGGCAGCTTCCCCCAGCTTGACGCCCCTGAGGCCTCCTTGGGCGCTTCTCCAGTTGTGCCCCGAGATGGTCTCCATGTTCACCGCTTTGGTCGGCTCCGCGTGGACTTCGAGGAGCTCCGCAAGAGGAAGGAATCTCCGAGCTGCAGCAGCGGCGCCTTCAGGCCGTTGAAGCGGAGGAAGTATATCACCATTGACAAGTAAGTACCTTATCTTTGTGATTCTTTGAGTGCTGCTTCTCTTCCTGACGATGGCTCTTCAGGATCCCTTCCGCTAGGGCCGCTGAATCTCCTGAGAAGTGGCCTCCTCTCGCCCCGCCTCCCCCGCTGGACTTGAGCGTTGCGAGCCCGCCAGCGGGGTGCCTTGAGCTCATGCCTTCATCGCCTCCTCTTTTCGGCCTTGCTTGGAACGCGGCCAGTGTGCCAAGGGCCCCTTCCCTGGTCTTGGACGGCAGTTGGCTGGCTTCGATCCTGGGGTCCTCTTCAGGTGGCGGATCTTCACTCGTCTGGGCCCCTCGCGCGGCTAGGCCATCAGCCAGGCAGGCGCCAGCCCCCAGCCCCCTGCTGCTAGGGGGCGTGCCGCTTCGGGCCCCGTCCGCGTCCCCCGCAGCGGAGGACGGAGTCTGCGGCATGCTCAAGTCTGCGCAAGAGAAGAGCGTCGTCCGCCATGAGCTCTTTCAGCAGGCGATGGGCGCGATGAACCGGCTTGGTGAAGAGCTTGTGGAGGTGGACGCGCGCCTTGTGGCCGAGGGTCTTCAGGTGGCGGAGGAGCAGCATAAGCTGAAGGTGGCTATCAACCTCGGGCGCCACTAGTGTGAGCTCGATAATGCGAAGGCCGAGGCCTCTCTCATAGCCTCGCGTGAGGCCTACTTCCAAGCTCAAGAAGAGGCCCGAGAAGCTGACCGCCATCGCGAGGCCGCGGAGAAGTGCGCGTGGGAGCTCCAAGCCTGGAGCGCCTCCTTGGAGCGGCAGGTGGAGGAGTGCAGGGCTGCCCTTGCGTCGCTGAGGGGGACGCCCGCCAAAGAAGAAGAGATCTGGAAGCGCGAGGAGGCGCTGGTACTGGAAGCCGTGGAGCCTAGCCTCGAGCTCGAGCGACTGGAGACGAGGGAGCGTCAAGTTGCTCAAGCAAAAGACGCTGTTGGCGCGCGCGAGGCCAGGGCTCAGGAGGAGGTCGATCGCCGGGTGGACGAGGCTCGCGCAGATCTTGAGGGTAGGCATGACCTGAAGTTGAAGCTTGCGGAAGCTGAGGCTGCGAGTAGGACTGCTGCCCTTAGGCCCAGGTTAGCTGAGGTGGAGCAGCGCGAGGAGGCCACCGCAGCCGCCCTGGTCTCGCAGGCGGAACTGGCCTCCACCCGCGCTGAGCTGCTCTCTCTTCAGCAGCGGGTCGATGACGCCGAGTTCGTTGCGCAGCAGAACAGGGAGGAAGTGCTCGAGCGGACACTGGAGCGTGTGCACGCCCCCATGCTTCAGGGCCTCAGGAACAGGGCCAACTTGGCGCTGGGCCACATCTGCGATGAGAACGCCCCTCATCCCCGCACGAACGACTACGCCAGCCATCTCCGCTTCTTCACCGACGTGGTGACGTGCCTGGAGAATCATTCCGAGAGGGCTCGCCAGCTTGTTGAAGAGAGGAGCCGCAGTCTGCTGAGGCGCGCGTTCTCCCGAGTCTTCAGCCATCTCCAAAACACCTACCCAAACTTTGATTTTGACGCTGCCATTGCCCCCGTTCTGGGGGCCATCCGGGATGACCTGGCGCGGTGGGTGGAGGACAATGTGGACGCGCTGGTCAGGGCCTTCGCTTCTGAGGACGACGCGGTGGTGGTCGCGGCGGATGAAGGCGATGTGGTTGACGATGGTGATGGTGGCGCTATTGAAGGTGATGGTGAGGCTAGCAATGATGACAGCGACACCAGCGGTGCGCCCGAGGGCGACCCAGGGGATGCGGCGAGTGATTTGTCCAACTGATCCCGTGTTCCCCTGCTGTTTATCCTACACACAAAGCTTGGGCGCGGCCCTAGAGGTTGTAAGAGCATTTTGGGAGGGGGAGCCCCTCGTGTAAATAGATTACTATCCCTATTTTGAGCCAAGCTGAACATGTGCCTTCATATGCTCACGAGTCCCGTGGCGAGCTTGTTGTTGTAATTTACCTTGACCTGGGCAGGTTCCGAACTGACTCATCAGGTCGTGAGTTCCTGAGAAGCTCCTGAGGCGCCTGTCGATCCGCCCGAGAGGGCTTCGCAAGGAGCAAGCGCCAGCGGTGATAGGGCATGCGCGTGGCGCGCGCGTGCCATGCCCAGCCCCGCTTGTGAGGGGCTCGCGAAGGGGAAGCCATAAGCGCGAACTCCGAATTAAGGCAAGAACCAGATAGCAAGAAATCGAGAAAAAGGCACCCCCCACACGCATCAATGAAAATTCAACTTCAACTTAAATCCAAATCCAGAAGGTAAGGCTACAGAAAAGGGATCCAAAGCAAATGGCCGCGTCCGGCGCCTAGTCTAGTCTTCATGTCTTCGAGTCTTCTCACCAGCGCGGAGCTAAGTGCTGCCACTAGGATGTGGGAGAGAGCCCCCGAGGCCCGAGGGCGGCACTCCTGAGGCTCCGGGGCATGTACAGCCCCACTCATTATTACGTGAGAGTGTCACGAGCGGAGACCTTCACAGGCGTGAGCCTTACTTCATATCGCCAGACGAGGGCCCCGCCTTGCGCCACCCTCTACCACTGTTGGGACGACCGGAAACCAGGACGACACCAAAGGGGGCAGAGGGGACGCCAGTGGCGCCCTCGGCGACCACGGGTCCTCTGCCGGGGGAAGGCTCGCCGGCGCCTCCCCGGCAGAGGGCCGACCTCCGGGCGACGCCTTGCTCCGAGCGGCGTGCAAAGGGGCCTTGCTCCTAGCTCCCCCCGCGCAGCCCCCAGTGGGTCTCTCTTGGTGAGGCAGATATCGCCGTGCCGGAACCACCGCCTGGTGCTGTGACTTGATTCACTTGCGACTCATGGTTAGCCTAAGCCTGCCCCTGAGAGATGAGTAGTACCCTGTATCTGTTGTCGACGACGCGGTTGGTGGGGCTCTCTGGCGGCTCCTGGAAGGCCTCAGCTCCTAACACCGCCTCCTCCTCCCAACCTGGTCCGAAGAACGAGCCTGAGTCGTCCTCCGGCGTGTACTCCTGGTCCATCATGCGGGGCACGTAGGCCTCCGAGGTCGCTGCCCCGAAGACCTCGCCGAAGTGCCCCACGCTCCATGTCGCCCAACCCGTCACGCCATCCTGAGGATGGTAGGGCGGTGCTCCGATGGGGCCGTGTGCGGCAACGCTCATGCCCGCACCCATCTAGGGTGGTGCGGGCGCGACGGGGCGCCCTCCGTCGGGGATCGCGTTGATGCCTACAAGGCCCCCGGGCGCACTCGGGAGCACGCGGGTGCGGCGAGGCCCGCCGTGGGATCC
The DNA here is from genome assembly GCF_002575655.3 of Aegilops tauschii subsp. strangulata. Classification (NCBI taxonomy): domain Eukaryota; kingdom Viridiplantae; phylum Streptophyta; class Magnoliopsida; order Poales; family Poaceae; genus Aegilops; species Aegilops tauschii. The sequence continues at coordinate 128,377,303 of NC_053036.3, read as the reverse complement.
GGCCACTGCCTGAGGCGTGAGCTGGTAGCAGAAGGGCGGCGCTCCCGTGGCCGCTGCGTCCAGTAGCTCGGCGACGCGTTCCAGCAGCGCATCCAGGCCGCTCTCCATCAGTCGGCACCGCAGCAGCTCTCGCGCCACCGTGAGTGCAGCCCGCATGTTCGCCTGCTCCCGCCGGGTGTGTGGCGCTATTGCCGCGGCGTGGCTTGCGGCCCTTGCAGCAGCTCGCGCCTGTCGTGGAGTAAGAGTGGACGGCGCCTGGCCGTGCCGCCCGCGCCCAGCAGTGTTAGGTGGCGCTCGTGTCGCCTGGAGCGCGGGGTTGAGGTTTTCTTGGGCAGGCGGCACCGCCCGGGCTGGCCAGGCTGCCCAACGGTCGGCGTCGGTCCTTGGGTCGCCGGACATTGGAACCGCGGAGCGTTGGTGGATCAACTGGCGGGGAAGAAGTTCCGGCGCACCCCTACCTGGCGCACCAAATGTTGGATCTCTGGTTCCGGCAAAACCCTTAAGGTTCGAACTCTGGGGTGCGCGCGAAGATCTCCCCCTCGCAGATCACACCCTCTCACGCCTCGCGATTCCTAGGCTAGGTCGATGAACTCGCAACACAAGGGACACGAGATTTATACTGGTTCGGGCCACCGCTGTGGTGTAATACCCTACTCCAGTGTGTGGTGGTGGATTGCCTCTTGGGCTGAGGATGAACAGTACAAAGGGAAGAACAGCCTCCTGAGGAGAGGTGTTCTTGTGCTTGGTGAACTTGTGTGGGTGAGGATGATCTGAATCCCTTCCTACTGTGGTGGCTAGTCCTATTTATAGAGGCCCTGGTCCTCTTCCCAAATAGTGAGCGAGAAGGGATCCCACAACGGCCAATTTGAAAGGGGACAGCTAGTACAACTTATCCTAACAAAAGTAGTCTTTGCCTGCAAAAGGCTCTGGTGGTGACGTCGTCTTGGGCTCCACGGTGACCTCCGTCCTGCCGTCCTGCTGGTCTTGGTCTCGTTGCACCGATAGGGAAACCTTTGCTTGATGCCTCGGTACTCCTCGCCTGCGCTTGCCCCCTTAGCACCAAAGAGGAAGCAAGGACACTGTGCGCGCTGGCGCCCGCCTGGTGCCTGCCTGGCCTCGTTCGTCATGGCTCACGTCACTGGAACCTCGCGAGGTTTGTCTTGCCTTGATCTCTCCGTCCCTCGCGAGCCAGCTTGGTGAGGCCGCTCCCGAGAAGGTCTTGTGTCGTCCACCTCGCGAGGCTTAGCCCCTCGCGAGGGTCTTGGATGCTTGTTGGTGAAGATGGGCCATACGGGCCCACTAGCAGAGCCACGCTGTGGGCCGCAGGCAGGCAAGTCTGGGGACCCCCGTTCCTAGAACGCTGACAACGTGTGGCTGACAAAAGGACTGTGTATTCAGATTTGTCTCGTCGTTCTGAGCAACTTTCATGTACAAAGTTTTTTCATCCGAGTTACGGATTAAAAAGATATGATTTTCTAAAGTTTTTATTAATCTCTTGAATTTCTAAATTTAATTAAATTCGACAGAAGAATGATTAATGACGTCAGCATGACCTCAGCACCGCGTCAGCAGTCAACTGGTCAGTTGACCAGTCAACCTGACACGTGGGTCCCACATGTCATAGACTGAGACCAACTAATCAGGTTTAGTTAGTCTAACTAAATGATTAGGTTTATTAATTACAATTAATTAGGTTAACTAAACACAATTAATAAGGTTAATTAATTAATTAATATATTTTTATTCTTTTTTATTCTTTTTTTTAAACCGTTCTAGGGGTGGGGCCCCTTTGCCATAGGCTCCTGGGGCCTAGTGGTTACGGGCGTGCGGTCGCGCTCCCGAGTCCACCTGGGAAGGGGACTCCAGCCAGGAGGGGGCCGGTCGCGGCAGCGGGCGCTGGCTGTGGCGGAGCAGCGTGGGGCCGGCGGGGCGAAGGAGGCGTGCGGCGACCCGCATGAGCTGCTGCGGTGGAGGTGGTGGCGGGGGCGCGCAGGCGAAGAGGGGCGAAGGCGACGGCGGGACGGGCGCTGGCAGCGCGCGTGCTGAGCGGTGCGGGCAGCGCGTGGCCAGGCTGAGCAGGAGGGGAACGGCGGAGCTGAGCGGCTGCAACGGCGGCCATCGCGGGCAGAGCAGTGGGGTCGCGGGCAGCCGCGGTGATGGGAAGGAGGCGGGGAACAGTGCAGGGCTCGGGCGGCTCCGAGCGGCGCGGCAAGGCAGTGGCCGGAGCGGGCGTGAGGCGCGGGGCGCGGTGTCTGGCACGGCCACGCGCGGGTGAGCGTGCAGAGGCATAGCCAGGCGCGAGGGAGTGGCTGCAGGGCATTGTCCTGGGCGCCCAGCGCGCTGCTGGGAGGTGCGGGCGGTGGCAAGGTGTGCGCGCGCGTGGGCGCTGCGCTAGCGCGGGTACGGCCAGGACGAAGTGAGTGGTGGTGAGCGCGCGTGCGGGCGCGAGGGAGAGAGGAGGAGAGGGGGCTCACGGTGGCCGTAGGGAAAAGGGCAGTGGGACACGGGGAGGAGGTCGGAGACGACGCGATGTAGGGGAGGACGACAGTGATGGCGACCAGCGAGGATGAGTCGAGGAGGCAGGCCGGCGTGGTAGCTCCGGCGAGGTCCAGGCGGCGATGGACGGCGACGGGCCATCGGGGGCGACGGGATCGGATTCTATCCCGATCCAGATCGGGGGGAGGACAGAGCGAGTGGGGGAGAGTGGTGGATGGTGGGTTAGGGTTTATGGGTCCAGGGGGATAAGGGAGAGTGGGGTGGGCTGGCCTGTCTGCTAGCTGGGCCGGTTGGCTCGGTGGGGGGTTCCTTTCCTTTTAGTTTTCTGTTTTGTAATTTCCCTTTCTTTTATTTTTTTCTGTTTTATTTATTTTAGAGCATTTAAATATTTTCTAAAAATGTGTTTTCTTCACCATAGTTACTTATGCAATATCTGGCACAGTCCGAACATTTTCGTTTTAACGTTTGAAAACTTTGGTTGTTTGTCATTAATTCAATTTGAATTTGAAACATTTTGAACTAACACGTGATTAGCAACAATAAACAAGGTGACGTGGCATCATTAGCAGAGTTTTATTGTAGCCTAATTATCCGGGCGTTACAATTCTCCTCCACTACAAGAAATCTCGTCCGGAGATTTTAGAGGTGGAATAAGGGGTAAAGGTTTGGTTACGAAATCTTAACGAATCTTTCGGTCTTGGCTGCTCTTCTCGGAGAGGTTGATCCATTACATTTGTTGTCTTCATTCCTCTATCTCAGGCCATCAAGACAAAGTCGTCATCCCTTTCTTCGGGAGTTCCATCGTACTTACGAAAAAGGATAAGGGGTATCTTCGGAAGAACTGGCCTCTACAAGGTCGCTTAACTGGTGGATAACATCGGGTAGGTGGCGGAAAGAAACTCTCGAATTGAAACTTAAGAAAAAAATCGAGAGCAAGTAATGAGGTATCATGTGAAGTTTCGAGCGGGCAGGCAATCGTTCGATGCCTGAAACAAAGTGTAAAAGGGGGTCCAGAGCAATAGTAATAAGTTTTGTGTTTGATACCAGAATAGTTCACTAGGCAGGTGGCCCGTGAATTACATACGAAATCCAGCGCGAGGAATAAATTTGACAACAGGATGTACAGGAGAGTCAGGTTTCAATCTTGTGGAACTGTGGGTTACGGGCCCACCATGTGGGTTAAAAGTAGGAAGGCGATGACGTCTTACACGATCATGTAAGCAAGGCATGTCAGAGGATAGCCTGTCAGTTATGTCGGCAACAACATCGATACCAAGGGCGAGGGACGAACAGAACCATTTTCCTGCTCGTTGAACGAGGCGGGCCAATAGGCAAAGTTCTCGTCCATCGGTGGTTACCGGAATGTCATCAACAAAAGTAACAGGGTTATACCTGACAGGGTTGTACACCGAGGTGTTTACATAAGCAGGGAAATGTTACTGCTTATATCATATAGACCACAAGAAAGGTTAAACAAAGCAATGGAAAGGAAAATGTGATTATTAGATTAAACAAAACAATGGAAAGGAGAATGTGTTTAAACACATATTACAGGGGTGTATCCTTCCCAAGGACAAGCAGAGCATGTTATCCATGGCATGATATAAAGTAGAAAACCCTTTTAGGTAAGGGGAGAGAAATTTCATGACATTACCCATACAACGGTGTTTGGATAATTGATAAGGAAAATTTAGCATTGTGCTCTCAAAGTTCGCGTTGATGATCGGAGTATCACAGACATGCTTCGGGATAGCATTGACATGGTCATTGGGTAAAGATCAGACTTTGGATTCACAAAGGATCCATCAAGAATAACTTATAGAACAAGTCTTACAATTTCCTCATGGAAGAATGGCCAAACTTGCTAAAAAGGATACTATAATAATAGGTACTCCGCCCAGGTGTGCTAGGCATGACATCACCTTACCGGGTCTTGTAAAGACCAATGTTATAACTCTTGGAAATATGTTCCAACCATCATATCTGATCGAGATTCAGATCTGATTGGTGTCAGGATACCTCGGACTCAGGATGCTTGAGAAGAAAAGGGTGTGACACAAATTGACAAGATAACATTGCAAGATTCTCGGGAAATGAACTTATGGAAGCAAGTTCCGAAATAAGAGTTCATCATTAACCAAGGAGAGGAAGAGGATGCGGCTGATGGACTCAACGACAATTTATCGAGATTTTCAAAAGATGGGTTTCCACAATTATGTGAACAAGGAGATAACATTTGTCAGATCAAATGATATAATGATGTATGATCGAGGAAAACATACACAATTAAACATTGGTTGAAGGGTGCACCCAAAATATGGGCTTAGGTAGCACGATCAAAGTTAGAATGGTGATTCTATAACCAATATAGTCTAAGAATGGACGGTTGACCACAACTTCAAAGCAATAGGCTCGCTAGAAGTATAGAATCCAAGCAGCACCGTTCACTTGTTGGTGTCCCAGTTAGAATCAACACGGGGACCAAGAAACAATGGTGATGGTGTGAAGTATCATAATACCAAGAATTAATTAAGAGGTGGAGCAATTCTCACAACATCCTTGATATAAAAGATGATAATAATCCAAGGTGGAACATAACATAAGCTGGATAGCAAGGAGCTCCACAACATGATCAAGTTTGTGCCGGAGGGAAGGAAATGATGTCGTCAATGATAATACAATTCATGGAGGGACAAGGATGGTATTTCTCATCAAGAATTCAATTGATATCCTGGAAGGAGTCAAAATATTGATGATGATCACGACAAATTTTGTCGAGATATTTCATGAAGATGTAATATCAGCAATGACATCAAGTCAAAGGAATGATGAAGCAAGAGGTTATTGGAACCACGGTTACGACACAAACTCGAAATCAATCTTGTTGTTTAAGGTGAAAGGGTATGACGAGGAAGATCGACGTAAGCTTACCTATCGTCGCAAATTGTGCTCCCGGAAGAAGGACCAGATAGCACAGTTAAAAATTTAGCACGATAATGATATAGTCGATCAGGCTAGGAATGACTTGAAGGATTATTAAACTTCCCAACAACAAAGTACTAGGAGTACCGAATCACAGTGTTGATTCCATTCACTATGCGGTGTTCTTGATTGATGACAACCCAGAACCCGTGGAGTGACTATGTCAGGAAAAGGGTACTACTTCACCAAAAGTTCAAAAGAGGTAGGGCAATAGCATGATATCCTCGAGATACCAGGGGGTAAACTCGAAAGTAGGACAGAACAAAGGTTGGATAGGGGTATTGATCTGCAGAATACAAGTACCTTAACTTGCCCGAAGAAAAGAATCAAGGAATATCAATATGGCCGGAACCGTGATTGCAAAAGACCCTATCCCAGATATAAGATGAACTTATACCAAGGGAATAATTAATTTTAAGAGAAGCTTCCATGAAAAGATCAACATCGTGTCCATGGGCATGAACGCAAAGTTCAAGGTTGACTCCCACTTCTTCGATGTATAACCTTCCATTCACTGCTCTATTAAAATGATTTGGGTTTGAAAACCTAACTGGTGAATTACTAGAGGAGTATGACCCGTGAAAACTTTCGGGTTCATAGAGATTAAGGAAAGGCATAGGTTCAACCCATCGGGGCATCTTAGAAGCATATACCACAAGCAAGGCATGGTTAGCCAAATCAGAGAATAGGATTTACCAATGGCATTATGTATCAGGGAAAGAACTTCTTGAGGTTTTGTATACGAAGGACACCGTCGAATGATAATTCAATAAAGGATCAGACGGTCCATAACGGAGCTGATGTGAGCATCGGCACACAACCAAAGAAGGAACAATGTGAAGGCATTGGATCCTAAAAACAACTGACTAATTCAAAGCTCAATGCAAAGGAATTATGATTTCCAATTCAAGGGATCAAAAGCAAACGGTCTGATTAAGGATGGATAAGTTGAGTAGGCTTAGGGGTACAATCGATGGCAATTTGATTGCTTGAGATCCAGCTCATCTTTAAAATAACGTTTGATCTAGAAGGATGAATTCTAGGACCTGATTAAGGATTGCGAGCACTCGCAACATACTGAATCGACGGACTCAAAATGACAATGGCAAAGGATGTCAATAAGACTTCCAGACTTATGAGATTATTCATAATGCAAGCAAGCAAGAATTTCAAGAGCAATAGGCTGCTGAGGGCTTTCGGAAGATCGAAGGGTATTTTGAAGACTTGTGTGAAATACGTGAATCAACTGGGGATGAGCGGATACTCGGTAAGTGTGAGAATTATCCGTAGGGGTATTCAGGTGGCAAATAACAGCAAGGCAGTAAGCTCAAAGGATTCTCGGAACCAAAGAGAGAATTTTGGGGTATCTTGTAATAACAAGATCAACTGGGAAGCATTGTATGAATGGCAAGTATATGTGGTTATCCATAGGGGTTTATCGATGGAAGGGAATTGCAAAAGCGACGGCATAAGTCTCGAGAGAACATCAGAGAGTATCTTCGGATTATTCTGGTGCAACAGGCGATCATCTATAATAAGGGGCTCCCCGGGAGAAAGTATTTTCGAGAACCTAAAGTTAGTTTTGTTTTTAGCAAAATCATTTAACCCGAATAGGAGAGAGCTCAGAGTCCCAGAGTATAGACGAGGAATAAAAGATCCTAATGCCACCCAATGGCGACGTGGGCCCGTAAGCCACACAGTCATGTTAGTAAAAGTTTTGCAATGACTAGACTTGACTTCGGCCAAGGAGTGTGAAAGGGGGATTCCTACAGGCAGTCGACTCTGATACCAACTTGTGACGCCCCCGATTCAATCATACACTAATCATACACGCAAACATGTACCATCAAGATCAGGGACTCACCGGAAGATATCACAACACAACTCTAAAAAAATAAGTCATGCAAGCATGATATTACAAGCCAGGGGCCTCGAGGGCTTGAATACAAGAGCTCGATCCTAGACGAGTCAGCGGAAGCAACAATATCTGAGTACAGACATAAGTTAAACAAGTTGCCATAAGATGGCTAGCACAAACTGGGATACAGATCGAAAGAGGCACATGCCTCCTGCCTGGGATCCTCCTAAACTACTCCTGGTCATCGTCGGCGTCCTATACGTAGTAGTAGGCACCCTCGGTGTAGTAGGGGTCATCGTCGACGGTGGCGTCTGGCTCCTGGGCTCCAGCATCTGGTTGCGACAACCAGGAAGAAAGGAAAAGGGGGAGCAAAGCAACCGTGAGTACTCATCCAAAGTACTCGCAAGCAAGGATCTACACTACATATGCATGGGTATCTGTGTAAAGGGGCAATAACGGTGGACTGAACTGCAGAATGCCAGAATAAGAGGGGGATAGCTAGTCATGTCGAAGACTACGCTTCTGGCAGCCTCCATCTTACAGCATGTAGAAGAGAGTAGATGGTAAGTTCACCAAGTATCATCGCATAGCATAAACCTACCCGGCGATCCTCCCCTCGTTGCCCTGTGTGAGAGCGATCACCTGGTTATATCTGGCACTTGGAAGGGTGTGTTTTATTAAGTATCCGGTTCTAGTTCTCATAAGGTCAAGGTACAACTCCGGGTTGTCCTGTTACCGAGGATCACGGCTATTCGAATAGATAAACTTCCCTGCAAGGGTGCACCACATTACCCAACACGCTCGATCCCTCTGGTCGGACACACTTTCCTGGGTCATGCCCGGCCTCGTAAGATCAACACGTCGCAGCCCCACCTAGGCACAACAGAGAGGTCAGCACGCCGATCTAAATCCTATGCGCGCAGGCCGCAGGGGTCTGGGCCCATTGCCCATTGCACACCTGCACGTTGCGTACACGGCCGGTAAGCAGACCTAGCCTCCCTAATACAAGAGCAGGTGTTTCAGTCCAATCCGGCGCGCGCCGCTCAGTCGCTGACATCAAGAAGGCTTCGGCTAATACCACGACGTCGAGTGCCCATAACTGTTCCAGCGTAGTTGGTTAGTGCATATAGGCCAGTGGACAGACTCATATCAAATACCAAGATCTCGTTAAGCGTGTTATTTTTGAAGTAACGGCAGATGCCGACCAGGGCCAGGCCCACCTGTCTCCTAGGTGGTCACAACCTGCCCTGTCGCTCCGCAACAAACTAACACTCGGGGGTCGTCGGGAACCCAGGCCCACGACTCCCTGGGTGGAACCACTTGCCCCTTCAGCCCCCATCTCCGAACAGTATCATAAGTAATGTAACAGTATAAAGTATATAGTATATGCCCGTGATCACCTCCCGAAGTGATCACGGCCCAGTAGTATAGCATGGCAGACGGACAAGAGTGTAGGGCCACTGATGGAATACTAGCATCCTATACTAATCATTTAGGATAGCAGGTAAAGCTATCAACAATTATAGCAACAATGACAGGCTATGCGGCAGAATAGGATTAGCCGAAAGCAGTAACATGCTACACTACTCTAATGCAAGCAGTAGAGAGAAGGAATAGGCGATATCGGGTTGATCAAGGGGGGGGGGCTTGCCTGGTTGCTCTAGCAAGAAGGAGGGGCCGTCGTCGATGTGGTCGATCACACGGGTATCGGCAGCGTATCGGGGTCTACCGGAAAGAAGTAACGGAGGGGGAACATAATAAATAATAGAGCAATCAAAGCATCACAAAGCATAACAAGGCAATACATGGTGCTAGGGGTGACCTAACGAGGTACTAGGTGCTACTAGCGAAGGGGGAAAACACCCGGGAAAGTATTCCTGGTGTTCGGTGTTCTCGGACAGATGAACCAGAGGTGGATTGTTGCATGTTCGCTATGCTAGGAACGTGCGGCTGACAAACGGACTGCGTATTCGTATTTGTCTCGTCGTTCTGAGCAACTTTCATGTACAAAGTTTTTTCATCCGAGTTACGGATTAAAAAGATATGATTTTCTAAGGTTTTTATTAATCTCTGGAATTTCTGAATTTAATTAAATTCGACAGAAAAATTATTAATGACATCATCATGACCTCAGCACTGCATCAGCAGTCAACTGGTCAGTTGACAAGTCAACCTGACACATGGGTCCCGCATGTCATAGACTGAGACCAACTAATCAGGTTTAGTTAGTCTAACTAAATGATTAGGTTTATTAATTACAATTAATTAGGTTAACTAAACACAATTAATTAGGTTAATTAATTTAGTTAATTAATTAATTAATATATTTTTATTCTTTTTTAAACCGTTCTAGGGGTGGGGCCCCTTTGCCATAGGCTCCTGGGGCCTAGTGGTTACGGGCGTGCGGGCGCGCTCCCGAGTCCACCCGGGAAGGGGGCTCCAGCCAGGAGGTGGGGCGGTCGTGGCAGTGGGCGCCGGCTGTGGCGGAGCGGCACGGGGCCGACGGGGCGAAGGTGGGACGCGGCGGCGCGCACGGGCTGCTGCGGTGGAGGTGGTGGCGGGGGCTCGCGGGCGAAGCGGGGCGAAGGCGATGGCGGGACGGGCGCTGGCAGCGTGCGTGCTGAGCGGTGCGGGCAGCGCGCGGCCAGGCCGAGCAGGAGGGGGACGGCGGAGCTGAGCGGCTGCAACGGCTGCCGTCGCGGGCAGAGCAGCGGGGTCGCGGGCGGCCGCGGTGAATGGAAGGAGGCGGGGAATGGTGCAGGGCTCGGGCGGCTCCGAGCGGCGCGACAAGGCAGTGGCCGGAGCGGGCGTGAGGCGCGGGGCGCGGTGTCTGGTGCGGCCACGCGCGGGTGAGCACGCAGAGGCGTAGCCAGGCGCGAGGGAGTGGCTACAGGGTGCTGTCCTGGGTGCCCAGCGCGCTGCGGGGAGGTGCGGGCGGTGGCGAGGTGTGCGTGCGCGTGGGCGCGTGCGCTAGCGCGGGTACGACCAGGATGAAGCAGGTGGTGGTAAGCGCGCGTGCGGGCGCGAAGGAGAGAGGAGGAGCGGGGCTCACGGTGGCCGTAGGGAAAAGGGCACTGGGGCGCGGGGAGGAGGTCGGAGACGACGCGGTGCAGGGGAGGACAACGGCGATGGCGTCCGGCGAGGATGAGTCGAGGAGGCAGGCCGGCGTGGTAGCTCCGGCGAGGTCCACGCGGCTATGGACAGCAACGGGCCGTCGGGGGTGACAGGATTGGGTTCGATCCCGATCTAGATCGGGGGGAGGAGAGAGCGAGTGGGGGAGAGTGGTGGACGGTGGGTTAGGGTTTCTGGGTCCAGGGGGATAAGGGAGAGTGGGGTGGGCCGGCCTGGGCCAGTGGGCTGGCCTGTCTGCTAGCTGGGTCGGTTGGCTCGGTGGGGGGGTTCCTTTCCTTTTAGTTTTCTGTTTTGTAATTTCCTTTTTCTTTTCTTTTTATTTATTTTTTATTTATTTTAGAGCATTTAAGTATTTTCTAAAAATGTGTTTTCTTCACCATTGTTACTTATGCAATATCTGGCACAGTCCGAACATTTTCGTTTTAACGTTTGAAACTTTGGTTGTTTGTCATTAATTCAATTTGAATTTGAAACATTTTGAACTAACACATGATTAGCAACAATAAACGAGGTGACGTGGCATCGTTAGCAGAGTTTTACTATAGCCTAATTATCTGGGCGTTACAAGTATCAACATTGCTCACTTTGACAAGACTCCAACAAATCATGCTTACTTTGATGGGATCCAGAGCACGTGTGTGAAGCTCAACCTCCTTCCACTCATGCGCTTTCAACATGATGTGTCTCCACCTCCTGTGGCTCAGTTCTATGCCACTGTGCATTTTGGGACTGATATGCAGCGCACTCTTACTTGGATGAGTGGTGAGGAGAAGTTCTCTGCTTCGTTCTCAGTGCTGACCGGTCTATTGGGATATGAGTATACTGACACTACTGTTGACTGTGGCTACAAAATCCACGACAAAGGGGTTGTCGGTGTCAAAACCGGCGGAGCTCGGGTAGGGGGTCCCGAACTGTGCGTCTAAGGTCGATGGTAACAGGAGACAGGGGACACAATGTTTACCCAGGTTCGGGCCCTCTCTATGGAGGTCATACCCTACTTCCCGCTTGATTGATCTTGATGAATATGGGTATTACAAGAGTGATCTACCACGAGATCGTATGGCTAAACCCTAGAGGTCTAGCTTGTATGACTATGATAATGGGTGTCCCTCTATCCGGACTAAGCTCTTTGGTTTATATAGACACCGGAGAGATCTAGGGTTACACAAGGTCAGTTACAGAAAAGGAATCTTCATAACTGATCGCCAAGCTTGCCTTCCACGCCAAGGAGAGTCCCATCCGGACACGGGTGAGAGTCTTCGGTCTTGATATCTTCGCAGCCCATCAGTCCGGCCCACGGCTAACAGGCCGGACGCCCGAGGACCCCTTAGTCCAGGACTCCCTCAGGGGTCTTTCAGGCTATTCACTTGGCTGATTTGTATCCTCCATCCGGAAAAGTTGGATCTGTTGGTGATCTTCTGCCTTTCTATGACATCATGCACCGGATCTTTCGGGAAACTCTTGCTGCCAAAGTGGGCGACAAGAACAAGATTCGTGGCCACCTCATCAACCTTCTTCACTACACTTGTCACAACACCGAGCAGGGCCCCATTGATGTGATGGACTTTATGTGGCATGAAATGTACAGTGTGGTGATGAACCGCAAGGTTCCTATCTATGCTCCCTATATTACTGCCTTGATTGCTGAGGTTGCTCTTGATGCACTTGCGGGTCGGCGTATGACTGTTCACTCCGGTGTTAGCCTGTTGGTTAAGAAGGGCAAGACGATTGCTACCGAGGGAGATGATGATGAGGGAGAGGAGCTACATGCTGGAGATCCACACCACTTTGAGCTTCGCCCCCGCTCTCATACTTTTCATCGTGGGGAGCCTAGTGACTCCGGGTCAAGGAGGAGCAACAAACTTTGGCGTCTTCTCAAGAACATGTTTTGTCTGCAGGAAGATATGCACAAGAAGCAGTGGGAGGAGAACAAGTCTAGGAAGATGGGCATGAAGGCTCTTAAGGATGGTATGCGTGCATCTGGCGTGGATATTGCTCACGGTTCCGAGTCAAATGTGACTCCTTTTGATAAATACCAGTCCAAGTTTGCTTGGTTTGCTGTTGAAGCCGGAGATGAAGCCTCTTCTCACTGCCCTCACGGCCCAGGGTCTTCTGGAGAGTCCTCTGACGACCCCTCTGCATCTCTTTCCTAGGGGTTGTTTTATGGATTCCTCCATCTTTCCTTTTTGCCATCTTGGTGACAACAGGGGGAGATGTTGTGGTGCTTGATAGGGCTTATGGCTTAGTGTTTATCTGCCTATTTTATGTTGCTTGGTGAAACGTTGAACCTTTTGCTCTCATTTGGATCTTATCTTATTATTTCAACCTATTATGTTCCGTTAATTATCTATCTTTGTGTGAGCATTTTATGGCAAGAAGGGTTACATGGCATATTCTATATTCTCATATTGTGAGAGACATCTGTCAGGCAGTGATATATCTATATTTGTCTCGTCACTATGAAAAACAAGGTTAGTAAAACGTTCCATGTCGATATATCATTCTTGTGTGGGCATGCACAGTGATAGGGGGAGTTCTCTTCTAACCATGACATTTAATTCAAATGCAATCCTAAAATAAGGCATGGGTTGTGGGGGAGTACCTTCCTTTCATTGAAATTGCTTTATATTGTATATACTTTATGTGTTTACCCTCTCAAGCATTGTTGTCATCTATGTCAAAAAGGGGGAGATTGAAAGTGCATTGCTGCACTAAATTGTTTTTGACATCTATGACAACTTCATTAGTGTTTCTAACCACATGCTCCAGTGTAAACAACACTGATTAAGTTAAAGTGAAGCATGGATGGTTTTTCCCTCTCTTATTGAAAAAGGAAAGGCGGAGTGGCCAAGAAAAGCGGAGTTCCATAGTGTTTTCTTGTTTCTTGAGTCTTTAGGGCAGCCGCACTATTAAGAGGGGGTGCATCATAAAACCATCCGGGGAATCAACTTACTTTCTCACATTGATCTGCAAAATCTCACAGTGCAAAGCTTCTGTACAGGCCGGAACTTCCGGGGACCGGAAGGTCCGGCAGGGATCCGGGAAGCTTCCGGGGTACCCAGAGAAACTGCGTTTTTGTGCAATCTCTCTGTGTAGCCCGGAACCTCATCGGACCCTGGCCGGAACTTCCGTCCCCCCGGAACTTCCGGGCTCAGGAACTTCCGTCCCCTGCTTCAACAGCTTCCGGGGTACTACTGAGTTGATGTAAACTCCCTGTGTAGCCCGGAACCTGGCCGGAAATTCCGGAGTCCAGAACTTCCGGGCTACGCAGAAATCTGCCTCCAACGGCCAGATTCCATCCCCACCTATAAATAGTCTTCTTCTTCCTCACGAAGAACTTGACGACTCCATTTCTCTCACCTCCATTTTCAAACCTCGATTTCTTGGAGATCTCCCTCTTTGGCCACCCAAAGCTCTTGATCTTTTGAGAAGCAAAGGAGAAGTGCTCGATCTACACATTCACCAAAGGGAAAGTTGATTCCCCCTTTGTTTTTGTGGTGCATCTTGTTACTCTTGGAGGTTGGAGACTCCTAGGCGGTAGGAGTGCTTCGGCGAGGAATCGACCATTGTGATTTCCCCCGGAAAGTTTGTGAGGGTATGGAGACCACCCCCAAGGTCTACCACTAGTGGTTGAGAGACGCCTTCGTGGTGTTGTCTCAAAGGGATAATAGGGTGAGACTTCGTGGTGTTGGTGTGCCTTCGTGGTAACATCCACCTCTCTAACGATGACGTAGCTTCTCTCCAAGGAAGTGAACATCGGCATACATCCTCGTCTCTCGGAGTTGCGGTTATTCCTAACCCTAACTCTCTACTTGTGGTTACTTGTCTCTTAGCCTTTACTTATATCATATTGTGCTTGCTTACTCACTTGCTTGTGTCACTTGTTTATCTTGCTTAGCTCTAAGCATCAAACTTGCAATTGTTAGGCTCACTTTCATATTTCGCATTATTGCCTAAAAATTGCTACGTAACAATTAAAATTTGTAATTGTACCTATTCACCCCCCTCTAGGTCCATCTCGATCCTTTCACTCTCGACACCATATTTATCTCTCGCCTTGAAAACCCTAATAAAAAGGGGTATTCTTCTATTTTCGCCCCACCACACCTCTGTTCCACGACGATCCAATCTGAAGGCCTTTTCCAGTACTTTGCGAGAGGGGGAAATCATCACGGTGGCCATCTCCATCAACTTGAAGGACCTAATTCTACCGCTTCGACGCCTCCATCTTCCATCTTGTTCACCCCTCTTCCATCTCATTCGGTACCTCCCCTCTTGCATCTCGTTCACCCCCTCTTCCTCTGGTGCCTCCCCCTCTTCCATCGCCTCCGCCCCTCCTCCTGTTCCAGCGCTGCCTCCTTCTCCTCCTGCTTCGCCTCCTCTAGAGAGTTCGAAGATAGGTCGGCTGTAATGCGGGCAACATGGCGTGCCTCGACATCATGCATCTCCACCTGGATCTCCGCCCGACGCCTCGGGGTCAGCATTTTGTAGTAGGTGACCTTGGTGCGTACCATGGGGGACGGCGGACGGCGAGGTTGAAGCGGGCTGGTGTGCACATGAGGTCGCGGTAGCAGCTCGGAGGTGGGGGAGGGTAGAAAATGGGGCGGCTAGGGTTTACCCTCGTCGTCCGGTTTAAATAGCCGGGTTTGGTCCCTCGGGTGACGCCGAAGCAGCGACATGAATGCGGACTGGTGAACTCCGGTGGAACAATGGTTTCCTCGTGAGTCTCGCCCGTCAGTCTGACGTGACAGACGCGTCTACGCATGTCTGGGCCACCTTATTTCCGCCACACATATGAGCTTTGTTTGAGGGGTGTCGTTTTTCTTTCGACATCCATTGAGGGGTGCCGGTTAGCCGAACCATTCGGAGTGGGTATAAGGGAGCCGGTTGGGGGGCAATATGATTCGGCGGTGACAGAGTTGTTCGTCCGAAGCTTAGACTACCCACAGTGAAAGTAACATAGATGGTAACATCACACATATCTACACAAAGTAGATGATGTGGCAAATAATTAATGAAGAAAGAGAGTCATGTGATAACATAGCTAGTTACTAATAATATGAGTAACATCACACACATCAAGACAAGATAAGTTTACAACCTAATAAATGAAGTGTTGCTTCAACCCATAATGAGGAGTAACATATGTATGGTGTCGGGGGGTTTGAGTGGCTAGTCTAACGGGGGTTTGAGTGGTCAGGCTATAGAGGCTCTGACGTGCCTAGCCGCACAAGAGCTCTGGCTTGAAGCAGGCCCGGTCCCGTCCGACTAAACCCAAATTCGACCCCGACCGACGACGCGAGTCAAAGAGCAGCGGCGACCGCGCCCATCACCACCACCACCCGCCTGACGGAGCCCTTCCCACCCATCGGCGGCGGAGATGGTGGGGTGGCTCAAGGCGCTGGTGTACGGCGCAGGGGGCATGGCGGTGGTGGGCCTGGCGGCGCTGGTGGCGCTGCAGGAGCGCCTCGTCTACGTGCCCGTGCTCCCTGGCCTCCCGCGCGCTTACCCCATCAAGCCCTCGCGCCTCCGCCTCATCTACGAGGACGTCTGGCTCCGCGCCGCCGACGGCGTGCGCCTCCACTCCTGGTTCCTCCGCCACTCTCCCACCTGCCGAGGCAAGTACCACCCAGTCCCCGACCCTCCCCAACCTCTCCCGGTTTGTTTGTTGGTTCCTCCCCCCGTGTCCAGTGACTCGATCGGTATCAGGAAGTTTTCGGGTTATTGGAGCGTCAGGTGGTGGATCTCTTCGAGTCTGTACTCGAGGGATTCGTTTTGACCCGAATTGCGTGGCTAGATAGTGGCGTCGCTTCATCTCTTAGCTCCCTTGATCGGGACATGGGTCCGTGGATCTGGGTAGGGTTTACGGCGTTCACTTAAGAAATGCCCAATGTTTATGATTTTTGTGGCTAATAGGATTTGAACTTTACTGCCGCTGCCTGCGTGGATATGTCATATGTTCTTAATTGATCTATAGGGTTCCTTGTTTTTATTGCACAGTTCTCTGTAGTTCTGTGTGTGGATTCAGGATTGATTGGCCGATCTCACAATGAGTTTCAATTGGAAATTTGGAATTGGTTTATCAAGTTCCAGCTTCATTGTGATTTTCTAGTCGGTACTCGCTGGTGTATGTGGTGCTTAGTATAATATTTCTCTGATGTGCTATTTGTGTTCAATAGACCGTAGAGATGTTATGAACGTTCAACACACGGTAGGGTTAGATTCCACAATTTTTGTTTCCATACTTAGCTTTTTATTGTGACGTGTTGCTTTCTTTGTCTCTATGTGGTTATATATTTGCATCACATCACTATGTTTCATGGTTGTTGATTTGGTTTTCTACTGTATATCTCTATGGGTTAGTTTTAAAAGTTGTGCAAGTTTAGAAAGTATACCCAATAAGCTTTCTCACCATATATAAAGGCATGCATGATTACGTAAAAGTTCACGTGAACCATGATTTGGTTCAATGCAGGAAGAGATGGGAAATATTTGCGGTGATCTGTGGACGAGAAATATGCAATTGCCACGTGTACGTTCAAAATACTTTGGCATGTCAATACATTTGTCTCTTCCCTTCAAAACCGGCTCAGCGCTGCGTCGAACCTACTTTCTCCTAGTCCCCTTCGCTTTTTATTCATTGGCCCCAGATGTGTAACTGGACCAGCTGGCCAACTATCTGCGAAATTAGAATTTGTATGCATGCGTTAGTTTCCTCTAGCTAGTTGTATCTAGTACTCTAGCTGATCTTGTCTATGCATCAAATGAGATACACTTCTTCTTGTCTATATCTGTTGGCCACATCATTTGCTGGTGTTTTTATTTATTTTTAGGTTAGGGAGAGAAGTTACAGTCTTGATATTGTTCTATAGCTAGGTGTTCGTGATGCTTGATAATTATATGAGCACAAAAAGTTTCAAGAGAGCATTTCACAAAACAAAAAAAGTCATGTTCAGAGCTTCAGTCCTCTCCCATTTCCTACATCACTGATAGCATGAGATTGTTATAGCATATTCATGTTTAGGAACTACTGTGCTCAATCTTCAGTTTGTTCTCAACTTCACATTGTTTTGTTCCCACATTGTTGTCTGTTTCATAGTGTTTTCCTGATGCAGGTCCGACCATTCTGTTCTTCCAGGAAAATGCTGGCAGTATCCTGAATTTCTTTTTATGGACATGAAAATTCATAAAATTGTATCTCATTGATGACAAATTGTGTTGAAGCTATACTCTGTTAAAATCCTTCACTCGTTATAGATATTGCACATCGTTTGGAATGCGTTCGACTAATGATGCAGCGGCTACAGTGCAATGTGTTTATGCTTTCTTATAGAGGGTATGGTTCTCCACAGTATAAACCAGTTATACTATCTTTGTTTCATTCTTCTTTCCTGAAGCTCTCAGTATCATATGTGATGGAAATGTCTTAACTTTCTTTCATTTATTAGTGAACCTGAACTTTGATCATGTTTGTAGGTATGGTGAGAGCGAAGGTTATCCTTCTCAGAGTGGCATCACAAAAGATGCACAGGTTTGTTGTTTCGTGCATTTTGTTTTTGTTCTCACTTTTGTGGTTTTGTTTACTCTTCTTACAGTTCTCTCTTTTGATAGGCCGCACTTGATCATCTACTTCAGAGGAAGGACATTGACACATCCAGGATAGTTATCTTTGGGAGATCTTTAGGAGGTGCTGTTGGAGCAGTTCTTGCAAAAAACAATCCTGACAAGGTACTCATTGTAAACTGATTTGTCTATGCATTGCTGTAGAGAAGTGAGAATAGGTTCATTTGATCTCTCTGCCGTTGGATTTGTGATGGCAGTATCCTCCACTGCACTTCTATTTTCGAACAAATTTCATTGGATCAACATTCAACACATGCATATGTTCATAAAATTGACTTAGATTTTCATGTAGTTATGATTTAGATTACCTTCTATTACAAGATTATTCTGCTATGGATCTTGCCAGAAGATTGTGAAGAATGTTAAGACTGTTACTGTATGCTGAAAATCAAGTGATGACACATGATCATGACCATTGTTGACAGCAGATAGGTGGTTACAGTCTTGATCTATGCTGAAAATCAAATGATGTTAGTTTTCGTAAGGCAGCCTTTTCCAAGTAAAAACCCCTAGTATATGAAAGAATGAAAAGGTGCTTTCGTTCTTGTGGAATAAGAAGCCCTCGTACCTTAATGAAAGGAAAATCGTAATTTTTCGTTAGGTATTTGACCAAATAGGATCGTCCAGTTCCTACAGAACCTATCACTAAAATACCTGATAGGGCTAAGCGGAACGAAAAGGGTTTTCCATGAGATGGTAAATGAAAACGATTAGTCCCACACGAGGTTTGGGAATAAGTGATTGTCTGATAATGAGCAAGGAATATACGTCTTTCTGCTAAAGAGGATCTATTAAACTCATAATTCATTAGACCCTGGTTATCAATGCCAACTAGGTATCATAAGTAAATGGATCCCGGTTGTTCAATCCTTTGATAACCAAGGTTATTCTTTGCTAAAGAGAAATGATCACTATGAGTCAGACTCAATAGCATATAGGAGAGAAATTTTTACTTGAAAAGAAAGAAAAAACAGACCCAGATCTTTCTGTCCCCTTCCATCTAGATTGGCCAGAGCTCCATCTTTACCTAATAATAAAGGGGCTATTGCTTCTTACCACCGTAATTTTCGTCCGCTAAGTACGTTCCAAAATTTTGGTCCGTCCGTCGTACTCTCCTTGACTCGATCCTTTTTTATCTCGTACGACCTTGCTTCCGTACATCTTCGCTGGGCCTAGATCCTTCATCCATCGCTAGCTTAATTGGGCCTACAAAATTGCAGCGCTTCGCTGGGCCTGATCCTTCGTAGGTCACTCGCTTTACTAGGCCTACAAAAAAAATTTAAAAAATATTTGCTGCGGTGAGGTATTGATCCCTCGACCTCCCATCTAGCAGATTAGGTAGAGTCCAACTAATCTAGACTAGCAGGTGTGCATGACAAAGGTGTTCTTTCTATTAAATTGTACCACATTGCCCCCTTAAAGCCAACCCCACTGATTTATATACGTCTCCTGTTACTTGGGTACCATCAACTCAATAAGCCGGCTCCGGAAGCTCTAAGCACAGGATGAGGAGACGATTTTCAGAATGAGTCCCAAACTATAAAATCTAATGATCAAAAGGAATTAACTTCCTCATGTGCTGATATGGTTACACGACCCAATGAGAGAAGAGGCTTATTAAAGGAGTAATGTTGTTACTACAATTAAACGGACGCATGTACCAATGGGAAAGAATGGAAGAGGCTTTAAGGAGTAGCAGTTGTTACTAAAATAAAATGGATGCATGTACTATGTGCAAATGGGAAAGAAGAGAAGAGGCTTATTAAAGGAGGACCATGTACTAAAATGGGAAGCAGACTTCATATTTAATAAAGATCTGTGGCCTGTGCATAAAGCAAAATCGCGCTAGATCGAGTGAGCAGTGTCCGACCGATCGAGTAAGTAGTATTGGTAAAAATAAGAGAAGGAAAAAAAAGTATCTTCATACTTATTCAGATTTTGCTGAATCATCTCTGAAGTGTGTTCATAAATCTGGCTAATTCCCAACATAGAATTTTTTTTCTACAATTTCTGCTTTGGAAATAAATTCAACTTTGCATGCTTACATGGAGCTAGATTCCTGATAAACAAGTGTTTTGGCACATTATATCAAAACAGAACTGCTAATGATTGAGTTCCATATGTATTGTTTCCCAATCGGAACATATTTCAGAACCTAATTAAAAAAGTGTCTCTGATGTCAGATTTCGGTCTGAATCATGACAAAAAACAAACTCAAAATGATTAGGAAAAACTATCACGATGCATTACAGGTCTGTACCATGCAAGGGAATCTGTGATATACAAGTAAAACAGATGCCGATGAGAAGGTGATCTCTAACGAAAAATTAGCCTGCTCATCATGGACAGAAGACATTGATAATTAGTTCACAAATCTGAAAAATAATTTACCACTCAAACAAATTTGCAACTAACAAAAAAATATTAAAAGTACTCACAAGTACCAACCACATTTCTTGAAAAAACATACATTTTCACATATAAAACCTTCCTACTAATCTCCCTCCAAAGACCTAGGTCATAGTAGCACTTCTCCTCCAGGATCATATTTATCTATTTTCTACCCGTTGCAACGCACGGGCCCTTTTGCTAGTAACTTAAATACTCAAAAACAGCTTCCAGACCTCGTTCGCCCATTAAAGGAAATTACGTCCAACCAACACTTCACTTTTTTCATCAACATAGGAAGCCTTAATAAAGCAGGCTCTTAGATTTTACTGTTGGGAACTCAGTCATGTGGTTAGGGCAACATGATTTAGGTCATATTTTGGTAAGCTAATAACATCTATAGAAGTGTGTTAAGCTTTGGCCTTTGCAATTGATAATGATCTTGCTAGATGTTGTTCTTTGTTGCAGGTGTCTGCTCTAATATTGGAAAATACGTTTACATCTATATTGGATATGGCTGGTATCATGCTGCCCTTCTTAAGATGGTTCATAGGCGGTAGTTCTGCCAAAGGCCCAAAACTTCTTAACTGCGTTGTTCGCTCTCCATGGAGTACACTTGATGTTGTTGCAGAGGTGAGTTTTGGGGGTTTGGTTTGAATCAACATTTTATACGCTGTTGTTTTCATCCTTGGTTACAACTTCCGTATTCTTATTTTTAATCTTTGGAAAAAAAAATATAGTATTGATCTGTTTTTGATTCAAACCGTTTGTTTTTACTCCTTTGGACTTTGTATTCAAAAGATTACACCGAAATGAAACCTATATTATTGTTAAGCTGTAAGGTTTCAAATCTGTATTTATGCTATTCTGCTGTTCTCAGATCTTTATTTTAGTCCGCCTCATCGGAAATAATCATAACCTGTTAAGCCGTAAGTTTTCAAAATCTATTTATGCCATTCTGCAGTTCTCAGATCTTTATTTTAGCCCCATGGTTTGTGTTATCCGTTGCCTGAGTTTTGGCATGTCAATGCAGGTCAAACAGCCCATTCTCTTCCTTTCTGGATTGCAAGATGAACTGGTTCCCCCTTCACACATGAGGATGCTGTATGACAAAGCTGTTGAACATAACAGGAATTGTAGGTTTGTTGATTTTCTCAATGGTATGCATATGGATACCTGGATTTCTGGAGGGGACCGCTACTGGAGGACAATCGAATTGTTTCTGGACCAATATTCCCCAGAAGTACAGAGTTCTGATGCCAGCTGCACAAGTGAAATTGCTGATGATGGTAAGTAGTACTCCATGGGAATATTTTCCTGGGAATATTATTCTATCATGTTTTTCCTTATACTTGCATGGATACATTATGTTGTCATATTTGTGTATTTAACTACATAGTGTAGTTTTACTAATGTTAATGGCAATACTGAATAGTGAATACAATCATTTGTATCTTGGAATCTGGTTCATGATGTTGACTACAAATGTGCGGTTAGCTTGCCTCTGATAAATTGAATCTCTCTTTCTAGATAAAGCTGCATAATAATTGGAACATCTAGAGCACCCTGCTGTTTTCCACCAGTTTTTCTGTTGATGCAATTCCGGTCTTTGATGGATTGAAGATCATTTCAAACAATTAATTCAGGTGGTTGTTCTGCTCCATTCCACCTGAAGAAGCCAAAGCTGTGAATATATTTTGAGGTTGTTCTCCATCCTGTGATGCTGCTGCATTTGTGTATGGAATGACACATATATATTTCTGAGCCTGGCTCGGCCTTCAACTCCCGAGTTTCTGTACAATGTTGAATTGGCTTCATTCAAGTATTTGCAATTTATTGGAACTAGTACCGAATGTTGAAAATCTGGCCTTGGTGTATGACGGTTAAGTATAGGGTAATCTTGTTGACTCAACCATTTGGTTCTATTATTATGACTGTTGCTACCAATATGGTTTCTTGTTTTTTTGCGCCTGCTGTGCAAAAACCTGCAGCTTTCCTTAGAAGCTGTGCATTGTGCAAGGCAATATCTTTGTTTCTGAAACTGCTTCCATCCAGGACTTCTTTGGTTTAAAGGATTATCGAATGATTGCAGTCCTTCAAGAATATTTCCTATATTGCTTGTTTGATTTGTGGGAATCATTCCACTATAACTTTGTAGCAGGAAAGTTCCATAGTAATCCAAACATCCACCACAGGCTTTTGTTTTACAATCCGGTGAAACAAATAAGCTCATTTCTTCTGTTCCCAGCTCTTTGTTTATGCACTTCTATCATTTTGCTATTTCACCATGTTTTTCGTATTTGTGTGCAAGAAACGTGCAGAGTAAAGAGGCCTGAAAATGATGAATAATAACATGTCTCATTTGATTAAACACATACTCCCTCTGTTTCAAAATATAAGACGTTTTTTGATAGAGTAGCAATGCAACATTCTTTTGGAGTTTGTGTCAATCGGAACTGAATCTATGTCACCTTGCCCGTGTACGGCTTAAAGACATGTCAGAACTCTGACCACTGACTAGATTGTAAACATCATCAACATTCTTTTCTGATCCAAGCTATAGTAAGAATCTACAACCACGTTTGTGGACGTGTCCGGACGCTCTTGCTCGCAGTGATCGGGCAATCCGCATTTCCCTTTGTCCACAATTGCAGTCCCCGTATCCGAATAACCAATTCTATATAATGCATGCAACAACGGAAACGTAGACCAACTTCACATGGCAGGTGTTGTGAGCGCTTCATGTTGATGAGTATTTTGATGTTGAGAGGAGAAAGAAAAAGAAAAGGAGAAGTAGCAACGAAAAAACTCGCCTTGTCCATAACTGCAGTCCCTATATCTGAATAACCAATCTACCATTCTTAAGAAGTTGCTTTTCACTTCTCTCTATTCTTTCACCATGCAGACTGTTCACGTCAGCAATATGCCACGTCATTATTGAGTTTCCAAAATCACCCAATCAGTTTTATTCCCATCGGTTGAAAAAAAACCCTGTTTTTTCCCTCACCCACAGCGGCTCATCCTGCATGCCTCACCAGTTCCCCACAGCCACGGATTCCCCTTCCACTTCATCTTCTCCAATGTCCATCAAATCCCACTACACAATTACTCTGTCGATTCAGTTTCTCTTAGGCTAGTCATAATGGGAAGGAACTTCGGAGTAACATCACACACTTCAATACAACTTTGCTTATGTGACACATATTTAATGAAGAGAGAGGTGCTTGTGGTAACTACTAGCTAAGTTACCAGAACATCACACTTCAAGAAACAATGAGTCTATAACCTAATAAATACATCGTTGCATGACACTACATAGATGTTCCTACCCACTATGAAGGTAGTAATATAGTCTAGGGAAGTGTGTAAGTTACTAGCTTAGCTTATGTTCTTGCCTATTGTGACCAGCCTTACAATCTGGTATTTCTCTCTCGACCGCATGCCAGTTGACAAGGTACGATGGCAAGGGCGTCCCCCATTGCGACGAGATCTGCAGGTGCCCATCCCCGCCCTGCCCCCGGCTTCCCCATCGTCTGGCCCCCCGCCCTGGAAGAAGAGCACCTCGCGGCGGATTCCATTGCGCCCACATCGTCTTGCTGATCACCGTGCCGTCGCATGTCGGGTGCCTCAACAGAAGGCCGGGAAGTCTCGCCGTGGGAGCGGCCAACCCTGCTCGGTGGGGTGAGAGGTATGCATCTTCGAGGTCCCTGATGTGCAGAGGCTACACATCCTGAGCCTGCTGCCGCTCAAGTCGGCCATCCATACCGGCACGATGTGCTCACGGTGGCATGACCTTTAGGTCAGCAGCAGCCCATGCCCTCCTCACTCAGCCTCTGAGTCACGTCGGCCGCGTGAGGATGGGGTACCAGCTAGCGGGGATCGACAGGTGAGAGAGTATAGGTGACCGCCACACGAGAGTACGGGACTCCAGCCAATTGCGTCAAGGTGCGGCTCAATCTGGGCGCCGATGCACTCAGATAGAACATGTCCTTCCATTCTTACTATATATTGTATACTGCATATCTAACTTATGTCCAAGCAGGAATTAGATTATAGTATATTATTTCACTGCATACTGTACGTTTTGTTTGAACCTAACGCTTGAATATACGAGTCATTTTCTTAGTTTGCTCTGCGGAAATTTGGTTGAATTGGTTATATTTCTTCAATTTGCTTTGTGGGAATTTTTGCTTGAATTTCTTCCATGGATTTCCATGCAATGTATTTGTCTAAACATATTGGCTACAATTTGTTTCCTTATAAGGCAATTGCGAGTGGCAGCATGGCAGTGGACGGTGGCTTTGCCGTCAAGGACCGTATACCTCAGCCTGCTGGCGTTGTTGGATGCTGTGACTGCGGGTCCGTTAATGCAGACATGTTCATGTCGCGCTGCTAGAAGGCGAGGTCAATTATGGCGGGTTCATGCTGTCGAGTCAACTACATGGACTCTGGCTTTAGTGTGAAGTTGCAGAGCAACTTGCAAATACCTTTCCGCTTTACAGACTTGCAATGACTTGATACCAAAATTTACCCCAAGTTTGTGTTGCGATGGTTTGTTCTAATTTTATCGGCATGTCACATCTTTCAGCAAGCTAATGTTTTGTTTGAGAAAATTACAGGGAACGATGCATCCTCATATTACAGAAACAAAATCTGTAAGTGCTTACACTTTTGTCCGTTATGATTATGTTTCCTCGCTGAAGATATATTTGTATTGTTCAACCAGCCTATAACTTACTCCATATATACAGTGATAGTATACACAGCCTAACCCAAGAATTTGGAAGTTGGTGGTTTCCTTGACATTTTATTTCGATTCATTTTTAACTCCCTGTTGTTTATACACTTTCTGCCGCTCCTACTTACTAATAGCACATGCAGGCAACCTTATCAAGGTTCTAGCAAAGTCGTCTATGTGTGCAGCCCATATTTTGAAAGAGCAACAGTATCTTGCTGGTGCCACCACCAACAGGTTTTGTCAGTTTCGTCGCCTTCAGTCTCCATGGTAGTGCTCTGTCTGCATCTCAGTTAAATTTTACACTTTCAACTATCTCGAGCATTCAACCAAATTGAAGATCAATATATCAACTAGCATAGTTGCTCATTAGGAGTTGCAACAGAGCTCTATGAATTTTGCTGGTCCACTTGGAGATTTTTTATTTATCTTTCCTAAGGTGTTGATTGTTTTTAATTTGTGTTCTATTCATCATAAAGAAAGACTAAAATAAATCTCCACAGGTTGCCCTCCCCGGTGGAGTGATGGTGTGAACTAATTTTAAGCGCTAGTTTAAAACTATCATGTGTGACCACCCGAGGTCGAGAGAATATGGTTATATAATACTCTCAAGCTAGAATTGATAGTTTCATTTGACTTATGTTTGTGTCTGCTTGATATAATGGCCCATTGCTGAAAATTAATTTCATTTGCTTGATGTATCTGCAATTCTGCACTATTTATTGAACGAAAACTCCACTAACGTGTTATGTCAATCTTCAGCTTTTTCACTGAATATGTATTTAGCATTCTTTCCTCAAACATACTATTGAGTGAAAACCAAGCCATTTAGCATTTACAAGCCTAATAGATGTTCCGCAGCAACGCGCGGGGTATGCATCTAGTTATATACAATGCATGCAACAATGTAAACGACGTGGATCAACTTCACAATAGATTACCATATGGCAGGTGTGGCGAGCGCTTCATGTTGATGAGTATTTGAATGATGTGAAGAGAAAGAAGAAGAAAAGGAGAAGTAACGAAAAAACTTCACAATAGATTGAAGAGAAATATAGATAGATTCAGGCGTAATTCGTCGGACACAAAAGACATAGTTCGTCGGATTCTACTAGATACTGACATATACATACAACTAGCTAGACGATGAGGAGAGGTGGAGATCACCATTTTAGGCCCTTGCGGTCATGGGCTCGGCCGTCCATCTCCTCCATGTACGCGTTCGCGGCGGGAGGATCATTGTTGTCGTCCGTGCTGGTGCGCCGATGAGATGTGCCAGAGAGGTGGCGGATGGCGCAGCCTACTCCTTCGCATGGCTGGCCGCCTTGGCCATGACGGTCTCTTTCTTCCTCGCAAGGCGCTCCGAAGCTTTGAGCCCGAGCAAGAGCGCCTTCGTATTTTTGTGCTGGAGATGCCTAGCACCCGACTCCACTGTGGTCAGCAAACGACGCATGACCTCGTGGAGGAGCACCTCCTCCGAATCGATGGGGACAAAGTGGGTACATTGGTGGGAAGAGCTGGCCGCTGCCGCGGGCCGCTGCCGCTTGCAGCAGGTGGCCTTGGCCTCTGACTCCGGCATTCGCACGAGAGCCGCGGGCACAAGCACCCAGCACCGCGTCGACGGAGCTGGCGCTGGAGGAGAAGGGGTGAGGCCGGTCCTTCTCCCGATCCGGAGTGGTGTCGAGTGGGACGGGCGACCGCGTGCCGCATTGCGGCGGCGGGAAGTTCATGAGCCGGTTCGACTTTATGGATCGCAAGCCTTCTCCAACACCTTATTGTTGGGAAACGTAGCATGCAATTTGAAAAAAATTCCTACACTCACGCAAGATCTATCTAGGAGATGCATAGCAGCGAGAGGGGGAGAGTGTGTCCACATACCCTCGTAGACCGAAAGCGGAAACGTTTGACAACGCGGTTGATGTAGTCGAACTTCTTCTCGTTCCCACCGATCAAGCACCGAACGTATGTCACCTCCGAGTTCTGCACACGTTCAACACGATGATGTCCCTCGAACTCTTGATCCAGCAAAGGTGTCGAGGAAGATGAGTTCCTTCAGCACGACGGCGTGGTCACGGTGATGGTGAAGTGATCCACGCAGGGCTTCGCCTAAGCACTACGAAGATATGACCGGAGGCGTAAACTGTGGAGGGGGGGGGGGGGGGCGCCGCACACGGCTAACAATTGTTGGTGTATGTTCTAGGCGCCCCCTCCCCACATATATATGTTGGGAAACGTAGCATGCACTTTCAAAAAAATTCCTACGCTCACGCAAGATCTATCTAGGAGATGCATAGCAATGAGAGGGGGAGAGTGTGTCCACATACCCTCGTAGACCGAAAGCGGAAGCGTTTGACAACGCGGTTGATGTAGTCGACCTTCTTCTCGTTCCGACCGATCAAGCACCGAACGTACGACACCTCCGAGTTATGCACACGTTCAGCTCGATGACGTCCCTCGAACTCTTGATCCAGCAAAGTGTCGAGGGAGAGTTTCATCAGCACGACGGCGTGGTGACGGTGATGGTGAAGTGATCCGCACAGGGATTCGCCTAAGCACTACGTGAATATGATCAGAGGCGTAAACTGTGGAGAGGGGCGCCGCACACGGCTAGGAATCAATATTGTGTGTTCTAGCGGTGCCCCCCTC
This sequence comes from Aegilops tauschii subsp. strangulata, assembly GCF_002575655.3. Classification (NCBI taxonomy): domain Eukaryota; kingdom Viridiplantae; phylum Streptophyta; class Magnoliopsida; order Poales; family Poaceae; genus Aegilops; species Aegilops tauschii. Next base: position 128,349,443 of record NC_053036.3, on the reverse strand, counting down.
ATATATATAGGTTGGAGGGGAGGAGAGGCAGCCAAGGGGGTGCCCCAAGTAGGAGGAATCCTACCTGGGCGCCTCCCAATTTGGCCTCCCCCTTCCATATTCATCCGGAGGAGGGACGAAGGAGGAGGGAGGAGAGAAGGAAGGGGGAGGCCGAATCCCTCCCCTTCCTTTCCCTCTTTTCCTCTTTCCTTCCCACTATTTCGGCATACATGGGGTGCACCAACCCCCTAGGGGCTGGTCTGTCCCCTTCTTGGCCCATTAGTCCCATGTAGTTGATGGGGAGATGCCCGGAACCCCTTCTGGTGACCAGATATGTACCCGGTTCCCCCAGAACACTTCCGGTGTCCGAATATCATCGTCCTATATATATGAATATTTACATTTCGACCATTTCGAGACTCCTTGTCATGTCCGTGATCTCATCCGGGACTCCGAACAACATTCGGTCACCAAATGACATAACTCATATAATACGAAATCGTCATCGAACATTAAGCATGTGGACCCTACGGGTTCGAGAACTATGTAGACATAACCGAGACACCTCTCTGGTCAATAACCAACATCGGAACCTGGATGCTCATATTACTTCCTACATATTCTACGAAGATCTTTATCGGTCGTACCGCAATGACAACATACGTAATTCCCTTTGTCATCGGTATGTTACTTGCCCGAGATTCGATCATCGGTATCTTCATACCTAGTTCAATCTCGTTACCGGCGAGTCCCGCAACTAACTCATTAGTCACATCGCTTGCAAGGCTTATTATGATGTGCATTACCGAGAGGGCTCAGAGATACCTCTCCGATACTCAGAGTGACAAATCCTAATCTCGATCTATGCCAACCCAACAAACACCTTCAGAGATACCTGTAGAGCATCTTTGTAATCACCCAGTTACGCTGTGACGTTTGATAGCACATAGGATATTCCTCCGGTATCCGAGAGTTGCATAATCTCATAGTCAAAGGAATATGTATATGCCATGAAGAAAGTAATAGCAATAAAACTTAACGATCATTATGCTAAGCTAAGGGATGGGTCTTGTGTAACGCCCACGATGCGGCTATATCTCCCACGTGTCGAGGCACGACTTAGAGGCATAACCGCATTGTGGTTTTGTCGCAAGAAGGGTCATCTTCACACAATCCCATGTAATGAACAAGAATGGGATAAAGAGTTGGCTTACAATCGCCACTTCACACAATACATAAATATAATTCATACATCATCCAAAATACACACATAGACCGACTACGGTCTCCAAATGAAAATAAGATAACCCAAATGCTAGATCCTCGATCGTCCCAACTGGGCTCCACTACTGATCATCAGGAAAAGACACATAGTAACGACCACGTTCCTCATCGAACTCCCACTTGAGATCGATCCCATCATCTGCACTGGCATCGTCGGCACCTGCAACTGTTTTGGTAGAATCTGTGAGTCACGAGGACTCAGCAATCTCACACCCGCGAGATCAAGACTATTTAAGCTTATAGGAAAGGATGGTGTAATGAGGTGGAGCTGCAGCAGGCAATAAGCATATATGGTGGCTAACATACGCAAAAGAGAGAGAGAAGAGAAGCAACGGAACGGTCGTCATCTAGTAATGACCAAGAAATGATCCTGAACTCCTACTTACGTCATCCATAACTCAAGCCGTGTTCACTTCCCGGACTCCGCCGAGAAGAGACCATCACGGCTACACACACAGTTGATGTATTTTAATTGGGTCAAGTGACAAGTTCTCTACAACCGGACATTACCAAAATCCCATCTGCCTCATAACCGCGGGCACGGCTTTCGAAAGATAATACCCTGCAGGGGTGTCCCAACTTAGCCCATCATAAGCTCTCACGGTCAACGAAGGATAAACCTTCTCCCGGAAAGACCCGATCAGTCTCGGAATCCCGGTTTACAAGACATTTCGACAATGGTAAAACAAGACCAGCAAAGCCGCCCGAATGTGCCGACAAATCCCGATAGGAGCTGCACATATCTCGTTCTCAGGGCACACCGGATAAGCGAAGCGTACAGGTACCAACATAACCCAAGTTTCCAAGGGACGGTCCCGTACGGTGCTCTAGTTTGGACCAACACTCAGAGGAACACTGGCCCGGGGTTAAAATAAGATGACCCTCGGGCTCGCGAAAACCCGGGGGAAAAGGTTTAGGTCGCAAATGGTAAAACCAAAGTTGGGCCTTGCTGGAGGAGTTTTATTCAAGGCGAACTGTCAAGGGGGTCCCATAAATCACCCAACCGGTAAGACAGAAACTAGGGCGGCAAGAGTGGAACAAAACACCAGGCATAAGGCCGAGCCTTCCACCCTTTACCAAAATATATAGATGCATTAATTAAATAAGAGATATTGAGATATCCCAACATCCATGTTCCAACATGGAACAAACTTCAACTTCACCTGCAACTAGCAACGCTATAAGAAGGGCTGAGCAAAAGCGGTAACATAGCCAAACAACGGTTTGCTAGGAAAGGATGGTTAGAGGCTGACATGGCAATATGGGAGGCATGATATAGCAAGTGGTAGGTAGCGCAGCATGGCAATAGAACGAACAACTAGCAAAGCAAAGATAGAAGTGATTTCGAGGGGTGGTCATCTTGCCTGCAAGGTTCTCAGAGTTGTCAAAAGCTTGATCCTCGTAAGCGTACTCAACAGGTTCCTCGTTCACGAAGTCGTCTCCCGGCTCTACCCATGACAAGAACATAAGCAATGAAACCACAATCAATCACGGGAAATGCACAAGCAACATGGTGCAAAACATGAATGATATGCAAAATATGATATGCGATGCATATGCGTGCTCCGGAAGAAAAATGATGAACAAGGCAGTAACTTGGCAAACCAAGCATGCCACTGAAAAGATGAGATGATTTTGGTCGAAATCGATATAAAGATCACCGGAAACGGATGCACGGTTTGCAAATGGCAAGCAAAACAAAAATGACACGAATCCGCGATTAACAGCATGATGGCACTTAGAATGCAACAAGTAACAATGCTACAGCACTCCAACATAGCAACAAAGCATATGGCAGTAATCTACAGGAGATGCTTGACAAAAGATGAACACTGAGCTACGGCTAGATCACAACATAACAAGCTCAAACAAGCATGGCAAAAGTGCAAAAGATAACAGGTTCACAGACTTGGTGAAATTACTGGACATGGCAGAAAACAGCATCAGGTAGCAATGTTTAGAGCACGAAATCAACATGCTACAGGAACTTAAAATAGAAAAACAAGGCATGGATGTATTCTACTAAATGCATATGACAAAAGTCCCTTAGTGACCATAGGCCAAAAAGGACCAGAAGATATGATGCCAACCATGTAAACATAGCAAGTTTCGTTAACAGGTTTCGGACTTGGCAGAAAACAGAGCATGGCAGAAACAATAATATGAAGGCATCTTTGTGAGCTTGATGCACTCACCACAAAGCAATGCATGACAAAACAAGCATACCTACAGCAAGATGGCATGTTTATGAAGCTATCCATGGCCAGAACAAATACATAGCATGTATGGATCAACTACAACAAGCTTGGCAAAATTGAATAACATGTAAACAATCTGCCAGAAATATTTTATAGCAAAAGTAGAGCAAGATTGAGTCATGCTATGACACTCCATAATTGCAAACAAGGGCAGTAATGGATCAATTACAACAATATCTACAAAACATCCTTACTGAACATCTCCAAAATATGCATGGATCTCTCTGTAGCATCAAGTTTACATGACAACAAAATAACAGCAGACAAAGACTTCGAGAAATCACTGTGCCTGAAATCAGAAACATTACAGGGCCTAGTTTGCATGCTTGTGCTAGTCACCACAGAGATCAAAAAAATACATGGCATACACCCTTGGAAAGATGGCATGGCATACAACAAAACACATGTAGAGCTCATGCCCATAAGATGCACAGATTAAATGATACAAAAATAACAAATCTCCAAGTTCTGCTAAGTAACAGCAGATAACAGCAAGTAGCACTCTTACACCAGAGATTTGGGCATCAAGATGGACTCAAATGAACATGGTGCAATTGAAAAAAATGAAGAGCATCACGAGGCGAACATTTTGATATATTACACGCGCGAAACGGAGCTATATGCAGAGAGTTATGATGCTATGAACAAGGGCACATGCTGTGAAAATAAAACGACAGGAAATTTCGGGGTTCGGGAAAGTCAACCTTCGGTGACCTTCTGGATCCAGATCGGATCGGCTAGGGTTCCGACGGGGCGGCGGCCGGAGTTTGCGGGGCAGCCGGGGCTCGGCGGGAGGGAGAGACGGGGAGGCGGCGCCGGCCGGAGGGGGGGGGGGGCGAGCTCGCCGGCGCGGCGGTGCGGCGACGATGGCGGCGCCGGACCTCGGCGGCGAGGCGAGGCGGCGGGGCAGGCGCGGCGGCGCGGCGAGGCGGCGGGGCAGGCCGGCGCGGGAGGCAGGCGGCGGCGGGCGCGCGGGCCTGGAGGGCCTCCCGCGGGCTTCGGCGGGCCGCGGGCGTACGGGCGGCGGCGCGCGGTGACGTGGCAGCGGATGATTGGACGAGGGCGGCGGCGCGGGCTTCGTCCGGCGGGGGCGGACGCGTCCGGCCGCGGAGAGGGAGATTTTTAGGGTTGGACTGCGAATGTATTTCGGGAGGGTTGCATATATATAGCTAGAGGGAGCTAGGAGAGTCCAAATGAGGTGCGGTTTTCGCTCACACGATCGTGATCGAACGACCTAGAGCCTGGAAGAGAGTTTGGTGGGTTTTGGGCTGTTTTTGAGGGGGGTTCTGCTGGAACACACAAATGGACTTTGCGGTTGCTCGGTTAACCGTTGGAGTACCAAACGACCTCCAAATGGAACGAAACTTGACCGGTGGTATACCAAGGCCACTTGACAAGCCTTGGTCCATTCCGAGAACGTTTTGACACCCGCTTACGAAAGAAAACAAGAGGGGTGCGCCGGAGGAGGTGGGAGCGCCGGATTGCAAAACGGACAACGGGGAAAATGCTCGGATGCCTGAGACGAACACGTATGCAAATGCAATGCACATGATGACATGATATGAGATGCATAACATGAACAAAATACAAAACGAAAGACAAAAACCCAACCACGAAGGGAATATCATAACACATAGCCGAAAATGGCAAGAGTTGGAGTTACAAATATGGAAAGTTACATCCGGGGTGTTACAACACTCCACCACTACGAGAGGATCTCGTCCCGAGATCTAGGACTGAAAGAACTCCGGATATTCGAAACGGAGATGGTCCTCGCGTTCCCAGGTGGCTTCCCGGTCGGAATGGTGCGACCACTTCACTTTCAGGAATTTGATTGACTTGTTGCGAGTCTTGCGCTCAGTTTCTTCAAGAACAGCAACGGGGTGCTCATGATAAGACAGATCTTCTTGGAGGTCAATCTCTTCGAAGTTGATGGTGCGCTCAGGCGTCTTGAAGCACTTGCGGAGCTGTGACACGTGGAACACATCGTGCACGTTCGCGAAGTTGGAAGGAAACTCAAGTTGATAGGCGAGGTCGCCTCTTTTGCCAATGATCTTGAAAGGACCCACGTATCTAGGGGCAAGCTTCCCTTTGATACCGAAGCGACGAGTGCCTTTCATTGGAGAGATGCGGAGGTAGACATGGTCTCCGATCTCGAAAGCCACATCACGGTGCTTACTATCATAGTAGCTCTTCTGGCGCGATTGCGCGGCTTTGAGATTATCACGGATGACTTTACACATTTCTTCAGCTTCTGTGATTAAGTCATTGCCAAGAAGTTGGCGTTCACCAGTCTCTGACCAATTGAGAGGAGTACGACACTTTCTGCCATAGAGAATCTCGAATGGGGCCTTGCCCGAACTCGCTTAGAAGCTGTTGTTGTAGGAGAATTCAGCATATGGAAGACAATCTTCCCATTTCATGCCAAAGGAAATGACACAAGCCCTGAGCATATCTTCAAGAATTTGATTGACTCGCTCGACTTGGCCACTAGTTTGAGGATGGAAAGCTGTGCTGAAGCGAATGTTGGTGCCCATGGCCTTCTGGAAGGAGTCCCAGAACTTAGAGGTGAAGATGCTTACACGATCTGAAGAAATCAGTTGTGGAATGCGGTGCAAGGAGACAATTCTGGAGGTGTATAGCTCTGCCAACTGAGCTGCTGTGATGGATTCTTTGATTGGAAGGAAATGAGCCACTTTAGAAAGCTTGTCAATGACAACGAAGATAGCATCATTTCCGCGCTTGGACTTGGGAAAACCAGTCACGAAGTCCATTTCGATATGATCAAACTTCCACTCTGGGATAGCAAGAGGTTGGAGGAGACCAGCTGGTCGTTGGTGTTCTGCTTTCACTCTTCGACAGACATCACATTCATTCACGAACTGAGAAATTTCTCGCTTCATTCGAGTCCACCAATACGACTGCTTGAGGTCATGGTACATCTTCGTACTTCCAGGATGAATGGAAAGAAGAGAATTGTGCGCCTCGTTCATAATGACTTAGATCACCTTTAGGAACCACAATCCGGTCCTCGAAGAATAAAGTGTCTCTGTCATCAATGCGATAGCACTTGTATTTGGAAAGACCCTTGTCGATACCACGTTTCACCTTATTCACCATGACATCAAGAAGTTGTGCCTCACGAATTTGATCTTCCAAAGTAGGAGAGACTATGAGGTTGGCAAGAAAGCCTTGAGGAACAACTTGGAGATTCAGCTTGCGGAAAGCTTCACAAAGATCCGGTTGGAATGGCTTGAGAATTAAGCTGTTGCAATAAGCCTTCCTGCTTAAAGCATCTGCAATGACATTGGCCTTGCCTGGAGTATATTCAATACTCGGATTGTACTCTTGAATCATTTCGACCCATCGAGTCTGCCTGAGGTTGAGGTTGGGCTGAGTGAAGATGTACTTGAGATTCTTGTGATCGGTGAAAATGTCCACTTGTCTTCCCAACAAGAGATGTCTCCACGTTATTAATGCATGGACAATTGCCGCCAACTCAAGATCGTGAGTGGGGTAGTTCTTCTCATTGGGCTTCAACTGACGAGAGGTATAGGCCACAAATTTCTTCTCTTGCATTAACACAACACCGAGACCTTGGAGAGAAGCATCACAGAAAACTTCAAATGGCTTGGATTCGTCAGGAGGAGTTAAGACAGGAGCGGTGACGAGTTTCTCTTTGAGAGTGTTGAAAGCAACGTCACACTCAGGAGACCAGACATACTTCACATGCTTCTGAAGGAGGTTGGAAAGAGGCTTTGCAATCTTGGAGAAATTCTCAACGAATCTTCGGCAATAGCTTGCAAGACCAAGAAAACTGCGGAGCTGCTTGACATTCTGAGGAGGTTCCCAATTCACAATTGCGGACACCTTCTCGGGGTTAACAGCGATGCCCTTGGCAGAGATGATGTGACCAAGGTAAAGAACTTCATCGAGCCAAAACTCACATTTGGAGAACTTCGCATAGAATTTATACTCTCTAAGCTTGTCGAGCACCAATCGCAAATGTTTGGCATGGTCCTTCTTATTCTTGGAGAAGACCAATATATCATCGAGATACACCAGGACGAATTCATTGGTATAGGGGTTGAAGATGAAATTCATCATCCGAGAGAATGTTGGAGGAGCATTGACAAGGCCGAAAGACACGACAGTATATTCATAAGAACCAAAGCTTGTTCTGAATGTTGTCTTGGGAATATCTTCTTCACGAATGCGAATCTGATGATAACCCATACGAAGGTCAAGCTTCAAGAAAACTTTAGCACCTTTGAGTTGCTCGAATAGCTCATTGATGTTGGGAAGTGGATACTTGTTCTTGATTGTCTTCTTGTTCAATGGACGGTAGTCGACACAAAGTCGGTCCGTGCCATCCTTCTTCTTTACAAAAAGAACACCACAACCCCATGGAGATGAACTCGGTCTGATCAAACCCAGACGCTCTTGTTCATCGAGCTGTTTCTTCAATTCCTTCAGCTCCCTGGGTCCAAGTTTGTATGGACGCTTGCAAACGGGTTCAGTGCCCGGCTCAAGATCGATAACGAACTCAACTGGCCGGTGAGGAGGCATACCCGGAAGCTCTTCTGGAAAGACATCTTGGTACTCACAAACGACTGGAATTTGAGAGATGGCATTCAATTCGCCCTTCTCATTGAGAGAAAATAACCGAATGGTTTCATCACGAGCGGCATGAATGATAACATCCTCAGAAGAGTGTGTCAATTGAATTTCCCTGGCAGCACAATCAAGTTGAGCCTTGTGCTTAGAAAGCCAGTCCATCCTGAGAATTAGATCAATATCCGAGTCACCAAGAACAACTGGAGAAGACAGAAATTTATAGTTTCCCATCTTGATGGAAACATCCGGAACTATCGAGTTGGCTCTCATTGACTTCCCCGGAGAAACAACACCCAAAGGTTTATCCAGATAAGACCAAGTGAATTCATGCTTGGCAAAAAAGGTCTTGACATGAAACAAAGCGAAGCACCAGTATCAAAAAGAACTTTAGCAGGAATATCATTAACTGAGAGATTACCCATTATCACATCAGTAGATTCCTCCGCTTGAGCTGCATTCATCATGTTCACCTTTGCAGACTTTGGATTATGCTTGACCAGTGCATTGCTAGAAGATCTGACAGGAGGAGGAGGAGGAAGACGCCTTTGGTTGAAGCACTTGTCAGCATAGTGACCTTTCTGCTGACACTTGTTGCAAGTCACCTCTGAGAGTGGATGATGATAAGGAGCATTGGACTTTGGAGCTTGATTCTGAGACTTGTTCTGATAGCCAGAGTTGGAAGAGTTGGAAGAACCATGGCCACCTTTGTTCTTCTACTGGTAAGGCTGACAAAACGGAGGAGGAGGAGGCAACCAGAACTTCTGTTGCTTAGCTGCCACAATTGAGGAAGAAGAAGACTGAACTGCGTCCCTGACTCTCTTCTTAGAAGCCTCACACTTGAGCTGAGCAGCCTCTTGCTTCAGTGCCATATTGTAGAATTGATCAAACTGAGTAGGCTCAACAAGAACGAGAGCTAACTGCAGATCCTCTCTAAGGCCACCTCTGAAGTGATAGATCATGCTCTTTTCATCAGGAACGTCTTGTTTAGCAAAGCGAGCAAGTTTCTGAAACTGGATGTTGAATTGATACACAGACATGTTGCCTTGCTTGAGATTGCGGAACTCCTCACGCTTGCTCTCAACAACACTTTGTGGAATGTGGTGCGCTTTGAAATCCCGACAGAAGTCAGTCCAAGTGATCACACGACCTCCTCTGGAATCTTTGTATTGTTGATACCAATCAGCAGCTTGGTCCTTGAGCTGAAAAGAAGCGAACTTGACATAGTCCTCAGGCCTGACATTGCTACATTCAAAATGCTTGTTGATGTCCACGAGCCAATCATCGGCATCCATGGCCTCGGCACAGTAGCTGAAAGACTTGGGCTGATTTGCGAGAAACTGGTTGAGGGTAGCGAAGTGAGGCTGATTGTTGCCTTGGCCTTGATTTCCTTGATTGCCTTGCCCTTGGGTGCGTTCTTGCAAGAGTTGCAGAATCATCTGAGCATTGGCGTTGGTGGCTGCCATGATAGCTTGCCATGCCTCCGGAGGCGGATGTGGTGGCGGAGGGTTCGCCTGACTCCCTTCATTGCGATCCGGATTCTGACGCGTTGGCGGAGCCATCCTGAAGAGGGTGACATCCGTTAGCATCTTGATAGACAAATAGATAAGTAGAATCAACGGATAGAAATTGCAACATATAGTCTTCACAATAAACATTCGAACAAAGATGAACGAATGAATTCCATAGTAAATCATCACACTTCCATAAGTTGAGAAGCCACTTGAAAAAGATATGGAATCAACATATGACTTCGAAGCAACTCGAATACCACAATTGAAAACAAAACAAAGTATTGGCTTGCAGAATAAGCCGGAACAAACATATGATAGATATTTCGTCCGAAGTTTTCATGGTGGGGCCCACACGGGCTCAATCGTACAACACCATCATGTACAAGGCTGTGCACATGACATACGAAGCGTCCCCGAGTCGGCATAGCCAAGGACTCTTTAAGACACTACGAGACCACTGTAAAACCAACCGTGTACAGGCGGACCACTAGACGTCGAACCCCAATCTCATATCATGCGTCTGTCGGAAAGATATCCTAAGAGCTACTTGAATTCCCACTTATAAACTCCCGAAACTTTCTGGTTATGCAATCTGGTGTTGGGGATACAGGGGACACAAAATATATCACCCAAACTAGCAATCCCTAGATCCAGCTGTATCCATCCGTCAACACATAACCAAGAAACCTTCGGAAATCGTTTACCTCAACCTTCGAAAAGCATCCGTTATACGAGTTATGGCAATACTCCCGAACTCCCGCCCTAGTACTGGGTGGCGTCGAGGTGATCTCACCAACAACTGCATAAAAGAGATTTCGATGTCGGCGAAACTCAGGTATTCCAGAACTGCAACGATAAAATTGTGACGACAACACCTCGGAGCTCAACTCCCCGGGACACTGCCACAACCCCTAAATGTCAGGAGGCACCAAGAACAATGTTCTCGTCACAAAACCATCGGAACGATTCCAAGATACCCCCGTGATCCTATTTTTTTAGTGAAATTTGAGGAGAGAAGAGTCAAAACTTCTACGTCAGGAGACCTCACCAGAGCGACGAAGGGACTGAGGAGTAAAAAGAATCCTACTCTCCGATATATATAATCCTAAGACTCAAAACATTTTTGTTCTAGACTCAACAACGTCAGCGATTCGATCAAGCAGGGGGCTCCTAAGTCGGGGATGGCTCTGATTACCAACTTGTAACGCCCACGATGCGGCTATATCTCCCACGTGTCGAGGCACGACTTAGAGGCATAACCGCATTGTGGTTTTGTCGCAAGAAGGGTCATCTTCACACAATCCCATGTAATGAACAAGAATGTGAAGGAAATATGCCCTAGAGGCAATAATAAAGTATTATATATTTCCTTATATCATGATAAATGTTTATTATTCATGCTAGAATTGTATTAACCGGAAACATAATACATGTGTGAATACATAGACAAACAGAGTGTCACTAGTATGCCTCTACTTGACTAGCTCGTTAATCAAAGATGGTTATGTTTCCTAGCCATAGACATGAGTTGTCATTTGATTAACGGGATCACCTCATTAGGAGAATGACGTGATTGACTTGACCCATTCCGTTAGCTTAGCACCCGATCGTTTAGTATGTTGCTATTGCTTTCTTCATGACTTATACATGTTCCTATGACTATGAGATTATGCAACTCCCGTTTACCGTAGGAACACTTTGGGTGCCACCAAACGTCACAACGTAAATGGGTGATTATAAAGGTGCTCTACAGGTGTCTCCAAAGGTACTTGTTGGGTTGGCGTATTTCGAGATTAGGATTTGTCACTCCGATTGTCGGAGAGGTATCTCTGGGCCCACTCGGTAATGCACATCACTATAAGCCTTGCAAGCATTGTGACTAATGAGTTAGTTGCGGGATGATGTATTACGGAACGAGTAAAGAGACTTGCCGGTAACGAGATTGAACTAGGTATCGAGATACCGACGATCGAATCTCGGGCAAGTAACATACCGATGACAAAGGGAACAACGTATGTTGTTATGCGGTCTGACCGATAAAGATCTTCGTAGAATATGTGGGAGCCAATATGGGCATCCAGGTCCCGCTATTGGTTATTGACCGGAGAGGTGTCTCGGTCATGTCTACATAGTTCTCGAACCCGTAGGGTCCGCACGCTTAACGTTACGATGACAGTTATATTATGAGTTTATATGTTTTGATGTACCGAAGGTTGTTCAGAGTCCCGGATGTGATCACGGACATGACGAGGAGTCTCGAAATGGTCAAGACATAAAGATTGATATATTGGACGACTATATTCGAACACCGGAAGTGTTCCGGAGAAGTTTCGGATTAAACCGGAGTGCCGGAGGGTTACCGGAACCCCCCGGGGAAGTATTGGGCCTTAGTGGGCCTTCAGGGGAGAGAGAGGGCAGCAGCCAGGAGGTGGCGCGCCCCCTCCCAGGAGGAATCCTAGTTGGACTAGGAGAGGGGGGCGCAGCCCCCTTTCCCTTTCCCTCTCTTTCCTTCCCCCCTCTTTTCCTAGTAGGACTAGGAAAGGGGAGTCCTACTCCTACTAGGAGGAGGACTCCCCCCTCTCTCCTTGGTGCGCCTAGGGCAGCCGGCCTCCCCCTTGCTCCTTTATATACGAGGGCAGGGGGGCACCTCTATACACACTTGATATACGATATTTTAGCCGTGTGCGGTGCCCCCCTCCACCATATTACACCTCGATAATACCGTTGCGGAGCTTAGGCGAAGCCCTGCGTCGGTAGAACATCATCATCGTCACCATGCCGTCATGCTGACGAAACTCTCCCTCAACACTCGGCTGGATCGGAGTTCGAGGGACGTCATCGAGCTGAACGTGTGTAGAACTCGGAGGTGCCGTGCGTTCGGTACTTGATCGGTCGGATCGTGAAGACATACGACTACATCAACCGCATTGTAATAACACTTCCGCTGTCGGTCTACGACGGTACGTGGACAACACTCTCCCCTCTCGCTGCTATGCATCACCATGATCTTGTGTGTGCGTAGGAATTTTTTTGAAATTACTACGTTCCCCCACAGTGGTATCAGAGCCAGGTTTTATGCGTTGATGCTATGCACGAGTAGAACACAAGTGAGTTGTGGCCGATATAAGTCATACTGCTTACCAGCATGTCATACTTTGGTTCAGCGGTATTGTGAGATGAAGCGGCCCGGACCGACATTACGCGTACGCTTACGCGAGACTGGTTTCACCGTTCGGAGCACTCGTTGCTTAAAGGTGACTGGCGGGTGTCTGTCTCTCTCACTTTAGTTGAACCGAGTGTGGCTACGCCCGGTCCTTGCGAAGGTTAAAACAGCACCAACTTGACAAACTATCGTTGTGGTTTTGATGCGTAGGTAAGAACGATTCTTGCTAAGCCCATAGCAGCCACGTAAAACTTGCAATAACAAAGTAGAGGACGTCTAACTTGTTTTTGCAGGGCATGTTGTGATGTGATATGGTCAAGACATGATGTGATATAATTTGTTGTATGAGATGATCATGTTTTGTAACCGAGTTTTCGGCAACTGGCAGGAGCCATATGGTTGTCGCTTTATTGTATGAGATGCAATCACCATGTAATAGTTTTACTTTATCACTAAGCGGTAGCGATAGTCGTAAAAGCAATTAGTTGGCGAGACGACAACGATACTACGATGGAGATCAAGGTGTCGCGCCGGTGACGATGGTGATCATGACGGTGCTTTGGAGATGGAGATCACAAGCACGGTGCTTCGGAGATGGAGATCACAAGCACAAGATGATGATGGCCATATCATATCACTTATATTGATTGCATGTGATGTTAATCCTTTATGCATCTTATCTTGCTTTGATTGACGGTAGCATTATAAGATGATCTCTCACTAAAATTTCAAGATGAAAGTGTTCTCCCTGAGTATGCACCGTTGCGAAAGTTCTTCGTGCTGAGACACCACGTGATGATCGGGTGTGATAGGCTCTACGTTCAAATACAATGGGTGCAAAACAGTTGCACACGCGGAATACTCAGGTTAAACTTGACGAGCCTAGCATATGCAGATATGGCCTCGGAACACGGAGACCGAAAGGTCGAGCGTGAATCATATAGTAGATATGATCAACATAGTGATGTTCACCATTGAAACTACTCCATCTCACATGATGATCGGACATGGTTTAGTTGATTTGGATCACGTAGTCACTTAGATGATTAGAGGGATATCTATCTAAGTGGGAGTTCTTAAGTAATATGATTAATTGAACTTAAATTTATCATGAACTTAGTACCTGATAGTATCTTGCTTGTCTATGTTAATTGTAGATAAATGGCCCGTGCTGTTGTTCCGTTGAATTTTAATGCGTTCCTTGAGAAAGCTAAGTTGAAAGATGATGGTAGCAATTACACGGACTGGGTCCGTAACTTGAGGATTATCCTCATTGCTGCACAGAAGAATTACGTCCTAGAAGCACCGCTAGGTGCCAGGCCTCCTGCAAGAGCGACGCCAGAAGTTATGAACGTCTGGCAGAGCAAAGCTGATGACTACTCAATAGTTCAGTGTGCCATGCTTTACGGCTTAGAACCGGGTCTTCAACGACGTTTTGAATGTCATGGAGCATATGAGATGTTCCAGGAGTTGAAGTTAATATTTCAAGCAAATGCCCGGATTGAGAGATATGAAGTCTCCAATAAGTTCTATAGCTGCAAGATGGAAGAGAATAGTTCTGTCAGTGAGCATATACTCAGAATGTCTGGGTATAATAATCACTTGATTCAACTGGGAGTTCAACTTCCGGATGATTGCGTCATTGACAGAATTCTTCAATCACTGCCACCAAGCTACAAGAGCTTTGTGATGAACTATAACATGCAAGGGATGGATAAGATAATTCCCGAGCTCTTCGCAATGCTATAGGCAGCGGAGGTAGAAATCAAAAAGGAGCATCAAGTGTTGATGGTCAGTAAAACCACTAGTTTCAAGAAAAAGGGAAAAGGGAAGAAGAAAGGGAACTTCAAGAAGAACAACAAGCAAGTTGCTGTTCAGGAGAAGAAATCCAAGTCTGGACCTAAGCCTGAAACTGAGTGCTTCTACCGTAAGCAGACTGGTCACTGGAAGCGGAACTGCCCCAAGTATTTGGCGGATAAGAAGGATGGCAAGGTTAACAAAGGTATATGTGATATACATGTTATTGATGTGTACCTTACTAATACTCGCAGTAGCACCTGGGTATTTGATACTGGTTCTGTTGCTAATATTTGCAACTCGAAACAGGGGCTATGGATTAAGAAAAGATTGGCTAAGGACGAGGTGACGATGCGCGTGGGTAATGGTTCCAAAGTCGATGTGATCGCCGTCGGCACGCTACCTCTACATCTACCTTCGGGATTAGTTTTAGACCTAAATAATTGTTATTTGGTGCCAGCGTTGAGCATGAACATTATATCTGGATCTTGTTTAATGCGAGACAGTTATTCATTTAAATCAGAGAATAATGGTTGTTCTATTTATATGAATAATATCTTTTATGGTCATGCACCCTTGAAGAGTTGTCTATTTTTAATGAATCTCGATAGTAGTGACACACATATTCATAATGTCGAAGCCAAAAGATGCAGAGTTGATAATGACAGTGCAACTTATTTGTGGCACTGCCGTTTGGGTCATATCGGTGTAAAGCGCATGAAGAAACTCCATACTGATGGAATTTTGGAATCACTTGATTTTGAATCACTTGGTACTTGCGAACCGTGCCTCATGGGCAAGATGACCAAAACACCGTTCTCCGGAACTATGGAGAGAGCAACAGATTTGTTGGAAATCATACATACAGATGTATGTGGTCCGATGAATATTGAGGCTCGTGGCGGGTATCGTTATTTTCTCACCTTCACAGATGATTTGAGCAGATATGGGTATATCTACTTAATGAAACATAAGTCTGAAACATTTGAAAAGTTCAAAGAATTTCAGAGTGAAGTAGAAAATCATCGTAACAAGAAAATAAAATTCCTACGATCTGATCGTGGAGGAGAATATTTGAGTTACGAGTTTGGCCTACATTTGAAACAATGCGGAATAGTTTCGCAACTCACGCCACCCGGAACACCACAGCGTAATGGTGTGTCCGAACGTCGTAATCGTACTTTATTAGATATGGTACGATCTATGATGTCTCTTACTGATTTACCGCTATCATTTTGGGGTTATGCTTTAGAGACGGCTGCATTCACTCTAAATAGGACACCATCAAAATCCATTGAGACGACGCCTTATGAACTATGGTTTGGCAAGAAACCAAAGTTGTCGTATCTTAAAGTTTGGGGTTGCGATGCTTATGTGAAGAAACTTCAACCTGATAAGCTCGAACCTAAATTGGAGGAATGTGTCTTCATAGGATACCCAAAGGAGACTGTTGGGTACACCTTCTATCACAGATCCGAAGGCAAGATATTCGTTGCTAAGAATGGATCCTTTCTAGAGAAGGGGTTTCTCTCGAAAGATGTGAATGGGAGGAAAGTAGAACTTGATGAGGTAACTGTACCTGCTCCCTTATTGGAAAGTAGATCATCGCAGAAATCAGTTTCTGCGACACCTACACCAATTAGTGAGGAAGTTAATGATAATGATCATGAAACTTCAGATCAAGTTATTACTGAACCTCGTAGGTCAACTAGATCAAGATCCGCACCAGAGTGGTACGGTAATCCTGTTCTGGAGGTCATGTTACTAGACCATGATGAACCTACGAACTATGAAGAAGCGATGGTGAGCCCAGATTCCGCAAAATGGCTTGAATCCATGAAATCCGAGATGGGATCCATGTATGAGAACAAAGTATGGACTTTGGTTGACTTGCCCGATGGTCGGAAAGCCATTGAAAATAAATGGATCTTCAAGAAGAAGACTGACGTTGATGGTAATGTTATTGTCTATAAAGCTCGACTTGTTGCGAAAGGTTTTCGAAAAGTTCAAGGGATTGACTACGATGAGACCTTCTCAACCGTAGCGATGCTTAAGTCTGTCCGAATCATGTTAGCAATTGCCGCATTTTATGATTATGAAATTTGGCAAATGGATGTCAAAACTGCATTCCTGAATGGATTTCTGGAAGAAGAGTTGTATATGATGCAACCGTAAGGTTTTGTCGATCCAAAGGGAGCTAACAAAGTGTGCAAGCTCCAGCGATCCATTTATGGACTGGTGCAAGCCTCTCGGAGTTGGAATAAACGCTTTGATAGTGTGATCAAAGCATTTGGTTTTATACAGACTTTTGGAGAAGCCTGTATTTACAAGAAAGTGAGTGGGAGCTCAGTAGCATTTCTATATTATATGTGGATGACATATTACTGATTGGAAATGATATAGAATTTCTGGATAGCATAAAGAGATACTTGAATAAGAGTTTTTCAATGAAAGACCTCCGTGAAGCTGCATATATATTAGGCATTAAGATCTATAGAGATAGATCAAGACGCTTAATTGGACTTTCACAAAGCACATACCTTGACAAAGTTTTGAAAAAGTTCAAAATGGATCAAGCAAAGAAAGGGTTCTTGCCTGTACTACAAGGTGTGAGATTGAGTAAGACTCAGTGCCCGACCACTGCAGAAGATAGAGAGAAGATGAAAGATGTTCCCTATGCTTCAGCCATAGGCTCTATCATGTATGCAATGCTGTGTACCAGACCTGATGTGTGCCTTGCTATAAGTCTAGCAGGGAGGTACCAAAGTAATCCAGGAGTGGATCACTGGACAGCGGTCAAGAACATCCTGAAATACCTGAAAAGAACTAAGGATATGTTTCTCATTCATGGAGGTGACAAAGAGCTCATCGTAAATGGTTACGTTGATGCAAGCTTTGACACTGATCCGGACGATTCTAAATCACAAACCGGATACGTATTTACATTCAACGGTGGAGCTGTCAGTTGGTGCAGTTCTAAGCAAATTGTCGTGGCGGGATCTACGTGTGAAGCTGTAACGCCCCGAGACCGACGCTCCGATTGCCTTCCTTGTTTTGCGAGTCAGCGGTGTTTTATTTGTGTGTTGCATTCATCATCGCATCATTTGCATTGCATCGGCACTTCGTTGCCGTCATGTTTTAAAATTTGCATTCGTTCGTAGTTGCCGCGTTCCCCCCCTTGTCTCCGTTGACCTTTCTCAGTCCAACCGTTCTTTGTTGTCCGACCGTCTGAGCCTCTCTGCTCAATGCATAAAGCCCCTTCTCGCGCACGTCCGAAAATTGTCCCGAACCCGAACCGGACTATCGTTACCGTTGGGTCCGGATCATCCCCTAACATCTACAAAACATCTCCGTTTTCTTATTTGGACTTCCTAGCCTATTTTTCTCGACCGCTCAATTTTAATCGGAGGGCCCGAATAGCCCCTAAACTAATTTACCTGCTATATAACCAGCCAAACCCTAAAATCCAGGGAGATGTCCCATCCTCCTCGCGCCGCCACTCCTGTTGTCTCCTCCCGCCTCGGGTTCTTCCCCGATCCAAAATCCTCCCTCGAATTTCCAACCGGACCAATTCCCTCGTCGTCGCCCAAGTTCCACCCCAACCAGAGCAGCCCCATCCCCGCAGGAGCGCCCTCGGCCTCCTCTGTTTTTTCCTCGCACCCGTAGTAGCAGCTCCACACGCCCGTGGATCCCCTTTGCCTCGCCTGAGCTCGCCGGGGAGCAGAGCACCACGGCGCCCGAGTTCCCGCGCCCCCTCTTGATCCAGGAGGCCGAGCTCCCTTGCCTGAGGCCGCCGTCTTCGACCGGCCTCGTCAGACGCCATCGCCCTGCTGCTTTCCCCTTCCTATTTGATCCGGAGGAGAGGAGCTCCGCCATGGCCCCGCCGTCAAGCAGCTCGACCCCGCCGCGGCCTCAAGTCCTCTGCCCGTCGCCATGAACGCCGCAGGAGCACCAACGCCACCAGCAGCCGTGCGCCTCCTCCCTCGTCCCAGCGGAGCTCCGTCCTCCCCGCGCCTGTCCCGTGTGCCCAGCGCTCCAACCCCAAGAAGCAGCAGCGCCCGAGCGCTCCTCTCCTCGCTGGTGCGCCCCCTCCATTCCGGCGCCGGGAACGGAAACCCCGCGCCCGGATCCTGGTCCGCCTCCCTCTGCCCGTCCCTTTCCTTCTCGTATCTCCTTCCTCCCTCACCGCGACTTCTCTGAATTTGTTCCCCGGCCATGTCCTTGCAGCTCCTCCGCCGCCCTGCTCAGTTCGTCGCCGTCTCCGCAAGATTCGGCGAGGCCCTGTGTTCCCAGCCTCGTCCCCGCCTCCAGGCCGCCGCTGCGTCCCCTGCTTGTCGTCGCGCCGGCTTCTGCTTCCTCTTCTTCAAGCAGGAGTTCTGCTCGTCCCGCGCGCCTGAACACCGAGCAGCTGCGCTCGTTCTCGAGAGCGTTGACCAAGGCCCAGCGCCGCCCCAGCCTCATCCGGCCCAGCCGCCCCCTCTCCACCAGCAAGCCAGATCTGGCCCGTGGTGAGACACCCACCGAAGCCCACCCGTGTGCAGCGCTCACAGTAGCTGGCCCAGTTCAGCTAGATTCGGCCCGATATGTTTTTTTCCTGTCCCAGCGAATTTAGTTATTATCCCGGGTTTTGTTGTTTTTACAGAAAAACCCTCCACATCATGCATGTAATATCTCACGAACTATGCATCATATGTAAAAACTTCATATATGTGAAATGCTTAGTTTTTAATCTAGTTTCATAATATGCCACTTTCACCCATGTTAAAATTGTTTAAAATGCTGTTTGATTAAATTTGCTCAAATAACATGCTAAATGCTTTAATTCATAACTAAATAACCGTAGCTCGGATTTAAATAAACTTTATATGTAAATGGGGTAGAAAAATGCATAGATTAACATGGTGCACTTTATTTTGCTGTTTAACAACATTAAAATTGTGTTTATGGCAGAACAGTAGCAAATTCAAAATATGCATATGGGGATTTTCCGGAATTGTAGTTTGTCATTCCGGCCTCATTTAAATTGCCTAATATGTGTAGTTTACTTATGTCTCACCTCTTGCCATGTTAATCAACATTTAATATTGTTGGGTACATAAACATGATAAAACTAAATAATTGAATGTGGTGTTTCGTCAATATGCAACTCGTTGCATATTGAGCTCCACTTAATTTGTAGTGGGGTTTGTTGCATTTTCCCATGCCATACCTCATTTAAACCGGACATGCATCATATTAGATTGTGCATCATGCCATGTGTATGTGGTGGTTGTTCACTATGTTGTTTATTTCTTTCCGGGTTGCTTCTCTCGTTAGCTTCGGTTTCGTTCCGGAGTTGTGAGGATTCGTTCGACTACACCCGTTTGTCTTCTTCATGGACTCATTCTTCTTCCTTGCGGGATCTCAGGCAAGATGACCATACCCTCGAAATCACTTCTATCTTTGCTTGCTAGTTGTTCGCTCTATTGCTATGTCGCGCTACCTACCACTTGCTTATCAAGCCTCCCAAATTGCCATGAACCTCTAACCGTTGTCACCCTTCCTAGCAAACCATTGTTTGGCTATGTTACCGCTTTTGCTCAGCCCCTCTTATAGCGTTGCTAGTTGCAGGAGAAGATGAAGATTGCTCCATGTTGGATTATGTTTATGTTGGGATATCACAATATATCTTATTTTAATTAATGCATCTATATACTTGGTAAAGGGTGGAAGGCTCGGCCTTATGCCTGGTGTTTTGTTCCACTCTTGCCGCCCTAGTTTCCGTCATACCGGTGTTATGTTCCTTGATTTTGCGTTCCTTACACGGTCGGGTGATTTATGGGACCCCCTTGACAGTTCGCTTTGAATAAAACTCCTCCAGCAAGGCCCAACCTTGGTTTTACCATTTGCCTACCTAAGCCTTTTTCCCTTGGGTTCTGCAGACTCAAGGGTCATCTTTATTTTAACCCCCGGGCCAGTTCTCCTTCGAGTGCTGGTCCAAACCGAGCGATGTCCGGCGCCCCCTGGGCAACCAGGGTCTATGCCAACCCGACGTCTGGCTCATCCGGTGTGCCTTGAGAACGAGATATGTGCAGCTCCTATCGGGATTTGTCGGCACAGCGGGTGGTCTTGCTGGTCTTGTTTTACCATTGTCGAAATGTCTTGTAAACCGGGATTCCGAGACTGATCGGGTCTTCCTGGGAGAAGGTTTATCCTTCGTTGACCGTGAGAGCTTATAATGGGCTAAGTTGGGACACCCCTGCAGGGTATTATCTTTTGGAAGCCGTGCCCGCGGTTATGTGGCAGATGGGAATTTGTTAATATCCGGTTGTAGAGAACTTGACACTTGACTTAATTAAAATACATCAACCGCGTGTGTAGCCGTGATGGTCTCTTCTCGGCGGAGTCCGGGAAGTGAACATGATTCTGGGTTATGTTTGACGTAAGTAGGAGTTCAGGATCACTTCTTGATCATTGCTAGTTCACGACCGTTCTGTTGCTTCTCTTCTCGCTCTCATTTGCGTATGTTAGCCACTATATATGCTTAGTGCCTGCTGCAGCTCCACCTCATTACACCATCCTTTCCTATGAGCTTAAATAGTCTTGATCTTGCGGGTGTGAGATTGCTGAGTCCTCGTGACTCACAGATACTTCCAAACAGTTGCAGGTGCCGATGATACCAGTGCAGGTGATGCAACTGAGCTCAAGTGGGAGCTCGATGAAGATCTTGTTCGTTGTGTTGTTTCTTTTCATATTGATCAGTAGTGGTGCCCAGTTGGGACGATCGGGGATCTGGCAATTGGGTTGTCTTCTTTTCTTTTGGTTCCGTAGTCGGACCTATGTGTGTATCTTGAATGATGTATGATTTAATTATGTATTGTGTGAAGTGGCGATTGTAAGCCAACTCTTTATCCCATTCTTGTTCATTACATGGGATTGTGTGAAGATGACCCTTCTTGCGACAAAATCACAATGCGGTTATGCCTCTAAGTCGTGCCTCGACACGTGGGAGATATAGCCGCATCATGGGCGTTACAGAAGCAGAGTACATAGCTGCTTCGGAAGCAGCAAATGAAGGAGTCTGGATGAAGGAGTTCATATCCGATCTAGGTGTCATACCTAGTGCATCGGGACCAATGAAAATCTTTTGTGACAATACTGGTGCAATTGCCTTAGCAAAGGAATCCAGATTTCACAAGAGAACCAAGCACATCAAAAGACACTTCAATTCCATCCGGGATTTAGTCCAGGTGGGAGACATAGAAATTTGCAAGATACATACGGATCTGAATGTTGCAGACCCGTTGACTAAGCCTCTTCCACGAGCAAAACATGATCAGCACCAAGACTCCATGGGTGTGAGAATCATTACTGTGTAATCTAGATTATTGACTCTAGTGCAAGTGGGAGACTGAAGGAAATATGCTCTAGAGGCAATAATAAAGTATTATATATTTCCTTATATCATGATAAATGTTTATTATTCATGCTAGAATTGTATTAACCAGAAACATAATACATGTGTGAATACATAGACAAACAGAGTGTCACTAGTATGCCTCTACTTGACTAGCTCGTTAATCAAAGATGGTTATGTTTCCTAGCCATAGACATGAGTTGTCATTTGATTAACGGGATCACCTCATTAGGAGAATGATGTGATTGACTTGACCCATTCCGTTAGCTTAGCACCCTTTCGTTTAGTATGTTGCTATTGCTTTCTTCATGACTTATACATGTTCCTATGTGTTGAGGATATAACCCTTAGAGTCACCCGCCCGGCGGGGCCGGGTTACACATAAGGATCATCACCTGAAGCCCGGCGCCAAGCTTGAAGACGGTGGGCCAAAGATGGGCTTAAGAGCCGGAGATGGCTTGAGGCCCGTAGTTACAACCGTCATTATGGTAGAACTTGTAATGTAAGGCAAGAATAGTTGAGAGTCCGAGCCGGGCACTCTTATAAGCCGGCCGGGACTCTCAGAGCTGCTGGGGTCAGCCTCTCTATATAAGGGGACGACCCGGCAGTGGCTTAGGGGTAAGAAAGATCTCGTCGAGAGCCGGGCATAGCAGTTAAGCTCCCTGGTCATCGAAACCCTAATCAATACCACCTCAACTGGACGTAGGCTTTTACCTTCACCGTAAGGGGCCGAACCAGTATAAACCTTCGTGTTCCTTGTCCCGTTTAACCCCTTCAAGCTTCCTAGCGGCGATGGCTCCACGACTAAGTCCTAGCTTGAGGACATCTGCCGTGACAATTCCACGACAGCTGGCGCCCACCGTGGGGCCAGCGCACGGTGGATTTGAGTTCTTAAAGGGCAGCTTCGAAGGGCTCAAGGGATACGCTGTGGGCCGGATGACCAAGAGTCGTCGCGGCAAGCTCTACATCGACGATGCAAACTGGGGCCCCGACGCCGGCTCAATTGAGTACGGATACCGGGTCCCCTTCGGCGGAATTCATGATTTCATTAGCAAGATTGGTGAGTCGGGCCCTGAGTCGGATCTGTGCGCCGATCTCATCGAGACCGCTCAGCGCGCACGACCCGCCCGGGCCCCGCCTGCCTTGAAGCATGCTTTTGTGGGATGTATCCACGGAGGGCTCTCTGATGGATCTGGATCTGGTGATGAGACGGCCGCCGGCTCTGACGGTGAATCATCCACAGATGAATCAAACTCGTTGTATCAACTTCAAGATGGCAGGCTAATGGGTTGTTCCGATGGTGACAGTATTCCGGACCCGTTTGAGCCGCTGAGCCGGGTTGGAATCTTCATGGCCGGTGCGCAGCCTGTTCAGAACCCTACTGCTGGGGCAGGAAACCCGGTGCCCTCGCCGGCTCAGGTGCTGATGGATCTCACGGACAAGATGACGGCCCTGTTGACCGCCGCGGTTGACCCGGCGGATCAAGCTCAGCATGACGCGGAGGTGGCGCAGTTAAAGTTAGATCTGGTGAAAGCCAAAGAGGATCTGGCAGCGGAAGGGATCAGGATGGCTGCGGAGAGGGCGGCTCTCGACGCCCAAACTCAGTTGATTCAGGCGCAGTCCTTCCGGCTCACGATGGATCAGAACGCGTCCAATGAGGTCATGAGAAGGAGGCATCAAAAGGCCCAATCTCGACTCCCTCCGGTCTACGATCCTCGAAACCTCTTCAACACGCCAGGTGCAGGGTCTAGTAACCCGCCAGGGATCATAGTGCCCGGGTCTGGGACCCCTGTTCAGCCACAAGTGATGGGGCCTCCCCGGGTGAACCCTCCCCCGCCTCAGTATGTGCCAATACCACCGGGTCATTATGCTAACCCGCTGGAGAATATGGTCGCCGCAGCAGCACGGCTGGCGGCCCTCCCAATTAACGGCGACTCTCCGACGGCTATTGAAACCCGCCGGGTTAGAGAACTCCTTCAGACAGCACTGGCGCAGCAAGAGGCGTACTCTTACAGCCGGGACAGGATCCACTCGACCCCTCGTCTGGGCCGGAGCCCGAGTTATAGCAGACACATGGTCTCAACGACCGGCTCAAGTAATGTCCGACGCCATGACCCGCCCCCTGGCCATGGCCCGGCTCATAACGGAGCCTTTCACGCAGCAGACCAAGACAGAGCGCGGCAAGAGGCGGAGCAGGTGCCCCAGTTGACGGCTTACCAGACTCCCCCGGCTTATCCGACGACTTCCGTCGACGTGGGTATCCCTACGAGGACTGGAGGTGTCCCTTGTTTAGTGCCAGCTCTCCGCAATGAACGTCTACCCAAGGAATTCAAAGGCCCTAGGAAGGTGCCTAATTACACGGCTGACTTACAACCCAGAGCCTGGATCGAAAGTTACGAGATGGCCATGGAACTACTGGAGGTCAGTGAAGCGGCGATGGCCAAGTATTTCACCATGATGCTAGATGGGACTGCCCGCACTTGGTTGAAAGGGCTACCGCCGAATTCCATCGGATCTTGGGCTGAGCTGAAGGCCCGATTCATACAAAACTTTAAAGACACCTGTAGGCAGTCTTTGTCAATAGTGGATTTGACTAACTGTAAACAACAGGAGGGTAAGTCTACGACACATTAGGTTCGCCGGGTCAAAGAGATCATACATTCATCGGATAAGATGGATGCCGGCTCTGCAGTCTTAATGTTGGAGCAAAATTGTCGTTTTCTGCCCTTGAAGATGAAACTCGGGCGGCTTAAGCGCGACTGCAATGATATGGGTACGCTGATGGCGGCTCTCGTCAAGTACGCCGATTCTGATAGTACCAAGGACCCCGCTTCAGATGATGAAAGGACAGGGAAGGGAAAGAAGAATGGCAATGGCAAGGGTCCTCAGCATAACCCGGGGAACCAGGGAGGTAGCAAGCGTAAGGCCGACGACAGCCTAGAGTTCGTGGCCAAGGGGAGGCCCCCTCCCCGAGCCGGCGGGTCAGGCCCGACGCTGGAGCAGCTGTTGAATGAGCCCTGTCCAAGGAATGGCTCTAGAGAGAAGCCAGCTACTCATCTATGGAAGGATTGTGCAATCATGAAGGCCTTTAAGAATTCCAACGCCTTTAACGGCAACAATGGCCCGGGCGGTGGCTCAGGCGCCGGCGGCTTTCATGGCCCGGGCGGCGGCTCAAATTCTAATCCTCAGAACGGTCAAGGGGGCTTTAATCAGCAGTCTGGCCAGGGCCATCAACAGCAGCAGGGGGGTTATCAGACCAATCCAAAGCAGCTTAGCGGTGGACAGTATCATGTGTTTACCACCAGTCTATGTAAGCGAGATCAGAAGCTTCATAAGAGGGCTGTGAATGCTGTTGAGCCGGCGGTTCCACGCTATTTACGATGGTCTGAGCAGCCTATAGTGTGGAGTAGGGAGGATCACCCTCCCCGGGTGGATAATCCAGGTCACCTGGCCTTGGTGGTGGCTCCTCAGGTGGGCGGATATAAGTTCACTAAGGTGCTCATGGATGGAGGCAGCAGCATCAACATCCTCTATTATGAGACTTTCCGTCGTATGGGGTTGATTGATAAGAACCTCAGCCAGTCAAACACTATTTTCCATGGTGTGGTACCTGGTAAGTCGGCTTATCCAGTCGGCAAGATCGAGTTGGAAGTGGCCTTTGGAGACGAGCACAACTACAGGGTGGAAAAATTGACCTTTGAGGTGGTCAAGATAAGAAGCCCGTATCATGCCATATTTGGGCGGCCGGCTTACGCCAAGTTCATGGCACGGCCGTGTTACGTGTATTTACAGCTCAAGATGCCGGGTCTCAATGGGACCATTACGGTTCATGGCAGCCGAAAGGTGGCCTTGGAGTGTGAGGAAGGCGATGCAGCCTATGCAGAATCTGTTTGTGCAACAGAGGAGTTAAAATTTTACAAGGACAATGTTGACCCAACAGATATGACCTCTCTGAAAAAGCCGACTACGGAACATGAGCTAGCAATGAAATTTAAGTCGGCTGATGAGACTAAACTCGTTGATTTCGTTCCAGGTGATTCATCTCAGCAGTTTAGCATCAGTGCCAATCTGGATCCAAAATAGGAAAGCGCGCTCATCGAGTTCATCCGTGAGAATAGGGACATTTTTGCATGGAAACCTTCTGACATGCCAGGTGTACCTAGAGAACTCGCTGAGCACACTCTCAATGTTGATCCAAAATTTAAGCCGGTCAGGCAATTCCTTCGGCGGTTTAATGAAGAGAGGCGGAAGGCTATTGGTGAAGAGGTGGCCCGGCTCTTGGCGGCCGGGTTTATTGTTGAAGTCTTTCACCCAGAATGGTTAGCTAACCCGGTGCTCGTGCTCAAGAAGAACGGCACCTGGCGGATGTGTGTGGACTACACGGACTTAAACAAGGCGTGTCCGGCTGATCCTTTTGCCCTTCCCCGTATTGATCAAATCATTGATGCTACGGCGGGTTGTGAGCGCTTAAGTTTCTTAGATGCGTATTCTGGATATCATCAGATTAAAATGGCAGTTAAGGACTAGGAGAAGACGGCGTTCATCACTCCCTTTGGAGCCTTCTGCTATGTGTCTATGCCCTTTGGACTCAAGAGTGCGCAGGCGACTTATCAGCGTTGCGTGCAGAACTGTCTTCATAACCAGATTGGGCGCAATGTTCATGCTTATGTGGATGATATTGTGGTTAAATCCAGAAGGAAGAAACCTTGATAGATGATCTGAGGGAAACCTTTGATAATCTCCGGGTCTACAAGATGATGCTTAACCCGGCCAAGTGTGTTTTTGGTGTTCCTGCAGGCAAGCTCTTGGGTTTCTTGGTTTCTAACAAAGGCATTGAGGCTAACCCGGAGAAGATCAAGGCCATCACCTCCCTGGCTAAGCCGGCGTGTATAAACGACGTCCAGCGCTTGGCGGGTCGTATCGCTGCTTTAAGCCGGTTCATAAGCCGTTTGGGTGAGAAGGCCATGCCATTATATCAGTTGATGAAGAAAACTGATGACTTTGTCTGGAATGATGCAGCTAATACTGCTTTTGAGGATTTGAAGAGGCAGCTGGCAGAGCCCCCAGTCCTTGCTGCCCCGGTTGACAAGGAGCCTTTATTGATGTATGTGGCTGCTAACACACGAGCCGTTAGTGTGGCTGTGGTGGTGGAGCGCAAGGAAGAGGGTAAGGAGCATCCGGTTCAGCGGCCGGTTTATTATGTCAGTGAAGTGCTCATCGAGTCCAAACAGCGGTACCCGCATTGGCAGAAGCTTGTTTATGGTGTGTTCATGGCAAGCCGGAAGCTTAAGCATTATTTCCAGGGTCACCCCATTACTGTGGTCAGTTCTGCCCCCCTTGGAGATATCATTCAAAACAGAGAGGCCACAGGGAGAGTGGCCAAGTGGGCTATAGAGCTCGGACCTCATGGTCTGAAATACGTACCATGCACCGCTATTAAATCTCAAACCTTGGTGGATTTCATCAACGATTGGACAGAGCTACAAGTGCCCGAACAAAAGCCGGGTAACACATATTGGACTATTCACTTCGATGGGTCCAGGCAATTGGAGGGCTCGGGGGCTGGAGTCGTGTTGGCTTCCCCTAAAGGTGACAAGTTCCATTATGTGCTACAGTTGGTGTTTCCTTGCACCAACAATGCGGCTGAGTATGAGGCCTTGCTCCACGGTCTTCGGATGGCTAAGGAGATGAATTTGAGCCGGGTAAGGTGCTTCGGCGACTCAGACTTGGTGGCTCAACAAGTATCAGGCAAGTGGGATTCCAAGGACCCTCTCATGGCGGCTTATCGCCATGAGGTTGATGCCATTGCTGGACACTTTCAGGGTTATCAAGTAGAGCACATCGACTGCAGGAAGAATGAGGCGGCTGATGCTTTAAGCCGGCTGGGCTCTCAGCGAAAACCAGTGCCGCCTAATACTTTCCTGGACGTCTTGCATAACCCTTCTGTTAAGTTGCCTACAGAGGAAGGTTTGGTTGTCCCTGACCCGGAAACACAGTTGGTGGCGGCTCTCCACATCATCCCGGACTGGACAGTGCCCTATCTGGCTTACATGACCCGGGGAGATTTGCCTGAGGATGAAACTTTGGCTAGACAAATAACCCGGCGGTCTAAGTCAATGGTTGTTATCAATGGTGAGTTGCATCACCATAGTGTTACGGGAGCATTCCAGCGTTGTGTCTCCCCTGAGGAAGGTCAAGAGATCTTGCGTGAGATTCATGAAGGGGATTGTGGCCATCATGCCGGCTCAAAGTCTCTTGTGGCCAAGGCTTTTCGTCATGGTTTTTATTGGCTGACGACTCATGCTGATGCAGAGGACTTGGTCAGTAAATGTGATGGTTGCCAAAGGTTCTCGCGACGGGCTCATGTGCCGGCTCAGGAGCTGAGGATGATCCCAATTACTTGGCCCTTTGCGGTCTGGGGGCTTGATATGGTTGGGCCTTTTAAAAGGTCCAAGGATAAGAAGACCCACCTCTTGGTGGCAGTGGACAAATTTACAAAGTGGGTTGAAGCAGAGCCAGTTAGCAAGTGTGACGCAGCCACGGCGGTTCAGTTTATGAAAAAGGTGATCTTTCGCTTTGGCTTTCCGCACAACATTATAACTGACAATGGTACCAATCTATCCAAAGGCGCCATGGAGGAGTTTTGTCAACGAGAGCATATTCGACTTGATGTTTCATCACTGGCTCATCCTTAATCCAATGGTCAAGCTGAGAGAGCTAATCAAGAGATTCTGAAGGGCATCAAGCCCCGGCTTTTGGTCCCTTTGCAACGGACGCCGGGTTGTTGGGTGGAAGAGTTGCCCTCCGTGTTATGGAGCATCAATACTACACCTAACAGGTCTACGGGTTACACGCCTTTCTTCATGGTTTATGGAGCGGAAGCAGTCCTCGCCAGTGACATCCGTCATGACTCGCCTCGAGTGGCGGCTTATGTTGAGGCGGATAATGAACAGGCGCGCCAAGATGCTCTTGACTTGTTGAACGAGCAGCGTGATGTGGCAGCGGCTCGATCCGCGATTTACCAACAAGACCCGCGCCGTTATCACAGTCGCCGGGTTAAGTCCCGGGTCTTCCAGGAAGGTGATCTGGTGCTCCGGCTCATCCAAGATCAAACAGATGGGCACAAGTTATCCCCGCCTTGGGAAGGACCCTTTGTGGTCAGCAAGAACTTACATAACGGGTCATATTACCTCATTGACATTCGGGAGCACAAAGATTCACGCAAGTCGGAGGAGGAGACCCGTCGGCCGTGGAACATAGCTCAACTTCGACCCTACTACACTTGAGCCACCGGCTCTCATAATGTATATATTTCTATAGCCATGTATATATTATGATAAGCAATAAAGCAGGACCTCTGTCCTTTTTTCTCCTCCAAAGGTGGACGTGTTGTTTCCATTGCAAGATCACATGATAACTTGAAGGAGGATCCGGCTTATGATCGTATTCGAATCTAGCCGTACGCGATAAGGTCACTTGGGGGCTTCCTGTTCAAACATAGGTCGTATTCGAACCAAAGAGAACATAGCTGTCGATACCCATTTGATTGGCAAAGTGCCGAGCTCATTGGGGAGTTTTCTTTGATCATATTTGAATCATAGTTCAACCCCCTTCGGGAACCGACGTGGATCGTATTCGAACCAGCGTTGTTAAACAACTCTTAAGGTCATTTGGGGGCTTCCTGTTCAAACATGGGTCGTATTCGAACCAAAGAGAACATAGCTGTCGGTACCCTCTTGATTGGCATCGCCACACCCACTGGGGGATATATGATCGCATTCGAATCTTAGCATAACCCCTTTGGGACAGGTCTCTGGTCGTATTCGAACCGGAAGCCCCCAAGTTTTTTCTGATTTACAACGAGTTCTTCTGATTGTTTCAATAGTGGGCACAGCGGGTCTCACTTTGCTGGCTTAACTTTGATTCACAGTACTAGTCGAACACAATTGGCGTTGTTAAGACTGGTAAACCGGGATTGAGGTACCAGCCTTATTACCCGGGTTATATAAACCGGAAGTGTGCTTGAAGGCCGGTAAGTGTGTTGTTACGGTTATATCAAGGACATAATTGAGGACCAGTCTTTTGTGATTCATATTCCGGGTTATACGTATAAGACTATGATTCTCAGTGCGGTAAGCCGCCTAGAGACTTGTGATTTGTTTTTCTATGCAGGATAGTTAAAGACAACTATTTGAGCTTAAGGAACATGAATGATCATTTATGACCCGGAGGAATATAAGGAAACAACTTCAATGGAATTAAGTATTCAGCACGTGCACGATGGCACGACAAAGTTAAAATGGGCCTATTCTATTACAAGATTCATCGAGTCCAAAAGGGTGAAGCATTGTTTGAATAAGCCGCCTACAGAGTTAAGATGCTTGCTGGGTTGAAGCTTCCAGCTCATCCCTCTCCGCTCCTCCGGTTGTTCCCAAGACCTGGAAAGTTGACAATTTCCAGTCAATGCCGCTCAGAGCTTCAAATTGCGCTTCCTCGTCAATTAACCCGGCCGGGTCAATCTCCGGGGCAAAGGTGTGCTTATGAGTCGGCGGGACTAAGCTGATGGCTTCATAACGCGGAGTGGGGATCCTCTGATTCTCTGCATCGTAACCCGGCTGGTACTTGGTCAGATCCGTGTCATTTCCAATCAGGGTGGCCACCGGGCGCACGATCTTCACGCAGGCTGCAAAGTCCCTTTGGTCGAAGGGGGTGCCGTCTTCCTTCAAGCTGGGATAGCCAAGGGCAATGTCCGCCGGGTCTAATTCTGGAAGGAACGCCTTGGCCCGGCTCAGAGCAGCTATGGCTCCGGCTCTTGCAGAGGCCCGTCGCAGCTCTTGGACACGCTGAGGAAGAACGGCAAGCCGGCGAAGAACTTCCGCCAGGTGAGTCGGCACCTCATTGGATAGGGCCACCATGGCCAAGGCACGCTGTGACCCGGTGTAGAGTTGCTCCACCAGGGTGTACACGGCCTTCAACTTGGTCAGCACACTTTGGTTGAGGTTGGCGCTTCTGGGACCTGTTTAACAGAGTAAGATAAGCCGCTGACAATGATGGGTTATGAGACATAAAGATTATAAACTGGACGAGAGCCGGTGGAATGACTTACCGAAGATTGCGGCAACCATCTGTGACACGTGGCACTTTAAGCCGGAGAGTTCGGCGGTTTTCTCCGTCAGAGCCTTCTCCGCCTGTTCGGCCCGGCTCACCAGGGCAGCCTTCTCTTCGGCCCAAGTTTTCCGTTCAGCTTCAAAGTTCTTCTTCAGCTTCTCTTGAGCGGCAATACTGGACACAAATTTGGCGTTGGCCTTCCGGGTCTCAGTTTCCTGCATCCTCAGGCGGGTCTTCAGATCAGAGATGTCAGCCTCAAGCTTCTTGCAAGCAGCCTGCACAATTTCCGGGTTATAATATGAACAGTTACTATGCAAATTTAAAGTCCCAAGCGCTTTCCAAGCAAAGACACTTGGCACTTGGGGGCTAATGCATGTCGAACGTTTCTATCTACAAATTACCGGTTCATGGAAGTAAGCCGGAAGTTTAAGTCTACAACATATTCAATCATAAGTCGTCGACTTGGGGGCTAGTATGGTAAAGATAACTATGCAGTAAGCAGTAGAGTGGTACCTCAGACTTCTGCTGTATCTGATTCACCATGTTGATCTCCAAATCCCGGCTCTTGTGCACCTGACTCACATAGCCGGAGACGATCTGTCCGACGCTCAAGTTTGTGTAATTGGTGAGGTCCAGATTGGCCCGGCTGCGCTCTAGCAACTCTTCCTTGGCGGAGTGCTTGGCCAGCACAGTGGGTCTCCCCGGCTCAACAAACTCCGTCCAGGTGATTACCACGTCCGGGTCATCGGCTGGCTGAGCCGAGCTGGAGATATCCGGGTTGGTGGAAGTCTCCATGGCGGGCTCGTCGGTGGGAGCGGTGGCTTCAGGAGCAGAGGCGGCTGGCAGCTCTTGAGTGGAAACTTCCGGTTCCGTCACGACCGACTCCTCCGCTGGCTTATTCTTCTTTGCTCTTTTACTGAGCTTGGCTTAGAGATTAGTACAAAAGTATGAGTAAAGATAAAGCACAGCAAGAGATGATCATCATTACCCGGGTACGGTCTTGAAAGCCGGCAGATTTGACTGCATCGAGTCACCAGAGGAAGGAGACGTTTCCTGATAATTTGAATCAGAAGAATTGAGAGGTTGACGTATAACACCCGCCAGAGGATGAAAAGGATATAAGTTGGAAATAACCTCAGTCCGGCGCTTCCTTGATGCTTCAGGTAAGCCGGAGGAGAGGTCAGCATCCTTGTTGGTCCGGGTGTGCCGCCGGCTCTCATGAATCTGTTGCTTCAAAAGAAATTGAGGATCTTGATAAGCTAAAGGATGTGAAAATCTTACTTTCCGGGTTACCCTTCGGACTTTCAGCCTTGGCAAGGGCTCCGAGTCGGAGGAAAGTGTCATTACCTCTTCAACCACCGGGTTACTCGCTCCGGTGTCATCCTGTTGATGAACGGTATTGATAAGGTGGACAGAAATAAACAACAAATACAACAAGAGCTTACAGGTTCAGGGGTTACCTCTGACTCGGAGCTGTCGCTTAGTTGCAGCAGCTCTGAAGCAGTAGGCCTACTTCCCTTCTTGCGGGGAGCGGCTCTCTTGGCGGCTTTCTTAGCCTTCCTGGCCTTCTTGGCCGCCTCATGGTCATATTTGACCTTCCAGAATTTGTCATCAGCCTGAAAAATACAATGTCGATTTCTTAAGGTTCAGATGAAAGCTATCTATAGAAGAAAATAAGATGTTCAGATCAGCGGCTTACCGCTGGGGCCGGGTTGGTCTTGCAGAAGGGGCTTAAGCCGGTCCTCCCGCAGTCTGCCAAGCTCTCGTTCAAGAGAGCCTTGGTCATGTCCTCAGCAACGTCTTCAGGAAGATCGTTGTGGCTGTGTCTCAGGGGGTCATCTTTCCGGCCCGTGTACTCACTCATTAAGCCGGGGCGGCGGCTTAAGGGGATCACCCGCCAGGAGATCCAGACTCGGACCAGATCAATGCCATTAAGGCCATTTCCCAGGAGAGCCTTGATCTTATTGATGGTAGGGATCAGAGGTTGGCGCTCCGCCTGAGATAACTTGTCTGACAGAGGGTGAGTTGGTTCCAGACGCGAAGGACGAAAGCCGGGCAGCGGGCTCTCATCAGCCGGCGAAGTGTCTTGGCAATAGAACCACGTCTGGTTCCAGTCCTTTGGGTGGCTTGGCGGCTCGGCGTAAGGAAAAAGGCAGTCTCTCCGTCGCTGAATGGAGATTCCACCAAGTTCTAAGCTCGGCCCGTTGGCGCACTCGTTCTGGCGGTTCAGATAAAAGAGTTCTCTGAAGAGTAGCAGGCTGGGCTCTTCTCCAAGGTAGACCTCGCAGAATACTTGGAAGTTGCATATATTCGACACCGAATTGGGTCCTATGTCTTGTGGCCGCAGGTCAAAGAAATTCAGCACATCTCTAAAGAACTTTGAGCCGGGCGGTGCGAAGCCCCGGCTCATATGATCCGCAAAAATTACCACCTCCCCGTCCCTTGGCTGTGGTCTCTCCTCTGATGGGTCGGGGGCACGGTAGGACATGACGTCCTTCTTGGGCAGGTAACCCGACTTCACGAAATCTGCTAAGGTCTCGTCGGTGACGTTGGACCTCATCCAATTGCATGTGATGGGAGCTTTGGGAGCTTTGGGAGGCATGGTGAAAGTCGGAAGCCTATGATAAAAGGAAACGTCCCGTTTAATTATAAGCCGGAGGAAATTTACAGTTCAATGTTTAAAGTGGCGGCTTATGGAGGGGCCTAATGACATATATCTAAGTGCATTGGGTTATCTAAGCCGCTGGAGGTATTGAGAGTAATTCAATTGTCTATAGCCTTGTCACAAATGAGCCGGAAAATTTTACGGCGCGTGGCTTCTTTTGAGCCGGAAGGTTTTACGGTGCGTGGCTTCTTTAAGCCGGAAATGTAAACCGCCATGACTCAGCAGGTGCAGTTTTTTACTAAGTGTGGTGAAAACAGGTTTCACACATCGCAGTAACTAATTTGGATCAAAACGGTCGGCTGAAAAGGAAAGTTTCTAGACCTAAAACAGATGCAGGAGAAGTTCGCAGGTTCAAACGGAGCCTCTATGCAGTAAAAAGGGATCTATGAACATTGGAATGGGCGTGAAACAACTACCGCGGCAGTCCTATGCAGTTAGAGATCAAGAAAGGTAGTAAAAATAAAAACTACCAAGAACTCGCGAGCAACGGCGAAGAACACGGGAAGAACAACAGGAGCTTAATGTAGATCTATTCTACGAAGAGGAAGGAACTTACAGATGCAGGTGTGCTGCGAGGGTTCGCCGCGGTTTTCTGGACGGTTCAGGGTGATGCAGCGGCCAAGGTCGACGAGGACGCGGAGCTCTGCTGTGGCGGCGGCGGCGGCGGAGCTCGAGCAGCACAAGAGTAGCGAGAGGAAGAGGACGACAGAAGGGGGAGAATGGAAAAGACCCGAGGGTCGGGCTATTTATAAGGCCAGACTCATAAGTGGGCGCGAGAAACGAGGAGGCCACGGCGCGGTTATCTCACCGTAAAACGCCTCGATTTTTGGGATGGCAGTAAAGATAAGATCCGCTGCGGATATGGTGGAGTAAAAAATGGACTTAATGGAAGATGACGTCACGGTGGATTACCCGGAATCCAGAGGATGACGTCACGCCGGGTTATGGCCTTCACACAATTGTAAGCCGGAGATTTTCTGTCAAAAGAATTGAAGATTGACATGAGCCGGCTCAAATCAATCTGGGGCCAAATGTTGAGGATATAACCCTTAGAGTCACCCGCCCGGCGGGGCCGGGTTACACATAAGGATCATCACCTGAAGCCCGGCGCCAAGCTTGAAGACGGTGGGCCAAAGATGGGCTTAAGAGCCGGAGATGGCTTGAGGCCCGTAGTTACAACCGTCATTATGGTAGAACTTGTAATGTAAGGCAAGAATAGTTGAGAGTCCGAGCCGGGCACTCTTATAAGCCGGCCGGGACTCTCAGAGCTGCTGGGGTCAGCCTCTCTATATAAGGGGACAACCCGGCAGCGGCTTAGGGGTAAGAAAGATCTCGTCGAGAGCCGGGCATAGCAGTTAAGCTCCCTGGTCATCGAAACCCTAATCAATACCACCTCAACTGGACGTAGGCTTTTACCTTCACCGTAAGGGGCCGAACCAGTATAAACCTTCGTGTTCCTTGTCCCTTTTAACCCCTTCAAGCTTCCTAGCGACGATGGCTCCACGACTAAGTCCTAGCTTGAGGACATCTGCCGTGACAATTCCACGACACTATGACTATGAGATTATGCAACTCCCGTTTACCGGAGGAACACTTTGTGTGCTACCAAATGTCACAACGTAAATGGGTGATTATAAAGGTGCTCTACAGGTGTCTCCAAAGGTACTTGTTGGGTTGGCGTATTTCGAGATTAGGATTTGTCACTCCGATTGTCGGAGAGGTATCTCTGGGCCCACTCGGTAATGCACATCACTATAAGCCTTGCAAGCATTGTGACTAATGAGTTAGTTGCGGGATGATGTATTACGGAACGAGTAAAGAGACTTGCCGGTAACGAGATTGAACTAGGTATCGAGATACCTACGATCGAATCTCGGGCAAGTAACATACCGATGACAAAGGGAACAACGTATGTTGTTATGCGGTCTGACCGATAAAGATCTTCATAGAATATGTGGGAGCCAATATGGGCATCCAGGTCCCGCTATTGGTTATTGACCGGAGAGGTGTCTCGGTCATGTCTACATAGTTCTCGAACCCGTAGGGTCCGCACGCTTAACGTTACGATGACAGTTATATTATGAGTTTATATGTTTTGATGTACCGAAGGTTGTTCGGAGTCCCGGATGTGATCACGGACATGACGAGGAGTCTCGAAATGGTTGAGACATAAAGATTGATATATTGGACGACTATATTCGGACACCGGAAGTGTTCCGGAGAAGTTTCAGATTAAACCGGAGTGCCGGAGGGTTACGGAACCCCCCGGGGAAGTATTGGGCCTTAGTGGGCCTTGAGGGGAGAGAGAGGGCAGCAGCCAGGAGGTGGCGCGCCCCCTCCCAGGAGGAATCCTAGTTGGACTAGGAGAGGGGGGCGCAGCCCCCTTTCCCTTTCCCTCTCTTTCCTTCCCCCCTCTTTTCCTAGTAGGACTAGGAAAGGGGAGTCCTACTCCTACTAGGAGGAGGACTCCCCCCTCTCTCCTTGGTGCGCCTAGGGCAGCCGGCCTCCCCCTTGCTCCTTTATATACGAGGGCAGGGGGGCACCTCTATACACACTTGATATACGATATTTTAGCCGTGTGCGGTGCCCCCTCCACCATATTACACCTCGATAATACCGTTGCGGAGCTTAGGCGAAGCCCTGCGTCGGTGGAACATCATCATCGTCACCACGCCGTCGTGCTGACGAAACTCTCCCTCAACACTCGGCTGGATCGGAGTTCGAGGGACGTCATCGAGCTGAACGTGTGTAGAACTCAGAGGTGCCGTGTGTTCGGTACTTGATCGGTCGGATCGTGAAGACGTACAACTACATCAACCGCGTTGTAATAACGCTTCCGCTGTCGGTCTACGAGGGTACGTGGAAAACACTCTCCCCTCTCGTTGCTATGCATCACCATGATCTTGTGTGTGCGTAGGAATGTTTTTGAATCTACTACGTTCCCCAACAGAATGGGATAAAGAGTTGGCTTACAATCGCCACTTCACACAATACATAAATATAATTCATACATCATCCAAAATACACACATAGACCGACTACGGTCAAGATCCAAATGAAAATAAGATAACCCCAAATGCTAGATCCCCGATCGTCCCAACTGGGCTCCACTACTGATCATCAGGAAAAGACACATAGTAACGACCACGTTCCTCATCGAACTCCCACTTGAGATTGATCCCATCATCTGCACTGGCATCGTCGGCACCTGCAACTGTTTTGGTAGAATCTGTGAGTCACGAGGACTCAACAATCTCACACCCGCGAGATCAAGACTATTTAAGCTTATAGGAAAGGATGGTGTAATGAGGTGGAGCTGCAGCAGGCAATAATCATATATGGTGGCTAACATACGCAAAAGAGAGCGAGAAGAGAAGCAACAGAACGGTCGTCATCTAGTAATGACCAAGAAATGATCCTGAACTCCTACTTACGTCATCCATAACTCAAGCTGTGTTCACTTCCCGGACTCCGCCGAGAAGAGACCATCACGGCTACACACACAGTTGATGTATTTTAATTGGGTCAAGTGACAAGTTCTCTACAACTGGACATTAACAAAATCCCATCTGCCTCATAACCGCGGGCACGACTTTCGAAAGATAATACCCTGCAGGGGTGTCCCAACTTAGCCCATCATAAGCTCTCACGGTCAACGAAGGATAAACCTTCTCTCGGAAAGACCCGATCAGTCTCGGAATCCCGGTTTACAAGACATTTCGACAATGGTAAAACAAGACCAGCAAAGCCGCCCGAATGTGCCGACAAATCCGGATAGGAGCTGCACATATCTCGTTCTCATGGCACACCGAATAAGCGAAGTGTACAGGTACCAACATAACCCAAGTTGCCAAGGGACGGTCCCGCACGGTGCTCTAGTTTGGACCAGCACTCAGAGGAACACTGGCCCAGGGTTAAAATAAGATGACCCTCGAGCTCGCGAATACCCGGGGGAAAAGGCTTCGCAAATGGTAAAACCAAAGTTGGGCCTTGCTGGAGGAGTTTTATTCAAGGCGAACTGTCAAGGGGTCCCATAAATCACCCAACCGCGTAAGGAACGCAAACTCAAGGAACATAATACCGGTAAGACAGAAGCTAGGGCGGCAAGAGTGGAACAAAACACCAGGCATAAGGCCGAGCCTTCCACCATTTACCAAAATATATAGATGCATTAATTAAATAAGAGATATTGTGATATCCCAACATATCCATGTTCCAACATGGAACAAACTTCAACTTCACCTGCAACTAGCAACGCTATAAGAAGGGCTGAGCAAAAGCGGTAACATAGCCAAACAACGGTTTGCTAGGAAAGGATGGTTAGAGGCTGACATGGCAATATGGGAGGCATGATATAGCAAGTGGTAGGTAGCGCAGCATGGCAATAGAACGAACAACTAGCAAAGCAAAGATGGAAGTGATTTCGAGGGGTGGTCATCTTGCCTGCAAGGTTCTCAGAGTTTTCGAAAGCTTGATCCTCATAAGCGTACTCAACAGGTTCCTCGTTCACGAACTCGTCTCCCGGCTCTACCCAAGACAAGAACACAAGCAATGGAAC
This sequence comes from Aegilops tauschii subsp. strangulata, assembly GCF_002575655.3. NCBI lineage: Eukaryota > Viridiplantae > Streptophyta > Magnoliopsida > Poales > Poaceae > Aegilops > Aegilops tauschii. The sequence goes on along the minus strand of NC_053036.3, from coordinate 128,311,107 downwards.
CACAATCAATCACGGAAAATGCACAAGCAACATGGTGCAAAATATGATATGCGATGCATATGCGTGCTCCGGAAGAAAAATGATGAACAAGGTAGTAACTTGGCAAACCAAGCATGCCACTGGAAAGATGAGATGATTTTGGTCGAAATCGATATAAAGATCACCGGAAACGGATGCACGGTTTGCAAATGGCAAGCAAAACAAAAATGACACGAATCTGCGATGAACAGCATGATGGCACTTAGAATGCAACAAGTAACAATGCTACAGCACTCCAACATAGCAACAAGGCATATGGCAGTAATTTACAGGAGATGCTTGACAAAAGATGAACACTGAGCTATGACTAGATCACAACATAAAAAGCTCAAACAAGCATGGCAAAAGTGCAAAAGATAACAGGTTCACAGACTGAAATTACTGGACATGGCAGAAAACAGCATCAGGTAGCAATGTTTAGAGCACGAAATCAACATGCTACAGGAACTTAAAATAGAAAAACAAGGCATGGATGTATTCTACTAAATGCATACGACAAAAGTCCCTTACTGACCATAGGCCAAAAAGGACCAGAAGATATGATGCCAACCATGTAAACATAGCAAGTTACGTTAACAGGTTTCAGACTTGACAGAAAACAGAGCATGGCAGAAACAATAATATGAAGGCATCTTTGTGAGCTTGATGCACTCACCACAAAGCAATAAATGACAAAACAAGCATACCTACAGCAATATGGCATGTTTATGAAGCTATCCATGGCCAGAACAAATACATAGCATGTATGGATCAACTACAACAAGCTTGGCAAAATTGAATAAAACGTCAACAATCTGCCAGAAATATTTTATAGCAAAAGTAGAGCAAGATTGAGTCATGCTATGGAAGTCCATAATTGCAAACAAGGGCAGGAATGGATCAATTACAACAATATCTATAAAACATCCTTACTGAACATCTCCAAAATATGCATGGATCTCTCTGTAGCATCAAGTTTACATGACAACAAAATAACAACAGACAGAGACTTCGAGAAATCACGATGTCCCTGAAATCAGAAACATTACATGGCCTAGTTTGCATGCTTGTGCTAGTCACCACAGAGATCACAAAAATACATGGCATACACCCTTGGAAAGATGGCATGGCATACAACAAAACACAGTAGAGCTCATGCCCATAAGATGCACAGATTAAATGATACAAAAATAACAAATCTCCAAGTTCTGCTAAGTAACAGCAGATAACAGCAAGTAGCACTCTTACACCAGAGATTTGGGCATCAAGATGGACTCAAATGAACATGGTGAAATTGAACAAAATGAAGAGCATCACGAGGCGAACATTTCGATATATTACACGCGCGAAACGGAGCTATATGCAGAGAGTTATGATGCTATGAACAAGGGCAGATGCTGTGAAAATAAAACGACTTATTTCGGGGTTCGGGAAAGTCAACCTTCGGTGACCTTCTGGATCCAGATCGGATCGGCTAGGGTTCTGACGGGGCGGCGGCCGGAGTTTGCGGGGCAGCCGGGGCTCGGCCGGAGGGAGAGACGTGGAGGCGGCGCCGGCCGGAGGGGGGGGGGGGCGAGCTCGCCGGCGCGGCGGCGTGGCGACGATGGCGGCGGAGGGCGGCGTCGGACCTAGGCGGCGAGGCGGCGGGGCAGGCCGGCGCGGGAGGCAGGCGGCGGCGGGCGCGCGGGCCGGGAGGGCCTCCCGCGGGCTTCGGCGGGCCGCGGGCGCGCGGTGACGTGGCAGCGGATGATTGGACGAGGGCGGCGGCGCGGGCTTCGTCCGGCGGCGGCGGACGCGTCCGGCCGCGGAGAGGGAGATTTTTGGGGTTGGACTGCGAATGTATTTCGGGAGGGTTGCATATATATAGCTAGAGGGAGCTACGAGAGTCCAAATGAGGTGCGGTTTTCGCTCACACGATCGTGATCGAATGACCTAGAGCATGGAAGAGAGTTTGGTGGGTTTTGGAATGTTTTTGAGGGGGGTTTTGCTGGAACACACAAATGGACTTTGCGGTTGCCCGGTTAACCGTTGGAGTACCAAACGACCTCCAAATGGAACAAAACTTGACCGGTGGTCTACCGGTGGTATACCAAGGCCACTTGACAAGCCTCGGTCCATTCCGAGAACGTTTTGACACCCGCTTACGAAACAAAACAAGAGGGGTGCGCCGGAGGAGGTGGGAGCGCCGGATTGCAAAACGGACAACGGGGAAAATGCTCGGATGCCTAAGACGAACACGTATGCAAATGCAATGCACATGATGACATGATATGAGATGCATGACATGAACAAAATACAAAACGAAAGACAAAACCCAACCACGAAGGGAATATCATAACACATAGCCGAAAATGGCAAGAGTTGGAGTTACAAATATGGAAGTTACATCCGGGGTGTTACATCTTGTCCATCACATCATTCTCCTAATGATGTGTCGGGTGGTAGGTGCGACATATGCCAACGGGTGGCTTATCATTGTGGGAGCCAGTAAGACATCGCCGGTGCTTGGAAACGGAATAAGGCGAAGACATGCACGCTGGCGAATCTTACCCAGGTTCGGGGCTCTCCGTGGAGATAACACCCCTAGTCCTACTCTGCGGGGTCTCCGCATGATCACTAGATCAACACAAGTAGCTACAAGTGCTCCTTGAGCTGTTTGGCTAGAGGAGGAAGAAAGGCAAGGCTAGCTCTCCTCTTCTCTCTACGTGGTGTCTAAAACTATGTCAGAGATCAACCCTTTGCATGGGTGCCATGGGGGTTTATATAGGCCTACCCCCCAGGGATACAATGGTAATCCGGCTGGGCGCGGGTCCCAGCCGTCAGTGTCTGTGTTCGCCGGATTCTCCGCCGGCCGTTGGGGCCCGCCGACTGGTGGGTCCTGCCGGCTGCCGGCCTCTTGGCCAACAGGCCGGCCCCACTGTCCGGGGGTCTTGTCGGTGGCTGGTAACTGTTGCCTCGCCTCTGATGACGAGGGCTTTGTCGAGGTAAGCATGGCTACAGTGCCGCCGCCTGGCGGGCTCTCACTGTAGCCTTACCTCGTCTTGTCTCCTTAATGATGCACATACTTCGAGGAAGGAAGGTAGCCAGCTATTGGGAGCCGGCTACGCCCCAGGCCGACTAGGGGAGGCCTGGCCGCCTTCGAGCGTCTCTCTGGCTGAAGGGGCCTGCCGCCCGCGGGCCGTACTGGCGCCTGTCGTGGCTGGCGTCACGGTCAACATGGCAACAGTGCCGCGCCGGACGGGGGATGGCTGACCCGTACGGCGCACTGTGGCCATGCGCGCTCCGGGATTCGGGGGTGGCAGGCTGTACCGTGGCCACGCCCCGTCTCATCACCGTTATGTGGGTGCAGCCCTTGAGGGTGCAGTCTTGGCCGGCTCCCTGGAGTCGGTCTTCTTGCGGCCGGCTTCTGGGAGTCGGTCTTCTTGTGGGCGGCTTCTGGGAGTCGGTCTTGTTATGGCCGGCTTCTTGGAGTCGGCCATCTTATGGTTATCTTCGGGAAGGTTTTTGAGGTCGGTTCGCCTTCCGGTAGTCGGCCTGTGAGATAGCCGACCAGGGGAAGGCGGCTCTGTGTTTTGGATGCTTGAAGGCCCGATCGGCCTGATAATTTTCAAAGAGCCAGGGGGAGTCGGTTAGGCTACCCGTGGCCATTTACTTCGACAGTAGTCCCCGAAGCTAGTTGGGCTTCGAGGCTGAGAAGAGGACGAGAAGCTCGGTCAGCTTCCTATGTTGAAGAGCCAGCAGCTAGGAGCCGGCTTCGGTTGGGTGCGCCGTTTTGGCGAGATTTTGAAGTCTGAAGGCGGGAGCCGGCTGGTGCGCACGCCGGGTTGCGGGCCGCCCGCTCGCCGCCCGCGTGTCACGTGGCACCCTCCGGCTGAAAAAAGCCTGCCAGCCCACGCGCGCGACGGGACGCCGCTGTAGGCCGGGGCCCACCACTCCCACGCCTAGGCCCATGCGCGGATTCTCTATGGCCCAAAGCGGGCCGCTCGCCTTCTGACGGCAGTTTCTGCACGTCGTTAGGGCATAATAATCGTGGGACGTGGGGGAGTGGGCGCACTTAATCCCACGTTCCCCCCACGCCTCGCCTCCTCAGCTTCGCCGCACGAGGCTATAAGTAGGGGGAGGAGGGGGAGCGGCAGGCGCTTGCACGCTCACCCTCGCTCCGCCATTTTCTTCCTTTCCTTCTCCGCCGCAGCAGCCCTTCGCCGCCGCGCCGTCCCTCTAGTCTTCGCACTACCCCGCAGCTTTGCCGTCGCGGGGCCGTGGTTTCGCCATCGCCGCGCCCTTTCTCGTCAGCTTCTGGCCGTCATGCAGCACTGCGGAGACTGGGACGGCTCCAACGTCCATGCGGACCACATCGACTTCCTCCGCAAGACGCGGCGGCTGCCCGGGGAGGACCAGGCGCGGGTCCGTCTTGCGTCGAAGAAGGAGATCTTGCCGGCGCCGGAGGAAGGCGAGCAGGTAATCTTCCGCTCACACTTCCTGCGTGGCCTCGGCCTGCCCGCGAGTGCCTTCTTCCGCTCCTTCCTCGAATTCTACCAGCTCCAGCCGCACCACCTCACTCCAAACACGGTGGTGCTGCTGGCCGCCTTCGTCACTCTGTGCGAGGGCTTCCTCGGCGTCCTTCCCAACCTCGAGCTCTGGGGGAATTCTTCCAATCCAAGCTTGGCACCCGCATGCAGGGCGTGCCGGCTCAGAGCGGCGCCTTCATCGCGGTGCGGAGGCCGGCAGCCGACAACCCCTTCCCTGCCATCACGCTGATCCAGTCGGTGAAGCTCTGGCAGAAATCGTACTTCTACGTGAAGAACGTTGCCCCGCAAGGCGACTACGTCAATTTGCCGGCTTACGTACCCGGCTCGCCGGCTGGGAGGCGGCCCCAGTGGTCCTATCAGGCCAGGACGCTGTCGCCGGCTGGAGCCGCCACCGTCGCCCGACTCCGGGTAATGATCCAATCGGAGGGCCTGATTGGGCCCGACCTGCTGGCCGCCTTCGTGGTGCGCCGGGTGCTCCCGCTTCAAGGCCGCCCTCATTTGATCTGTCAAATGAGCGGCCAACTCGATCCGAGTCGGATGTGCACCAAGGAGATGCCTCATGACGAGGTGGCTCACATGGTGAACTATCTCGCGAACTGCAAGCTCTCCGCAGAGTGGCAGTTTGGCAAGGAGCCGTACTCCCGTGCCAATCCCCCGCCTATAGTATGCTTTCTTTATCTTCTCTTCTTTAGTTTTGTCACCAAGTTTTTCTTGGCCGACTCTAACCAGTCGGCACGTCTTGGCAGAGCCCTCTCCTTCGACCTGCGGCCGGGTCAGCGGGGGCGGATCGCCAATTTCTCCTCGACCGGGCGGAGCATGACTTGGAGGACCCCGACTTGGGGGCGGCCGCTATGGATGATAACACCGAGGCAGGAGGGGGCGAAGCAGGCGGCTCCGGGCTTGGAGCCAGCTTCGACGACTGGCCGGATGACGACGAGGCGGAAATCGTCCCGCGCCGCCAGCCGGCGTCTGACCATGGCGCGGGTTCATCCGCCGCGCCACCTGCTCGAGGCGGCGCGCAGAAGCGCCGGGCCGCATCAGGCTTGTTCGGCAGTCGGCTGAAGAAGCCCAAGAGCGGGGCGGCGGCGACCAGGCGGGATGAGGCGGCCGCGAAGGCGGCCCGCTTCCGCAAGGTGGTGAAGCAGCCGCAAAAGGTTTCGGCGTAAGTGTCGATTCTCTTGCATATTCCTTCTTCTTTTCTTGTCGAATTCTGAATCCTTGTCTTGACTTATCAAACAGGGCTCCGCTCTCTCTTAAGCGGATCGCTGCCGCCTCCATGGTTGGATCGGCGGGGGGATCCGCAAGCACCCGCCGCGTGGACCCCTGTGCCGAGCTTCAAGCGGCAACGGAGCGGAACGTGCCGGAGGCGCGGGAGGAGCGGGAGGCGGAGGAGCTGAGGGCGGCCGCTGCCAAGGCGGCGCAGGAGATGGCGGAGGAGTCGGCAGAGGTACAAGCCGATGCGGCGGCCAAGGCTCAGGCGGAGGCTGCAGCCACGGCGGGGTCCTTGCTTGTCACCCCCTGCGCGTCGTGGCGCCCGAGATCCCGGAGCCCCCGCTGGAGGAAGCCGGTGGTGACCTGCCGGGGATGGAGAGGGAGAAGGACGTCGTCGTCCGGGAGAGGGAGGCGGCACCGCCATCGCCGACTGGGGCGGACCGAGGCAGCCGGCTTGACGCGCCGCCCGTGCGGCCGGCTGGAGGTGAGCCGGCTGCGAGGACGAACCTGGTGGTCCGGTCGCCATCACGCCAGCGCGCGGGGAAGGCGACTTCGGCGCCGGACCCGCAGAAGGCCACGGGCTCTAGCTCATCGACCCAGGATCTGGAGACACCCAGCGCCAGCTCGGGGTGGACGCCGGGTGGTGGGACAGCCGTGGTGAACGTGGCGGCGCAAGAAGTCCGGAACCGGCTTCAGTCCAGGCCGCCGTGCTGAGGCAGTACAATGAAGAGTTCCTCGCGACATGGGCGGCCATTCGGGTGAGTCTTCCCGCTTTTCTGTTTCTTGATCTTGATTTCTTCCGTGGGGCGCGTCAGCACACCCACTGGGTGTAGTCCCCGAGTTCCGAGTCGGCTGCTGAGCAGGCGGCTTGGAACTTCTTAGTAGACTTTGATTGCTTATCTTGCTCTTGTTCGCTTCTCTGTCCGACTTGCAGGACTACCATAACCTCCGCGCGGCTGCCTTCAACTCCCAGGCTCGGGAGCTGACCCAGAAGACCGCTGATCTAACTGAGAGCCGGAGTAAGTGTTTCATCTTTTATCTCACGTGGGGGTGCATCAGCGCACCCACTGGGTGTAGTCCCCGAGATTCAGGCCGACTGCTGAGCAGTCAGGTCGGATCTTTCCTGGCGACTTCTTTCTTATTGCTTTTTTCTTCTTTGCCATATCCGCAGAGGCCAATGCCAGCCTGAGGGAGCAGCTGGGTGGGACCCAGACCGCCCTTCGCGCCAAGGAAGCCGAGTTCGACTCCTTGGTTCAGGAGCATGACCGCTTGGTCAAGAGGCTGGCCGACCAGGAGGAGAGCCACAAGGCGGCCCTGAAGGCGGTGCAGGACAGCGAGGCCGCCCTCCAGGCCGAGTACGAGACCAAGGCGGCGAGCTGGGCTGAGGCAAGGCAGTCGCTGATCAGCGGCTACGGCCAGATCGAAGACTTGGTTGACGGTAGGCCGCCTTCTTCTTTGTTTCTTGCTTGCCGCTTGCCATTTGGTCCATTCTCTGACTTTGTGTTTTTTCTCTTCCTTTCTTTCTTGTGCAGAGTACTTCCCTGGTTACTCTACCGCCGCCAACCAGGTCGTCGAGGCCCACCGCGAGGCACGAAGGCAAGCCGGTGTGGAGATCGCGCGAATGCTCGTCGGTCGCTTGAGGAGCAGCTTCTGGCGATCCAAGCCCGCCTCCAGCCAGCTCACCGCATGCTCCGCCGTCTTCAGCGCGTTGGGGCGCAAGTGCTGGCCGCCCTCTGGCCCGGCGAGGCGATTCCCCGTACCCCCAGTCGGACTGCCGACTGGCTGGAGGTAGCGGTTGGCCGCTTCGAGGCCTGGAAGGCTTCTGCAGCTCGGTCAGGCGCCAGGCGGGCGTTGGAGTTCGTCAAAGCCTGGTATCCCGAGTTGAGCTTGGACCAGCTGGCCACCTGGCGGCAGGAGGCCGACGAGGAGTTGGAGGCGGTGCGGCCGGATATCATCCAGCGCGCTTCAGCAATCGCCGAGTACACCGACACCAGCGCCTTTGCTCCTAAGGTGGATGATAACGGCATTGCTCAGCCGGAGGAGTGGTTCGGGCTGAACCCGGCGGATGGTGAGGACTCGGCCGAGGAGACCGACCCCGGCGACAAGGGCGAAGAGGAGGAGGGAGAGGATGGTGAAGACGCCGTGCCAGACGGTGGAGCAACCGACCAGCCTCAACTTGATCGTGCCTCCAGCAACGAGGCGCGTGCGAGCGCGCCGCCTGCAGCCGGTGATGATCAAGCCGAGACTCGCCAGCCGGCCACTCCTCCAGCCGGTACTACCATCTCCACTGACCAGCCCACCTCGCCTGTTGCGCCCTTAGTCTGATCCGCCGCCTTTGCTTTCCTGTTTGTTGCTCTTCGAACAATATTTTGTTAAGTTTGCGCAGTTCCACCCACTGGGGGTGTATTCAAACTATGTTGACTGCCGGCCTGTTGAAGGCCTTTTGTGTAAATATAATCATGCATGTGTTTGGCTTCCCATTGTTCTTGCTTTTCATCCTTTGGTTGTTTCCTTTGCCGCCCTCCCTTGGTCGCCGCCTTCCCAGCCGGACAGCTGCTCTGCAGTCTGTGGCTGGAGAAGTGCTTGACCGGTTGGGAGGGCAAGTACTCTAGCTTTCTTGGATTGTAGCAAAGTAAATGGGAAGCCGGCCAGCCGGCTGTTCTGACAGCCGGTAGGTGTGGTGGGAGGCCGGCTTGTGTTATATAGGTTCGTTAGTCCTTAGCCGTTTTTCGTGTGGGCATCCTTTCCTGCCTTTGGCTCTTGCCAGTCGGACAGTCGGTTCTTCGAGCTGCGACTTTCAATAAAAGAGGGCTCGGGTGCCGGCACACTACTTGTCTGACTGCAGGTAGAACTTTAATATAACTCAAGGCGGCAAGTCCCCGGGCCGACTGGTCGAACCCGGTGCCGGATAGAAAATCAAATGTAATAGTACATTCATAGGTATGACACTCGTCATTCATAGATAAAAGAGGGTAGTCCCCGAGTGCGCTTCGGGGGGCCCGTTGTCTTGTAGTTAATACAAAAGGTAGCATGGTACATACTGCTTTTAACTGTAAAATCTTCTCAGGAGATTGGCGTTCCATGGTCGTTCCGACTCCTTGCCGGAATCATCCCTCTTGCGTGCCTTCGGCTTCTGTGCGTCGATCAGGTAGTAGGAGTCGTTGCCTAGGGCCTTGCTGATGACGAATGGGCCTTCCCAAGGGGCCGAGAGCTTGTGCTGGCCGGCTGTTCGCTGGATCAGCCGGAGCACAAGATCGCCTTCTTGGAAGGATCTTGGCTTGACCTTCCGGTTGTAGTAACGGCACAAACCCTGCTGGTAGATGGCGGACCAGCTGAGTGCTAACAGCGGCCCTCTTCCAACAGGTCGACACCGTCTTCTCGCGCTTCCTTGGCCTCCGCCTCCGTGTACATGGTGACCCGAGGCGAGTCGAACTCGATGTCAGTTGGGATGACAGCCTCGGCACCATATACAAGGAAGAAAGGAGTGAAGCCGGTTGACTTGTTCGGGGTAGTACGCAGACTCCAGAGGACAGCCGGCAGCTCATCGAGCCAGCAGCCGGCCGAACGCTCCAGTGGTACGACCAGTCGGGGCTTGATGCCGGAGAGGATGAGGCCGTTTGCTCCTCGACCTGGCCGTTTGACTGCGAGTGGGCAACGGACGCTAAGTCCAGTCGGATGCCCTGTGTCGCGCAGAAACGTGCCAGGGCTCCCTTGGCAAAATTCGTGCCGTTGTCGGTGATGATGCTATGTGGTATACCATACCGGGTGGTGATATCTGTGATGAATGTCACGGCAGTCGGCCTGTTCAGCTTCTTGATTGGCTTTGCTTCAATCCACTTGGTGAATTTGTCCACGGCGACAAGCAGATGTGTCATGCCGCCGCGCGCTGTCTTGAATGGGCCCACCATGTCCAGCCCCCAGACGCCAAAGGGCCAGGTGAGGGGGATGGTCTTGAGTGCAGAAGCCGGCAGGTGTTGCTTGGAGCTGAAGACTTGGCACCCTTTGCAGCATTTGACTAATTCCTTGGCATCTTCCAAAGCAGTCGGCCAGAAGAAACCATGGCGGAAAGCTTTGGCGTCAAGTGATCTTGAGGCCGCGTGGTGGCGCATTCGCCTTGGTGGATATCCTTGAGGATTGCTATGCCCTTCACTGGCTCGACGCAGCGCTGGGAGACTCCAGTGATGCTACGCTTAACAAGTTCTCTGTTTATTATTGTGTATGCTCCGGCTTGGCATTGAACTTGTCTTGCCGAGATCTCATCAGTCGGCAGCTCTCTGTTTACTAGGAAGTTGAGGATGGGTTAGGCCCATGATGGAGCTGTGACTTCTTCTATTGTCAATACGGCTACTGTGACCCGGGTGGGTGGGTTGGGTGGTGAAGAGTTGGAGTCGGCCACCGCCTGTTGTGTCGTTGCAGTCCCCGGGCCGGGTTCTGAAGTCCCCGAGCCGGGTGCGACTACGGCAGTCCTCGGGCCGCCTGTCGAAGTCCCCGAGCCACCAGCTGGGTTCCCCAAGTCGGATCTGACTACATCAGGGGCAGGCAGTACGAAGATGGAGTCTGATTCTGGAGACGGCTTGACAGACGGTTTGAGGAGGCGTTGGAGAGAGACACCGGTTGGTATAGCTTGTCGGGTGGAGCCGATCCGTGCCAGGGCATCTGCTTGCTCGTTGTCGGCCCGTGGCACGTGGAGGAACTCGCATCCTTCAAAGTATCCGCTGATTTGCTGGACGAGGAATCAATAGCTCGCCATGTTTGCGTCCTTGGCGTCCCAGTCGCCGGATGACTGCTGGACTACCAAATCCGAGTCGCCATAGCATAGGATCCGACGTATGCCGAGCTCTTTGGCTAGCCGGAGCCCGTGTATGAGCGCCTCGTACTCGGCCACATTGTTGGAGGTGGCAAATTGAATTTGCAGTGTGTATCTGAGTTTGTCGCCCTTGGGAGAGGTGAGGACGATGCCGGCTCCCAAGCCGGTGCGCATCTTGGATCCATCGATGTGCATCCGCCAATGAGTGGAGTCGGGAGCCGGCGGTAGGTACTGGGTCTCGGCCCAGTCGACAAGGAAGTCGGCCAATGCTTGGGACTTGATGGCGGTGCGGGGCTGGTAGAAGATCATGTAAGGAGCCAGCGCAATGGCCCACTTAGCCACCCGGCCGGATGCATCCCGGCTGCCTATGATCTCGGCAAGTAGGGCAATGCATACGACCGTGATGGGATGCTCTTGAAAGTAGGGCTTCAGCTTCTTGGCGGCAAAGTACACTCCATAGCACATCTTCTGGTAGTGCGGGTAGTTTTGCTTCGAGGTGGACAGTACTTCGCTCAAATAATATACCGGCCTCTGGACTATCTGAGCCCGGCCTTCTTCTGGGCGTTGGACCACGATAACTGTACTGACCACTCGGCTAGTCGCGGCAATGTAAAGGAGCATGGGCTCTTTCTCAGTCGGCGCTGCCAGGACAGGCGGTGTGGTCAGCATCTTCTTCAACTCGTGGAAAGCTTGGTCTGCTTGGTCGTTCCACTCGAAGTGGGTGGACTTCTTCATGAGTCGGTATAGGGGGAGAGCCTTCTCTCCTAGCCGGCTGATAAAGCGGTTTAGGGAGGCCAGGCACCCGGTAAACTTCTGAACGTCTCGCAGCTTGGTAGGAATCTCCATTCTTTCTATGGCCTTGATCTTCACTGGGTTGCACTCGATGCCGCGTTCGGAGACCAAAAAGCCTAGAAGCTGGCCGGCTGGTACTCCGAACACGCATTTCTCAGGGTTGAGCTTGATCTGAAACCGGCGCAAGTTGGCAAATGTTTCTCTGAGGTCTTCCAGCAGGGTGCCGCGCTTCTCCGTCTTCACCACAATATCGTCTACATAGTCGTGGGCATTTCTGCCGAGTTGCTTGAGGAGGCATTTCTGCATGCAACGCTGAAAAGTGGCACCGGCATTTCTCAAGCCGAATGTCATAGTCAGGTAGCAGAAAGCTCCGAATGGTGTGATGAAGGCGGTCTTCAGGCGGTCGACTGGATCCAACTTGATCTGGTGGTAGCCTGAGTAAGCATCCAAGAAACTCAACAGCTCGCATCCGGCTGTGGAGTCTATCACTTGATCGATTCATGGTAAGGCAAATGGATCTTTGGGGCAGGCTTTGTTGAGGCTGGTGTAATCTATACACATACGCCATTTATTGTTTTTCTTCAACACCAGGACCGGGTTGGCAAGCCATTCTGGAAAAAACACTTCCATAATGAAGCCGACTGCCAGGAGCCGGGCTATCTCTTCTCCTACGATCCTTCTCTTCTCCTCCGACAGTCAGCGGAGAGGTTGCTTGACTGGTTTTGCGTCCGCTCAGACGTGTAGCTTGTGCTCGGCGAAATCCTTCGGAACACCCAGCATGTCCTTTGGGGACCATGCAAAGATGTCCCGATTCTCACGGAGGAAGTCGACGAGCTCGCCTTCCTATTTGCTGTCCAGGTTTGCACCAATGACAACAAACCTCTCCGGGTTCTCTGGGTCCAGAGGTATCTTCTTTGTTTCCTTGGCCGGCTAGAAGGAGCCTTGAGCAGCATATTCCTTGGGGTTAGGGGACAGGGCCGACTGCTTGCCGGCCATGGCCACGACTCGGTCCAGCATCTTCTTCTCTTCAGCAATCATGAGGGACTCGGCCAGCCGGCTGCTGGCTGCAGCACACTCGGAGGATTTCTTGTAGTCTCCGGCTATGGTGATGATCCCCTTTGAACTCGGCATCTTCATCTTGAGGTAGGCGTAGTGGGGCACAGCCATGAACTTGGCCAGGGCAGGTCGGCCAAGCAATGTGTGGTAAGGGCTCTCTAGATCCACTACTTCAAACCAGATCGCTTCTCGGCGGAAGTGATCCTTGTCTCCGAAGAGAACATCCATCTTGATCTTGCCGATTGGGGAACAAGACAGGCCGGGTACGATGCCATGGAACACAGTCCGGCTTGGCATGAGTTGCTTCGTCTTGAGGTTCAACTTCTCCATGGTGTCGCGGTACAATATGATGATGCTGCTTCCACCGTCAATCAGCACACGGGAGAAACGGGCAGCTCGCCTTTCTGTCGCGAGGGTGGCGTCCAACACCAATGCATAAGAGCCGGGAGACGGCATCACCTCTGGGTGATTGGCCCGACTCCAGCTGATAGGCTTCTCAGACCAACGCATAAACTCAGGGTTGCTGGAGGCGACCGCGTTGACTTCTTGGTGCTGTCGGCGCCGACTGCGCTTGTCTTCAATTTGGCTTGTGAAGACGACGTAGGCGGCGTGCTCATCTGGGAACTCATCTTGAATGGCTCCGACTGCTGGTCGAACAGCCGGCTGCTGAGGGGCTGGAGGCGGCGGGCCAGTAGGTGGAGGCGGCAGCAGCCCCTCGCCCTTGGAGATCCGCGTGAGCCAATTGCACTTCCGGGTCGTGTGGTTGGACGGCTTCGCGCCGCTGTGGAACTTGCAGGGGGCATCAAGGGTTTGCTCGTAGGAGAAAGCCGGCTACCATGCTGGCCTGCCGCCCTTCTGCTTCTTGGGCGCGGGCCACTCTTCGGGTTGTTCGTCTTCGACAGTGGCTACTTGCCGACTGGTGGAAGGTGGCATAGGGGCCTTGCGCTTGTTGTCGTTCTGGTAAGGGCGTCGATTGGAGTCACCAGCCGGCGTCTTGGGAGCCGGAGCGAGCACCTTTCCAGAGGCGTCCACTCGAAGCTCGGTCTTCATTGAAGAGTCGGCCGTGGCGTACTTGTCTGCTATGATCAGCAGCTCGTCGAGGGTAGTCGGCTCATCGTAGAGGAGTCGGTGCTTGAGGAGGGTGCACTCTCGGCACCCGGCGGTGAAGTACTCTATGGCCTGAACCTCGTGCACCCCCTCGCAGGAGTTGCGGAGCTCGGCCCAACGCGTGAGGTAGTCGCGAGTTGATTCGCTGGGCCCTTGGACGCACAAGGAGAGCCGGCGGGGCTTGGGAGGCCGCTTGTATGTGCTGGTGAAGTTGCGGATGAAGACTTCCGTGAAGTCTAGCCAGCTGTTGACGCTGTAGGGCTTGAGGCTGTTCAGCCAGGTGCGTGTCGTGCCTTGAAGCATGAGCGGGACGTACTTCACAGCAACGCGCCTGTTGCCGTTTGCTATGCTGACTGCGGTGGAGTAGTCGATCAACCAGTCTTCCGGCTTCACGGAGCCGTTGTATTTTGGCGTGTCTCTTGGGAGTGAGAACCCTTTGGGGAAGGGCTCGTCACGGATGCGGGGTCCGAAGCAAGGCGGGCCGACATCATCTTCTTCCTCTACCGCCAGGGATCACGCTAGGCGGTCGATCCGGTGGCGGGCGTCATTCTCGCCGACTCCTTCGCGGTAGCCTAGTCGGATGCGTGACAGGCGGCGGGGTGGGATATCTCTCCCCACGAGGCGGGGGAGGAGGCGGATTGCCTTGTCGTTCCACAGCTCGGGGGTGGCCTTCTGCGTCGCACTCAATAGTGAGCCGAGTCCGACTGCGGCTAGCAGCCGGCTCCTTGTCTTTTCTTGCGCGGGCGCCGCTTGCAGTCAGCGTCCGGGATGTCGCGCCGTGCTCTCGGCGTGGGGGAGGACTTTCAGCGCGGGCGCCGGCTTCATGCCGCTCTGCGGCCGCGTCGATCAGCTTCTGGATGCGTCTAGTCATGTAGGGGAGCTCGTCGGCCCCCAGCCCGTTCAGCTCGTCTACGGCCGCCTGAGCGGCACGCAGGTTCTCGAGTGGCGTGGCGTAGACTGGGCGGTCTGCTCCCAGCATGATGGCGATGGCCGCACCGCACTTCTTGACGAGGCCGGCTCGGCTCGGCCCGCCAGGAGGCGGCGTACCGAAGGCGGCGCGGTCGACTTCGCGCTGGTGAGCCTCAGTGAGGCGTCTCATGGATGCTATCTTCTGGCCTTCTGCGACGAGGGCGAGGCGGCGTGCCTCCAGTGTCTCGGCGTCGGTGTCGGCCGGGATGGGGACGGACAAGTCGTGCAGCACCGCTTGTAGGGCGTCGTGGGCATTCTCGCCTGAGACGGCGCCGTGGCTGATGACCAGCACCTCAGTGACAGCGCTGCTGCCACTGTCGACTCGAGGGAGAGGGTCGTCGATGATCAGCACGTTGGTGGGGAAGGCGTCAAGCGATGCCGTGTCAGAGTCGACAAGCATCGGGTTGATGGAGCCGACCGACTCCAAGTCCACAGCAAGCTCACTGGAGACGTGAAGCTGGTCGAGGAGGCTGATGAGGCGGCTCTCGAGGCAGTCTGTGCCCGCGTAGGACGCAGGCTCGTCGGAGATGCGAGCCTCGCCAAGAAGATCGGCGAGGCAGCTCGCCGCGCAGGCGTCGTCGACTCCTTGCAGCGCGTCGGGGCAAGCGCCATCGGGCATAGCGGGCTGGCTACGCTCGCGGGGGAGGAAAAGGATGTTGGAAATATGCCCTAGAGGCAATAATAAAATGGTTATTATTATATTTTCTTGTTCATGATAATTGTCTATTGTTCATGCTATAATTGTATTAACTGGAAACCGTAATACATGTGTGAATACATAGACCACAACATGTCCCTAGTAAGCCTCTAGTTGACTAGCTCATTGATCAATAGATGGTTATGGTTTCCTGACCATGGACATTGGATGTCATTGATAACGGGATCACATCATTAGGAGAATGATGTGACGGACAAGACCCAATCCTAAGCATAGCACAAGATCGTGTAGTTCGTTTGCTAGAGCTTTTCTAATGTCAAGTATCATTTCCTTAGACCATGAGATTGTGCAACTCCCGGATACCGTAGGAATGCTTTGGGTGTACCAAACGTCACAACGTAACTGGGTGGCTATAAAGGTGCACTACAGGTATCTCCGAAAGTGTCTGTTGGGTTGGCACGAATCGAGACTGGGATTTGTCACTCCGTATGACGGAGAGGTATCTCTGGGCCCACTCGGTAATGCATCATCATAATGAGCTCAATGTGACTAAGGAGTTAGTCATGGGATCATGCATTATGGTACGAGTAAAGTGACTTGTCGGTAACGAGATTGAACGAGGTATTGGGATACCGACGATCGAATCTCGGGCAAGTAACATACCGATAGACAAAGGGAATTGTATACGGGATTGATTGAATCTTCGACATCGTGGTTCATGCGATGAGATCATCGAGGAGCATGTGGGAGCCAACATGGGTATCCAGATCCCACTGTTGGTTATTGACCGGAGAGTCGTCTCGGTCATGTCTGCGTGTCTCCCGAACCCGTAGGGTCTACACACTTAAGGTTCGGTGACGGTAGGGTTGTAGAGATATTAGTATGCGGTAACCCGAAAGTTGTTCGGAGTCCCGGATGAGATCCCGGACGTCACGAGGAGTTCCGGAATGGTCCGGAGGTAAAGATTTATATATGGGAAGTCTTATTTTGGTCGCCGGAAAAGTTTTGCGCATTATCGGTATTGTACCGGGAGTGCCGAAAGGGGTCCGGGGGTCCACCAAGGGGGTCCACCTGCCCCGGGGGGCCACATGGGCTGTAGGGGTGTGCGCCTTGGCCTATATGGGCCAAGGGCACCAGCCCCAAGAGGCCCATGCGCCAAGAGATAAGGGAAAGGGAGAGTCCTAAAAGGGGAAGGCACCTCCTAGGTGCCTTGGGGTGGATGGACTCCTCCCTGGCCGCACCCTTCCTTGGAGGAAGGGCCAAGGCTGCGCCCCCCCTCTCCCTTGCCCCTATATATATGTGGGGGGGGGGGGGAGGGCAGCCATACCCTAAGCCCTGGCGCCTCCCTCTCCCTCCCGTGACACATCTCCCTTCTCCCGCAGCGCTTGGCGAAGCCCTGTTGGTATCCCGCTACTTCCACCACCACGCCGTCGTGCTGCTGGATCTCCATCAACCTCTCCTCCCCCCTTGCTGGATCAAGAAGGAGGAGACGTCGCTGCTCCATACGTGTGTTGAACGCGGAGGTGCCGTCCGTTCGGCGCTAGGATCATCGGTGATTTGGATCACGACGAGCACGACTCCATCAACCCCGTTCTCTTGAAAGCTTCCGCTCGCGATCTAAAAGGGTATGTAGATGCACTCCTCTCTCTCATTGCTAGATGACTCCATAGATTGATCTTGGTGATGCGTAGAAAATTTTGAATTATTGCTACGTTCCCCTACAGTGGCATCATGAGCTAGGTCTATGCGTAGATTCTATGCACGAGTAGAACACAAAGTAGTTGTGGGCGATGATTTGTTCAATTTTCTTGCCGTTACTAGTCTTATCTTGATTCGGCGGCATTGTGGGATGAAGCGGCCCGGACCGACCTTACACGTACTCTTACGTGAGACAGGTTCCACCGACTGACATGCACTTGATGCATAAGGTGGCTAGCGGGTGTCTGTCTCTCCCACTTTAGTCGGATCGAATTCGATGAAGAGGGTCCTTATGAAGGGTAAATAGCAATTGGCATATCACCGTTGTGGCTTTTGCGTAGGTAAGAAACGTTCTTGCTAGAAACCCATAGCAGCCACGTAAAACATGCAACAACAATTAGAGGACGTCTAACTTGTTTTTGCAGGGTATGCTATGTGATGTGATATGGCCAAAAGGATGTGATGAATTATATATATGTGATGTATGAGATTGATCATGTTCTTGTAATAGGAATCACGACTTGCATGTCGATGAGTATGACAACCGGCAGGAGCCATAGGAGTTGTCTTAATTTATTGTATGACCTGCGTGTCAATGAAAACGCCATGTAATTACTTTACTTTATTGCTAACCGTTAGCCATAGTAGTAGAAGTAATAGTTGGCGAGACAACTTCATGAAGACACGATGATGGAGATCATGATGATGGAGATCATGTGTCATGCCGGTGACGAAGGTGATCATGCCGCGCCTCGAAGATGGAGATCAAAGGCGCAAGATGATATTGGCCATATCATGTCACTTTATGATTTGCATGTGATGCTTGTCATGTTTACATCTTATTTGCTTAGAACGACGGTAGCATAAATAAGATGATCCCTCACTAAAATTTCAAGAGACGTGTTCCCCCTAAGTGTGCACCATTGCGAAGGTTCGTTGTTTCGAAGCACCACGTGATGATCGGGTGTGATAGATTCTAATGTTCGCATACAACGGGTGTAAGCCAGATTTACACATGCGAAACACTTAGGTTGACTTGACGAGCCTAGCATGTACAGACATGGCCTCGGAACACAAGAGACTGAAAGGTCGAACATGAGTCGTATAGTAGATACGATCAACATGGAGATGTTCACCGATGATGACTAGTCCGTCTCACGTGATGATCGGACACGGCCTAGTTGACTCGGATCATGTATCACTTAGATGACTAGAGGGATGTCTATCTGAGTGGGAGTTCATTAAATAATTAGATGAACTTAATTATCATGAACATAGTCAAAAGGTCTTTGCAAATTATGTCGTAGCTTACGCTTTAGTTCTACTGTTTAAGATATGTTCCTAGAGAAAAATTTAGTTGAAAGTTGATAGTAGCAATTATGCGGACTGGGTCCGTAAACTGAGGATTGTCGTCATTGCTGCACAGAAGGCTTATGTCCTTAATGCACCGCTCGGTGTGCTGAACCTCGAGCGTCGTCTGTAGATGTTGCGAAACATCTGACATACACGTTTTGATGACTACGTAATAGTTCACTGTGTGATGCTAACGGTTTAGAATTGAGGCACCGAAGACATTTTGAAACGTCGCGGAACATATGAGATGTTCCAAGAGCTGAAATTGGGATTTTAGGCTCGTGCCCACGTCAAGAGGTATGAGACCTCTGACAAGTTTCTTAAGCCTGCAAACTAAGGGAGAAAAGCTCAACCGTTGAGCATGTGCTCAGATTGTCTGAGTACTACAATCGCTTGAATCGAGTGGGAGTCAATCTTCCAGATGAGATAGTGATGGTTCTCCAAAGTCACTGCCACCAAGCTACTAGAGCTTCATGATGAACTATAACAAATCAGGGATAGATATGATGATCCTTGAGCTATTCGTGATGTTTGACACCACGAAAGTAGAAATCAAGTAGGAGCATAAATTGTTGATGGTTAGTAAAACCACTAGTTTCAAGAAGGGCAAGGGAAAGAAGGGATACTTCATGAAACGGCAAATTAGTTGCTGCTCTAGTGAAGAAACCCAAGGTTGAACCCAAACCCGAGACTAAGTGCTTCTGTAATGAGGGGAACGGTCACTGAAGCAGAACTACCCTAGATACTTGGTAGATGAGAAGGTAGGCAAGGTCGACAGAAGTATATTGGATATACATTATATTAATGTGTACTTTACTAGTACTCCTAGTAGCACCAGGGTATTAGATACCGGTTCGGTTGCTAAGTGTTGGTAACTCGAAATAAAAGCTGCGGAATAAACGGAGACTAGCTAAAGATGAGATGACGATATGTGTTGGAAGTGTTTCCAAGGTTGATGTGATCAAGCATCACATGCTCCCTCTACCATCGAGATTGGTGTTAAACCTAAATAATTGTTATTTGGTTTTTGCGTTGAGCATAGACATGATTGGATTATGTTTATCGGAATACGGTTATTCATTTAAGGAGAATAATGGTTACTCTTTTTATTTGAATAATACCTTCAATGGTCTTGCACCTAAAATGAATGGTTTATTGAATCTCGATCGTAGTGATACACATGTTCATGCCAAAAGATATAAGATAGTACCACATACTTGTGGCACTGCTATTTGAGTCATATTGGTTTATACGCATGAAGAAACTCCATGCAGATGGATCGTTTGGACTCACTTGATTTTGAATCACATGAGACATGCAAATCATACAACATGGGCAAGATGACTGAAACGCCTCGTTTTCAGTGAGATGGAACAAGAGAGCAACTTGTTGGAAGAAATACATTTGATGTGTGCAGTCCAATGAGTGTTGAGGCACGCAGTGGATATCATTATGTTCTTACTTCACAGATGATTTGAGTAGATGCTGAGAATATTTACTTGATGAAACACAAGTCTGAATTATTGAAAGGTTCAAGTAATTTCAGAGTGAAGTTGAAGATCGTCATGACAAGAGGATAAAATGTCTGTGGTATGATCATAGAGATGAATATCTGAGTTATGAGTTTGGCACACAATTAAGAAATTGTGGAAATTGTTTCACGACTAATACCGCCTGGAACACCATAGTGTGATGGTGTGTCCGAACATCATAACTGCACCCTATTGGATATGGTGCATACCATGATGTCTCTTATCGAATTACCACTATCGTTTATGGGTTAGGCATTAGAGACAACCACATTCACTTTAAATAGGGCACCACGCAATTCCGTTGAGATGACACCGTATGAACTATGGTTTAGAGAAACCCAAGCTGTCGTTTCTTAAAAATTTGGGGCTGCGACGCTTATGTGAAAAAGTTTCAGGCTGATAAGCTCAAACCCAAAGTGGATAAATGCATCTTCATAGAATACCCAAAACAATTGGGTATACCTCCTATTTCAGATCCGGAAGCAAGGTGATTGTTTCTAGAAACAGGTCCTTTCTCAAGGAAAAGTTTCTCTCAAAAGAATTGAGTGGGAGGATGGTGGAGACTTGATGAGGTTATTGAACCGTCACTCCAACTAGTGTGTAGCAGGGCACAGGAAGTTGTTCCTGTGGCACCTATACCAATTGAAGTGGAAGCTTATGATAGTGATCATGAAACTTCGGATCAAGTCACTACCAAACCTCGTAGGTTGACAAGGATGCGTACTACTTCAGAGTGGTACGTAATCCTGTCTTGGAAGTCATGTTGCTAGACAACAATGAACCTATGAGCTATGGAGAAGCGATGGTGGGCCCGGATTCCAACGAATGGCTCGAGGCCATAAAATCCGAGAGGATCCATGTATGAAAACAAAGTATAGACTTTGAAAGAACTACTTGATAGTCATAAGGCTGTTGGGTACAGATGGATTTTAAAGGGAAGACAGACAATGATGGTAAGTGTCACCATTAAGAAAGCTCGACTTGTCGTTAAGATGTTTTCCGGCAAGTTCAAGGAGTTGACTGCGATGAGACTTTCTCACTCATAGCTATGCTAAGAGTCTGTTGGAATTATATTAGCAGTTACTGCATTATTTATGAAATCTTGCAGATAGGATGTCACAACATTGTTTCCTCAACGATTTTCTTGAGGAAAGGTTGTATGTGATACAACCAGAAGGTTTTGTCAATCCTGAAAGATGCTAACAAGTATGCAAAGCTCCAGCAATCCTTCTAAGGATTGGAGTAAGCATCTCGGAGTTGGAATGTACGCTTTGATGAGATGATCAAAGATTTTGGGTTTATACAAAGTTTATGAGAAACTTGTATTTCCAAAGAAGTGAGTGGGAGCACTATAGAATTTTTGATGAGTATATGTTGTTAACATATTGTTGATCAGAAATGATGTAGAATTTCTGGAAAGCATCCAGGGTTATTTGAAAAGTGTTTTTCAATGGAAAAGCTGGATTAAGCTACTTGAACATTGAGCATCAAGATCTATAAGGATAGATCAAAAACGCTCAATAGTACTTTCAAATGAATACATACCGTGAAAAGATTTTGAAGGAGTTCAAAATAGATCAGCAAAGAAGGAGTTCTTGGCTGTGTTACAAGGTGTGAGTATTGAGTAAGACTCAAGACCTGACCACGGCAGAAGAGAGAGAAAGGACGAAGGTCGTCCCCTATGCTTTAGACGTAGGCTCTACAGTATGCTATGCTGTGTACCGCACCTGAAGTGTGCCTTGCCATGAGTTAGTCAAGGGGTACAATAGTGATCCGGGAATGGATCACATGACAGCGGTCGAACTTGTCCTTAGTATCTAGTGGACTAAGGAATTTTCTCGATCATGGAGGTGGTAAAAGAGTTCGTCGTAAAGGGTTACGTCGATGCAAACTTTGACACTAATCCGGATGACTCTGAGTAGTAAACCGGATTCGTATAGTAGAGCAGTTATTTGGAACAGCTCCTAGTAGCGCGTGGTAGCTGCATCTACAAGATGACATAGAGATTTGTAAAGCACACACAGATCTGAATGTTGCAGACTCGTTGACTAAAACCTCTCTCGTAAGCATGACATGATCAAACCCTAGAACTCATTGAGTGTTAATCACATGGTGATGTGAACTAGATTATGGACTCTAGTAAACTATTGGGTATTAGTCACATGGCGATGTGAACTTTGAGTGTTAATCACATGGTGATGTGAACTAGATTATTGACTCTAGTGCAAGTGGGAGACTGTTGGAAATATGCCCTAGAGGCAATAATAAAATGTTTATTATTATATTTCCTTGTTCATGATAATTGTCTATTGTTCATGCTATAATTGTATTAACTGGAAACCGTAATACATGTGTGAATACATAGACCACAACATGTCCCTAGTAAGCCTCTAGTTGACTAGCTCATTGATCAATAGATGGTTATGGTGTCCTGACCATGGACATTGGATGTCATTGATAACGGGATCACATCATTAGGAGAATGATGTGATGGACAAGACCCAATCCTAAGCATAGCACAAGATCGTGTAGTTCGTTTGCTAGAGCTTTTCTAATGTCAAGTATCATTTCCTTAGACCATGAGATTGTGCAACTCCCGGATACCGTAGGAATGCTTTGGGTGTACCAAATGTCACAACATAACTGGGTGGCTATAAAGGTGCACTATAGGTATCTCCGAAAGTGTCTGTTGGGTTGGCACGAATCGAGACTGGGATTTGTCACTCCGTATGACGGAGAGGTATCTCTGGGCCCACTCGGTAATGCATCATCATAATGAGCTCAATGTGACTAAGGAGTTAGTCACGGGATCATGCATTACGGTACGAGTAAAGTGACTTGTTGGTAACGAGATTGAACGAGGTATTGGGATACCGACGATCGAATCTCGGGCAAGTAACATACCGATAGACAAAGGGAATTGTATACGGATTGATTGAATCCTCGACATCGTGGTTCATCCGATGAGATCATCGAGGAGCATGTGGGAGCTAACATGGGTATCCAGATCCCGCTGTTGGTTATTGACCGGAGAGTCGTCTCGGTCATGTCTGCGTGTCTCCCGAACCCGTAGGGTCTACACACTTAAGGTTCGGTGACGCTAGGGTTGTAGAGATATTAGTATGCGGTAACCCGAAAGTTGTTCGGAGTCCCGGATGAGATCCCGGACGTCACGAGGAGTTCCGGAATGGTCCGGAGGTAAAGATTTATATATGGGAAGTCTTATTTTGGTCGCCGGAAAAGTTTCGCGCATTATCGGTATTGTACCGGGAGTGCCGAAAGGGGTCCGGGGGTCCACCAAGGGGGTCCACCTGCCCCGGGGGGCCACATGGGCTGTAGGGGTGTGCGCCTTGGCCTATATGGGCCAAGGGCACCAGCCCCAAGAGGCCCATGCGCCAAGAGATAAGGGAAAGGGAGAGTCCTAAAAGGGGAAGGCACCTCCTAGGTGCCTTGGGGAGGATGGACTCCTCCCTGGCCGCACCCTTCCTTGGAGGAAGGGCCAAGGCTGCGCCCCCCTCTCCCTTGCCCCTATATATATGTGGGGGGGGGGAGGGCAGCCATACCCTAAGCCCTAGCGCCTCCCTCTCCCTCCCGTGACACATCTCCCTCCTCCCGCAGCGCTTGGCGAAGCCCTGTTGGTATCCCGCTACTTCCACCACCACGCCGTCGTGCTGCTGGATCTCCATCAACCTCTCCTCCCCCCTTGCTGGATCAAGAAGGAGGAGACGTCGCTGCTCCGTACGTGTGTTGAACGCGGAGGTGCCGTCCGTTCGGCGCTAGGATCATCGGTGATTTGGATCACGACGAGTACGACTCCATCAACCCCGTCCTCTTGAACGCTTCCGCTTGCGATCTACAAGGGTATGTAGATGCACTCCTCTCTCTCGTTGCTAGATGACTCCATAGATTGATCTTGGTGATGCGTAGAAAATTTTGAATTATTGCTACGTTCCCCTACAAAGGGTTCCTGTCCAGAACAGGTCTCCGGATGACGGTGCACCTGGCCCCACGGTGGGCGCCAAATGTTGGGTGGTAGGTGTGACATATGACAATGGGTGGCTTATCATTGTGGGAGCCAGTAAGACATCGCCGGTGCCTGGAAACGGGATAAGGCGAAGACATGCATGCCGGTGAATCTTACCCAGGTTCGGGGCTCTCCATGGAGATAACACCCCTAGTCCTGCTCTGCGGGGTCTCCGCATGATCACTAGATCAACACAAGTAGCTACAAGTGCTCCTTGAGCTGTTTGGCTAGAGGAGGAAGAAAGGCAAGGCTAGCTCTCCTCTTCTCTCTACGTGGTGTCTAAAACTATCTCAGAGATCAACCCTTTGCATGGGTGCCCTGGGGGGTTTATATAGGCCTACCCCCCAGGGATACAATGGTAATCTGGCTGGGCGCGGGTCCCAGCCGTCAGTGTCTGTGGTCGCCGGCTTCTCCGCCGACTGGTGGGTCCTGCCGGCTACCGGCCTCTTAGCCGACAGGCCGGCCCCACCACCCGGGGGTCTTGTCGGTGGCTGGTTACTGTTGCCTCGCCCCTGATGACGAGGGCTTTGTCGAGGTAAGCATGGCAACAGTGCCGCCGCTTGGCGGGCTCTCACTGTAGCCTTACCTCGTCTTGTCTCCTTAATGATGCACATACTTCGAGGGAGGGAGGTACCGGCTATTGGGAGCCGGCTACGCCCCAGGCCGACTAGGGGAGGCCTGGCCGCCTTCGAGCGTCTCTCTGGCTGAAGGGGCCCGCCGCCCGCGGGCCGTACTGGCACCTATCGTGGGTGGCGTCACGGTCAACATGGCAACAGTGCCGCGCCGGACGGGGGATGGCTGACCCGTACGGCGCACTGTGGCCATGCATGCTCCGGGATTCGGGGGTGGCAGGCTGTACCGTGGCCATGCCCCGTCTCTGTTGGAAATATGCCCTAGGGCAATAATAAATGGTTATTATTATATTTCTTTGTTCATGGTAATTGTCTATTATTCATGCTATAATTGTATTGTCCGGAAATCGTAATACATGTGTGAATACATAGACCACAACCTGTCCCTAGTAAGCCTCTAGTTGACTAGCTCGTTGATCAACAGATAGTCATGGTTTCCTGACTATGGACATTGGATGTCATTGATAACGGGATCACATCATTAGGAGAATGATGTGATGGACAAGACCCAACTTAAGCATAGCATAAAAGATCGTGTAGTTTCGTTTGCTAGAGCTTTTCCAATGTCAAGTATCTTTTCCTTAGACCATGAGATCGTGCAACTCCCGGATACCGTAGGAGTGCTTTGGGTGTGCCAAACGTCACAACGTAACTGGGTGACTATAAAGGTGCATTACGGGTATCTCCGAAAGTGTCTGTTGGGTTGGCACGGATCGAGACTGGGATTTGTCACTCCGTGTGACGGAGAGGTATCTCTGGGCCCACTCGGTAATGCATCATCATAATGAGCTCAATGTGACTAAGGCGTTAGTCACGGGATCATGCATTGCGGTACGAGTAAAGAGACTTGCCGGTAACGAGATTGAACAAGGTATTGGGATACCGACGATCGAATCTCGGGCAAGTAACATACCGATTGACAAAGGCAATTGCATACGGATTGATTGAATCCTCGACACCGTGGTTCATCCGATGATATCATCGTGGAACATGTGGGAGCCAACATGGGTATCCAGATCCCGCTGTTGGTTATTGACCGGAGAGGCGTCTCGGTCATGTCTGCATGTCTCCCGAACCCGTAGGGTCTACACACTTAAGGTCCGATGATGCTAGGGTTGTAGAGATATATGTATGCGGAAACCC
Organism: Aegilops tauschii subsp. strangulata; assembly: GCF_002575655.3. Classification (NCBI taxonomy): domain Eukaryota; kingdom Viridiplantae; phylum Streptophyta; class Magnoliopsida; order Poales; family Poaceae; genus Aegilops; species Aegilops tauschii. Next base: position 128,285,577 of record NC_053036.3, on the reverse strand, counting down.
GAAAGTTGTTCGGAGTCCCGGATGAGATCCCGGACGTCACGAGAGGTTCCGGAATGGTCCGGAGGTAAAGATTTATATATGGGAAGTCTTATTTTGGTCGCCGGAAAAGTTTCGCGCTTTATCGGTATTGTACCGGGAGTACCGAAAGGGGTCCGGGGGTCCACCAAGGGGGTCCACCAGCCCCGGGGGGGCCACATGGGCTGTAAGGGGTGCGCGTTGGCCTATATGGGCCAAGGGCACCAGCCCCAAGAGGCCCATGCGCAAGAGATAAGAAAAAAGGGAGAGTCCTAAAAGGGGAAGGCACCTCCGAGGTGCCTTGGGGGGGAAGGACTCCCCCCTGGCTGCACCCTTCCTTGGAGGAAGGGGCAAGGCTGCGCCCCCCCTCTACCTTGGCCCTATATATAGTGGGGGGAAGGGAGGGCAGCAACATCTAAGCCTTGGGCGCCTCCCTCCTCCCCTGCAACACCTCTCTCTCTCTCTCGCAGAAGCTTGGAGAAGCCCTGCCGGAGACCCGCTACATCCACCACCACGCCGTCGTGCTGTTGGATCTCCATCAACCTCTCCTCCCCCCTTGCTGGATCAAGAAGGAGGAGACGTCGCTGCACCGTACGTGTGTTGAACGCGGAGGTGCCGTCCGTTCGGCACTCGGTCATCGGTGATTTGGATCACGGCGAGTACGACTCCGTCATCCACGTTCATTGGAACGCTTCCGCTCGCGATCTACAAGGGTATGTAGATGCACTCCTTTCCCCTCGTTGCTAGTAGACTCCATAGATGCTTCTTGGTGAGCGTAGGAAAATTTTAAATTATGCTACGATTCCCAACAGTGGCATCATGAGCCAGGTCTATGCGTAGTTACTATGCACGAGTAGAACACAAAGTAGTTGTGGGCGTTGAGTTTGCCAATTCTTCTTGCTGCTACTAGTCTTTTCTTGTTTCGGCGGCATTGTAGGATGAAGCGGCCCGGACCGACCTTACACGTACTCTTACGTGAGACAGGTTCCACCGACTGACATGCACTAGATGCATAAGGTGGCTAGCGGGTGTCTGTCTCTCCTACTTTAGTCGGAACAGATTCGATGAAAAGGGTCCTTATGAAGGGTAAATAGAAATTGGCAAATCACGTTGTGGTCATACGTAGGTAAGAAACGTTCTTGCTAGAAACCTACAAACCACGTAAAAACTTGCAACAACAATTAGAGGACGTCTAACTTGTTTTTGCAGCAAGTGCTATGTGATGTGATATGGCCAGAAGATGTGATGAATGATATATGTGATGTATGAGACTGATCATATTCTTGTAATAGGAATCACGACTTGCATGTCGATGAGTATGACAACCGGCAGGAGCCATAGGAGTTGTCTTTATTATTTTGCATGACCTGCGAGTCATTGAATAACGCCATGTAAATTACTTTACTTTGTTGCTAAACGAGTTGGCCATAGAAGTAGAAGTAATCGTTGGCGTGACAACTTCATGAAGACACAATGATGGAGATCATGATGATGGAGATCATGGTGTCATGCCGGTGACAAAGATGATCATGGTGCCCCGAAGATGGAGATCAAAGGAGCATGATGATATTGGCCATATCATGTCACTATTTGATTGCATGTGATGTTTATCATCTTTTTGCATCTTATTTGCTTAGAACGACGGTAGCAAGTAGGATGATCCCTTATAATAATTTCAAGAAAGTGTTCACCCTAACTGTGCACCGTTGCGAAGGTTCGTCATTTCGAAGCACCACGTGATGATCGGGTGTGATAGATTCTTACGTTCGAATACAACGGGTGTTGACGAGCCTAGCATGTACAGACATGGCCTCGGAACACACGCAATACACTTAGGTTGACTTGACGAGCCTAGCATGTACAGACATGGCCTCGGAACACGGAGGACCGAAAGGTCGAGCATGAGTCGTATAGAAGATACGATCAACATGGAGATGTTCACCGATCTTGACTAGTCCGTCTCACGTGATGATCGGACACGGCCTAGTTGAACTCGGATCATGTTTCACTTAGATGACTAGAGGGATGTCTATCTGAGTGGGAGTTCATAATCAGATGAACTTCATTATCATGAACATAGTCAAAAAGTATTTGCAAATTATGTCATGGCTTGCGCTTTAGTTCTACTGGTTAAGATATGTTCCTAGAGAAAATTTAGTTGAAAGTTGGTAGTAGCAATTATGCGGACTGGGTCCGTAAACTGAGGATTGTCCTCATTGCTGCACATAAGGCTTATGTCCTTAATGCACCGCTCGGTGTGCTGAACCTCAGCGTCGTCTGTAGATGTTACAAAACATCTGACATACACGTTTTGATAACTACGTGATAGTTCGGTGCGGTTTAGAATTGTGGCACCAAAGACGTTTCTGAAACGTCGCAGAACATGTGAGATGTTCCGAAGACTGAAATTGGGATTTCAGACTAGTGCCCACGTCAAGAGGTATGAGACCTCTGACAAGTTTCTTAAGCCTGCAAACTAAGGGAGAAAAGCTCAATCGTTGAGCGTGTGCTCAGATTGTCTGAGTGCCACAATCGCTTGAATCGAGTGGGAGATAATCTCCCAGATGAGATAGTGATAGTTCTCCATAGTCACTGCGACCAAGCTAGTAGAGCTTCGTGATGAACTATAACATATCAAGGATAGTTATGATGATCCTTGAGCTATTCGCGATGTTTGACACCGCGAGAGTAGAAATCAAGAAGGAGCATCAATTGTTGATGGTTAGTAAAACCACTAGTTTAAGAAGGGCAAGGGCAAAAGGGATACTTCATGAAACAGCAAGTCGTTTGCTGCTCTAGTGAAGAATCCCAAGGTTGAACCCAAACCCGAGACTAAGTGCTTCTGTAATGAGAGGAACGGTCACTGAAGCAGTACTACCCTAGATACTTGGTAGATGAGAAGGCAGGCAAGGTCGACAAAGTATATTGGATATACGTTATATGAATGTGTACTTTACTAGTACTCCTAGCAGCACCAGGGTATTAGATACTGGTTCGGTTGCTAAGTGTTAGTAACTCGAAATAAAAGCTGCGGAATAAATGGAGACTAGCTAAAGGTGAGATGACGATATGTGTTGGAAGTGTTTCCAAGGTTGATGTGATCAAGCATCGCATGCTCCCTCTACCATCGAGATTTGGTGGTTGCGCTGAACATGATTGGATTATGTTTACCGCAAAATGGTTATTCATTTAAGGAGAATAATGGTTACTCTGTTTATTTGAATAATACCTTCAATGGTCTTGCACCTAAAATGAATCTCGATCGTAGTGATACACATGTTCATGCCAAAAGATATAAGATAGTAATGATAGTACCACATACTTGTGGCACTGCCACTTGAGTCATATTGGTGTAGAACGCATGAAGAAGCTCCATGTAGGTGGATCTTTGGACTCACTCATTTTTGAAAAGATTGAGACATGCGAACCATGTCTATTGGTATATATGCATGAAGAAACTCCATACAGATGGATCGTTTGGACTCACTTGATTATGAATCACTTGAGACATGCAAATCATACCACATGGGCAAGATGACAGAAAGGCCTCGTTTTCAGTGAGATGGAACAAGAGAGCAATTTATTGGAAGTAATACATTTTGATGTATGCAGTCCAATGAATGTTGAGGCATGAAGTGGATAGCGTTATGTTCTTACTTCACAGATGATTTGAGTAGATGCTGAGTGTATTTACTTGATGAAACACTAGTCTGAATTATTGAAAGGTTCAAGCAATTTCAGAGTGAAGTTGAAGATCGTCGTGACAAGAGGATAAAATGTCTGTGATATGATCATAGAGATGAGTATCTGAGATACGAGTTTGGCACACAATTGAGACATTGTGGAAAGTGTTTCACAATTAATACCGCCTGGAACACCATAGTGTGATGGTGTGTCCGAACATCATAACTGCACCCTATTGGATATGGTGCATACCATGATGTTTCTTATCAAATTACCACTATCATTTATGGGTTAGGCATTAGAGACAACCGCATTCACTTTAAAAGGGGCACCACGCAATTCCGTTGAGACGACACCGTTTATAGAAACCTAAGTTGTCGTTTCTTAAAAGTTTGGGGCTGCGATGAAAAAGTTTCAGGCTGATAAGCTCGAACCCAAAGCGGATAAATGCATCTTCATAGAATACCCAAAAACAGTTGGGTATACCTCCTATCTGGAAGCAAAAGTAATTGCTTCTAGAAACGAGTCCTTTCTCGAGGAAAAGTTTCTCTCGAAAGAATTGAGTGGGAGGATGGTGGAGACTTGATAAGGTTATTGAACCGTCGCTTCAACTAGTGTGTAGCAGGGCACAGGAAGTTGTTCCTCTGGCACCTACACCAATTGAAGTGGAAGCTTATGATAGTGATCATGAAACTTCGGATCAAGTCACTACCAAACCTCGTAGGATGACGAGGATGCGCACTACTTCAGAGTAATGCGTGATCCTGTCTTGGAAGTCATGTTGCTAGACAACAATGAACCTACGAGCTATGGAGAAGCGATGGTAGACCCATATTCCGACGAATGGCTCGAGGCCATGAAATCCGAGATAGAATCCATGTATCAGAACAAAGCATGGACTTTGGTGAACTTGCCCGATGATCGGCAAGCCATTGAGATAAATGGATCTTTAAGAAGAAGACGGACATGGACGGTAATGTTACCGTCTATGAAGCTCGACTTGTGGCAAAGAGTATTTTCACAAGTTCAAGGAGTTGACTACGATGAGTTTTTCTCATCCGTAGCGATGCTTAGGTCCGTCGGAATCATGTTAGCATTAGCTACATTTATGAAATCTGGCAGATGGATGTCAAAACAAGTTTCCTTACCAGTTTTCGTAAGGAAAGGTTGTATGTGATACAATCAGAAAGGTTTTGTCGATCCTATGGATGCTAAAAGGTATGCTAGCTCCAGCGATCCTTCCATGGATCAGAGCAAGCATCTCGGAGTCAGAATATACGCTTTCATGGGGTGATGAAAGTTTTTCGGTTTATACAAAGTTTGTTAGAAACTTGTATTTACAATAAAGTGAGTGGGAGCGCTACAACATTTCTGATAAGTATATGTGAATGACATATTGATGATCCGAAATGATGTAAAATTTCTGGAAAGCATAAAGGGTTGTTTGAAAGGAGTTTTTCAAAGGAAGACCTGGATAAAGCTACTTACATATTGGGCATCAAGATCCATAGAGATAGATCAAGACGCCTGATGATACTTTCAAAAGACAGCACACCTTGACATGATTTTGAAAGAGTTCAAAATAGATCAGCAAAGAAGGAGTTCTTGGCTGTGTTACAAGGTGTGAGTATTGAGTTAGACTCAAGACCTGACCACAGCAGAAGATAGAGAAAGGACGAAGGTCGTCCCCTATGCTTTAGACATAGGCTCTATAGTATGCTATGCTGTGTACCGCACATGTAGTGTGCCTTGCCATAAGTTGGTCAAGAGGGTACAATGGTGATCCGGGAAAGGATCTCATGACAGCGGTCGAACTTATCCTTAGCACCTAGTGGATTAAGGAATTTTCTCGATTATGGAGGTGGAAAGGAGTTCGTCGTAAAGGGTTACGTCGATGCGAACTTTGACACTAATCCGGATGACTCTGAGTAGTAAACCGGATTCGTATAGTAGAGCAATTATTTGAAATGGCTCCAAATAGCGCGTGGTAGCATCCACAAGATGACATAGATATTCGTAAAGCACACGGTTCTGAAAGGTTCAGACCCGTTGACTAATAACCTCTCTCACAAGCATAACATGACCAAACCAGAACACATTGAGTGATAATCACATAGTGATGTGAACTAGACCGTTGACTCTAGTAAACTCTTTAGATGTTGGTCACATGGTGATGTGACCAGTGAGTGTTAATCACATGGTGATGTGAACTAGATTATTGACTCTAGTGCAAGTGGGAGACTGTTGGAAATATGCCCTAGAGGCAATAATAAATGGTTATTATTATATTTCTTTGTTCATGGTAATTGTCTATTATTCATGCTATAATTGTATTGTCCGGAAATCGTAATACATGTGTGAATACATAGACCACAACCTGTCCCTAGTAAGCCTCTAGTTGACTAGCTCGTTGATCAACAGATAGTCATGGTTTCCTGACTATGGACATTGGATGTCATTGATAACGGGATCACATCATTAGGAGAATGATGTGATGGACAAGACCCAACTTAAGCATAGCATAAAAGATCGTGTAGTTTCGTTTGCTAGAGCTTTTCCAATGTCAAGTATCTTTTCCTTAGACCATGAGATCGTGCAACTCCCGGATACCGTAGGAGTGCTTTGGGTGTGCCAAACGTCACAACGTAACTGGGTGACTATAAAGGTGCATTACGGGTATCTCCGAAAGTGTCTGTTGGGTTGGCACAGATCGAGACTGGGATTTGTCACTCCGTGTGACGGAGAGGTATCTCTGGGCCCACTCGGTAATGCATCATCATAATGAGCTCAATGTGACTAAGGCGTTAGTCACGGGATCATGCATTGCGGTACGAGTAAAGAGACTTGCCGGTAACGAGATTGAACAAGGTATTGGGATACCGACGATCGAATCTCGGGCAAGTAACATACCGATTGACAAAGGGAATTGCATACGGATTGATTGAATCCTCGACACCGTGGTTCATCCGATGATATCATCGTGGAACATGTGGGAGCCAACATGGGTATCCAGATCCCGCTGTTGGTTATTGACCGGAGAGGCGTCTCGGTCATGTCTGCATGTCTCCCGAACCCGTAGGGTCTACAGACTTAAGGTCCGGTGATGCTAGGGTTGTAGAGATATATGTATGCGGAAACCCGAAAGTTGTTCGGAGTCCCGGATGAGATCCCGGACGTCACGAGAGGTTCCGGAATGGTCCGGAGGTAAATATTTATATATGGGAAGTCTTATTTTGGTCGCCGGAAAAGTTTCGCGCTTTATCGGTATTGTACCGGGAGTGCCGAAAGGGGTGCGGGAGTCCACCAAGGGGGTCCACCAGCCCTGGGGGGGCCACATGGGCTGTACGGGGTGCGCCTTGGCCTATATGGGCCAAGGGCACCAGCCCCAAGAGGCCCATGCGCAAGAGATAAGAAAAAAGGGAGAGTCCTAAAAGGGGAAGGCACCTCCGAGGTGCCTTGGGGGGGAAGGACTCCCCCCTGGCCGCACCCTTCCTTGGAGCAAGGGGCAAGGCTGCGCCCCCTCTCCCTTGGCCCTATATATAGTGGGGGGGAGGGAGGGCAGCAACATCTAAGCCTTGGGCGCCTCCCTCCTCCCCTGCAACACCTCTCTCTCTCGCAGAAGCTTGGAGAAGCCCTACCGGAGACCCGCTACATCCACCACCACGCCGTCGTGCTGTTGGATCTCCATCAACCTCTCCTCCCCCCTTGCTGGATCAAGAAGGAGGAGACGTCGCTGCACCGTACGTGTGTTGAACGCGGAGGTGCCGTCCGTTCGGCACTCGGTCATCGGTGATTTGGATCACGGCGAGTACGACTCCGTCATCCACGTTCATTGGAACGCTTCCGCTCGCGATCTACAAGGGTATGTAGATGCACTCCTTTCCCCTCGTTGCTAGTAGACTCCATAGATGCTTCTTGGTGAGCGTAGGAAAATTTTAAATTATGCTACGATTCCCAACAGTCTCATCACCGTTATGTGGGTGCAGCCCTTGAGGGTGCAGTCTTGGCCGGCTCCCTGGAGTCGGTCTTCTTGCGGCCGGCTTCTGGGAGTCGGTCTTCTTGTGGCTGGCTTCTGGGAGTCGGTCTTCTTATGGCCGGTTTCTAGGAGTCGGCCATCTTATGGTTATCTTCGGGAAAGTTTTTGAGGTCCGGTCGCCTTCTGGTAGTCGGCCTGTGAGATAGCCGACCAGGGGAAGGCGGCCCTGTGTTTTGGATGCTTGAAGGCCCGATCGGCCTGATAATTTTCAAAGAGCCAGGGGGAGTCGGTTAGGCTACCCATGGCCATTTACTCCGACATGATGTGATCCCGTTCATCAAATGACAACACATGCCTATGGTTAGGAAACTTAACCATCTTTGATTAACGAGCTAGTCTAGTAGAGGCTTACTAGGGACACTGTGTTTTGTCTATGTATCCACACATGTATCAAGTTTCCGGTTAATATAATTCTAGCATGAATAATAAACTGAAGGAAATATGCCCTAGAGGCAATAATAAAGTATTATATATTTCCTTATATCATGATAAATTTTTATTATTCATGCTAGAATTGTATTAACCAGAAACATAATACATGTGTGAATACATAGACAAACAGAGTGTCACTAGTATGCCTCTACTTGACTAGCTCGTTAATCAAAGATGGTTATGTTTCCTAGCCATAGACATGAGTTGTCATTTGATTAACGGGATCACCTCATTAGGAGAATGACGTGATTGACTTGACCCATTCCATTAGCTTAGCACCCGATCGTTTAGTATGTTGCTATTGCTTTCTTCATGACTTATACATGTTCCTATGACTATGAGATTATGCAACTCCCGTTTACCGGAGGAACACTTTGTGTGCTACCAAACGTCACAACGTAGATGGGTGATTATAAAGGTGCTCTACAGGTGTCTCCAAAGGTACTTGTTGGGTTGGCGTATTTCGAGATTAGGATTTGTCACTCCGATTGTCGGAGAGGTATCTCTGGGCCCACTCGGTAATGCACATCACTATAAGCCTTGCAAGCATTGTGACTAATGAGTTAGTTGCGGGATGATTTATTACGGAACGAGTAAAGAGACTTGCCGGTAACGAGATTGAACTAGGTATCGAGATACCGACGATCGAATCTCGGGCAAGTAACATACCGATGACAAAGGGAACAACGTATGTTGTTATGCGGTCTGACCGATAAAGATTTTCGTATAATATGTGAGAACCAATATGAGCATCCAGATTCCGCTATTGGTTATTGACCGGAGAGGTGTCTCGGTCATGTCTACATAGTTCTCGAACCCATAAGGTCCGCACGCTTAAACGTTACGATGACAGTTTTATTATGAGTTTATGTATGTTGATGTACCGAAGGAGTTCGGAGTCCCGGATGAGATCGGGGACATGACGAGGAGTCTCGAAATGTCCGAGACGTAAAGATCGATATATTGGACGACTATATTCGGACTTCGGAAAGGTTCCGAGTGATCCGAGTATTTTTCGGAGTACCGGAGAGTTACGGGAATTCGTATTGGGCCTTTATGGGCCATACGGGAAAGGAGAAAAAGACCCCAAAGGGTGGGCGCACCCCTCCCCATGGGCTAGTCCGAATTGGACTAGGGAGGGGGGGGCACCCCCTTCCTTCCTTCTCCTTCCCCCTTCCCTTCTCCTACTCCCACAAGGAAAGGAGGAGTCCTACTCCCGGTGGGAGTAGGACTCCCCCCTTGGGCGCGCCACCTCCCCTAGGCCGGCCCTCTCCCCCTTGCTCCTTTATATACGGGGGCAGGGGGGCACCCCATGACACACTTGATATACGATATTTTAGCCGTGTGCGGTGCCCCCCTCCACCATATTACACCTCGATAATACCGTTGCGGAGCTTAGGCGAAGCCCTGCGTCGGTGGAACATCATCATCGTCACCACGCCGTCGTGCTGACAAAACTCTCCCTCAACACTCGGCTGGATCGGAGTTCGAGGGACGTCATCGAGCTGAACGTGTGTAGAACTCGGAGGTGCTGTGCGTTCGGTACTTGATCGGTCGGATCGTGAAGACGTATGACTACATCAACCGCGTTGTGATAACGCTTCCGCTGTCGGTCTACGAGGGTACGTGGACAACACTCTCCCCTCTCGTTGCTATGCATCACCATGATCTTGCGTGTGCATAGGAATTTTTTTGAAATTACTACGTTCCCCAATAGTGGTATCAGAGCCTGGTTTTATGCGTTGATGCTATGCACGAGTAGAACACAAGTGAGTTGTGGGCGATATAAGTCATACTGCTTACCAGCATGTCATACTTTGGTTCAGCGGTATTGTGAGATGAAGCGGCCTGGACCGACATTACGCGTACGCTTACACGAGACTGCTTTCACCGTTCGGAGCACTCGTTGCTTAAAGGTGACTGGCGGATGTCTGTCTCTCTCACTTTAGTTGAACCGAATGTGGCTACGCCCGGTCCTTGCGAAGGTTAAAACAGCACCAACTTGACAAACTATCGTTGTGGTTTTGATGCGTAGGTAAGAACGATTCTTGCTAAGCCCGTAGTAGCCACGTAAAACTTGCAATAACAAAGTAGAGGACGTGTAACTTGTTTTTGCAGGGCATGTTGTGATGTGATATGGTCAAGACATGATGTGATATAATTTGTTGTATGAGATGATCATGTTTTGTAACCGAGTTATCGGCAACTGGCAGGAGCCATATGGTTGTCGCTTTATTGTATGAGATGCAATCACCATGTAATAGTTTTACTTTATCACTAAGCGGTAGCGATAGTCGTAAAAGCAATAAGTTGGCGAGACGACAACGATACTACGATGGAGATCAAGGTGTCGCGCCGGTGACGATGGTGCTCATGACGGTGCTTCGGAGATGGAGATCACAAGCACGGTGCTTCGGAGATGGAGATCACAAGCACAAGATGATGATGGCCATATCATATCACTTATATTGATTGCATGTGATGTTAATCCTTTATGCATCTTATCTTGCTTTGATTGACGGTAGCATTATAAGATGATCTCTCACTAAAATTTCAAGATAAAAGTGTTCTCCCTGAGTATGCACCGTTGCGAAAGTTCTTCGTGCTGAGACACCACGTGATGATCGGGTGTGATAGGCTCTACGTTCAAATACAACAGGTGCAAAACAGTTGCACACGCAGAATACTCAGGTTAAACTTGACGAGCCTAGCATATGCAGATATGGCCTCGGAACACGGAGACCGAAAGGTCGAGCGTGAATCATATAGTAGATATGATCAACATAGTGATGTTCACCATTGAAACTACTCCATCTCACATGATGATCGGACATGGTTTAGTTGATTTGGATCACGTAATCACTTAGATGATTAGAGGGATATCTATCTAAGTGGGAGTTCTTAAGTAATATGATTAATTGAACTTAAATTTATCATGAACTTAGTACCTGATAGTATCTTGCTTGTCTATGTTAATTGTAGATAAATGGCCCGTGCTGTTGTTCCGTTGAATTTTAATGCGTTCCTTGAGAAAGCTAAGTTGAAAGATGATGGTAGCAATTACACGGACTGGGTCCGTAACTTGAGGATTATCCTCATTGCTGCACAGAAGAATTACGTCCTAGAAGCACCGCTAGGTGCCAGGCCTCCTGCAAGAGCGACGCCAGAAGTTATGAATGTCTGGCAGAGCAAAGCTGATGACTACTCAATAGTTCAGTGTGCCATGCTTTATGGCTTAGAACCGGGTCTTCAACGACGTTTTGAACGTCATGGAGCATATGAGATGTTCCAGGAGTTGAAGTTAATATTTCAAGCAAATGCCCGGATTGAGAGATATGAAGTCTCCAATAAGTTCTATAGCTGCAAGATGGAAGAGAATAGTTCTGTCAGTGAGCATATACTCAGAATGTCTGGGTATAATAATCACTTGATTCAACTGGGAGTTCAACTTCCGGATGATTGCGTCATTGACAGAATTCTTCAATCACTGCCACCAAGCTACAAGAGCTTCGTGATGAACTATAGTATGCAAGGGATGACGAAAGTAATTCCTGAGCTCTTCGTGATGCTGAAATCGATGAAGGTAGAAATCAAGAAAAACATCAAGTGTTGATGGTTGACGAGACCACTAGTTTCAAGAAAAGGGAAAAGGGAAGAAGGGGAACTTCAAAAAGAATGGCAAGCAAGTTGCTACTCAAGTGAAGAAGCCCAAGTCTGTACCTAAGCCTGAGACTAAGTGCTTCTACTGCAAAGGGACTGGTCACTGGAGGCGGAACTGCCCCAAGTATTTGGTGGATAAGAAGGATGGCAAAGTGAACAAAGGTATATTGGATATACATGTTATTGATGTGTACTTACTAGTGTTTATAGCAACCCCTCAGTATTTGATACTGGTTCAGTTGCTAAAGAGTAGTAACTCGAAAACAGGAGTTGCGGAATAAACAGAGACTAGTAAAAGGCGAGGTGACGATGTGTGTTGGAAGTAGTTCCAAGATTGATATGATCATCATCGCACACTCCCTATACTTTCGGGATTAGTGTTGAAACTAAATAAGTGTTATTTGGTGTTTACGTTGAGCATGAATATGATTTGATCATGTTTATTGCAATACGGTTATTCATTTAAGTTAGAGAACAATTGTTGTTCTGTTTACATGAATAAAAACCTTCTATGGTCATACACACCAACGAAAATGGTTTGTTGGATCTCGATCGTAGTGATACACATATTCATAATAATGAAGCCAAAAGATGCAAAGTTAATAATGATAGTGCAACTTATTTGTGGCACTGCCATTTAGGTCATATTGGTGTAAAGCGCATGAAGAAACTCCATACTGATGGGATTTTGGAATCACTTGATTATGAATCACTTGATGCTTGCGAACCGTGCCTCATGGGCAAGATGACTAAAAACGCCGTTCTCCGGAACTATGGAGAGAGCAACAGATTTGTTGGAAATCATACATACAGATGTATGTGGTCCGATGAATATTGAGGCTCGTAGCAGGTATCATTATTTTCTGACCTTCACAGATGATTTGAGCAGATATGGGTATATCTACTTGATGAAACATAAGTCTGAAGCATTTGAAAAGTTCAAAGAATTTCAGAGTGAAGTAGAAAATCATTGTGACGAGAAAATAAGGTTTCTATGATTTGATCGCGGAGACAAATATTTGAGTTACGAGTTTGGTCTTCAATTAAAACAATGTGGAATAGTTTCACAAATTCACGCCACCTGGAACACCACGGTGTAATGGTGTGTCCGAACATCGTAACCGTACTTTATTAGATATGGAGCGATATATGATGTCTCTTACCAATCTATCACTATCGTTTTGGGGTTATGCATTAGAGACAGCTGCATTCACGTTAATAGGGCACCATCAAAATCCGTTGAGACGACGCCTTATGAACTGAGGTTTAGCAAGAAACCAAAGTTGTCGTTTCTTAAAATTTTGGGGTTGCGATGCTTATGTGAAAAAGTTTCATCCTGATAAGCTCAAACCCAAATCGGAGAAAAGTGTCTTCATAGGATACCCAAAGGAGACAGTTGGGTACACCTTCTATCACAGATCCGAAGGCAAGACATTCGTTGCTAAAAATGGATCCTTTCTAGAGAAGGAGTTTCTCTCGAAAGAAGTGAGTGGGAGGAAAGTAGAACTTGATGAGGTAACTGTACCTGCTCCCTTATTGGAAAGTAGTTCATCACAGAAATCTGTTCCTGTGACTCCTACACCAATTAGTGAGGAAGTTAATGATGATGATCATGTAACTTCAGATCAAGTTACTACCAAACCTCGTAGGTAAACCAGAGTAAGATCCGCACCAGAGTGGTACGGTAATCCTGTTCTGGAGGTTATGTTACTAGACCATGACGAACCTACGAACTATGAAGAAGCGATGGTGAGCCCAGATTCCGCAAAATGGCTTGAGGCCATGAAATCTGAGATGAGATCCATGTATGAGAACAAAGTATGGACTTTGATTGACTTGCCCAATGATCGGCGAGCCATTGAGATTAAATGGATCTTCAAGAGGAAGACGGACGCCGATAGTAGTGTTACTATCTACAAAGCTCGACTTGTTGCGAAAGGTTTTCGACAAGTTTAAGGCGTTGACTACGATGAGATTTTCTCGCTCGTATCTATGCTTAAGTCTGTCTGAATCATGTTAGCAATTGCCGCATTTTATGAAATCTGGCAAATGGATAAACAAAACTGCATTCCTTAATGGATTTATTAAAGAAGAGTTGTATATGATGCAACCAGAAGGTTTTTTCAATCCTAAAGGTGCTAACAAAATATGCAAACTCCAGCGATCCATCTATGGACTGGTGCAAGCATCTCGGAGTTGGAATATATGCTTTGATAAGTTGATCAAAGCATATAGTTTTATACAGACTTGCGGTGAAGCCTGTATTTACAAGAAAGTGAGTAGGAGCACTACAGCATTTCTGATAAGTATATGTGAATGACATATTGTTGATCGGAAATAATGTAGAATTATTCTGCAAAGCATAAAGGAGTGTTTGAAAGGAGTTTTTCAAAGAAAGACCTCGGTGAAGGTGCTTACATATTGAGCATCAAGATCTATAGAGATAGATCAAGACGCTTGATAAGTTTTTTCAATGAGTACATACCTTAACAAGATTTTGAAGTAGTTCAAAACAGAACAGTCAAAGAAAGAGTTCTTGCCTGTGTTACAAGGTGTGAAATTGAGTAAGACTCAAAGCCCGACCACGGCAGAAGATAGAAAGAGAATGAAAGTCATTCCCTATGCCTTGGCCATAGGTTCTATAAAGTATGCCATGCTGTGTACCAGATCTATTGTATACCCTACACTAATTTTGGCAAGGGAGTACAATAGTGATCTAGGAGTAGATCACTGGACAGCGGTCAAAAATTATCCTTACTGGAACAAGGATATGTTTCTCGATTATGGAAGTGACAAAAGGTTCGTCGTAAAGGGTTACGTCGATGCAAGTTTTGACACTAATCTAGATGACTCTAAGTCTCGGTCTAGATACATATTGAAAGTGGGAGCAATTAGCTAGAGTAGCTGCGTGCAGAGCATTGTAGACATAGAAATTTGCAAAATACTTACGGATCTGAATGTGACAGACCCGTTGACTAAAATTATCTCACAATCAAAACATGATCACACCTTAGTACTCTTTGGGTGTTAATCACATAGCGATGTGAACTAGATTATTGACTCTAGTAAACCCTTTGAGTGTTGGTCACATAGAGATGTGAACTATGGGTGTTAATCACATGGTGATGTGATTTATTGATGTTAAATCACATGGCGATGTGAACTAGATTATTGACTCTAGTGCAAGTGGGAGATTGAAGGAAATATGCCCTAGAGGCAATAATAAAGTATTATATATTTCCTTATATCATGATAAATGTTTATTATTCATGCTAAAATTGTATTAACCGGAAACATAATACATGTGTGAATACATAGACAAACAGAGTGTCACTAGTATGCCTCTACTTGACTAGCTCGTTAATCAAAGATGGTTATGTTTCCTAGCCATAGACATGAGTTGTCATTTGATTAACAGGATCACCTCATTAGGAGAATGACGTGATTGACTTGACCCATTCCGTTAGCTTAGCACCCGATCGTTTAGTATGTTGCTATTGCTTTCTTCATGACTTATACATGTTCCTATGACTATGAGATTATGCAACTCCCGTTTATCGGAGGAACACTTTGTGTGCTACCAAACGTCACAACGTAAATGGGTGATTATAAAGGTGCTCTACAGGTGTCTCCAGAGGTACTTGTTGGGTTGGCGTATTTCGAGATTAGGATTTGTCACTCCGATTGTCGGAGAGGTATCTCTGGGCCCACTCGGTAATGCACATCACTATAAGCCTTGCAAGCATTGTGACTAATGAGTTAGTTGCAGGATGATGTATTACGGAACGAGTAAAGAGACTTGCCGGTAACGAGATTGAACTAGGTATCGAGATACCGATGATCGAATCTCGGGCAAGTAACATACCGATGACAAAGGGAACACCGTATGTTGTTATGCGGTCTGACCGATAAAGATCTTCGTAGAATATGTGGGAACCAATATGAGCATCCAGGTTCCGCTATTGGTTATTGACCGGAGAGGTGTCTCGGTCATGTCTACATAGTTCTCGAACCCGTAGGGTCCGCACGCTTAAACGTTACGATGACAGTTTTATTATGAGTTTATGTATGTTGATGTACCGAAGGAGTTCGGAGTCCCGGATGAGATCGGGGACATGACGAGGAGTCTCGAAATGGCCGAGACGTAAAGATCGATATATTGGACGACTATATTCGGACTTCGGAAAGGTTCTGAGTGATCCGGGTATTTTTCGGAGTACCGGAGAGTTACGGGAATTCGTATTGGGCCTTTATGGGCCATACGGGAAAGGAGAAAAAGACCCCAAAGGGTGGCCGCACCCCTCCCCATGGGCTAGTCCGAATTGGACTAGGGAGGGGGGGGGGGTGCCCCCTTCCTTCCTTCTCCTTACCCCTTCCCTTCTCCTACTCCCACAAGGAAAGGAGGAGTCCTACTCCCGGTGGAAGTAGGACTCCCCCCTTGGGCGCGCCACCTTCCCTAGGCCGGCCCTCTCCCCCTTACTCCTTTATATACGGGGGCAGGGGGCACCCCATGACACACTTGATATACGATATTTTAGCCGTGTGCGGTGCCCCCCTCCACCATATTACACCTCGATAATACCGTTGCGGAGCTTAGGCGAAGCCCTGCGTCGGTGGAACATCATCATCATCACCACGCCGTCGTGCTAACGAAACTCTCCCTCAACACTCGGCTGGATCGGAGTTCGAGGGACGTCATCGAGCTGAACGTGTGTAGAACTCGGAGGTGCCGTGCGTTCGGTACTTGATCGGTCGGATCGTGAAGACGTACGACTACATCAACCGCGTTGTGATAACGCTTCCACTGTCGGTCTACGAGGGTACGTGGACAACACTCTCCCCTCTCGTTGCTATGCATCACCATGATCTTGCGTGTGCGTAGGATTTTTTTTGAAATTACTACGTTCCCCAACATAAACATTTTTCATGATATAAGGAAATATAAATAACAACTTTATTATTGGCACTAGCGCATATTTCCTTCAGTCTCCCACTTGCACTAGAGTCAATAATCTAGATTACATTGTAATGATTCTAGCACCCATGGAGTCTTGGTGTTGATCATGTTTTGCTCGTGGAAGAGGCTTAGTCAACGGATCTGCCACATTCAAATCCGTATGTATTTTGAAAATCTCTATGTCTCCCTCCTTGACTTGATCACGGATGGAGTTGAAGCATCTCTTGATGTGTTTGGTTCTTTTGTGAAATCTGGATTCCTTTGCCAAGGCAATTTCTCCAGTATTGTCACATAGATTTTCATTGGACCCGATGCACTAGGTATTACACCTAGATCGGATATGAACTCCTTCATTCGCTGCTTCCGAAGCAGCTAAGTACTCCACTTTACACGTAGATCCCACCACGACGCTTTGCTTGGAACTGCACCAACTGACAGCTCCACCATTCAGTATAAATACGTATCCGGTTCGTGACATAGAGTCATCCGAATCAGTGTCAAAGCTAGCATCGACGTAACCATTTACGACGAGCTCTTTGTCACCTCCATAAACGAGAAACATATCCTTAGTCCTTTTCAGGTACTTTAGGATGTTCTTGACCGCTGTCCAGTGATCCACTCCTGGATTACTTTGGTACCTCCCTGCTAGACTTATAGCAAGGCACACATAAGGTCTGGTACACAACATTGCATACATGATAGAACCTATGGTTGAGGCATAGGGAATGACTTTCATTTTCTCTCTGTCTTCTGCAGTGGTCGGGTATTGAGTCTGACTCAACTTCACACCTTGTAACACAGGCAAGAACCCTTTCTTTGACTGATCCATTTTGAACTTCTTCAAAACTTTATCAAGGTATGTGCTTTGTGAAAGTCCAATTAAGCGTATTGATCTATCTCTATAGATCTTGATGCCCAATATATAAGCAGCTTCAACAAGGTCTTTCATTGAAAAACTCTTATTCAAGTATCCTTTTATGCTATCCAGAAATTCTATATCATTTCCAATCAAAAATATGTCATCCACATATAATATTAGAAATGCTACAGAGCTCCCACTCACTTTCTTGTAAATACAGGCTTCTCCAAAAGTCTGTATAAATCCATATGCTTTGATCACCTCATCAAAGCGTATATCCCAACTCCGAGATGCTTACACCAATCCATAAATGGATCGCTGGAGCTTGCACACTTTGTTAGCACCTTTAGGATCGACAAAACCTTCTGGTTGCATCATATACAACTCTTCTTTAAGAAATCCATTAAGGAATGCAGTTTCGACGTCCATTTGCCAGATTTCATAATCATAAAATGCGGCAATTGCTAACATGATTCAGACAGACTTAAGCATCGCTACGGGTGAGAATGTCTCATCGTAGTCAACTCCTTGAACTTGTCAAAAACCTTTCGCAACAAGTCGAGCTTTGTAGACAGTAACATTACCATCAGCGTCAGTCTTCTCCTTGAAGATCCATTTATTATCTATGGCTTGCCGATCATCGGGCAAGTCAACCAAAGTCCATACTTTGTTCTCATACATGGATCCTGTTGGGGAACGCAGTAATTTCAAAAAAATTCCTACGCACACGCAAGATCATGGTGATGCATAGCAACGAGAGGGGAGAGTGTTGTCCACGTACCCTCGTAGACCGTAAGCGGAAGCGTTATGACAACGCGGTTGATGTAGTCGTACGTCTTCACGATCGACCGATCCTAGTACCGAAAGTACGGCACCTCCGCGATCTGCACACGTTCGGCTCGGTGACGTCCCATGAACTCACGATCCAGCAGAGTGTCGAGGGAGAGCTTCGTCAGCACGACGGCGTGATGACGGTGATGATGAAACTACCGGCGCAGGGCTTCGCCTAAGCACTACGACGATATGACCGAGGTGGATTATGATGGAGGGGGGCACCGCACACGGCTAAGAGATCAATGATCAACTTGTGTGTCTATGGGGTGCCCCCTGGCCACGTATATAAAGGATGGAGGGAGGAGGAGGCTGACCCTCATAGGGCGTGCCCAAAGTGTAGTCCTAGTAGGATTCCACCTCCCACATGGAATAAAAGGGAAGGGAGAAGGAGAAGGAAGGAAGGGGGCGCCCCCTTTCCCTAGTCCAATTCGGACCAGTCCATGGGGAAGGGGCGCGGCCACCTTTGAGGCCTTTCTCTCCTTTCCCGTATGGCCCATTAAGGCCCAATACAGATTCTCGTAACTCTCCGGTACTCCGAAAAATAACCGAATCACTCGGAACCTTTCCGATTCCGAATATAGCCTTCCAATATATCGATCTTTACGTCTCGACCATTTCGAGACTCCTCGTCATGTCCCCGATCTCATTCGGGACTTCGAACAAACTTCGGTCATCGAATCACATAACTCATAATACAAATCGTCACCGAACCTTAAGCGTGCGGACCCTACGGGTTCGCGAACTATGTAGACATGACCGAGACTCATCTTCGGTCAATAACCAATAGCGGAACCTGGATGCTCGTATTGGTTCCTACATATTCTACGAAGATCTTTATCGGTCAAACCGCATAACAACATACGTTGTTCCCTTTGTCATCGGTATGTTACTTGCCCGAGATTTGATCGTCGATATCATCATACCTAGTTCAATCTCATTACTAACAAGTCTCTTTACTCGTTCGTAATGCATCATCCCGTAACTAACTCATTAGTCACATTGCTCGCAAGGCTTATAGTGATGTGCATTACCGAGAGGGCCCAGAGATACCTCTTCGATACTCGGAGTGACAAATCCTAATCTCAATCTATGCCAACTCAACAAACACCATCAGAGACACCTGTAGAGCATCTTTATAATCACCCAGTTACGTTGTGACGTTTGATAGCACACAAGGTGTTCCTCCGGTATTCGGGAGTTGCATAATCTCATAGTCTGAGGAACATGTATAAGTCATGAAGAAAGCAGTAGCAATGAAACTGTAATGATCATAATGCTAAGCTAACGAATGGGCCTTGTCCATCACATCATTCTCCTAATGATGTGACCCCGTTCATCAAATGACAACACATGTCTATGGTTACGAAACATAACCATCTTTGATAAACGAGCCAGTCAAGTAGAGGCATACTAGGGACACTTTGTTTTGTCTATGTATTCACACATGTACTAAGTTTGCGGTTAATACAATTCTAGCATGAATAATAAACATTTATCATGAAATAAGAAAATAAATAATAACTTTATTATTGCCTCTAGGGCATATTTCCTTCAGTCTCCCACTTGCACTAGAGTCAATAATCTAGTTCACATCGCCATGTGATTTAACACCAATAGTTCACATCACCATGTGATTAACACCCATAGTTCACATCGCCATGTGACCAACACTCAAAGGGTTTACTAGAGTCAGTAATCTTAGTTCACATCGCCATGTGATTAACACCCAAAGAGTACTAAGGTGTGATCATGTTTTGCTTGTGATAGAAATTTAGTCAACGGGTCTCCCATATTTAGATCCGTATGTATTTTGCAAATTTCTATGTAAACGATGCTCTGCACGGAGCTACTCTAGCTAATTGCTCCCACTTTCAATATGTATCCAGATTGAGACTTAGAGTCATCTGGATCAGTGTCAAAACTTGCATCAACGTAACCCTTTACGATGAACCTTTTGTCACCTCCATAATCGAGAAACATATCCTTATTCCACTAAGGATAATTTTGACCGCTGTCCAGTGATCTACTCCTAGATCACTATTGTACTCCCTTGCCAAACTTAGTGTAGGGTATACAATAGATCTGGTACACAACATGGCATACTTTATAGAACCTATGGCTGAGGCATAGGGAATGACTTTCATTCTCTTTCTATCTTCTGCCGTGGTCGGGCTTTGAGTCTTACTCAATTTCACACCTTGCAACACATGCAAGAACTCTTTCTTTGACTGTTCCATTTTGAACTACTTCAAAATCTTGTCAAGGTATGTACTCATTGAAAAACTTATCAAGTGTTTTGATCTATCTCAATAGATCTTGATGCTCAATATGTAAGCGGCTTTACCGAGGTCTTTCTTTGAAAAACTCCTTTCAAACACTCCTTTATGCTTTCTAGAAAATTCTACATCATTTCTGATCAAAAATATGTCTTTCATATATACTTATCAGAAAACTGTAGTGCTCCCACTCACTTTCTTGTAAATACAGGCTTCACCGCAAATCTGTATAAATCTATATGCTTTGATCAACTCATCAAAGCGTATATTCCAACTCCGAGATGCTTGCACATTTTGTTAGCACCTTTAGGATCGACAAAACCTTCTGGTTGCATCACATACAACTCTTCTTTAAGAAATCCATTAAGGAATGCAGGTTTAACATCCATTTGCCAAATTTCATAAAATGCGGCAATTGCTAACATGATTCGGACAGACATTTAAGCATCGATACAAGTGAAAAAATCTCATCGTAGTCAACACCTTGAATTTGTCGAAAACATTTTTGCGACAATTCGAGCTTTGTAGATAGTAACACTACTATCAGCGTCCGTCTTCCTCTTGAAGATCCATTTATTTTCTATGGCTTGCCGATCATAGGGCAAGTCAACCAAAGCCACACTTTGTTCTCATACATGATCCCATCTCAGATTTCATGGCCTCAAGCCATTTCATGGAATCTGGGCTCATCATCACTTCCTCATAGTTCGTAGGTTCATCATGGTCAAGTAACATGAACTCCGGAATAGGATTACCGTACCACTCTGGTGCGGAACGTACTCTGGTTGACCTGCGAGGTTCGGTAGTAACTTGATCTAAAGTTTCATGATCACTATCGTTAACTTCCTCACTAATTGGTGTAGGAATCACTGGAACTGATTTATGTGATGAACTGCTTTCCAATTCGGGAGCAGGTACAATTACCTCATCAAGTTCTACTTTCCTCCCACTCACTTCTTTCGAGAGAAACTCCTTCTCTAGAAAGGATCCATTCTTAGCAACAAAGATCTTGCCTTCGGATCTGTGGTAGAAGGTGTACCCAACATTTTCTTTTGGGTATCCTATGAAGACGCACTTCTCCGATTTGGGTTTGAGCTTATCAGGTTGAAACTTTTTCACATAAGCATTGCAACCTCAAACTTTAAGAAACGACAGCTTAGGTTTCTTGCCAAACCATAGTTCATACGGTGTCGTCTCAACGGATTTAGACGGTGCCCTATTTAACGTGAATGTAGCTGTCTCTAATGCATAACCCCAAAAATGATAGTGGTAAATCGGTAAGAGACATCATAGACTGCACTATATCCAATAAAGTACGGTTATGACGTTCGGACACACCATTATGTTGTGGTGTTCCAGGTGGCATGAGTTTGTGAAACTATTCCACATTGTTTTAATTGAAGGCCAAACTCGTAAATCAAATATTTGCCTCTGCGATCAGATCGTAGAAATTTTATTTTCTTGTTACGATGATTCTCTACTTCACTCTGAAAATCTTTGAACTTTTCAAGTGTTTCAGACTTGTGTTTCATCAAGTAGATAGACACATATCTGCTCAAATCATCTGTGAAGGTCAGAAAACAATGATACCCACTGTGAGCCTCAACACTCATTGGACCGCATACATTGGTATGTATTATTTCCAATAAGTCAGTGGCTCGCTCCATTGTTCCGGAGAACGGAGTCTTAGTCATCTTGCCCATGAGGCATGGTTCGCAAGCATCAAGTGATTCATAATCAAGTGATTCCAAAAGCCCATCAGCATGGAGTTTCTTCATGCGCTTTAGACCAATATGACCTAAACAGCAGTGGCACAATTATGTTGCACTATCATTATCAACTTTGCATCTTTTGGCATCAATATTATGAATATGTCTATCAACACGATCGAGATTCAATAAACCATTTATTTTTAGTGTATGACCATAGAAGGTTTTATTCATGTAAAAAGAACAACAATTATTCTTCGACTTAAATGAATAACCGTATTGCATTAAACATGATCTAATCATATTCATGCTCAACGCAAACACCAAATAACATTTATTTTAGGTTCAACACTAATCCCGAAGGTAAAGGTAGTGTGCGATGGTGATCTTATCATCCTTTGAATCATTTCCAACACACATCGTCACCTCGTCGTTAACTAGTCTCTGTTTATTTTGCAACTCTTGTTTCGAGTTACTACTCTTAGCAACTGAACTAGTATCAAATACCGAGGGGTTGCTATAAACACTAGTAAAGTACACATCAATTACCTGTATATCAAATATACCTTTGTTCACTTTGCCATCCTTCTTATCCGCCAAGTATCTAGGGGCAGTTCCACTTCCAGTGACCATTTCCTTTGCAGTAGAAGCACTCAGTTTCAGGCTTGGGTCTAGCTTTGGGCTTCTTCATGGGAGTGGCAACTTGCTTGCCATTCTTCTTGAAGTTCCCTTTCTTTCCCTTGCCCTTTTACTTGAAACTAGTGGTCTTTTCAACCATCAACATTTGATGCTTTTCTTGATTTCTACCTTCGTCGATTTCAGCATCACGAAGAGCTCGGGAATCGTTTTTGTTATCCCTTGCATATTATAGTTCATCACGAAGTTCTAGTAACTTGGTGATAGTGACTAGAGAATTCTGTCAATCACTATTTTATCTGGAAGATTAACTCCCACTTGATTCAAGCGATTGTAGTACTCAAACAATCTGAGCACATGCTCACTGGTTGAGCTATTCTCCTCCATCTTGTAGGCAAAGTATTGTCAGAGGTCTCATACCTCTTGACACGGGCATGAGTATGAAATACTAATTTCAACTCTTGGAACATCTTATATGCTCCGTGGCGTTCAAAACATTTTTGAAGTCCCGGTTCTAAGCCGTAAAGCATGGTGCACTAAACTATCAAGTAGTCATCATACCGAGCTTGTCAAAACGTTCATAATGTCTGCATCTGCTCCTGCAATAGTTCTGTCACCTAGCGGTGCATCAAGGACATAATTCTTCTGTGCAGCAATGAGGATAATCCTCAGATCATGGACCAAGTCCGCACCATTGCTACTATCATCTTTCAACCTATTTTTCTCTGGGAACATATCAAAAATAAACGGGGAACTACATTGCGAGCTATTGATCTACAACATAGTTATGCAAATACTATCAGGACTAAGCTCATGATAAATTAAAGTTCAATTAATCATATTACTTAAGAACTCCCACTTAGATAGACATCCCTCTAGTCTTCTAAATGATCACGTGATCCATATCAACTAAACCATGTCCGATCATCATGTGAGATGGAGTAGTTTTCAATGGTGAACATCACTAAGTTGATCATATCTACTATATGATTCACGCTCGACCTTTCGGTCTCAGTGTTCCGAGGCCATATCTGCATATGCTAGGCTTGTCAAGTTTAACCCGAGTATTCTGCGTGTGCAAAACTGGCTTGCACCCGTTGTATGTGAAAGTAGAGCTTATCACACCCAATCATCACGTGGTGTCTCGGCACGAAGAACTGTCTCAACGGTGCATACTCAGGGAGAACACTTATACCTTGAAATTTTAGTAAGGGATCATCTTATAAAGCTACCGCCAAACTAAGCAAAATAAGATGTATGAAAGATAAACATCACATGCAATCAAAATATGTGACATGATATGGCCATCATCATCTTGTGCTTTTGATCTCCATCTCCAAAGTACAGTCATGATCTCCATTGTTACCGGCATGACACCATGATCTCCATCATCTTGATCTTTTATCAACGTGTCTTCACATTATCGTCTCATGAGCTATTTTTTTGATCAGTCAAAGACAGTAGGAGAGGATCCTACTGACATGTATTAATCAGAAATGAGTAGTTACACAGGGTTCATAAGCAAGTGCTCATGATTCCTAGAGTCAAAATCACCACATACCACATGGGTGTGGGGGTTTTGATCTTAGAAAGAAAAGGAAATGGGATTACAAAGTAGTCCCCAAGAACAAAGAAATGAACTCAGCCAATGAGGGTTTAACCCTATGGCATAGTAAGGCTAGGTCAGTCCTAAAACGCTCTTTCCATGATGTAAGGGTGTGCGGGACCCCCCCTAAATATTAGACCGTTGCGTTCCTTCCAAATGCTCCATGCAGACAGCATGAAGATTTCCATGAACATGTGTGTTTGCCAGCTACGACACCCTTCATGGATAAGAGCAAGTCTGTTACCATCATTCGTCCACGTAATGCCTAGAGTACTCCAGCATTGTTGACTGAAAGGACACCTGAAGAATAAGTGCTCGACCGTTTCTTCCTCTTGTCGGGTACATAATGAACAAGTGACATTATCTCCCACATGATAGTGTCTCCTTTTCAACATGTTTCTAGTGTTGACTCTGTCTGCTAGGAGTAGCCAGGTGAAGATCTTTATTTTCATCGTGCATTTAGATTTCCAGATCCAAGAGAAGGCATCATCAGCGGCGACGTTTCGAAAGAAGAACTTGTAATACTTGGCCGAAGTATAATGTGGTCCCCATGGGTAGCTCCAGACATCCCGAGCAGCGACATCTGGCTCCGTGTCAACACTATATTCCTGAAGGTGTATGAGTTCTTCACGAGCTTGAGCAGAGAGGGGAAGATGAAAGCCAGCTTGAACATTGTTGATTGCCAGAAAGCTTGCGACCGAGGCATCTTCCAACTTAGTGAAGGAAAAGGCTCTAGGGAATGCATCTTGAGTTATGTGTTCCTTCCATAAGTCTTTCCAAAAAAGAGTGGTTGTCCCATCGCCAATATGCACCGAAGATATCCCACGGTAGATGTCGGACAGGTTCATGACGTCACGCCACCAAAAGGAGCCACATGGCTCTGTGGCATGCGGCACTTTGTTATCGTAGTATGTAGCCCAGACCAAGTTAACCCAGGGGACATCTTTTTTGTTGTAGAAGTTGTGTAGAAACTTCAGCAAGAGAGTAGTGTTCTGTGTCTTGATGTTAATGATGCCAAGTCCTCCATGGGTTTTTGGTCGACAAACTAGGTCCCAAGCAGCCAGTGAGTTAACAGTCTCTCCCTGGTCAGTTTGCTTGTGCCACAAGCATCTTCTACGTATCTTGTTGTGACACCCAAGTTTTTATTTGGATTTTTCAAAAGATTTTATTTGACTTGAGGGGAGTGATTTAAATTTTTCTTCAAGAGAACTCTCCCTCTCATATACTTTTCTTTATGGCAAAAGTTTTGTTTGGATTCACCCAAGATCTGCCTTTGGTCTTGGAAGTTCTTGCTTTTCATTTGGACTCAAGACAAAATGTTTTTCATTTGGGAAAATAACTTTTGAAAATCTTTTTGAATTTTGCACTATGTCTTTTGGAAAGTCCTTTGCCACTTTCAACAATTCCTTCTTGCCATGACATTAGTGCAAATCCTCTCTCCTAACCACTTCCTCACCTTTGGATCATGATTTGCATCAAATCCAGCAAGTTGAACCTCCCCATGTGATCATTTCCATTTGAATCTTATTCAAACAAATTTCTGTCTTCTATCCTACTACTTGGAGATTTACAAAGGAACTCCAGTTTCTGTCTTGATTTTTGGCACCAAACCTTTTTCCCCTCCTAGTCCTTTGAACCCTCAACCTAGAACCAGGAAGATCCACTGGTCTTCAGTTCAAAATTTTCAAACTACACCTGCTGCAAGTTTGGACCAGATTTGACAAATTTGGTGAAATTCATTCAAAACCTTCTCCAAAAATTCCAAGTAAAATCAGGCAGCCCCTGGGTGCTTTGAGTGGTCATCTCACCAAGTTACAGCTCCAGAAAAATTCATCTCATTGCAAAATCCCTCTGCCGAACACCTGCAGTGCATGGTCATGTCAAGTTCAGAAAAATTCAGGGAAGACTGCAGTGGCTTGCTGTCGTTTTCTTCAGAGAAGGACGTCGATCTCGCCAGTGCCACCGCGTCGCCTTGCTCCTCGTCCCCGCCCTCTTGTTCCTGCACCGCACGAATGCCTGGCGCCTTGCGGGCGTCAGCGACGAGCAGCAGAAGGTGCGCCGCCCCGTGACCGACGCCGGCGGCGGCTTTGCGGACGCCAGCGGGAGACACGGCGCCGACGACGCCACCCAGCGCCGCCCAAACCACCGGAGCTCGCCGCGTGGCCTTCCACTCCCCCGAATGCGCTGCCGCTCTCGTCGTGAACCGCAGGGCGCGGAGCACGCTCTCTGCCGCCGTTGAGCCCGTGCGGTCACCTCACCGTGGACCGACGCCATTACGCCAAGACCATCTCCGTTTAGCTGTAAAACGAATCCAGTAACCTCCACTGATGCTGTCTGGCCGCTCAAACCACCTGCCAATCCACGGCACCGCCGTAATCGCTCGCCGGAGATTCTCCGTTCATGGCCACCCCGTCGATCTGCCTATAAATAGAGGCCCCGAGCTTCAACTCGAGCACCCACCAGCCCTGCACTCCCCCTAGAGCACGCCTAGCCACTGAAAGAGCCCCGAGGAGGTCTCCTTCCTCGACTCCGGCCGCCGCGACCCGCCACGGGATCCAGCCCGATTCGCCCCCCTTGCAGCCCTCCACCGGAGTTCCCCATCCTCACCCGAGCCGCCGTCCGCCGGAGAAAGTGTCGCCGTCGACGTGGTGCTCCCCGTTGGACGAGTCCACCACCCACCGACGCGGAAGAAGACGCTGAAGCTCTTGGTTCCGGAAGAGGTGACGGAGGCACGAACTTCGCCGAGCTAGACTCCGACTTCTCCGAACCAGGCAAGCATGTTTTGAACATTTGATATGACAGATGTTTTACATGTTCACGTGAGAGTTTGTCCGTGGCATATGAGTGTCGGTGCATACCTCGTTGCTTGTAAGGCAACGAACCGGTTGTTCCAAAGTCGTGATGATCTCTGATGAGAGATGGCCTAGTCATGTGGTGACATGAAGGGCAGCAAGGTGGTACTGTTGTAGCATACCAGCCTTGCGTCATCCGACTTTCTCCGACGTTAACCTGGTTGGAGCCACGTTATCGTTCTTTTTCCCACATGTCCCAAAGTTGCGATGATCTCTGATGAGAGATGGCCAAATCATGTGGTGACATGAAGGGCAGCAAGGTGGTACTGTTGTAGCATACCAGCCTTGCGTCATCTGACTTTTCCGACGTTAACATGGTTGGAGCCGTGTTACCGTTCTTTCCCCTTCCGTGCTACCACATGTCTCATTGCCAGGATGCGGTTTAGTAAGTTGGTAACCTCTTTCCGTGTACACACCAAACTGAGAGGCCGGGATGATGGTACCTTGGCCCAGGATTAAAGCCAGTCATCCGGTCAGGGGGCATGGGTGTTTCCGGTTGGGACCGAGAGGGGGGCACCCCCTTAAAGCGCGCGTATAGAAATTTGATCCCATGCTACGCGAGGTTGTAGCCTCCCCGTCTCAAGGTTTTTCTTGAACGTTGCCGAGGGTGATCCCTGGCTTCGGATGGTCGAATTGGGTGTGTACTGGTTAGACGTGTTTCTTCCAAAACACCGTAGACGGAACTAGTCCCCGTGACTACTGAAATCCGTTGGCTGTGGTTAAGTACAAACTCTGCAGAGTCAATTCTTTCTATATCATCGTATCCATGATCAAGTAATGAGAACATTATTATCCATATCTATCCGCATTGAAAAAACCTGTTCCCGGTGAACAAGCTCAAGTGGAAATCCGGATTTATTGTTATTCCTGTGGATGGACTAACCTTATTATTGTTTCATGCTCGTGATAAATTATGTTCCCAAACTGTTGTATTATTGAGCTGTGATATAAGCCCTTTATGTGACGTTGCTCAGACGTCCGACTGCGGCATGCACTGTCTTTATTTTCTGTTATAAGCCCTTTATGTGGTGTCGCCCCGACGCCCGACTGTGGCATTATTATTCTGCATTTTCCGCTCGAGGAGTCTTTCAGACACTCGTTTGGCACCCGTATTATTATTCCGCATTTTCCGCTCGAGGAGTCTTTCAGACACTCGTTTGGCACCCGTATTATTATTCCGCATTTTCCGCTCGAGGAGTCTTTCAGACACTCGTTTGGCACCCGCATTATTATTCCGCATTTTCCTCTCGAGGAGTCTTTCAGACACTCGTTTGGCACCCGCATTATTATTCTGCATTTTCCTCTCGAGGAGTCTTTCAGACACTCGTTTGGCACCTGTATTATTATTCCGCATTTTCCGCTCGAGGAGTCTTTCAGACACTCGTTTGGCACCAGTATTACTATTCTGCAGTTTCCGCTCGAGGCGTCATTCAGACCCTCGCTTGGCACCCAGTATTTATTATCTCTATGTCTGATCGCACTGGTTAACTTGTTCATATGTTTCATGTTTACATTTGTTATATCTTATGTCCGAGCTGTCTTGCGAGTACTTTCATAGTACTCACCTGGCTTGTTGATTTGGCCAGATGTTGACGAAGGCGATCTCTTGGATGAAGAGTTTGATAGCGCGTCCGATGCCTAGAGGAGTCCCAGTCAGTCCTGCACGATCCTGGATATTGGTCACTTGTATTGTTTACGCTTCCGCCACCCGCAATAAGTCTTCTCGAGCCTCACTCCGACGCTCGAAGAGCTGTAGTCTTCTGGAGTCATATCACTCGCTTCGCGGTGATATTTCCACCACCATTATTATCGTGAGTTAGTAGTTGCCACCCTATCCGCCGTATTGTTTTAGCGGCGTGCATGTAATAAATTGTTGGGCAGTCTCTGCTCAACCTTGTATTATATTTAGTACTCCTGGTATTTTTCTTCTGTGACCAAGATATTGTCTACCAGTGAGAAGGAATTCTTCCTCGCTGGTCCGTAAAAGGGATTGGTCTCTCAATAATTATTTTATTGAAAAACTGGTCGTGACAAGCTTGGTATCAGAGCCAGGCTGACTGTAGGAAGCCACTAGGTGCGAGCGCTAATCGGTTATTAGCGTCTTTCGTGCTTTTTCAGCATTTTGCAATTGTAGCTATTTTCTGTTGGTCATCATAAATTTATGACATGACTACTCAGAATTTTTGCCTACTTTTGTAGATGGCTGGCAGCAGCTGTGAGAATCGAGTGTTCACCAACGTGCCCGAGGGGTTTGTCAAGCTCCTCGTCTCCATCACCAAGCTCACGATCGGGCCAGCAGCTCGCCCGGAGTTCACACTCTATCAGCACAAGCTCAGTGACGACGTGTCTATGCACCAAGCTGTGGTGCAGTTCAAGGGAGGACGATCTGCTGCTCGCCACTTCCGTTTTGTGGGAAGGGCCATGCCTACGGAGAGGCATGCCATGCAGATGGCTGCCCGCGAGGCGATAGCTCGCCTTCGGGACATCCTTCCTACGATGAAGACTCGTCGCTACCGCTACCTTCCATGCCATGTGCCATACACCAGCCACTATGCGTTCGCCTGCCATCGGGGAGAACGAGATGAAGCCATCGATATGGTTGTGGAGTATCTCAAGGCGCTGGAGGAGTCTTTCGACAACCTCGTAGATGATCTTGTGGCTGCCCGCATGGACTTAGTCCGGGGCGGTCCTGCCAGCAGGAAGGAGCTTCTCCACACGGCGCCGCCTCTGACATTCGTCTTGTCTTCAGCCTCGTATGCACCGGCCGTTTTGGCCACTGCTCGCCGTCTGCCTACCACTGAGGAGTTCGACAGAGTCATCGCTCCTACTCCAATCAGAGCCGCACCGCCTGCCGCACGCGCTCTACCACCAGTCGCCCCCGCACCATCACCGCAGCGCAGCGTCACGCGCCAGGAGCCAGCTAGAGAGGAGGAGGTTGACTCTCCTGGACCTCTGAGCCTTGCCATCGGCAAGGGGAAGGAGATCTTCACCATCTCCGACTGAGAGCACCGAGTAGCCGCGTGTTATGCATGCTTCTATGATGTGTTGTTTTATCTGTACGCTAGTTTTTAATAACAAGTCAGGATTGTGTACGCGCATCCTGAGTGCTGTATCTTGTGTTTGCTTTTCGCATGTAAGAATTATGTTAAGCACTTCTTCTCCGTGAAAAAATCATTTGTGTTTCTTTGAAAACCTTGAAGCCTCTTTAATTGTTGCCTTTGCAAGATTTGTTTTCTGGTACTACACAGTTTTCTCATGGGTTTTGCAAATAATACCCCAGACTGGAAAAATGTCTCGCCCATGGACTCGCTCTATGCCCAATCAGCCAGAAGAGGTTTACGGGACACAGACCAG
The DNA here is from genome assembly GCF_002575655.3 of Aegilops tauschii subsp. strangulata. NCBI lineage: Eukaryota > Viridiplantae > Streptophyta > Magnoliopsida > Poales > Poaceae > Aegilops > Aegilops tauschii. The sequence goes on along the minus strand of NC_053036.3, from coordinate 128,254,667 downwards.
CAACAATTTCACTCAGGGTCAGTCCAGCCAACAAGACAGCGAAGCAGCACTGTCTCAAGTATGCCGTCTCTTCGAGCAAAGCCAGCAATAGCACCAAGAGATGATGAATCATGTCATCAATATGGGAAACCACCGTGAACCCTATCAACCACATTCCAAGTTATCTGAGTTACAGAAGACTCGCCCCTCAACTTTTGCTCACACCGATAGACCGCTGGAAGCCGATGATTGGCTTCGTGAGATTGAAAGGAAACTGATTATTGCTCAGTGCTCAGATCATGAGAAGGTGCTTTATGCACCACACTACCTTACTGGAGCAGCCGCAGCATGGTGGGAAAACTTCCTACACATGCATCCCAGGGAACACAACATCACCTGGGAAGAATTCAAGGAAGGCTTCCGTGGGGCACACATCCCCAGGAGCATCCTAAAGATCAAGAAGAGAGAGTTTGATGACCTGAAGCAAAGAGGCATGTCAGTGACAGAGTACAATGGTCAGTTCACCCAGCTGTCTCGTTATGCCTACGACGAGCACATGACAGAAAGCAAGAAGATGGAAAAATTCCTGGACGGCCTGGCACCAGCGTTAAGATGCCAACTGATCGTGCACACCTTTCCGGATTTTAAGACGCTGGTGGACAAGGCCATCACCTTGGAGAATGAGCGCCGTAGTTTGGAAGATATCCGCAAGCGGAAGAGGGACAAGACGACTCTTGCCCGCAGCAACCGAGGCAAGACTGAGGTCCCAAGAACAGACACAAGGAGATCCACGACTATTGAGCCGAGGCCCGTCGGACAATTTCATGCCAGGGACAAGGAGTTCACATACCGTCCAGGGGTCACCTGCTATGCTTGTGGTCAACAAGGGCATTATGCTAAACAGTGCCCGAAGCCAAGAGACTCGGCACCCAAGCCGAACAATGGTGGAAACAATCCCGCCCCAAGCGCAACAACTTCAATCCCAGCAACAACCACAGGAAGGGTCACCTGAACCATGTGACCAGGGAAGAAGCGCATAATGCCCCAGACATCGTGCTCGGTACGTTCCCTGTCAACACAGTACCTGCCACGGTTTTGTTTGATTCTGGAGCTTCCCATTCGTTCGTTTCGAAGAGTTTTGTTTCGCAACACGGTTTTCCGATACTTCCCTTGGAAAAATCTATGATCATCAAGTCCCCCGGAAATAAGCAAATCGCTCAGGGTTACTGCCAAGGTGTGGTCATCGAGTTCGAAGGACTACAGTTCCACGCGAATCTCATCGTGTTGGAAAGTAAAGGACTGGATGTCATTTTAGGGATGGACTGGTTGACCACCAATAAAGGGTTCATCGACTGTTTCAATCGGACAGTGATTCTCACTCACCATCACGGCAAGACAGTAAGAGTTTCCGCCCAAGAAAGGCCACGATCACAGCAACCAAAACTGAACAAAATGGACATTGCAGAACTGAGAAAGGTTCCAGTGGTATGCGAGTTTCCTGATGTGTTCCCGGAAGATCTACCAGGCATGCCACCAGACCGAGAGATAGAATTCAGCATTGAACTAGCACCTGGCACCGCCCCCATCTATAAGAAGCCGTATAGAATGGCACCCTCAGAATTGGTGGAGTTGAAGAAGCAGATAAAGGAGTTGTTGGACAAAGGATTTATTCGAGCCAGCTCCTCACCATGGGGTTCGCCTGTGTTGTTCGCCAAGAAGAAGGATGGGACACTGAGACTGTGTATAGACTATCGAGCCCTCAATATGGTCACCATCACAAACAAATATCCGATGCCACGGATCAATGATTTGTTTGACCAGCTCGCACAAGCCAAGGTATTTTCAAAGATTGATTTGAGATCGGGATACCATCAACTGAAGGTACGGACAGAAGATATCCCCAAGACAGCATTCACTTCCAGATATGGGTTATACGAGTTTACAGTGATGCCTTTTGGGCTAACGAACGCCCCCGCATATTTCGTCCACCTCATGAACAAAGTATTCATGAAATTCATGGTCAAATTTGTGGTGGTATTCATTGACGATATTCTGGTTTACTCAAGGACACTAGAAGAGCATGCTGAGCACCTCAGGATTGTTTTGGGAGAATTAAGGAAACATCAGTTGTACGCCAAGTTTAGCAAATGCGAATTTTGGCTAAGGCAAGTTGGTTTCTTGGGCCATATACTGAACCAAGAAGGCATGGCCATAGACCCGGAAAAAGTCAAGGCCATACTGGACTGGAAGCCACCCGCCAATGTTACTGATGTGCGGAGCTTTCTGGGAATGGCCGGGTATTACAGGAGATTTATTGAAGGATTCTCCACTGTGGCGAAACCTATAACCCAGTTACTCAAGAAGGACAAGAAATTTGTATGGACGGAAGCATGCGAGCAGAGCTTCCAAGAACTCAAGAAGAAGCTGACAACCGCACCGGTCTTAACTGTGCCAGACATACACAAGAGCTTTGAAGTGTATTGTGACGCGTCCCGAAAAGGTCTCGGATGTGTGCTAATGCAGGATGGCAAAGTTGTCGCATATGCCTCCAGGAAGCTGCGAAAACATGAGGAAAATTACCCAACACATGACCTGGAGCTAGCAGCAGTCATACATGCACTCAAGGAGTGGAGGCACTTTCTGTTGGGAAATCGCTGTGAAATATATACGGACCATAAGAGCCTCAAATATATTTTCACACAGCCAGAGCTGAATTTACGCCAACGACGCTGGTTGGAACTAGTCAAGGACTATGACATCGGTATTCACTACCACCTAGGGAAAGCAAATGTAGTGGCCGATGCCCTTAGTCGAAACCCCAGCCCGGACAGTGACGGTCAGCAAATTTTGAGGCCCGAGTTTCAGCGAGAGTTCACTAGGCTCAACATGATGTTAGTCTCTGAGGGCACCGTATCGAACCTGGAGATACAACCCACCCTGGTGGAACAAATTAAGAAGGCTCAACAGGGACATCCCAGCATCGAAGGCATAAAGAAGAAAATGAATCTTAGTAAGACTTCAGAGTTCGTCACCGATAGTGAAGGAACATTATGGTACCGAGACAGACTGTGCGTACCTAACATTGAGGAACTCAAGCAACAGATCTTGACGGAAAGCCACACCGCCCCATACTCGATCCATCCTGGAGGAACCAAAATGTACAAGGACATCCAGGAAAGATTTTGGTGGCACGGTATGAAAAGAGATATAGCCACATTCATTGCTTGTTGCGATTCATGTCAGCGCATCAAGGCCGAGCACCAAAAGCCAGCAGGGCTACTCCAGCCTAACAGGATACCGGAGTGGAAATGGGATGAAATAGGAATGGACTTCATTGTCGGACTACCCCAATCACAACGCGGAAATGACGCCATATGGGTCATCACGGACCGACTAACCAAGGTTGCTCATTTCATTCCCGTGAAGACTACCTACTCCACACAAAGACTGGCAAAACTTTATCTCTCCCGTATAGTTTGCTTGCACGGATTCCCAAAGACTATAATATCAGACCGAGGCACCCAATTCGTCTCCAAATTTTGGGATCACCTACAACAAGCTCTGGGCACGCAACTAGCTTTCAGTACAGCATACCACCCTCAGACTGATGGACAGACGGAACGTGTGAACCAGATCCTAGAGGATATGCTAAGAGCCTGTGTGCTCACCTATGGATCCAGTTGGGAAGAGAGTTTGCCATATGCCGAATTTGCTTACAACAACAGTTACCAAGCCAGCTTGCAAATGGCACCCTTTGAAGCATTGTACGGACGAAGGTGTCGTACGCCACTGAATTGGTCAGAAATAGGTGACAGCCGTATCTTCGGCCCGGACATGCTTAAAGAGGCCGAGGAGAAAGTTAAACAAATCAGGGACAGACTCAAGACAGCACAGAGCTGACAAAAGAGCTACTATGATCAGAAGCATCGTGAGGTCAGCTTTGAACCCGGTGATTCCGTATACCTCCGAGTATCTCCTATGAGGGGTCTGCAACGGTTCAAAATTAAGGGGAAGCTAGCCCCAAGATTTATTGGACCATTTTGTGTAAAGGCACGAAGAGGCACGGTAGCCTACCAACTAGACCTACCCAAGGAGCTGTCAGACGTCCATGACGTATTCCACGTCTCACAGTTGAGGAAATGTGTGAGTAACCAGGAGAAGCATGTACCTCATGAGAACATTGATATGCAACCAGTTCTCACCTACAGAGAAAGACCAGTAAAGATTTTAGAAGAGTCTGAACGGAGGACCCGTCAGAAAACGACAAGATTTTTCAGGGTTCAGTGGAGCAACCACACTGAGGATGAAGCCACATGGGAAAGGGAAGATTTCCTCCGAGCAGAGTATCCATATCTATTTGAGGAGCAGCAGAAATCTCGAGGACGAGATTTTTCCTAAGGGGGTAGGTGTTGTGACACCCAAGTTTTTATATGGATTTTTCAAAAGATTTTATTTGACTTGAGGGGAGTGATTTAAATTTTTCTTCAAGAGAACTCTCCCTCTCATATAATTTTCTTTATGGCAAAAGTTTTGTTTGGATTCACCCAAGATCTGCCTTTGGTCTTGGAAGTTCTTGCTTTTCATTTGGACTCAAGACAAATGTTTTTCATTTGGGAAAATAACTTTTGAAAATCTTTTTGAATTTTGCACTATGGCTTTTGGAAAGTCCTTTGCCACTTTCAACAATTCCTTCTTGCCATGACATTAGTGCAAATCCTCTCTCCTAACCACTTCCTCACCTTTGGATCATGATTTGCATCAAATCCAGCAAGTTGAACCTCCCCATGTGATCATTTCCATTTGAATCTTATTCAAACAAATTTCTGTCTTCTATCCTACTACTTGGAGATTTACAAAGGAACTCCAGTTTCTGTCTTGATTTTTGGCACCAAACCTTTTTCCCCTCCTAGTCCTTTGAACCCTCAACCTAGAACCAGGAAGATCCACTGGTCTTCAGTTCAAAATTTTCAAACTACACCTGCTGCAAGTTTGGACCAGATTTGACAAATTTGGTGAAATTCATTCAAAACCTTCTCCAAAAATTCCAAGTAAAATCAGGCAGCCCCTGGGTGCTTTGAGTGGTCATCTCACCAAGTTACAGCTCCAGAAAAATTCATCTCATTGCAAAATCCCTCTGCCGAACACCTGCAGTGCATGGTCATGTCAAGTTCAGAAAAATTCAGGGAACACTGCAGTGGCTTGCTGTCGTTTTCTTCAGAGAAGGACGTCGATCTCGCCAGTGCCACCGCGTCGCCTTGCTCCTCGTCCCCGCCCTCTTGTTCCTGCACCGCACGAACGCCTGGCGCCTTGCGGGCGTCGGCGACGAGCAGCAGTAGGTGCGCCGCCCCGTGACCGACGCCGGCGGCGGCTTTGCGGACGCCAGCGGGAGACACGGCGTCGACGACGCCACCCAGCACCGCCCAAACCACCGGAGCTCGCCGCGTGGCCTTCCACTCCCCCGAATGCGCTGCCGCTCTCGTCGTGAACCGCAGGGCGCGGAGCGCGCTCTCTGTCGCCGTTGAGCCCGTGCGGTCACCTCACCGTGGACCGACGCCATTACGCCAAGACCATCTCCGTTTAGCTGTAAAACGAATCCAGTAACCTCCACTGATGCTGTCTGGCCGCTCAAACCACCTGCCAATCCACTGCACCGCCGTAATCGCTCGCCGGAGATTCTCCGTTCACGGCCACCCCGTCGATCTACCTATAAATAGAGGCCCCGAGCTTCAACTCGAGCACCCACCAGCCCTGCACTCCCCCTAGAGCACGCCTAGCCACTGAAAGAGCCCCGAGGAGGTCTCCTTCCTCGACTCCGGCTGCCGTGACCCGCCACGGGATCCAGCCCGATTCGCCCCCCTTGCAGCCCTCCACCGGAGTTCCCCATCCTCACCCGAGCCGCCGTCCGCCAGAGAAAGTGTCGCCGTCGACGTGGTGCTCCCCATTGGACGAGTCCACCACCCACCGACGCGGAAGAAGACGCTGAAGCTCTTGGTTCCGGAAGAGGTGACGAAGCCGCGAACTTCGCCGAGCTAGACTCCGACTTCTCCGAACCAGGCAAGCATGTTTTGAACATTTGATATGACAGATGTTTTACATGTTCACGTGAGAGTTTGTGCGTGGCATATGAGTGTCGGTGCATACCTCGTTGCTTGTAAGGCAACGACCCGGTTGTTCCAAAGTCGCGATGATCTCTGATGAGAGATGGCCTAGTCATGTGGTGACATGAAGGGCAGCAAGGTGGTACTGTTGTAGCATACCAGCCTTGCGTCATCCGACTTTCTCCGACGTTAACCTGGTTGGAGCCACGTTATCGTTCTTTTTCCCGCATGTCCCAAAGTTGCGATGATCTCTGATGAGAGATGGCCAAATCATGTGGTGACATGAAGGGCAGCAAGGTGGTACTGTTGTAGCATACCAGCCTTGCGTCATCCGACTTTTCCGACGTTAACATGGTTGGAGCCGTGTTACCGTTCTTTCCCCTTCCATGCTACCACATGTCTCATTGCCAGGATGCGGTTTAGTAAGTTGGTAACCTCTTTCCATGTACACACCAAACAGAGAGGCCGGGATGATGGTACCTTGGCCCAGGATTAAAGCCAGTCATCCGGTCAGGGGGCATGGGTGTTTCCGGTTGGGACCGAGAGGGGGGCACCCCCTTAAAGCGCGCGTATAGAAATTTGATCCCATGCTACGCGAGGTTGTAGCCTCCCCGTCTCAAGGTTTTTCTTGAACGTTGCCGAGGGTGATCCCTGGCTTCGGATGGTCGAATTGGGTGTGTACTGGTTAGACGTGTTTCTTCCAAAACACCGTAGACGGAACTAGTCCCCGTGACTACTGAAATCCGTTGGCTGTGGTTAAGTACAAACTCTGCAGAGTCAATTCTTTCTATATCATCGTATCCATGATCAAGTAATGAGAACATTATTATCCATATCTATCCGCATTGAAAAAACCTGTTCCCGGTGAACAAGCTCAAGTGGAAATCCGGATTTATTGTTATTCCTGTGGATGGACTAACCTTATTATTGTTTCATGCTCGTGATAAATTATGTTCCCAAACTGTTGTATTATTGAGCTGTGATATAAGCCCTTTATGTGACGTTGCTCAGACGTCCGACTGCGGCATGCACTGTCTTTATTTTCTGTTATAAGCCCTTTATGTGGTGTCGCCCCGACGCCCGACTGTGGCATTATTATTCTGCATTTTCCGCTCGAGGAGTCTTTCAGACACTCGTTTGGCACCCGTATTATTATTCCGCATTTTCCGCTCGAGGAGTCTTTCAGACACTCGTTTGGCACCCGTATTATTATTCCGCATTTTCCGCTCGAGGAGTCTTTCAGACACTCGTTTGGCACCCGCATTATTATTCCGCATTTTCCTCTCGAGGAGTCTTTCAGACACTCGTTTGGCACCCGCATTATTATTCTGCATTTTCCTCTCGAGGAGTCTTTCAGACACTCGTTTGGCACCTGTATTATTATTCCGCATTTTCCGCTCGAGGAGTCTTTCAGACACTCGTTTGGCACCAGTATTACTATTCTGCAGTTTCCGCTCGAGGCGTCATTCAGACCCTCGCTTGGCACCCAGTATTTATTATCTCTATGTCTGATCGCACTGGTTAACTTGTTCATATGTTTCATGTTTACATTTGTTATATCTTATGTCCGAGCTGTCTTGCGAGTACTTTCATAGTACTCACCTGGCTTGTTGATTTGGCCAGATGTTGACGAAGGCGATCTCTTGGATGAAGAGTTTGATAGCGCGTCCGATGCCTAGAGGAGTCCCAGTCAGTCCTGCACGATCCCGGATATTGGTCACTTGTATTGTTTACGCTTTCGCCACCCGCAATAAGTCTTCTCGAGCCTCACTCCGACGCTCGAAGAGCTGTAGTCTTCTGGAGTCATATCACTCGCTTCGCGGTGATATTTCCACCACCGTTATTATCGTGAGTTAGTAGTTGCCACCCTATCCGCCGTATTGTTTTAGCGGCGTGCATGTAATAAATTGTTGGGCAGTCTCTGCTCAACCTTGTATTATATTTAGTACTCCTGGTATTTTTCTTCTGTGACCAAGATATTGTCTACCAGTGAGAAGGAATTCTTCCTCGCTGGTCCGTAAAAGGGATTGGTCTCTCAATAATTATTTTATTGAAAAACCGGTCGTGACACTTGTCCAGGTGCTCAACTAGCTTGGGTGGAAACTTCAACGTGCACATGGGGTATATCATCATGGATGTGATCAGGGAGTTCAGAAGAGTCAACTTGCTTCCTTGGTCCAGCATATAAAGGGTGGACGATAATTTGCGTTCAGTACGTTCCACAAAAGGCATCAGGTCAACCATGGAAGGCTTCATAGTCCCCATTGGCAAGCCTAAGTAAGTAAAAGGCATAGTGCCAATGTTGCATTGCCAAAGCTGAGCAAGGTAGGTTGCCAAGGTCTCGTCCACATTAATGGGAATCACCAGAGATTTACTAAAGTTCAGATTAAGCCCAATGGATTCAGCATAGTCCGTGAGGAGAAGTTTCATGTTCTTGACCTGTTGGGGGCAAGCTGGCATTAGGAGTATGGTGTCATCGGCGTATTGGATGACAGGATAGTCAGTGGAGCCCCTTGTCGGGATGGGTAACTGGATTTTCTGCTGGTGGTATGCATCATTAACAGCAGCTTGCAGAAGATCAGCTGCGAGCACAAATATCAGTGGGGAAAAGGGATCACCTTGTCTGACACCCGTGCGGCAGGCAAACTGACGGCCCGGGACACCATTAAGCAAGACAGAGGAGCTGCCAGAGCCAAAAATGCATCGGACCCAGCTAAGCCAACGGTCATCAAAACCCATGTGTTGCATGATTTCAAGCATAGCAGCGTGATCAACCGTGTCAAACGCCTTCGCAAAGTCGAGCTTAAGCAAGATGATCGGCTCATTGGACTGCTGGCATTGAAAGATATACTCAAATGCCCATGCGAGGCAGTCTTGAATGGTTCTGGTACGAATGAAGCCGTACTGATTCCTGTGGATTATTTTCAGTATGAGTTTCTGTAACCTGTTCGCCAAAATTTTCGTTATGAGTTTTAGGCAGCAGTTGAGCAAAGTGATTGGCCGAAAGTCATTCACTGTCTCAGGGGAGTTGTTTTTTGGAATGAGAGTAATGTATCCTGAATTGATGCTCGCCAAGTCAAGATTGCCATTGTAGAACTCATCACATAGTTTGTAAAAATCATATCTAATGATATGCCAACAAGATTTTAAAAATTGCCCGTTGAAGCCATCAGGGCCAGGTGCTCTGTCATTGGGCATGGTTCGGACGACTGCATCGATCTCAGAATGTGTGAAGGGGGCAGACAGAACTTCCAAACCATCCACTCGTTTGATGATTGCGGCAAGATTAAATTTCATTAGAGATGGCTTTGTCTGACCCAGTCTGTGCTTATATTCCTGAAGCAATGCTGCTTCTTTGGCGTTGTGATCACTAACTATAGATCCATCTGAAAGTTTGAGGGTGGCAATGGAGTTATTATGATATCTCTCAGTAGCAAGCGCATGGAATAGTTTGGTATTCTCCGATCCAAACTTGATGTACCTAATGGTGCACCTCTTCCGCCAGTACTGATCCTAAAACTGCAACAGTTTAAGAAGGTGGCCTTTGACAATGTGTCTAAAGTTGGATTCTGGCCGTGTGAGAGGCCGCATATCCTCGAGTCCATCGAGCTTTTGCAGTGCCTGGTTACAATTTTGAATAAGGATGGACATTTTAGAGATTCCTTTGCTCCAGGACTTAAGATCATAACGTAGGGTTTTCAGTTTTTTGCAGATGACAGCAGCTGCATTTTTAGCATGGCTAGGTTTCTCCCAAGAAGATGCAACCACCTCGAGGAAGTTGGAATGGTTGGTCCAAAAGTTTTCAAACCTGAAAATCCTACTCTTGGGTATTGTTGTTTCAATTTGGACAACACAGGGAGAGTGATCGGAGGTGGGCTTGCCTAGAGCCATGACAATAGTATTAGGGAAGGTATGGGTCCAATGGCTTGAAGAGAAAAACCAGTCCAGTTGTTCTAGGAGTGGATCTTCCTGCATATTACTCCATGCGTATAAGCGACCTTTCAGGGGTAGCTCAATAAGGGCCTGTGCTGTAATGATGTCATTGAATAGAAGAATATCATTTACATTTGCCCCTGGTTTGTTTTGGTTATCTGATCTAATGAAGTTGTAATCCCCCACAAGTAGCCAGTCTTCAGAGTCAGGGATCACTAGGTCATATAGCCAGTGTGTGAAGGTCAGGCGATCATCTCTCTGGCAAGGCCCATAAATGTTATATAAATGCCAAACATTGCCAGACAATTTGGAGGTGAAGATTATGCCCAAGGCAAAGAAATCAGAGAAGCATACAGCACCATCAAAAGCAGAACCGACCCAAATGGTAAGAAGACCACCAGAGGCACCTCGAGAGGGCACATAACAGAACTTATCGAATCTTTTAGGACAGAAGGTTTTAATAAAAGGCAAATCAAAATGCATGCGTTTGGTTTCTTGCAAGCAAATCACATTGCACCCACTAGTGACAATAGCATTTCTAAGAGCAAGGAGTTTTTTGTCTGAATTTATTCCGCGCACGTTCCAGAAGAGCACGTTCCACTGCTGCTTGGGCAGCATGAAGAAAAGCTTCAGGTAGAAGATGAAGAAGAAGATCCCTCCTGGTCAGCCATAAGCTTGTCCGTGGAGAGTTCCTCAGGCGAGATGCCGCAGCGAGTCGTGCCCACAGCCTGGAGCACGGCGATAGGAGTTGGAGGAGGCACCTCAGCCTAGTGAGCAGAAGTTGTGTTGGTGGTATTTGAGGCTGCAGGGACCAGGCGCGCCTTCACTTTGCTCTTGTTCACACGTGTTTCCGCCATGGAGGGAGCTTTGAAGCCATCGTACTTATTCATACGAGTACTTCGGCGCAGAGTAGATGCATCGACTTCCATGGGCTTCTTCTTCCTTTCCTTTCTAACCAGTCCCAGCTCAGGTAAAGTGTTCTCTGAAGAGATACTGTCAGTAGAGTTGTTCTCTGAAACTGTATTCTCTGACAAGGTGTGTTCTACAACATTGCAGTCGTCAGAAAAATCAGAGCTCATGTGGATAGGTTCAATGGCATTCGGGAGGGAAGGTGGTGAGCGAATCACTGAAGTAGAGGTGACAATAGGTGAGGAGTGCATTCTGGCAACAGTCAGGCCATGCGGGGGTATGTCAGCTTCCATAGTGACAGCAGAATCCATCCCATGATCTCCAGCAGTTACAATAGGATCATCAGATGAAGCAGGTGGCGCAGGATCTACAGTAATCTCTTCAATCACCACATTGGAGTGGCTGATAAGCTGACGAGCAGATGATGTGTTTATAGGCTGCCTAAGATGTATATCATTACCCAGCAGAGAAATCTGAACTGCAACTTGGGTGTTGTCCCTTTTGATGCCATAACCATTACTCAAAGGTCCGAACGTTGCCAAAATAGGTTGAATGGCAGCAAGGAGGAAAGTATTCAGTTGCCTGCGGGGGGCAGGAGCGGCAAGCAGGAAGTTCATTACCTCATTCCCTTGAGCTGACAGGCTAAAATTCAGTCCAGTATTGTGAACTGTCACCATAACAGTTACAGGAGCAGGAGCTTCATGGGTCGAGGGATTGGGAGCAGCATCAACAAGAGGCAACTCTTCCTGGCTAGAGCTGGAGCTGTCAGAAACGGTGATAGAATTATTCCAAGCTTGAAAGGCACTATCAACAACATTGTTCTCCGGGACGATGCCATCCTGCACTGATAAGCCCTGAGCCGCAAGCCAAGCCTGGAAATTCATCAGGTATGGTGGCAGTTGTGTTGCAGGTGGAGCAGGCGCAGGCCATTCCCCCCAAGCAGCGTTGATCTGAACTTCATCATCATCAGGAGCCTGGTGATCTGCAGGAGCTACTGGTGGTGGAGCCCCATTCTGGGCAAACCAATTGTGAACTTGCTATTGGTACAACTGTTCCGCCATCATGTCGGGCCCAAAAAGGGGGTGCGGGTCGCCGTTGGGCGGCGGTGGTTCATCTCCAGCAGGCGGCACCTCAGGCAGCATTGCATTCCAATCACTGCTTCGGAGAATAGTGACTTGAACAGTCCAGCAGTCACATGCTCCTCCCAACTGACGAACAACAAAACTCTTGGGGATTAATCGCATGTGAATCACCTGCACTTGCACCATAACATATCTTCTGTCTTGCCGGGGATTGTACCAGGAAATCAGACCACCAAAACCCCCAACTGACTTATTGATGTAAAATTCAGTCTGATAGTCATAGGGGAAGCCAAAGTACAGTAACCACAGCTGTGGACCAAAGGTAGTGGAACGCCTATTGAGCGCGGCATTGTGCGGCACAAAGGTAATCAGCAAATCTTCCTCTTCAAGTTCTAGCAGGGTTGCCACAGCAGTATCTCTAGCGAAGGCATCCACAAAACCAAATATGCCAATACCAAAAGGATGGTCACTTGCCTCTGTGGTGAACAGTTGAGATTCATGCAGCATACCCTCAACGATGTCGCGGATCTTAGCCCGGCGGTGGAGTGGAATGGAATGGCTGGCTTCGGCGATGGCGAGGAAGTCGTGGTTGAGCGGCGGAATGGGGCTGACGACCATGCCGCTGCGAACCACCCTGTTGGCCGGCCCAGGTTCGACCGCCCAGCCCGGCGGGAGGAACAGCACCGGGTTGAGGGGATAGTTCGCCATTGTTGCAGTGGTCAGAGCAGCGGTGGTAGGAGGCGGTGGAGTGACAGTGATAGGTGGAGGCGGTGAGGAGGCCGAGGCAGAAGCTGAACCGTGAGGGGAAGGAATGGAATCAGCGCGGTGTTTCGGAATCCATTGCCATCTTTGTGTATGACGTGATTTGAAACAGGATGCGAACACGTGTCCATAGAAACCACAGCCAGTGCATCTGATGGTAGAGCGAGACTTCATGTTTGGCATATATTTGGGCATGGAATCAGCAGACGCAGATAATCCGGGGCACGATATAGGATTAATTGATTTGACTGCCGTAGCAGTCTTCTGCGGGCAAGCTATTGATTTATGCCCAGGAGCTGAACAATTGATGCAAATAATACGAGCTGGGCAAGAAATCCTTGAGTGGCCCCATTGCAAACATTTTGCACATAAAACAGCCCAATTGGCGGATAAATCAGAGATCTCTTGTGGGCTATATTTGGCCTGGGCCAGGTCGGCCTTGTGTTTGGACGTGAGAATCGGCGGCCAGCTGGAATGAGGAGGAGCGTATTTGTAGGCCGAAGTCATGTAGCATTGCGGAGGTGATGGATAAGGTACATTCACCACACATTTAAATGATCCCAATAAAAGATAAATATCATCATGGGAGTCCGCTAAATCAGCCTCACAGAAGGAAGAATCCGACAAAGTAGAGGCATCATCAATGCCAGATAATAAATGCTGATTGGCCAATTTCTTCGTTCCATCAAGAGAATGAGTATTTGAATTTTGAACTTGAGATGATGAGGCCTCAGCAGCATTTTTGTCCGAAAAATCCATATGATCCAGAGGAATAAGTCCAAATTTGCATAACGGAGAGGCTGAGGGACGAACACTGAGAGCATTATCATGTAAAAATTGCAGGGATGTATTAACAGCAATAGGTCTCCGACTTGGCAGCTCCTGCAAGGTTTCATCTGCATGCCACTTTTTGGTGGAAGTGTTGATCGGTCGATAACGACCATTGCACAAATGAAAGTGGCAAATGAAATCCGGCCAAATACGATCCCGAAGGCCATATATGAAATGTCCCACTTTGTTATCGGCAACCGAAAATCGAAAGGACCGAGGTTGAATTTGGATCACATCGAAGCCGGAACTAATTCCACCAATGCAACATTGTAAAGCAATGCCCACAGAATTGGGAGAGAGTGGGAAGGATGCTGAGGAGAAGGAAACCACCAAGAAGAACTCTTTGCGGTCTCGAGAGGGAGAGAAATGAACCGTAGAGCCAAATTTTCTTCTCACCTGGTCGGCCAAAGCAAGGCCAGGGCCAAAGTCCCAATGTAGGAGCCCCTCCATAGATCAGAGAGCTAGCAATCGCCATGAACTCTGGCGGCTACGATGGTGGTGGTACGGTGGTGGGGAGAGGTGGAGAGGACAGGTGGGCGGGGTGGGAGAGCCATCCCGTCTCATGAGCTATTGCTTTTGCAACTATCACTACTAGGGAAAAGCCTAGCAGCAGCGCGGGTTTTAGGTACATTAGTAGCGCGGGGACCGACGCTACTAATAAGGCGCTACAGCTAACACTTAGCAGCAGCGCGTGGACGCCCGCGCTGCTGGTATACAAGTGTAGCAGCAGCGTGCTTCGTGCAAGCTCGCTACTGCTAATAGCTCTAGCGTGCTTGGGCTGGACGCGCTACTGCTACTGTCACGCTGCTGCTAACTTTCTCCACTCGCTACTGCTAATTTTAGTAGTTTTTGTTTTTTTCTGCATATTTGTTTTGTATTTGAACAGGCTTTATACAAGAATCTTTAGCAGATACAAATGTCATCATGATACACATACAAATGGCTGCGAGGCCACAAATGTAATCATAGCATATACATACAAATAGTCTCATCATAATCATCACCCAACACAAAGTGGTATCTCGTCATCATCTCAAAAATAGCGATACAAGTCTCGATTACTTGCAACTACATCGTCATCCATCTAAACAATGATATACGCGAGAAGAGCTATCACTTTGAGTGAGAGCGGAACTATGCAGTACATGAGTTCGTATCCCTCTCTCGCATTAGCGTGAACCTAAACTAACTATTGCCTGTCGCTCGAAAACCGGAAACTGGTACACCTGGGCCTGACACTCTGGCCACTCGTCGTATATATACTCCTGGCGTAGCACTTCTTCGCCATCGATGATTTATGCACCTGCATCGTCACATGAGTCGATGATATGCAACATATATAGTTGAGCAACAGAAAGAGACAGACTTGGCAAAAATAGAAGCAACATATCATAAGCATAAATAACAAAGTTGATCGTACCCAAAATGCCCTAACTAGAGTGATCGTCGCTAGTCGAGGAGGGCGGTTTAATTACATCACAAATAAATTTTCGTCGTGCATAACTCAAAGTTTTGTCATACAGAAAGTATGGACTAAACGGACACATTGTCATATATCGACAATCACTCCAACATGTCGTGCCATCCATCGAAGTCAGGGAGATAGTCCCCGAGCCTAGTGAAAGGCTTCAGGTCGAGACGCTGAGAGGCTACCCGTGTTCGGACGTCTTCTCGCGACATTTGTCCTTCTTCGTAGAACATCCCTGTTTTTTCGACGACCTCCTTCATGATGATTTGGGCAAGTTCGCGCTGGATGTGATATAACTCAGCTCGAAGTCGATGATCCTCGATATCTCCTACGTTCTTTGCCCATTGCAGAATATGGGCATCGCCGGATTTAGCTGACATGTGAAGGTTCTGGTGATCCCGTCTGTACTCCAGCATGTGGTGTAGGACATAGAATCCATCATTAAGAGAATCTCTCAGTTGTTGGATGCAGCAGAAGTCGGTCTTATGGCCGAAGGCGGGCCTGCCGTCCCTTCTCTTCTTGTCCTTGACCTCTCCACCCCGTGTGCCGTAGTGATAGATAGCACTGTCGAGAACATCCTTGATGTGGGTGTAATCCTTTTTGTTAATGTTCTTCGACGAGTCCAAGTAAAGAGCATGGGAGTATCGGGGGCAGAGGATGATGAGGACGGCGCGCCCGCCACTGCGCAAAATAAGTGCACCTCAAATTAATTAGCCTCCACCGTGCAAATGAATGATTGAAATCGAAGGAAGGATATCTGCACGGATGACTTATAGGGGATGATAAGGCATGAAAATCGCCTCCTTGTCCTTATTGGTGAGCATGAAATTGACTATGTAGTCCCTCGCGTATTCACGGTGCTTTGCGCAGACTCCCAAGAAGCTCTCGTGCATGAAGAATGGGTTAGTGACACATATATAAGGTATCTGCTCAACCCCGATGATGTAGTTCATGTGCAAGGCATAAAGGCGGACAAACGTAAAATCCAACTTCTTCACGTGAAACATGTCGAATATGTAATCGAATCGAAGGAAGAACTTATCCGCGGGGAAGAAGTCGACGTACGACAATTGCCGCAGAACGTTAACCACGTAGAGTGGGTATCCTGGATCTTTCGAGGTGATGAGGCCTTTCTCTATCCGCAGCACATCATCATGAAGACTCCTTAGATCGCCGAATCTAGCCTTTAGCACTGCTGCAGGTAGGATTGGTTGACCAGGGATATGCAATTTATCCGCACCGGTGATATCTATACGGTCTTGAACCCGAGGCTGTTGAGGCGGCTGGATCATAGAATCAGCTTTCTTGCCTTTCCTCGCTCTCTTCCTAGGCTTCTTTGCCGGAAGGTCGTCTATAATACGTTGAGCCTCCGGAGGCGGCAATTCAGGCACCGACTCATGACGCTCAAACCCTGAGTAGGCGCCAGTATAGACATACTATTGAGTGCCATCGTCTTCCTCATCCTCATCCATGGCGACGTCATCAGCGACTAATGGAGCCTCTTCCTTACCCCGTCCGCTATCACCCAACCCGACACCCGACGCTAATTGGGTAGGTGGGGTGTTGATGTTCATACCTTGCTGAGGCTGCGTGCTCGTGGGTGTGCTCCCGGCCGCCTCCAGACGAAGCAGACTCTTTGGCCACAACAGGGCCCACCCATTGCAACAATCACCAAGCCGCCGCGGGGTCTCGTCGTCATCCCCCTAGTACCAGAGGAGGCAAATTCTCGTGGCCCGGTTTGACACTGGCCACGGAAACCTTGAAGACATTCGGGGGGATCGGCCGGCTGTGGAACAATGGTTCCTTCGGCTTCATTATCATCGCCTTCCCCACGTCCACCTTCTGGTCACCGATGGTGTACAATATGGTGCACGGGGTTTTGTCGGCCTACAAAGAAAATTCTACGACGTGAGACATCCGAAAGGCAACGAAAACGGGAGATTATACATTTATTGAAGGGGCCGGTGTGACAGATACCGTGAGGGCGTCGAGCTCAGCCAAAGACGAAGCACCACCGAGCACGTCTGGTGCGGGAGCCGGTGCGGGAGCAGGTGCTGGTGCAACGCTAGTCGAGCTGCTCCCCAAGAAGTCAGCAAGGGGAAAGTCCACTGCATTTTTTTTCTGGATTTTGCCTGGTCCAATTGAAAACGGCCGGAACCAAGGAAGTGGACATATCTACAACCATCTGTTTTGCGGCAGCTACTGCTGTTGCGACTGTCTGAGATGATCTCTTCTTGTCGATGTTTTCTTCGGTTAACCTCCGTCTTTCCTTTCTCTCCTTCTTGGTCTCACTGTAGTACTTCTTCCACGTGGCGCCGTCTCCGACACCGTGCACGCGTCCATACAACGGTCGAGTATCCACCGGGAGTCGTTTCAATATGTTCAACGCCCGGTTGAATGGGGTGTCCCACTTGGGCCTCGCCAACGCCTCAGACGGCGAGTCGCTTTCAGCCGCAATCCTGTGCTGCTCTCTCTGCAAAAGGCACAAGGATCGTTTACAAATATGACTAACGTGCAGTCGAATTGATCAAAAACTAAAATTACCAGCAGTCTGATGAACTCCATCATGACCGCGTTCGTCTCGACAACCTTCTTCACTGGGTCCCAACTGTGCTGGGCCCTGAGGACGTCACGCTCCTGCAGGACGGTGAACTCCGCTAAGGGGTCTGGGATGCCCAGACTCGCGGCTTCCGCGTCCTCCTTATCCCATTTGGACCTCTTCCCGCCGTAACCACGGCTTCCGAGGTGGTGGCTCCCAATGTTCCTCTGTTGAAGCCCCTTCATGTACGTAGAATTTTTTTGGCAGCTTCGGCCTCGCAAGCCGCCTTGAATATTTGAAACTGCTCTTCCGTGATTGTCGGATTATCCTTTACAATCTCGGAGTAGGGTTCCTTCTTGTCGATGATCCTTGCTTTCACCCTTGTTTTCCAGGCGGCCAACGCATCGCTAAACTTGGTCATGGCGTGTTTGTTTATCTTCTTCATTGCCGGGTCCTTATCTGGATCTTTATAATCCTTTTCATTCCGGCCCGGGAACAAGAATATCTGGTGAAACTTCTTTAGGAGGGAGGTCCTCATATTATCTATCTTCTGTAGTTTCTCATCGTTGATGGTGGCGGTTGTCCGTACGATGCAACCTATTTGATTGCCATAGCACGCGCGCGCTTCCTGGGGCGCTTTTGGCTCAAAATTGCCGTCGTCCACCTCCGTGACCACCAGTCTAGTAGTCCTGAGCTTGTTAGGAAGCTGTTGCCTCTTTGCTTTCGGTTCTACACCGGCTCTGCTAGTCTCACCGCCGGTCTCAGTCTGAGTGTCGGTCTCGATTCTGGTCTTAGTCTCAGCGCCGGTCTCAGTCTCAGCGCCGGTCTCAGTCTCGTTGGCAAGGCTAAAAAATTCGTCTGCCGCCCGGTAGACACCGTCGCAATCACCAGAACCCTGTCCTTCATCGTTGCTAGCCATGTTTCCTACGATTAAATCTAGTCAATTAATTCTAGACCTAATAAAATGAATAATGACATAAAAAAGGCCTATTGTTTTGTAGGAACGTTGACTCCTTCCCGGTACGGCAAATCCCGGGCACTCGATATGTCCTAGTTTGTAGCACAAGTCATGCCAAAATTCACGGAAAATTTCGGCATGACCTTTGCTAAAAAGTGGACAAATCAAGAACCTGAATTTTGCCGGAACGGAAATGAATCAACATTCCGGCAAAACATAGGCCACTCGGCTTCATTCCCTGGAAACAACAAAAGGCCACTTGGGCACAAGCGAACCACTTCAATGTTGATTATGATCAATGAGCAAACACAATTGAGGATTTTTCATATATCATGACCACTTCAAATTTGCATCTCCTAGTGTTTGACACTTCAAGAAAATCTACACAAATCTCATGCTCTCTGAAACTCAATTCAAAAACCAAATATAGATGGAGGCAGATGTGGCAAGGGAGGCAGGGGCGTCTCTGTCAAAGCCCTAGTTAAGCATATACATTTTTTTCCTACGGCGAGGGAGGCAGATGTGGCGAGGGAGGCAGGGGCGTCTTTGACAAAGCCCTATCTAAATTCTTTTCCTAACTAAATTAACCTAACTAAATTCTTTTCCTAACTAAATTAACCTAACTAATTTAGAGAGAGAGAGAGGAGGGGTGGGGGTTTACAGAGGATGGCTCCGGTGGTGGCGCGGGAGGCAGTGGTGGCGAGGGAGGCATGGGCGTCTCCGGTGACGGCGAGGGAGGCAGTTGTGGCGAGGGAGGATTTGGTGGCGTCGACTGTGGCTCCGGTGGCATCGACTGCGGCTCCGGTGGCGTCGACTACGGCTCCGGTGGCGTTGATGAGGCCGCGCGGCTCCTGTGGCGTTGGGGGCGGCTCCGGTGGCGTCGACGGTGCGCGGCTCTGGTGGCTCCGGGGGCGTCGACGTCGGCAGGAGACGGCGGCGAAGTGGGGCGACGGCGAATCGGGCAGACGGCGACGGGGTGGGTCGAGGGATTTGGGGGAGAAGTGGTAGCCGGGGGGAAACGGTTTTTTGGTTAAGTCAAACTTAGCGGTAGCGCTTTTCGCGAAACGCGCTATAGCTAAGTTAGCTATAGCGATTTTCACAAAACGCGCTACTGCTGTAGCTATGTAATTTCCTTCATATTTCTTATTTCCTTTTCTGTTTCTACAGCGGGGGTCTAGGAAACGCGCTGCAGCTACGTTAGCTATAGCGCCTCTTACGAACAAACGCTACTGCTATGCCTTTCTCCTTTTTTTGCTTTTTCATTTATTTTCCTCTACATTTTATTTTTTCCTTTCTCCTTTTTATATTTCTTTATTTTTCACTTACTTTTCCATTTGTTTTTCATTTTATTTTATTTCCATTAGCAGTAGCGCTCTCCGCGCGAAACGCGCTGCTACTTATGTCCTAGCGGTAGCGCGCTTCTCTCAAGACCGCCACTGCTATGCGTAGCCTACCGTTTTAGTAAGGGGAATATTAGTGGTAGCGCTTTTTCATGTGCACGATCTACTGCTACTGTTGTATCTGTAGCGCGATTTTCGCACGCGCGCTACTGCTATTTAGCACTAGCTTGACATGCGCTACTGCTAAATTTCTGCGTATAGGTTTTCCCTAGTAGTGTATTGCTATCGGATAGCGATAAAGTAAAACAATTACATGGCACTTACATCTTATGCAATAAAGAGACAACCATAAGGCTACTGCCAGTTGCCGATAACTTTAACAAAACATGATCATCTCATACAACAATCTATATCTCATTATGTCTTGACCATATCACATCACAACATGCCCTGCAAAAACAAGTTAGACATCCTCTACTTTGTTGTTGCAAGTTTTACGTGGCTGCTACGGGCTGAGCAAGAACCGTTCTTACCTACGCATCAAAACCACAACAATTTTTCGTCAAGTATGTGCTATTTTAACCTTCAATAAGGACCGGGCGTAGTCACACTCAATTTAGCTAAAGTTGGAGAAACTGACACCCGCCAGCCACCTGTGTGCAAAGCACGTCGGTAGAACCAGTCTCGCGTAAGCGTACGCGTAATGTCGGTCCGGGCCGCTTCATCCAACAATACCGCCGAATCAAAGTATGACATGCTGGTAAGCAGTATGACTATTATCACCCACAACTCACTTGTGTTCTACTCATGTATATAACATCTACGCATAAACCTGGCTCTGATACCACTGTTGTGGAACGCAGTCATTTCAAAAAAATTCCTACGCACACGCAAGATCATGGTGATGCATAGCAACGAGACGGGAGAGTGTTGTCCACGTACCCTCGTAGACCGTAAGCGGAAGCGTTATGACAACGCGGTTGATGTAGTCGTACGTCTTCACGATCGACCGATTCTAGTACCGAAAGTACGGCACCTCCGCGATCTGCACACGTTCGGCTCGGTGACGTCCCACGAACTCATGAGCCAGCAGAGTGTCGAGGGAGAGCTTCGTCAGCACGACGGCGTGATGATGGTGATGATGAAGCTACCGGCGCAGGGCTTCGCCTAAGCACTACGACGATATGACCGAGGTGGATTATGATGGAGGGGGGCACCGCACATGGCTAAGAGATCGATGATCAACTCGTGTGTCTATGGGGTGCCCCCTGGCCACGTATATAATGGATGGAGGGAGGAGGAGGCCGGCCCTCATAGGGCGCGCCCAAAGTGTAGTCCTAGTAGGATTCCACCTCCCACATGGAATAGGAAAAAGGGAAGGGAGAAGGAGAAGGAAGGAAGGGGGCGCCCCCTTTCCCTAGTCCAATTCGGACCAGTCCATGGGGAAGGGGCGCGACCACCCTTGAGGCCTTTCTCTACTTTCCCGTATGGCCCATTAAGGCCCAATACGGATTCCCGTAACTCTCTGGTACTCCGAAAAATAACCGAATCACTCGGAACCTTTCTGATTTCGAATATAGCCTTCCAATATATCAATCTTCATGTCTCGACCATTTGGAGACTCCTCGTCATGTCCCTGATCTCATTCAGGACTCCGAACAAACTTCGGTCATCAAATCACATAAATCATAATACAAATCGTCACCGAACGTTAAGGTGCAGACCCTACGGGTTCGAGAACTATGTAGACATGACCGAGACTCATCTCCGGTCAATAACCAATAGCGGAACCTGGATGCTCATATTGCTTCCTACATATTCTACGAAGATCTTTATCGGTCAAATCGCATAACAACATACGTTGTTCCCTTTGACATCGGTATGTTACTTGCCCGAGATTCGATCGTCGGTATCTCAATACCTAGTTCAATCTCATTACCGGCAAGTCTCTGTACTCGTTTCGTAATGCATCATCCCACAACTAACTCATTAGTCACAATGCTTGCAAGGCTTATAGTGATGTGCATTACTGAGAGGGCCCAGAGATACCTCTCTGATACACGGAGTGACAAATCCTAATCTCGATCTATGCCAACTCAACAAACACCATCGGAGACACCTGTAGAGCATCTTTATAATCACCCAGTTACGTTGTGACGTTTGATAGCACACAAGGTGTTCCTCCGGTATTCGGGAGTTGCATAATCTCATAGTATGAGGAACATGTATAAGTCATGAAGAAAGCAGTAGCAATGAAACTGTAATGATCATAATGCTAAGCTAACAAATGGGCCTTGTCCATCACATCATTCTCCTAATGATGTGACCCCATTCATCAAATGACAACACATGTCTATGGTTAGGAAACATAACCATCTTTGATAAATGAGCTAGTCAAGTAGAGGCATACTAGGGACACTTTGTTTTGTCTATGTATTCACACATGTACTAAGTTTCTGGTTAATACAATTCTAGCATGAATAATAAACATTTATCATGAAATAAGGAAATAAATAATAACTTTATTATTGCCTCTGGGGCATATTTCCTGCAGATCCCATCTCAGATTTCATGGCCTCAAGCCATTTTGCGAAATCTGGGCTCATCATCACTTCCTCATAGTTCGTACGTTCGTCATGGTCTAGTAACATGACTTCCAGGACAGGATTACTATAACACTCTGGTGCGGAACGTGCTCTGGTTGACCTACGAGGTTCGGTAGTAACTTGATCTGAAGTTTCATGATCATTATCATTAGCTTCCTCTCTAGTTGGTGTAGGCATCACGGGAACGGTTTTCTGCGATGAGCTTCTTTCCAATTCGATAGAAGGTACAATTACTTCATCGGGTTCTACTTTCCTCCCACTCACTTCTTTCGAGAGAAACTCCTTCTCTAGAAAGGATCCATTCTTAGCAACAAAGATCTTGCCTTCGGATCTGCGATAGAAGGTGTACCCAACAGTTTCTTTTGGGTATCCTATGAAGACGCACTTCTCTGATTTGGGTTTGAGCTTATCAGGTTGAAGCTTTTTCAAATAAGCATCACAACCCCAAACTTTAAGAAACGACAACTTAGGTTTCTTGCCAAACCATAGTTCATACAGTGTCGTCTCAACGGATTTAGATGGTGCCCTATTTAACATGAATGCAACTGTCTCTAATGCATAACCCCAAAACGATAGCGGTAAATCGGTTAGAGACATCATATCTAATAAAGTATGGTTATGACGTTCGGACACACCATTACGCTGTGGTGTTCCAGGTGGCGTGAGTTGTGAAACTATTCCATATTGTTTTAAATGAAGGCCAAACTCATAACTCAAATATTCGCCTCTGCGATCAGATCGTAGAAACTTTATTTTCTTGTTACGATGATTCTCCACTTCACTCTGAATTTTTTTGAACTTTTCAAATGTTTCAGACTTGTGTTTCATTAAGTAGATATATCCATATCTGCTCAAATCATCTGTGAAGGTTAGAAAATAACGATACCCGCCGCGAGCCTCAACACTCACCGGACCGCATACATCAGTATGTATTATTTCCAATAAGTCAGTGGCTCGCTCCATTGTTCCAGAAAACGGAGTTTTAGTCATCTTGCCCATGAGGCATGGTTCACAAGCATCAAATGATTCATAATCAAGTGATTCCAAAAGTCCATCCGCATGGAGTTTCTTCATGCGCTTTACACTAATATGACCTAAACGGCAGTGCCACAAATATGTTGCACTATCATTATCAACTTTGCATCTTTTGGCATCAATATTATGAATATGTGTATCACCACGATCGATATTCAACAAAAATAGACCACTATTCAAGGGTGCATGACCGTTAAAGATATTACTCATATAAATAGAACAACCATTATGCTCTGATTTAAGTGAATAACCGTCTCGCATTAAACAAGATCCAGATATAATGTTCATGCTCAATGCTGGCACCAAATAACAATTATTCAGGTCTAAAACTAATCCCGAAGGTAGATGTAGAGGTAGCGTGCCGACGGCGATCACATCGACCTTTGAACCATTCCCGATGTGCATCGTGCTACCTCTTGAGCATGCGTTGGTTTTCCCTTGAAGAGGAAAGGGTGATGCAACAAAGTGGCGTAAGTATTTCCCTCGGTTTTTGAGAACCAAGGTATCAATCCAGTAGGAGGCTACGCGCGAGTCCCTCGCACCTACACAAAACAAATAAATCCTCGCAACCAACGCGATAAGGGGTTGTCAATCCCTTCACGGTCACTTACGAGAGTGAGATCTGATAGATATGACAGGATAATATTTTTGGTATTTTTGTGATAAAGATGCAAAGTAAAATAAAAGCAAAGTAAAAAAGCAAAGGAAATAACTAAGTATTGAAAGATTAATATGATGAAGATAGACCCGGGGGCCATAGATTTCACTAGTGGCTTCTCTCATGAGCATAAGTATTTTACGGTGGGTGAACGAATTACTGTTGAGCAATTGACAGAATTGAGCATAGTTATGAGAATATCTAGGTATGATCATGTATATAGGCATCACGTCCGAGACAAGTAGACCGACTCCTGCCTGCATCTACTACTATTACTCCACTCATCGACCGCTATCCAGCATGCATCTAGAGTATTAAGTTCATGAAAACAGAGTAACGCCTTAAGCAAGATGACATGATGTAGAGGGATAAATTCATGCAATATGATAAAAACCCTATCTTGTTATCGTCGATGGCAACAATACAATACGTGCCTTGCTGCCCCTGCTGTCACTGGGAAAGGACACCGCAAGATTAAACCCAAAGCTAAGCACTTCTCCCATTGCAAGAAAGATCAATCTAGTAGGCCAAACCAAACTGATAATTCGAAGAGACTTGCAAAGATAACCAATCATACATAAAAGAATTCAGAGAAGATTCAAATATTGTTCATAGATAATCTTGATCATAAACCCACAATTCATCGGTCTCAACAAACACACCGCAAAAAGAAGATTACATCGAATAGATCTCCACGAGAGAGGGGGAGAACATTGTATTGAGATCCAAAAAGAGAGAAGAAGCCATCTAGCTACTAACTATGGACCCGAAGGTCTGAAGTAAACTACTCACACTTCATCGGAGAGGCTATGGTGTTGATGTAGAAGCCCTCCGTGATGGACGCCCTCTCCGGCGGAGCTCCGGAACAGGCCCCAAGATGGGATCTCATGGGTACATAAGGTTGCGGTGGTGGAATTAGGTTTCGTGGCTCCCCCCGATGTTTTCAGGGTATAAGAGTATATATAGGCAAAAGAAGTAGGTCGGTGGAGCTACGAGGGGCCCACGAGGGTGGGGGGCGCGCCCTCCTGCCTCGTGGCCGCCTCATTGCTTCCTTGACGTCCACTCCAAGTCTCCTGGATTGCGTTTGTTCCAAGAAAGATCCTCGCGAAGGTTTCGTTCCGTTTGGATTCTGTTTGATATTCCTTTTCTGCGAAACACTAAAATAGGCAAAAAACAACAATTTGCACTAGGCCTTCGGTTAATAGGTTAGTCCCAAAAATAATATAAAATAGCATATTAAATCCAATTAAACATCCAAAACATATAATATATAATAGCATGGAACAATCAAAATTATAGATACGTTGGAGACGTATCACATCGTCACCTCGTCCTTAGCCAATCTTCGTTTAATCCGTAGACCCTGTTTCGAGTTACAAATATGAGCAACCGAACCGGTATCAAATACCCAGGCACTACTACGAGCATTAGTAAGGTACACATTAATAACATGTATATCAAATATACCTTTGTTCACTTTGCCATCCTTCTTTCCGCCAAATACTTGGGGTAGTTCCGCTTCCAGTGACCAATCCCTTTGCAGTAGAAGCACTCAGTTTCAGGCTTAGGTCCAGACTTGGGCTTCTTCTCGGGAGTGCCAACTTGTTTGCCATTCTTCTTGAAGTTCCCCTTCTTTCCTTTGCCCCTTTTCTTGAAACTAGCGGTCTTGTTAACCATCAACACTTGATGCTCCTTCTTGATTTCTACCTCCATGGCTTTGAGCATTGCGAAGAGCTCAGGAATTGTCTTTTCCATCCCTTGCATATTATAGTTCATCACGAAGCCTTTATAGCTTGGTGGCAGTGATTGATGAACTCTGTCAATAACACCATCATCTGTAAGATTAACTCCCAGCTAAGTCAAGTGGTTATGATACCCAGACATTCTGAGTATGTGTTCACTGACAGAACTTTTCTCCTCCATCTTGCAGCTATAGAACTTGTTGGAGACTTCATATCTCTCAACTCGAGCATTTTCTTGAAATATTAAATTCAATTCCTGGAACATCTCATATGGTCCATGATGTTCAAAACGTCTTTGAAGTCCCGATTCTAAGCCGTAAAGCATGGGACACTGAACTATCGAGTAGTCATCAGATCGAGCTTGCCAGACATTCATAACATCAGCATCTCCTCCTGCAGCAAGCCTTTCACCTAGCGGTGCATCAAGGACATAATTCTTCTATGCACCAGTGAGGATAATCCTCAAGTTACTGACCCAGTTCGTGTAGTTGCTACCATCATCTTTCAACTTAGCTTTCTCTAGGAACGCATTAAAATTCAAAGGAACGG
This sequence comes from Aegilops tauschii subsp. strangulata, assembly GCF_002575655.3. Lineage (NCBI taxonomy): Eukaryota > Viridiplantae > Streptophyta > Magnoliopsida > Poales > Poaceae > Aegilops > Aegilops tauschii. The sequence goes on along the minus strand of NC_053036.3, from coordinate 128,228,178 downwards.
AAGCATGTGCCATTGATCTACAACATAGATATGCAAAAACTATCAGGCCTAACTTCATGATAAATTAAGTTCAATTAATCATATTACTTAAGAACTCCCACTTAGATAGACATCCTTCGAGTCATCTAAATGATCACGTGATCCATATCAACTAAACCATGTCCGACCATCACGTGAGATGGAGTAGTCTTCAATGGTGAACATCTCTATGTTGATCATATCTACTATATGATTCACGTTCGACCTTTCGGTCTCCAGTGTTGCGAGGCCATGTCTATACATGCTAGGCTCGTCAAGTTTAACCCGAGTATTCCGCATGTCCAAAACTGTCTTGCACCCGTTGTATGTGAACGTAGATCTTATCACACCCGATCATCACGTGGTTTCTCAGCACGACGAACTGCCGCAATGGTGCATACTCAGGGAGAACACTTATACCTTGAAATTTTAGTAAGGGGTCATCTTATAATGCTACCGCTATACTAAGCAAAATAAGATGCATAAAAGATAAACATCACATGCAATCAAAATATGTGACATGATATGGCCATCATCATCTTGTGCCTTTGATCTCCGTCTCCAAAGCACCGTCATGATCTCCATCGTCACCGGCTTGACACTTTGATCTCCATCGTAGCGTCGTGGTCGTCTCGCCATCTATTGCTTCTACAACTATCGCTAACGCATAGTGATAAAGTAAAGCAATTACATGGCGTTTGCATTTCATACAAAAAAGCGACAACAATAAGGCTCCTACCAGTTGCCGATAACTTTTACGAAACATGATCATCTCATGCGACAACATTTATCACATCATGTCTTGACCATATCACATCACAACATGCCCTGCAAAAATAAGTTAGACGTCCTCTACTTTGTTGTTGCAAGTTTTACATGGCTGCTACGGGCTTCTAGCAAGAACCGTTCTTACCTACACATCAAAACCACAACGGTGATTTATCAAGTTTGCTATTTTAACCTTCAACAAGGACTGGCCGCAGTCAAATTCGATTCAACTAAAGTTGGAGAAACAGACACCCGCCAGCCACCTTTATGCAAAACAAGTTGCATGTCTGTCGGTGGAACCGGTCTCATGAACATGGTCATGTAAGGTTGGTCTAGGCCGCTTCATCCAACAATACCACCGAATCAAAATAAGACATTGGTGGTAAGCAGTATGACAATCACCGCCCACAACTCTTTGTGTTCTACTCGTGCATATCATCTACGCATCAACCTGGCTCGGATACCACCGTTGGGAAACATAGCATGCAATTTCAAAAAAATTCTACGCTCACGCAAGATCTATCTGGGAGATGCATAGCAACAAGAGGGGGAGAGTCTGTCCATGTACCCTCGTAGACCGAAAGCGGAAGCGTTTGACAATGCAGTTGATGTAGTCAAACTTCTTCTCATTCTGACCGATCAAGCACCGAACGTACGACACCTTCGAGTTCTGCACACCTTCAGCTCGATGACGTCCCTTGAACTCTTGATCCAGCAAAGTGTTGAGGGAGAGTTCCGTCAGCACGACGGCGTGGTGACGGTGATGGTGAAGTAATCCGCGTAGGGCTTCGCCTAAGCACTACGTGAATATGACTGGAGGCGTAAACTGTGGAGAGGGGCGTCGCACACGGCTAGGAATCAATATTGTGTGTTCTAGCGGTGCCCCCCTCATATATATAGGTTGGAGGGGAGGAGAGGCAGCCAAGGGGGCGCCCCAAGTATGAGGAATCCTACTTGGGCGCCTCCCAATTCGGCCTCCCCCCTTCCATATTCATCAGGAGGGGGAAGGAAGGACGAGGGAGGACAGAAGGAAGCGGGAGGCCGAATCCCTCCCCTTCCGTTCCCTCTTTTCCTCTTTCCTTCCCCCTATTTCGGCCTACATGGGGCGCACCAGCCCCCTAGGGGCTGGTGTGTCCCCTTCTTGGCCCATTAGGCCCATGTAGTTGCCGGGGGATGCCCGGAACCCCTTTCGATGACCCGATATGTACCCGGTACCCCCAGAACACTTCCGGTGTCCGAATATCATCATCCTATATATGAATCTTTACCTCTCGACCATGTCGAGAGTCCTTGTCATGTCCGTGATGTCATCTGGGACTCCAAACAACATTCGGTCACCAAATCACATAAGTCATATAATACAAAATCGTCATCAAATGTTAAGCATGCGGACCCTATGGGTTCAAGAACTATGTAGACATGACCGCGACACCTCTCCGGTCAATAACCAACAGTGGAACCTGGATGCTCATATTGGTTCCTACATATTCTACGAAGATCTTTATCGATCATACCGCAATGACAACATACATAATTCCCTTTGTCATCGGTATGTTACTTGCCCGAGATTCGATCGTTGGTATATTCATACCTAGTTCAGTCTCGTTATCGGCAAGTCTCTTTACTCGTTCTGTAATACATCACCCCGCAACTAACTCATTAGTCACATTGCTTGCAAGGCTTATTATGATGTGCATTACCGAGAGGGCCCAGAGATACCTCTCCGATACTCGGAGTGACAAATCCTAATCTCGATCTATGCCAACCCAACAAACACCTTCGGAGATACCTGTAGAGCATCTTTATAATCTCCTAGTTACGTTGTGACGTTTGATAGCACATAAGGTATTCCTCCGGTATCCGGGAGTTCCATAATATCATAGTCAAAGGAATATGTATATGCCATGAAGAAAGTAATAGCAATAAAACTTAACGATCATTATGCTAAGCTAACGGATGGGTCTTGTCCATCACATCATTCTCCTAATGATGTGATCCCATTCATCGAATGACAACACATGTCTATGGTTAGGAAACTTAACCATCTTTGATTAACGAGCTAGTCTAGTAGAGGCTTACTAGGGACACTGTGTTTTGTCTATGTATCCACACATGTATCAAGTTTCTGGTTAATACAATTCTAGCATGAATAATAACCATTTATCATGATATAAGGAAATATAAATAACAACTTTATTATTGCCTCTAGGGCATATTTCCTTCAATATATAGGTGGGAGGGGGAGGGGGACAACCAAGAGGCACCCCAAGTAGGAGAAATCCTACTTGGGGGGCCTTGTCCAATTCGCCCGCCTTACCATATCCACCGGAGGGGGAAGGAAAGGGGAGGGAGGAGGGAAGGAAGGGGGAGGCCGAATCCCTCCCCTTCCTTCTCTCTTCCCCTCTTTCACTTTCCCTCAGGTGCGACCCATATGGGGGCGCAAAAGCCCCTGCTGGCGGCTGCGTTTCCCCTCTTGGCCCATTAGGCTCATATAGTTTGGCGCGCGGGGGGGGGGGGGGGGGGAGGGGGGGGTTGCCCGGAACCTCTTCCGGTGACCCGATATGTACCTGGTACCCCCAGAAAACTTCCGGTGTCCGAATATCATCGGCATATATATGAATATTTACCTTTGTGCCATTTCGAGACTCCTCGTCATGTCCGCGATCTCATCCGGGACTCTGAACAACATTCGGTCACCAAATCACATAACTCATATAATATAAAATCGTCATCGACCGTTAAGCGTGCGGACCCTACGGGTTCGAGAACTATGTAGGCATGACTGAGACACCTCTCCGGTCAATAACCAACAACAAAACCTGGATGCTCATATTGGTTCCTACATATTCTACGAAGATCTTTATCGGTCGTACCATAATGACAACATACGTTATTCCCTTTGTCATTGGTATGTTACTTGCCCGAGATTCGATCGTTGGTATCTTCATACCTAGTTCAATCTCGTTACTGGCAAGTCTCTTTACTCGTTTCGTAATACATCATCCCGCAACTAAATCATTAGTCACATTGCTTGCAAGGCTTATTACGATGTGTATTACCGAGAGGGCCCAGAGATACCTCTCCGATACTCGGAGTGACAAATCCTAATCTTGATCTATGCCAACCCAACAAACACCTTCGGAGATACCTGTGGAGCATCTTTATAATCACCCAGTTACGTTGTGACGTTTGATAGCACACAAGGTATTCCTCCGGTATCCGGGAGTTGCATAATATCATAGTCAAAAGAATATGTATATGACATGAAGAAAGCAATAGCAATAAAACTGAACGATCAATATGCTAAGCTAACGGATGGGTCTTGTCCATCACATCATTCTCCTAATGATGTGATCCCATTCATCAAATGACAACACATGTCTATGGTTTGGAAACTTAACCATGTTTGATCAACGAGCTAGTCAAGTAGAGGCTTACTAGGGACACTGGTGTTTTGTGTATGTATCCACACATGTATCAAGTTTCCGGTTAATACAATTCTAGCATGAATAACAAACATTTATCATCATATAAGGAAATATAAAATAACAACTTTATTATTGCCTCTAGGGCATATTTCCTCCAGTCTCCCAGTTGCACTAGAGTCAATAATCTAGTTCACATCGCCATGTGATTTAACACCAGTAGTTCACATCTTTATGTGATTAACACCCATTGTTCACATCGCCAAGTGACAAACACCCAAAAGTTTTACTAGAGTCAATAATCTATTTCACATCGCTATGTGATTAACACCCAAAGAGTACTGAGGTGTGATCATGTTTTGCTTGTGAGAGAAGTTTAGTCAACGAGTCTGCCATATTCAGATCGGTATGTATTTTGCAAATTTCTATGTCTACAATGCTCTGCATGGATTTACTCTAGCTAATTGCTCCCACGTCCAATACATATCTAGGTTGAGACTTAGAGTCATCTAGGTTAGTGTCAAAGCTTGCATCGACGTAACTCTTTACGACGAACTCTTTATCACCTCCATAACCAAGAAACATTTCCTTAGTCCTCTTTAAGGTTACTAAGGATTATTTTGACCGTTGTCCAGTGATCTAGTCCTGGATCACTATTGTACCCCCTTGCCAAACTCATGGTAAGGTACACAACTTGTTTGGTACACAGCATGGCATAATTTATAGAACCTATTGCTGAGGCATAGGGAATGACTTTCATTCTTTCTTTATCTTCTGTCGTGGTCGGGTTTTGAGTCTTTACTCAACTTCACACCTTACAATACAGGCAAGAACTCCTTCTTTGACTGATCCATTTTGAACTCCTTCAAAATCTTCTCAACGAATGTACTCATTGAAAGACTTATCAAGCATCTTGATCTATCTCTATAGATCTTGATGCCCAATATGTAAGTTGTTGGGGAACGTAGTATTTCCAAAATTTACCTACGATCACGCAAGATCTATCAATGAGATTGAAAGTGCGTTATATCGACTAGAGGGGGGTGAATAGGCGATTTTTATGAATTCTTCACTAAGGAAATTCCTTAGCGAAGAACTACTTGCAGCGGAATAAGTACTCAAAAGTAAACATGACAGAACACAAGCATGGTCATCATGATGAAATGAAGAAGAGCACAGAGTACAGAAAGAGTAAGCACAGGATAACACAGGATGAAGACAAACAGACTGAAGAAATTGAACTAAGGAAATTGAGAAAGTCTTCAAATACAGATATGACAAGCACACAACACAGTAATGAGGAAATGAAAGAGTTGAGGAAATAGAACCAGTAGGCTTGGTGAAGACAATGATTTGGTAGACCAGTTCGAACTGCTGTCTCAGTTGTACATCTGGTTGGAGCGGCTAGGTATTTAAACCTAAGGACACACAGTCCCGGACACACAGTCCTCACCGTATTCTCCTTGAGCTAAGGTCACACAGGCCTCGCCCAATCACTCGTGGTAAGTCTTCAGGTGACTTCTGAACCTTCACAAACTCAGTCACTCGGCGATCCACAATTCCTCTTGGATGCACTAGACCATGACGCCTAACCGTCTGGAAGAAGCACCGTCTTCAAAGGTAACAAGCGTCGGATCCACGCAGGATCAATCTCTTCAGTGATGCTCAATCACTTTGGGTTTGTAGGTGTTTGGGTTTGGGTTTTTCCTCACTCGATGATTTTCACTCAAAGTCCTCGGAGGATGGGATGCTCTCAAATGACAAGTGTCAGTTTCTCTCGGAGCAGCCAACCAGCTAGTGGTTGTAGGGGGCGGCTATTTATAGCCTAGGGAGCAGCCCGACATGATAAGACATAAATGCCCTTCAATGATATGACCGTTAGGTGGGTAGATATTTTAGGACAGCTGGCGTGTAGCACAACAACGGTCGGATATTTGAGGCTCAAATTCCTCAGGGCTATCATGTTCCTCACTGTGTAGGTAATCCGCACTGGCGATTTCCTAACTCCTCAGTCAGGACAAATTCCTCCGAGACCAGAAGAACTTCGTCTCTGTCACTGAAGAATATGACTGAACTGTATGATATTTCCAATGGCTTCACTCGAAGGGATTGGTAGGTGTAGGATTTTGAGTTGAGCATCACATGGAAATTTTTCCTTAGTATTTCCTTGACCCCTTTAACAGTACGGTGTTTCCTATGACTCAAGAAAGAGAAAATGAAACTACGAAAACAAAAGTCTTCACGCTTCATGTTCCTCGAATGAATACCAAGTCTTCAAGGTCACACCAATTTCTTCACTTTCAAAGTCTTCAGAAAGTCTTCAGAAGTCCAAAGTCTTCAGTCGAAGAACTTCATTTTTAGGGGTCGACTTTCTCTGTAAATATCAAACTCCTCATAGACTTATAGACCTGTGTACACTCATAAACACATTAGTTCCTTAACCTATAAGTCTTCAATACACCAAAATCACTAAGAACACGACAAACTGGGATGTGGAGATGTGAAGTAAAAGTAACTTTTAATTACCCTGGACGAAGAACACGACGAACTGGGATGTGGAGATGTGAAGTTCGTCAGTGCAGATCTTCCACGCCCTAACTTGGCGGAGAAAGACGGCTACGGCGGCGGCGGAGTGAAGATTTCCGCGACCGGCGCGAGTACGACGGCGACGAGGTCGAGGCAGTGAAGCTCTTCCTCACCGGCGACGATGAAGTAGCGGCGGTGCTAGGGTTTGAGAAGCTCGAGCGGGAGAGAGAGGTCGAGCAGAGTAAAGAAAGTGAGGAAGGGGAGGGGGGTATTTATAGCCACGGTGAAAAACTGTTCGCCCGAAGATTTTGGACGAACGTGCCCCTGACCCTTCTCATTCGCTTGACATGTGTCACCCACGTACTGAGAAGTGGAGATCGTGTGAGATCGTGGGTGAATAGATAAGTGTTTTCGTGGGATTCGGAACGGTTTGAGCGGCAAAACCGAAAATTTTGGATAAGATAAGTTTTAACGTTGCGTTCGCAAATTCTTCAGCTGACAAGGACACAGTGAAGATTTTGAACGAGTTTCAAATAGAACGCACATAAAGAATTTGTGAATAGATTGGGTCGAGTATAGCATGGAGGGGCAAGGGTCCGATCACATTCACTTAGCAGAAAAACCAACTTGAAGAATTAGCCATAAGTGAATGCTGTAGAGGACATAAACTCATATTTATATATAGCCAATGAAGAAAACGACGGAAACAGTGAAGACAATGCAAAGTTGAAGAAAATGAACAACTAAGGAATTTCAAAACAGAGGAAAAACTCAAATTGAAGATTTTCAACTTTTGGTGGTGGCGTGACCCACCGTATAAGAATGATGAATTCAGACACCGCGTACAATTGTCGTAGGGTTCTGAGAATCAAATTCTTCAATAATTTCTTCACACTTAGAGTGTTATTCTTCATGGATTTGAAGAAAAACGTTTCTTCATGTGTTGCACATCTAAGTCATCAATTTTGCATAAGTGTTAGGATGAGTGTCCTTTTCAAAGAACATTTGAAGATTCTAAGATATTTTGCTCACACCGCAACTTGCTAAATCTCTTCTCATCCAAGGGCTTTGTGAAGATATCGGTTAGCTGTTCTTCAGTCTTCACATGCTCAATAGAAATGTCGCCCTTAACACATGATCGCGAAGAAAATGATGACGAATCTGAATGTGCTTTGTCTTCGAGTGTTGGACTGGGTTGTGAGCAATCTTGATGGCACTCTCATTGTCACAGAAGAGAGGCACATTCTTCACGTTGACGCCGTAGTCCTTGAGAGTTTGCTTCATCCACATCAATTGAGCACAGCAAGAACCAACAGCAATGTACTCAGTTTCAGCAGTAGACAATGATACACAGTTCTGTTTTTTCGAGGACCAACAGACCAAAGATCGTCCGAGGAAATGACATGTACCAGATGTTGACTTGCGGTCCACACGATCACCGGCATAGTCACAGTCAGAATATCCAATGAGATCAAAAGCCGAGCCCTTGGGGTACCATAATCCAAGTGTTGGTGTGTGAGCTAGATATCGAAGAATATGCTTCACAGCCTTATGGTGTGATTCCTTCGGTGTAGCTTGAAATCGGGCACACATGCAAACACTAAGCATTATATCTGGCCTAGATGCACATAAGTACAATAAAGAACCAATCATGGAGCGGTATACCTTATGATCGAAGTCAATACCATTTTCATCAGTGCACAGATGGCCATTAGTGGGCATAGGAATTTTGACGCCTTTGCAATCTTGCATGCCGAATTTCCTCAGTACATCCTTGAGGTATTTCTCCTGAGATATGAATATGCCATTGTGTTGTTGACGAATTTGAAGACCTAAGAAGAATTTCAACTCTCCCATCATTGACATTTGATATTCTTCACTCATCATATAGGCAAATTCATCACTATAACGTTGGTCAGTACAGCCAAAGATAATATCATCAACATATATTTGGCACACAAACAGTTCACCATCATAAGACTTAGTGAAAAGAGTAGGGTCGAGTGAACCGGGTTTGAAGCCTTTCTTCATGAGGAGTTCCTTCAAAGTATCATACCACGCCCGAGGGGCCTGCATGAGGCCATAGAGGGCCTTGTTGAGTCTGAAGACTTTGTCAGGATGCTTTGGATCTTCAAAACCTGGGGGTTGAGCAACATATACTTCTTCCTCAAGCTTACCATTGAGGAATGCACTTTTCACATCCATTTGATATAAGGTGATATCATGATGGTTAGCATAAGCAAGTAATATGCGAATTGCCTCAAGTCTAGCAACAGGTGCAAAAGTTTCATCGAAATCAATTCCTTCAACCTGTGTGTAGCCTTGAGCTACAAGCCGTGCCTTATTCCTCACCACAAGGCCATTTTCATCTTGCTTGTTGCAGTAGATCCACTTTGTGCCAATGATATTGTGCTTGCGAGGATCTGGACGTTTGACCAATTCCCAGAGGTTGTTGAGCTCGAATTGCTGTAATTCCTCTTGCATGGCCTGAATCCACTCAGGCTCCAGAAATGCTTCATCTACCTTAGTGGGCTCTGTGATAGAGACAAAAGCATAGTGGCCACAAAAGTTAGATAAATGTGAAGCTTTTGAGTGTGTGAGAGGACCTGGTGCTTTAATGTCATCGATGATCTTTTCAACTTGCACTTCTTTTGCAACGCGAGGATGAGCTGGTTGTCGTCGAGGAATTTGATCAGCATTTTCTTCAGCACCATTTTCTTCAGCATTTTCTTCAGGTGCATTAGCTCGACGTTCCTCATGTTCTGGAATGAATTCTTCAATAGATTCTTCGGTAGGAATGACATCCTCAGTAGCCTTGAACTTGATAGTTTCCTCAGGTGCTGGTTCATCTATCACAGGAGGTAGGTGCTCTCTTTGCGAGCCATTAGTTCCATCGAACCGCACATCTACAGTTTCAACAACCTTGTGAAGAACGTTGTTGAAGACTCTGTAGGTGTGCGAGTCCTTTCCGTAACCAAGCATAAAACCTTCATGTGCTTTCGGTGCAAATTTAGAGTTGTGATGAGGATCTCTAATCCAGCATTCAGCACCGAAGACTTTGAAATAACTCACATTGGGTTTCTTGTCAGTGAGGAGTTCATAGGCAGTCTTCTTGAAGAATTTGTGAAGATATACTCTGTTGATGATGTGGCACGCAGTATCAATTGCATCAATCCAGAAATGATGATGCGTTTTATATTCATCAAGCATAGTGCGAGCCATCTCAGCAAGAGTCCTGTTCTTGCGCTCCACGACGTCATTCTGCTGAGGAGTATAGGGAGCAGATAACTCATGAGTAATACCAAGTTCATCAAGATAGTCATCAAGACCAGAATTCTTGAACTCAGTTCCATTGTCACTTCTGATGTGCTTGATCTTCACACCAAAGTTGGTTGAAGCCCTTGAGGAAAATCGTTTGAAGACTTCCTGCACTTCATGTTTGTAAGTAACAATGTGTACCCATGTGTAATGAGAGTAATCATCAACAATAACAAAGCCATATTGAGATGCATCATTTGAAACTGCAGAATAATGGTTAGGACCGAAGAGATCCATGTGAAGCAATTCAAATGGTCGAGTAGTGGTCATGATAGTCTTCGCTGGATGCTTAGCCTTTATCATCTTCCCAGCTTCACAGGCTCCGCATAAGTGATCCTTGAGGAATTTGACATTCTCAATGCCAATGACATGCTTCTTCTTTGCAAGCGTGTGCAAATTCCTCATGCCTGCATGACCAAGTCGTCGATGCCATAGCCAGCCTTCTGAAGCTTTTGCAAGTAGGCACACAGCTAGTTGCGGTCCTGTAGAGAAGTCAACAATATACAAGTCTCCTCTCCTAAAGCCTTCGAAGACTTTGGAATTGTCAGCTTCCATAACCACAACACAACGGTACTTGCCAAAGACAACAACCATATCAAGATCACAAAGCATTGAGACAGACATGAGGTTGTATCCTAAGGACTCGACTAGCATGACTTTGTCCATGTGTCGATCCTTTGTGATAGCAACCTTACCTAGACCCAATACCTGACTTTTGCCTTTGTCAGCAAAGATGATATGCTTCAGATGCGATGGAGATAAGGGAGCATCCATCAATAGATTCTTGTCACCAGTCATGTGATTTGTACATCCACTATCGAGGACCCACTCAGTGGCTTTGGGTTGATCATCCTGCAGATGAATTAGTGCAGCTTACGAACTCATATACTTCATCAGTGAAGAATATGACATCAATTCATCAGATCAATTCATAAAACAATAGACAGATAAAGCAGTGTGAGGACGTGGGAAATGAAAGTTCATTTCTTCATGATTAGCCTGCGTCCTTTCAGGCATTTTTCACGTCTCCAGCAAATTCTTCAAACGTTCACGCACGTCTGGAGACCTGACCCTGCAAAAGAGATTAGTTCTTTTTCTTCACCACCCACATCTGAAGGGGTGGCAAAGAGTTCATCACTCTGCGAGCTCCATATGAGAAAGGTGGCATAGAAGCCAATCCATTTCGTTTCACATAAGAGGAGTTAGGGTAAGCATATGAATAAGCAGAGAAATTCTTCGAGGACTTATGAACATAATGATTAGAAGAATAATGCTCATATTCATAGCCCTTAGCTCTTCCCTGCGAAACAGAGTTATTAGCACGATGATGTTCATATGAGGACTTTGATCCTTTTGAGGAATTTGATCCACGTGAGAAATTTGGTCCGTATGAGGACTTGGATCCATATGAAGAATTTGATCTGGGGTTCCTATTCTTCACAGGTGGTGTCATGAGGACATTCACCTGAAGACTTTCAAGGCATCTTTTGGGAACCCAGATTTTCTTCATAGGGGAACCGTTCCTGCAGTTAGTGCCAACATATCTAGCAAATACTTCACCATTCTGATTTTTGAACAGTTTATAGTTGGAGTCAAATGACACATCAGAAGAATGAGAAGATTCACATGTAAAGCCAAATAGATTAGATGGATCAACTGGAGGTCCCTTTGCAGCAACCCATGAGGTTTTGGGGTACTGCTCAGGCTTCCAATATGTACCATCAGCATTGAGTTTCCTTTCAAAGGCAATATCCTCTTTCCTAGGGTTCCTGTTGAGGATCTGCTTTTTAAGCACATCACAAAGAGTCTGATGCCCTTTGAGTCTTTTGTACATGCCTGTCATGTACAATTCCTTCAGCCCTGCATCGTCAGTGATACTAGCAATGTCCTCAGATGAGGAATTAGTGATAGCGGAGGTAGGTGAGGAATTTGTAACATTAGAAGCATTTGAACATTCAGGTGAAGAATTAGCAGATTCACGTTCAATGCATTTCAAACATGGAGGAACAAATTCTTCCTGAGCAGCGCTGATTTGTTGAGCAAGTAATAAATCGCGCTCCTTCTGAAGATCTTCATAACTCACTTTTAGCTTTTCAAGATCTTGCTTTCTTTGAAGAAATTCATAAGAAAGCTTCTCATGATCAGATAAGAGAGTGTTATGTTGATCTTGAAGGGTGTCATACTTAGTATGAAGTCTCCGAAGACTTTCAGCCAAAGCTTTTGACTGATCCATTTCTTCACCCAACATATCATCGCTCCTATTTAGCGTGTATTGAAATTTTTCCAAAGCTCTTTGTTGTTTAGTGACAAGGGAAGCAAGTTTGACATAGCTGGGTCCAAATTCATCACGAGATTCATCATCACTAGACTCGGATAGGTAGCATTCAGTTACCTCAGTACTTTTTGCCATAAGGCATGATGAAGAGGATGATGATTCTGGTTCGAATGTTATCGTTTTGAGAGATTCCTTGAAGTCCTCAAACCAAGGATCATGACGGGTTCGATGACCTTCATAGACCTCAGAGAGACGGTCCCAGATAAGCTTCACATGATCGAGATGCATGATGTTCCTGAACTGATTTTGAGACAGACAGGAGCAGATGACGTCCTTCGCCGTGAGATTGAGAAGAGTGTACTTGCGAATGTCATCAGCTTCCGCCATCTTGCATAGATCGGTCAGACCAATCTCAGTGACGGTCCACAGCTCGCTGTTCATTGCCATGAGGCGCTTCTTCATCATGGCCTTCCACTTGGGATACTCGTGACCGTCAAAGATGGGGCATGACACAGTCTTCATTCCCGTGGTCGACATAACTAAAACTCCAGGCGGTTAAACCAAAATCACACAGAACAAGGGAGTACCTCGCTCTGATACCAATTGAAAGTGCGTTATATCGACTAGAGGGGGGTGAATAGGCGATTTTTATGAATTCTTCACTGAGGAATTTGCCGGTGAGGAAATTCCTTAGCGAAGAACTGCTTGCAGCGGAATAAGTACTCAAAAGTAAACATGACAGAACACAAGCATGGTCATCATGATGAAATGAAGATGAGCACAGAGTACAGAAAGCGTAAGCACAGGATAACACAGGATGAAGACAAACACACTGAAGAAATTGAACTGAGGAAATTGAGAAAGTCTTCAGTCAAAGTCTTCAAACACAGATATGACAAGCACACAACACAGTAATGAGGAAATAAAAGAGTTGAGGAAATAGAACCAGTAGGCTTGGTGAAGACAATGATTTGGTAGACCAGTTCCAACTGCTGTCTCAGTTGTACATCTGGTTGGAGCGGCTAGGTATTTAAACCTGAGGACACACAGTCCCGGACACACAGTCCTCACCATATTCTCCTTGAGCTAAGGTCACACAGACCTCGCCCAATCACTCGTGGTAAGTCTTCAGGTGACTTCTGAACCTTCACAAACTCGATCACTCGGCGATCCACAATTCCTCTTGGATGCTCTAGACCATGACGCCTAACCGTCTCGAAGAAGCACAGTCTTCAAAGGTAACAAGCATCGGATCCACACAGGATCAATCTCTTCAGTGATGCTCAATCACTTTGGGTTTGTAGGTGTTTGGGTTTGGGTTTTTCCTCACTCGATGATTTTCACTCAAAGTCCTCGGAGGATGGGATGCCCTCAAATGACGAGTGTCAGTTTCTCTCGGAGCAGCCAACCAGCTAGTGGTTGTAGGGGGCGGCTATTTATAGCCTAGGGAGCATCCCGACATGATAAGACATGAATGCCCTTCAATGATATGACCATTAGGTGGGTAGATATTTTAGGACAGCTGGCGCGTAGCACAACAACGGTCGGATATTTGAGGCTCAAATTCCTCAGGGCTATCATGTTCCTCACTGTGTAGGTAATCCGCACTGGCGAATTCCTAACTCCTCAGTCAGGACAAATTCCTCAGAGACCAAAAGAACTTCGTCTCTGTCACTGAAGAATATGACTGAACTGTATGAGATTTCCAACGGCTTCACTCGAAGGGATTGGTAGGTGTAGGATTTTGAGTTGAGCATCACATGGAAATTTTTCCTTAGTATTTCCTCGACCCCCTTTAACAGTACGGTGTTTCCTATGACTCAAGAAAGAGAAAATGAAACTACGAAAACAAAAGTCTTCACGCTTCATGTTCCTCGAATGAATACCAAGTATTTAAGGTCACACCAATTTCTTCACTTTCAAAGTCTTCAGAAAGTCTTCAGAAGTCCAAAGTCTTCAGTCGAAGAATTTCATTTTTAGGGGTCGACTTTCTCTGTAAATATCAAACTCCTCATAGACTTATAGACCTGTGTACACTCATAAACACATTAGTTCCTTAACCTATAAGTCTTCAATACACCAAAATCACTAAGGGGCACTAGATGCACTTACAGAGATGCATAGCAATGAGCGGGGGTAGTGTGTCCACGTACCCTCGTAGACCAAAAGCGGAAGCGTTTAGTAATGCGGTTGATGTAGTCGAACGTCTTCGCATTCTAACGGATCCAAGCACCAAACGTACGGCACCTCCGCGTTCAGCACACGTTCAGCTCGATAACGTCCCTCGAGCTCTTGATCCAGTTGAGGCCGAGGGAGAGTTTCGTCAGCACGACGGCGTGGTGATGGTGATGATGAAGTTACCGACGCAAGGCTTCGCCTAAGCACTACGACGATATGACCGAGGTGTGTAACTATGGAGGGGGGCACCGCACGCGGCTAAGAGATTGTCTGTCGTGCTATTTGGGTGCCCCCTGGCCACGTATATAAAGGAGGGAGGGAGAGAGGAGGCCGACCAGGTTGGGCGCGCCAGGGGGGTCCTACTTGGACTCCTAGTCCAAGTAGGATTCGCCCCCCCCCCCCTTTTCCTTTCTTCCACCGGAGGGAAAGGGAATGGAGAAAGGGGGGGAAGGAAAGAGGGGGGCCGGCCCCCTCCCTAGTCCAATTCGTTTTGGGCAAGGGGAGGGCGCGCCCCTCTCTTGTGTCCCTTTCTCCTCTCCTCCAACAAGGCCCACTAGGCCCAATACTTCTCCCGGGGAGTTCCGGTAACCTCCCAGTACTCCAGAAAAATGCCCGAACCACTCGGAACCATTCCGATGTCCAAATGCAACCTTCCAATATATGAATCTTTACCTCTCGACCATTCCGAGACTCCTCGTCATGTCCGTGATCTCATCCGGGACTCCGAACAAAATTCAGTCATCAAATCACATAACTCATAACACAAATCGTCATCGAACGTTAAGCGTGTGGACCCTACGGGTTCGAGAACTATGTAGACATCACCGAGACACATCTCTATTAAATAACCAATAGCGGAACCTGGATGCTCATATTGGCTCCTACATATTCTACGAAGATCTTTATTGGTCAAACCGCATAACAACATACGTTGTTCCCTTTATCATCGGCATGTTACTTGCCCGAGATTCGATCGTCGGTATCATCATACCTAGTTCAATCTCGTTACTAACAAGTCTCTTTACTCGCTCCGTAATGCAGCATCCCGTAACTAACTCATTAGTCACATTGCTCGCAAGGCTTATAGTGATGTGCATTACCGAGAGGGCCCAGAGATACCTCTTCGATACTCGGAGTGACAAATCCTAATCTCAATCTATGCCAACTCAACAAATACCTTCGGAGACACCTGTAGAGCATCTTTATAATCACCCAGTTATGGTTTGATGTTTGATAGCACACAAAGTGTTCCTCCGGTATTTGGGAGTTGCATAATCTCATAGTCAGAGGAACATGTATAAGTCATGAAGAAAGCAATAGCAATAAAACTTAACGATCATTATGCTAAGCTAACGGATGGTTCTTGTCCATCACATCATTCTCTAATGATGTGATCCCGTTCATCAAATGACAACACATGTCTATGGTTAGGAAACTTAACCATCTTTGATTAACGAGCTAGTCTAGTAGAGGCATATAGGGACACACTGTTTTGTCTGTATTCACACATGTACTAAGTTTCCGGTTAATACAATTCTAGCATGAATAATAAACATTTATCATCATATAGGGAAATATAAATAACAATTTTATTATTGCCTCTAGGGAATATTTCCTTTAATCTCCCACTTGCACTAGAGTCAATAATCTAGTTCACATCGCCATGTGATTTAATACCAATAGTTCACATCACCATGTGATTAACACCCATAGTTCACATCGCCATGTGACCAACACCCAAAGGGTTTACTAGAGTCAGTAATCTAGTTCACATCACCATGTGATTAACACCGAAAGGGTACTAAGGTGTGATCATGTTTTGCTTGTGAGAGAGGTTTAGTCAACGTGTCTGCCATATTCAGATCCGTATGTATTTTGCAAATTTCTATGTCTACAATGCTTTGCACGGAGCTACTCTAGCTAATTGCTCCCACTTTCAATATGTATCCAGATTAAGACTTAGAGTCATCTGGATTAGTGTCAAAGCTTGCATCGACATAACCCTTTACGATAAACTTTTTGTCACCTCCATAACCGAGAAACCTATCCTTATTCCACTAAGGATAATTTTGACCACTGTCCAGTGATCCACTCTTGGATCACTATTGTACCCTATTGCCAAACTCATGGTGATGTACACAATAGTTCTGGTACACATCATAGCATACTTTATAGAACCTATGACTGAGGCATAGGAAATGACTTTTCATTCTCTTTCTATTTTCTGCCGTGGTCGGGTTTTGAGTCTTTACTCAACTTTACACCTTGCAACACAGGCAAGAACTCCTTCTTTGACTGTTCCATTTTGAACTACTTCAAAATCTTGTCAAGGTATGTACTCATTGAAAAAACTTATCAAGCGTCTTGATCTATCTCTATAGATCTTGATGCTCAATATGTAAGCAGCTTCACCGAGGTCTTTCTTTGAAAAAACTCCTTTCAAACACTCCTTTATGCTTTCCAGAAAATTCTACATCATTTCCGATCAACAATATGTCATTCACATATGCTTATCAGAAAGGCTGTAGTGCTCCCACTCACTTTCTTGTAAATACAGGCTTCACTACAAGTTTGTATAAAGCCATATGCTTTGATCACCTTATCAAAGCATATATTCCAACTCCGAGATGCTTGCACCAGTCCATAGATGGATCGCTGGAGTTTGCACACTTTGTTAGCACCTTTAGGATCGACAAAACCGTCTGGTTGCATCATATACAACTCTTCTTTAAGAAATCCATTAAGGAATGCAGTTTTGACATCCATTTGCCATATTTCATAAAATGTGGCAATTTCTAACATGATTTAGACAGAATTAAGCATCACTACGAGTGAGAAAATCTCATTGTAGTCAACACCTTGAACTTGTCAAAAACCTTTTTTTGACATGTCTAGCTTTGTAGATAGTAACACTACTATCAGCGTCTATCTTCCTCTTGAAGATCCATTTATTCTCTATGGCTTGCCGATCATAGGGCAAGTCAACCAAAGTCCACACTTTGTTCTCATACATGGATCCCATCTCAGATTTCATGGCCTCAAGCCATTTCGCGGAATCTGGGCTCATCATCGCTTCCTCATAGTTCGTAGGTTCTTCATGGTCAAGTAACATGACCTCCAGAATAGGATTACCATACCACTCTGGTGCAGACCTTACTTTGGTTGACCTACGAGGTTCAGTAGTAACTTGATCCAAAGTTTCATGATCGTCATCATTAACTTCCTCACTACTTGGTGTAGGCATCACTGGAACTGATTTCTGTCATGAACTACTTTGTAATTCGAGAGAAGGTACAATTACCTCATCAAGTTCTAGTTTCCTCCCACTCACTTCTTTCGAGAGAAAACTCCTTCTCTAGAAAGGATCCATTCTTAGCAACAAATATCTTGCCTTTGGATCTGTGATAGAAGGTGTACCCAACAGTCTCCTTTGGGTATCCCATGAAGACACATTTCTCCAATTTGGGTTCGAGCTTATCATGTTGAAGCTTTTCAAATAAACATCACAGCCCCAAACTTTAAGAAACGACAGCTTAGGTTTCTTGCCAAACCACAGTTCATATGGTGTCGTCTAAACGGATTTAGATGGTGCCCTATTTAACGTGAATGCAGTTGTCTCTAATGCATAACCCAAAACAATAGTGATAAATCGGTAAGAGACATCATAGATCGCACCATAGCTAATAAAGTATGGTTACGATGTTCGGACACACCATTACGCTGTGGTGTTCTGGGTGGCGTGAGTTGTGAAACTATTCCACATTGTTTCAAATGAAGACCAAACTCATAACTCAACTATTCACCTCCACGATCAGATCGTAGAAACTTTATTTTCTTGTTACGATTATTTTCCACTTCACTCTGAAATTCTTTGAACTTTTCAA
The DNA here is from genome assembly GCF_002575655.3 of Aegilops tauschii subsp. strangulata. NCBI lineage: Eukaryota > Viridiplantae > Streptophyta > Magnoliopsida > Poales > Poaceae > Aegilops > Aegilops tauschii. The sequence continues at coordinate 128,209,786 of NC_053036.3, read as the reverse complement.
ATGTTTCAGATTTATGTTTCATCAAGTAGATATACCCATATCTCCCCAAATCATATGTGAAGGTCACAAAATAACGATACCCGCCGCGAGCCTCAGCACTCATCGGACCGCATACATCAGTATGTATTATTTCCAATAAGTCAATTGCTCGCTCCATTGTTCTGGAGAACGGAGTCTTAGTCATCTTGCCCATGAGGCATGGTTCGCAAGCATCAAGTGATTCATAATCAAGTGATTCCAAAAGTCCATTAGCATGGAATTTCTTCATGCGCTTTACACCAATATGACCTAAACGGAAGTGCCACATATAAGTTGCACTATCATTATTAACTTTGCATTTCTTGGCTTCAATATTATGAATATGTGTATCACTACGATCGAGATTCAATAAACCATTTATATTGAGTGTATGACCATAGAAGGTTTTATTCATGTAAATAGAACAACAATTATTCTTTGACTTAAATGAATAACCGTACGGCAATAAACATGATCGAATCATATTCATGCTCAATGCAAACACCAAATAAGATTTATTTTAGGTTCAACACTAATCCCGAAGGTAAAGGGAATGTGCGATGGTGATATTATCAACCTTGGAATCACTTCCAACTCACATCATCACCTCACCCTTAACTAGTCTCTATTTATTTTGCAACTCCCGTTTCGAGTTACTACTCTTAGCAACTGAACCAGTATCAAATACCGAGGGGTTGCTATAAACACTAGTAAAGTACACATCAATAACATGTATATCAAATATACCTTTGTTCACTTTGCCTTCCTTCTTATCCGCCAAGTATCTAGGGCAGTTCCACTTCCAGTGGCCATTTCCTTTGTAGTAGAAGCACTCAGTTTTAGGCTCGGGTCTACCTTTGGGCTTCTTCATGGGAGTGGCAACTTGCTTGCCATTCTTCTTGAAGTTCCCTTTCTTTCCCTTGCCCTTTTACTTGAAACTAGTGGTCTTGTCAACCATCAACACTTGATACTTTTCTTGATTTCTACCTTCACTGATTTCAGCATCGCGAAAAGCTCGGGAATCGTTTTAGTCATCCCTTACATATTATAGTTCATCATGAAGTTCTGGTAACTTGGTGATAGTGACTAGAGAACTCTGTCAATCACTATCTTATCTGGAAGATTAACTCCCACTTGATTCAAGCGATTGTAGTAGCCAGACAATCTGAGCACATGCTCACTAGTTGAGCTATTCTCCTCCATCTTGTAGGCAAAATACTTGTCAGAGGTCTCATACCTCTCGACTTGGGTGTGAGTTTGAAATACAAAGTTCAGCTCTTGGAACATCTTATATGCTCTGTGGCATTCAAAACGTTTTTGAAGTCCTGGTTCTAAGCTGTAAAGCATGGTGCACTAAACTATCAAGTAGTCATCATACCGAGCTTTGCCAAACGTTCAGAACATATGCATCTGCTCCTGCAATAGGTCTGTCACCTAGCGGTGCATAAAGGACATAATTCTTCTGTGCGGCAATGAGGATAATCCTCATATTACCGACTCAGTCCGCATCATTGCTACTATCATCTTTGAACTTAGTTTTCTCTAGGAACATGTCAAAAGAAAATAGGGGAGCTATACGCGAGCTTTTGATCTACAACATAGATATGCAAATACTATCAGGACTAAGTTCATGATAAATTAAGTTCAGTTAATCATATTACTTAGGACTCCCACTTAGATAGACATCCCTCTAGTCACCTAAATGATCACGTGATCCATATCAACTAAACCATGTCCGATCATCACGTGAAATGGAGTAGTTTTCAGTGGTGAACATCTCTATGTTGATCATATCTACTATATGATTCACGTTCGACCTTTCGGTCTTAGTGTTCCCACGCCATATCTGCATGTGCTAGGCTCGTCAAGTTTAACCCGAATATTCTACGTGTGCAAAACTGGCTTGACCCGTTGTATGTGAACGTAGAGCTTATCACACCCGATCAGCACGTGGTGTCTTGGCACGACGAACTGTAGCAACGGTGCACACTCAGTGTCACGACCGGTTTTTCAATAAAATAATTATTGAGAGACCAATCCCTTTTACGGACCAGTAAGGAAGAATTCCTTCTCACTGATAGACAATTTCTTGGTCACAGAAGAAAAATACCAGGAGTACTAAATATAATACAAGGTTGAGCGGAGACTGCCCAACAATTTATTACATGCACGCCGATGAAACAAAACGGCGGGTAGGGTGGCATCCTACTAACTTACGATAATGACGGTAGTGGAAATATCACTGCGAAGCGAGTGATATGACTCCTGAAGACTACAGCTCTTCGAGCATCGGAGTGAAGCTCGAGGAGACTTATTGCGGGTGGCGGAAGCGTATACAAAACAAGTGACCAATATCCGGGATCGCGCAGGACTGACTGGGACTCCTCTAGGCGTCGGACGCGCTATCAAACTCTTCATCCAAGAGATCGCCTTCGTTAACATCTGGCCAAATCAACAAGCCAGGTGAGTACTATGAAAGTACTCGCAAGACAGTTCGGACATAAGATATAACAAATGTAAACATGTAGCATATGAACAATTAACCAGTGCGTTCAGACATAGAGATAATAAATACGGGGTGCCAAACGAGGGTCTGAATGACGCCTCGAGCGAAAACTGCAGAATAGCAATACTGGTACCAAACGAGTGTCTGAAGGACTCCTCGAGAGGAAAATGCAGAATAGTAATACTGGTGCCAAACGAGGGTCTGAATGACTCCTCGAGCGGAAACTGCAAGAATAATAATACTGGTGCCAAACGAGGGTCTGAATGACTCCTCGAGCGGAAACTGCAAGAATAATAATACTGGTGCCAAACGAGGGTCTGAATGACTCCTCGAGCGGAAACTGCAGAATAATAATGCCACAGTCGGGCGTCGGGGCGACACCACATAAAGGGCTTATAACAGAAAATAAAGGCAGTGCGTGCCACAGTCGGACGTCGGAGCGACATCACATAAAGGGCTTATATTTAAAGTAAGAAACAAGAACACGCCACAGTCGGACGTCTGCGCGACGTCGCATAAAGGGCTGATATTGTAGTTTAGTAATTCAATAGTTCGGGAACATAAATTATCACAAGCACGAGACAAATATAATGTTAGTCCATCCACAGGAATAAAAATCAAACTGGATTTACCACTTGAGCTTGTTCACCGGGGACAAGTCCTCCACGCGGATAGACATGGATATACTGATTACACTACTTGATCATGGATACGATGACTTGGAAGGAATTGACTCTGCAGAGTTTGTACTTAACCACAGCCAACAGATTTCAGTAGTCACGGGGACTAGTTCCATCTACGGTGTTTTGGAAGAAACACGTCTAACCAGTACACACCCAATTCAACCTTCCGAAGCCAGGGATCACCCTCGGCAACGTTCAAGAAAAACCTTGAGACGGGGAGGCTACAACCTCGCGTAGCATGGGATCAAATTTCTATACGCGCGCTCTAAGGGGGTGCCCCCCCTCTCGGTCCCAACCGGAAACACCCATGCCGCCTGACCGGATGACTGGCTTTAATCCTGGGCCAAGGTACCATCATCCCGGCCTCTCTGTTTGGTGTGTACACGGAAAGAGGTTACCAGCTTACTAAACCGCATCCTGGTAAATGAAACATGTGGTAGTACGGAAGGGGGAAAGAACGATAAAGTGACTCCGTCCATGTTAACGTCGGAGAAAGTCGGATGACGCAAGGCTGGTATGCTACAACAATACCACCTTGCTGCCCTTCATGTCACCACATGATTAGGCCATCTCTCATCAGATATCATCGCAACTTTGGAACAAGCAGGTAGTTGCCTTACAAGCAACGAGGTATTTACCGACACTCATATGCCACGCACAAACCTTCAAGCAAACATGCAAAACACTTATCATATCAAATGTTCATGCTTGCCTGGTTCGGAGAAGTCGGAGTCTAGCTCGGCGAAGTTCGCGGCTCCGTCACCTCTTCCGGAACCTACGGCAATCACGAAAACGGGCACTAACGTGAAAACCAATGGGTGCACAGAAACTTCTCCAAAAAATTTCTAATTAATTCTCATAAAAAACTAGACAAAATTTTAAGACTGTCAGAAAAAGAATCACTCAAAAATCCCTTTTTAATTAAAAGTTATAAAGTTTTCTGTCTAGGGACTTATCTGTAATGAAACAGAAAAGTTCCAGGGTTTAAACTGAGAAACCAGAAAACGCTTCGGTAAGAAATGCGCTAGCTAAAGAGAGAAAACGTATTTTGCCCGAAGGCGCCAACAGAAAATGGTTCGCGAAAGAATAGGACAGAGGCTGACATGCGGGGTCCACATGTCAGGTTTGAAAAGCTCGCCGGCGCCCGAAGACTGCGGTGGACGCCGGCGTCGAACCACGGCGAGTCAGGAGGATCGGAGGGTACCAAGAGCTTCAGCTTGTTCTTCCGCGTCGGTGGGTGGTGGACTCGACCAACGGGGAGCACCACGTCGACGGTGACACTATCTCCGGCGGGCGGCGGCTCGGGTGAGGATGGAGAACTCCGGTGGAGGGCTGCAAACTTCGAATTGAAGCGCGGGTCAGAAGGAGGGATGCATAGTGAAGCTACTGGCAAGAGAAGGGAGGCGGAGGTGCACACACGGGGGCGAATCGAGCTGGATCCCGTGGCGGGTCGCGGCGGCCGGAGTCGAGGAAGGAGACCTCCTCGGGGCTCTTCCAGTGGCTAGGCGTGCTCTAGGTAGAGTGCAGGGATGGTGGGTGCTCGAGTTGAAGCTCGGGGCCTCTATTTATAGGCGGATCGACGGGGTGGCCGTGAACGGAGAATCTCCGGCGAACGATTACGGCGATGCAGTGGATTGGCAGGAGGTTTGAGTGGCCAGGCAGCATCAGTGGAGGTTACTGGTGTCATTCCACAGCTAAATGGAGTTGGTCTTGGCATAATGGCGTCGGTCCACGGTGAGATGACCGCACGGGCCCGATGGCGGCAGAGAGCGCGCTCCGCGCCCTGCGGTTCACGACGAGGGTGGCAGCGCATTCGGGGGAGTGGAAGGCCACGCGGCGAGCTCCGGTGGTTTGGGCGGCGCTGGGTGGCGCCGTCAGCGCCGTGCCTCCCGCTGGCGGCCGCAAAGCCGCCGCTGGCGTCGGTCACGGGGCGGCGCACCTTCTGCTGCTCGTCGCCGACGTCCGCAAGGTGCCAGGCGTTCGTGCGGTGCAGGAACAAGAGGGAGGGGACGGGGAGCAAGGCGACACAGTGGCACTGGTGAGATCGACGTCGGGTTCTGAAGAAAACGACAGTGCACTCCAATGTTCTCTGAACTTAACTGAAACTTGACATTGACAATGCACTGCAGGTGTTCGACAGAAAGATTTGGCTATGAGATAAATTTTTCTGGGGCTGTAACTTGGTGAGGTGACCACTCAATGCATCCAGAGGCTGCCTGATTTTACTTGGAATTTTTGGAGAAAGTTTTGAATGAATTTCACCAAATTTGACAAATCTGGTCCAAACTTGCAGCAAGTATAGTTTGAAAAATTTGAACTGAAGACCGGTGGATCTTCATGGATCTTGGTTGAGGGTTCAAAGGACTAGGAGGGGAAAAAGGTTTGGGGGCAAAAATCAAAACAGAAAATGGAGTTCCTTTGTAAATCACCAATGGCTAGAATAGAAGGCAGAAATTTGTTTGAATAAGATTTAAATGGAAAATAAACATAGGGGAGGTTCAACTTGCTGGATTAGATGCCAAACATGATCCAAGGATGAGGGGAGGTTTAGGAGAGAGTATTTGCACTAAGGCCATGGCAAGAGAGAAATGTTGACAGTGGTAAAGGATTATTCCAAAAGCCATAGTGCAAATTTCAAAGAGATCTTCAAAAGGTATTTTCCCAAGTGAAAAGCATTTTGTCTTGAGTCCAAATAAAAAGCAAGAACCTCCAAGACCAAAGACAGATCTTGGGTGAATCCAAATAAAACCTTTGCCATGAAAATATTTGAAAGGGAGAGTCCTTTTAAAAAAAAATTAAATCACCTCCCTCAAGTCAAATAAAATCTTTTAAAAAATCCAAATAAAAATTTGGGTGTCACAACACCTACCCCCTTAGGAAAAATCTCGTCCTCGAGATTTCTGCTGATCCTCAAATAGATATGGATACTCTGCCCGGAGGAAATCTGTTCAAAGCTTGGAGGTATACGGAATCACCGGGTTCAAAGCTGACCTCACGATGCTTCTGATCATAGTAGCTCTTTTGTCGGCTCTGTGCTGTCTTGAGTCTGTCCCTAATTTGTTTAACTTTCTCCTCGGCCTCTTTAAGCATGTCCGGGCCGAAGATACGGCTGTCACCTATTTCTGACCAATTCAGTGGCGTACGACACCTTCGTCCGTACAATGCTTCAAAGGGTGCCATTTGCAAGCTAGCTTGGTAACTGTTGTTGTAAGCAAATTCGGCATATGGCAAACTCTCTTCCCAACTGGATCCATAGGTGAGCACACAGGCTCTTAGCATATCCTCTAGGATTTGGTTTACACGTTCCGTTTGTCCATCAGTCTGAGGGTGGTATTCTGTACTGAAAGCTAGTTGCGTGCCCAGAGCTTGTTGTAGGTGATCCCAAAATTTGGAGACGAATTGGGTGCCTCGGTCTGATATTATAGTCTTTGGGACTCCGTGCAAGCAAACTATACGGGAGAGATAAAGTTTGGCCAGTCTTTGTGTGGAGTAGGTAATCTTCACGGGAATGAAATGAGCAACCTTGGTTAGTCGGTCTGTGATGACCCATATGGCGTCATTCCCACGTTGTGATCGGGGTAGTACGACGATGAAATCCATTCCTATTTCATCCCATTTCCACTCCGGTATCCTGTTAGGCTGGAGTAGCCCTGCTGGCTTTTGGTGCTCGGCCTTGATGCGCTGACATGAATCGCAACAAGCAATGAATGTGGCTATATCTCTTTTCATACCGTGCCACCAAAATCTTTCCTGAATGTCCTTGTACATTTTGGTTCCTCCAGGATGGATCGAGTATGGAGCGGTGTGGCTTTCCGTCAAGATCTGTTGCTTGAGTTCCTCAATGTTAGGTACGCAAAGTCTGTCTCCGTACCATAATGTTCCTTCACTGTCTGTGACGAACTCTGAAGCCTTACCAAGGTTCATTTTCTTCTTTATGCCTTCGATGCTGGGATGTCCCTGTTGAGCTTCTTAATTCATTCCACCAGGGTGGGTTGTATCTCCAGGTTTGATACGGTGCCCTCGGAGACTAACATCATGTTGAGCCTAGTGAACTCTTGCTGAAACTCAGGCCTCAAGTTTTGCGGACCGTCATTGTCCGGGCTGGGGTTTCGACTAAGGGCATCGGCCACTACATTTGCTTTCCCTGGATGGTAGTGAATGCCGACGTCATAGTCCTTGACCAGTTCCAACCAGCGTCGTTGGCGTAAATTCAGCTCTGGCTGTGTGAAAATATATTTGAGGCTCTTATGGTCCGTATATATTTCACAGCGATTTCCCAACAGAAAGTGCCTCCACTCCTTGAGTGCATGTATGACTGCTGCTAGCTCCAAGTCATGTGTTGGGTAATTTTCCTCATGTTTTCGCAGCTGCCTGGAGGCATATGCGACAACTTTGCCATCCTGCATTAGTACCCATCCGAGACCCTTTCGGGACGCGTCACAATAAACTTCAAAACTCTTGTGTATGTCTGGCACAGTTAAGACCGGTGCGGTTGTCAGCTTCTTCTTGAGTTCTTGGAAGCTTTTCTCGCATGCTTCCGTCCATACAAATTTCTTGTCCTTCTTGAGCAACTGTGTGATAGGTTTTGCCACAATGGAGAATCCTTCAATAAATCTTCTGTAATATCCGGCCATTCCTAGGAAACTCTGCACATCAGTAACGTTGGCGGGTGGCTTCCAGTCCAGTATGGCCTTGACTTTTTCTGGGTCTACGGCCACGCCTTCTTGGTTCAGTATATGGCCTAAGAAACCAACTTGTCTTAGATAAAATCCGCACTTGCTAAATTTGGCGTACAACTGATGTTTCCTCAATTCTCCCAAAACAATTCTGAGGTGCTCAGCATGCTCTTCTGGTGTCCTTGAGTAAACCAGAATATCGTCAATGAATACCACCACAAATTTTTCCATGAATTTCATGAACACTTTGTTCATGAGGTGGACGAAATATGCGGGGGCGTTCGTTAGTCCAAAAGGCATCACTGTAAACTCGTATAACCCATATCTGGAAGTGAAAGCTGTCTTGGGGATATCTTCTGTCCGTACCTTCAGTTGATGGTATCCCGATCTCAAATCAATCTTTGAAAATACCTTGCCTTGTGTGAGCTGGTCAAACAAATCATTTATCCGTGGCATCGGATATTTGTTTTTGATGGTGACCATATTGAGGGCTCGATAGTCTATACACAGTCTCAGTGTCCCATCCTTCTTCTTGGCGAACAACACTGGCGAACCCCATGGTGAGGAGCTGGCTCGAATAAATCCTTTGTCCAATAATTCCTTTATCTGCTTCTTCAACTCCACCAATTCTGAGGGTGCCATTCTATATGGCTTCTTATAGATGGGAGCGGTGCCAGGTGCTAGTTCGATGCTGAATTCTATCTCTCGGTCTGGTGGCATGCCTGGTAGTTCTTCAGGGAACACATCAGGAAACTCGCATACCACTGGAACTTTTCTCAGTTCTGCAATGTCCATTTTGTTCAGTTTTGGTTGCTGTGATCATGGCCTTTCTTGAGCGGAAACTCTTATTGTCTTGCCGTGATGGTGAGTGAGAATCACTGTCCGATTGAAACAGTCGATGAATCCTTTGTTGGTGGTCAACCAGTCCATCCCTAAAACGACATCCAGTCCCTTACTCTCCAACACGATGAGATTCGCGTGGAATTGTAGTCCTTCGAACTCAATGACCACTCCTCGGCAGTAACCCTGAGCGATTTGCTTATTTTCGGGGGACTCGATGATCATAGATTTTTCCAAGGGAAGTATCGGAAAACCATGTTGCAAAACAAAACTCTTCGAAATGAACGAATGGGAAGCTCCAGAATCAAACAAAACCGTGGTAGGTACTGTGTTGACAGGGAACGTACCGAGCACGATGTCTGGGGCATTCTGCGCTTCTTCCCTGGTCATATGGTTCAGGTGACCCTTCCTGTGGTTGTTGTTGGGGTTGAAATTGTTGCGCTTGGGGGCTGGATTGTTTCCACCATTGTTTGGCTTGGGTGCCGAGTTCCTCGGCTTTGGGCACTGTTTAGCATAGTGCCCTTCTTGACCACAAGCATAGCAGGTGACCCCTGGACGGTATGTGTACTCCTTGTCACTGGCATGAAACTGTCCGACGGGCTTTGGATCAGTAGTCGTGGATCTCCTTGCGTCTGTCCTTGGGACCTCAGTCTTGCCTCGGTTGTTGCGAGCAAGAGTCGCCTTGTCCCTCTTTCGCTTGCGGATATCTTCCAGACTACGGCGCTCATTCTCCAAGGTGATGGCCTTGTCCACCAGAGTCTTAAAATCCGGAAAGGTGTGTACAATCAGTTGGCATCTTAGCGCTGGTGCCAGGCCGTCCAGGAATTTTTCCATCTTCTTGCTTTCTGTCATGTGCTCGTCGTAGGCATAACGAGACAGCTGGGTAAACTGACCATTGTATTCTGTCACTGACATGCCTCTCTGCTTCAGGTCGTCAAACTCTCTCTTCTTGATCTTTATGATGCTCCTGGGGATGTGTGCCCCACGGAAGCCTTCCTTGAACTCTTCCCAGGTGATGTTGTGTTCACTGGGATGCATGTGTAGGAAGTTTTCCCACCATGCTGCAGCTGCTCCAGTAAGGTAGTGTGGTGCATAAAGCACCTTCTCATGATCTGAGCACTGAGCAATAATCAGTTTCCTTTCAATGTCACGAAGCCAATCATCGGCTTCCAGCGGCCTATCGGTGTGAGCAAAAGTTGAGGGGCGAGTCTTCTGTAATTCGGATAACTTGGAATGTGGTTGATAGGGTTCACGGTGGTTTCCCATATTGATGACATGATTCATCATCTCTTGGTGTTGTTGCTGGCTTTGCTCGAAGAGACGGCATACTTGAGACAGGGCTGCTTCGCTGTCTTGTTGACTGGACTGACCCTGAGTGAAATTGTTGCTAGTCTGTGTCCCATACACCTCTTCTGGCTGATTGCGCATGGAGCGAGTCCACGGGCGAGACATTTTTTTTCAGTCTGGGGTATTTTTTGCAAAAACCCATGAGAAAACTGTGTAGCACAAGGAAAATCTTGCAAAGGCAACAATTTAAAAGGCTTCAAGGTTTTTCAAGAAAACATAAACGATTTTGCACGGATAAGAACTGCTTAACGTAAATCTTACACGCGAAAAGCAAACACATGATACAACACTCAGGATGCGCGTACACATTCCTGACATGTTATTTAGACTAGCGTACTACTCCGGAAGGCAGCAAACACACCAATACAAACTAGCGTACAGATAAAACAACACATCATACAAGCAGACATAACACGCGGCTACTCGGTGCTCTCAGTCGGAGATGGTGAAGATCTCCTTCCCCTTGCCGATGGCAAGACTCAGCGGTCCAGGAGAATCAACCTCCACCTCCTCTCTAGCTGGCTCCTGGCGCGTAACGCTGCGCTGCGGTGATGGTGCGGGGGCGACTGGTGGTAGAGTGGGTGCGGCAGGCGGTGCGGCTCTGACTGGAGTAGGAGCGATGACTCGGTCGAACTCCTCAGTGGTAGGCAGACGGCGAGCAGTGGTCAAAACGGCCGGTGCATAAGAGGCTGAAGACGAGACGAATGTCAGAGGCGGCGCCGTGTTGAGAAGCTCCTTCCTGCTGGCAGGACCGCCCCGGACTAAGTCCATGTGGGCAGCCACAAGATCGTCCACGAGGTTGTCGAAAGACTCCTCCAGAGCCTTGAGATACTCCACAACCATCTCGATGGCTTCATCTCGTTCTCCCCGATGGCAGGCGAACGCATAGTGGCTGGTGTATGGCACATGGCATGGGAGGTAGCGGTAGCGACGAGTCTTCATCGTAGGAAGGATGTCCCGAAGGCGAGCTATCGCCTCACGGGCAGCCATCTGCATGGCATGCCTCTCCGTAGGCATGGCCCTTCCCACAAAACGGAAGTGGCGAGCTGCAGAACATCCTCCCTTGAATTGCACCATAGCTTGGTGCATAGACACGTCGTCACTGAGCTCGTGCTGGTAGAGCGTGAACTCCGGGCGAGCTGCTGGCCCGATCGCGAGCTTGGTGATGGAGACGAGGAACTTGACAAACCCCTCGGGCACATTCGTGAACACTCGATTCTCACAGCTGCTGCCAGCCATCTACAAAAGTAGGCAAAAATTCTGAGTAGTCATGTCATAAATTTATGATGACCAACAGAAAATAGCTACAATTGCAAAATGCTGAAAAAGCACAAAAAACGCTAATAACCGATTAGTGATCGCACCTAGTGGCTTCCTACAGTCAGCCTGGCTCTGATACCAAGCTTGTCACGACCGGTTTTTCAATAAAATAATTATTGAGAGACCAATCCCTTTTACGGGCCAGTAAGGAAGAATTCCTTCTCACTGATAGACAATTTCTTGGTCACAGAAGAAAAATACCAGGAGTACTAAATATAATACAAGGTTGAGCGGAGACTGCCCAACAATTTATTACATGCACGCCGATGAAACAAAACGGCGGATAGGGTGGCATCCTACTAACTTACGATAATGACGGTAGTGGAAATATCACTGCGAAGCGAGTGATATGACTCCTGAAGACTACAGCTCTTCGAGCGTCAGAGTGAAGCTCGAGGAGACTTATTGCGGGTGGCGGAAGCGTATACAAAACAAGTGACCAATATCCGGGATCGCACAGGACTGACTGGGACTCCTCTAGGCGTCGGACGCGCTATCAAACTCTTCATCCAAGAGATCGCCTTCGTCAACATCTGGCCAAATCAACAAGCCAGGTGAGTACTATGAAAGTACTCGCAAGACAGTTCGGACATAAGATATAACAAATGTAAACATGAAGCATATGAACAATTAACCAGTGCGTTCAGACATAGAGATAATAAATACGGGGTGCCAAACGACGGTCTGAATGATGCCTCGAGCGAAAACTGCAGAATAGCAATACTGGTACCAAACGAGTGTCTGAAGGACTCCTCGAGAGGAAAATGCAGAATAGTAATACTGGTGCCAAACGAGGGTCTGAATGACTCCTCGAGCGGAAACTGCAAGAATAATAATACTGGTGCCAAACGAGGGTCTGAATGACTCCTCGAGCGGAAACTGCAAGAATAATAATACTGGTGCCAAACGAGGGTCTGAATGACTCCTCGAGCGGAAACTGCAGAATAATAATGCCACAGTCAGGCGTCGGGGCGACACCACATAAAGGGCTTATAACAGAAAATAAAGGCAGTGCGTGCCACAGTCGGACGTCGGAGCGACATCACATAAAGGGCTTATATTTAAAGTAAGAAACAAAACACGCCACAGTCGGACGTCTGCGCGATGTCGCATAAAGGGCTGATATTGTAGTTTAGTAATTCAATAGTTCGGGAACATAAATTATCACAAGCACGAAACAAATATAAAGTTAGTCCATCCACAAGAATAAAAATCAAACTGGATTTACCACTTGAGCTTGTTCACCGGGGACAAGTCCTCCACGCGGATAGACATGGATATACTGATTACACTACTTGATCATGGATACGATGACTTGGAAGGAATTGACTCTGCAGAGTTTGTACTTAACCACAGCCAACGGATTTCAGTAGTCACGGGGACTAGTTCCGTCTATGGTGTTTTGGAAAAACAAGTCTAACCAGTACACACCCAATTCAACCTTCCGAAGCCAGGGATCACCCTCGGCAACGTTCAAGAAAAACCTTGAGACGGGGAGGCTACAACCTCGCGTAGCATGGGATCAAATTTCTATACGCGCGCTCTAAGGGGGTGCCCCCCCTCTCGGTCCCAACCGGAAACACCCATGCCCCCTGACCGGATGACTGGCTTTAATCCTGGGCCAAGGTACCATCATCCCGGCCTCTCTGTTTGGTGTGTACACGGAAAGAGGTTACCAGCTTACTAAACCGCATCCTGGTAAATGAAACATGTGGTTGTACGGAAGGGGGAAAGAACGATAACGTGACTCCGTCCACGTTAACGTCGGAGAAAGTCGGATGACGCAAGGCTGGTATGCTACAACAATACCACCTTGTTGCCCTTCATGTCACCACATGATTAGGCCATCCCTCATCAGAGATCATCGCAACTTCGGAACAAGCAGGTAGTTGCCTTACAAGCAACGAGGTATTTACCGACACTCATATGCCACGCACAAACCTTCAAGCAAACATGCAAAACACTTATCATATCAAATGTTCAAACATGCTTGCCTGGTTCGGAGAAGTCGGAGTCTAGCTCGGCGAAGTTCGCGGCTCCGTCACCTCTTCCGGAACCTACGGCAATCACGAAAACGGGCACTAACGTGAAAACCAATGGGTGCACAGAAACTTCTCCAAAAAATTTCCAATTAAATCTCATAAAAAACTAGACAAAATTTTAAGACTGCCAGAAAAAGAATCACTCAAAAATGCCTTTTTAATAAAAAGTTATAAAGTTTTCTGTCCAGGGACTTATCTGTAATGAAACAGAAAAGTTCCAGGGTTTAAACTGAGAAACCAGAAAACGCTTCGGTAAGAAATGCGCTAGCTAAAGAGAGAAAACGTATTTTGCCCGAAGGCGCCAACAGAAAACGGTTCGCGAAAGAATAGGACAGAGGCTGACATGCGGGGTCCACATGTCAGGTTTGAAAAGCTCGCCGGCGCCCGAAGACTGCGGTGGACGCCGGCGTCGAACCACGGCGAGTCAGGAGGATCGGAGGGTACCAAGAGCTTCAGCTTGTTCTTCCGCGTCGGTGGGTGGTGGACTCGACCAACGGGGAGCACCACGTCGACGGTGACACTATCTTCGGCGGGCGGCGGCTCGGGTGAGGATGGAGAACTCCGGTGGAGGGCTGCAAACTTCGAATTGAAGCGCGGGTCAGAAGGAGGGATGCATAGTGAAGCTACTGGCAAGAGAAGGGAGGCGGAGGTGCACACACGGGGGCGAATCGAGCTGGATCCCGTGGCGGGTCGCGGCGGCCGGAGTCGAGGAAGGAGACCTCCTCGGGGCTCTTCCAGTGGCTAGGCGTGCTCTAGGTAGAGTGCAGGGATGGTGGGTGCTCGAGTTGAAGCTCGGGGCCTCTATTTATAGGCGGATCGACGGGGTGGCCGTGAACGGAGAATCTCCGGCGAACGATTACGGCGATGCAGTGGATTGGCAGGAGGTTTGAGTGGCCAGGCAGCATCAGTGGAGGTTACTGGTGTCATTCCACAGCTAAATGGAGTTGGTCTTGGCATAATGGCGTCGGTCCACGGTGAGATGACCGCACGGGCCCGATGGTGGCAGAGAGCGCGCTCCGCGCCCTGTGGTTCACGACGAGGGTGGCAGCGCATTCGGGGGAGTGGAAGGCCATGCGGCGAGCTCCGGTGGTTTGGGCGGCGCTGGGTGGCGCCGTCAGCGCCGTGCCTCCCGCTGGCGGCCGCAAAGCCGCCGCTGGCGTCGGTCACGGGGCGGCGCACCTTCTGCTGCTCGTCGCCGACGTCCGCAAGGTGCCAGGCGTTCGTGCGGTGCAGGAACAAGAGGGAGGGGACGGGGAGCAAGGCGACACAGTGGCACTGGTGAGATCGACGTCGGGTTCTGAAGAAAACGACAGTGCACTCCAATGTTCTCTGAACTTAACTGAAACTTGACATTGACAATGCACTGCAGGTGTTCGACAGAAAGATTTGGCTATGAGATAAATTTTTCTGGGGCTGTAACTTGGTGAGGTGACCACTCAATGCATCCAGAGGCTGCCTGATTTTACTTGGAATTTTTGGAGAAAGTTTTGAATGAATTTCACCAAATTTGACAAATCTGGTCCAAACTTGCAGCAAGTATAGTTTGAAAAATTTGAACTGAAGACCGGTGGATCTTCATGGATCTTGGTTGAGGGTTCAAAGGACTAGGAGGGGAAAAAGGTTTGGGGGCAAAAATCAAAACAGAAAATGGAGTTCCTTTGTAAATCACCAATGGCTAGAATAGAAGGCAGAAATTTGTTTGAATAAGATTTAAATGGAAAATAAACATAGGGGAGGTTCAACTTGCTGGATTAGATGCCAAATATGATCCAAGGATGAGGGGAGGTTTAGGAGAGAGTATTTGCACTAAGGCCATGGCAAGAGAGAAATGTTGACAGTGGTAAAGGATTATTCCAAAAGCCATAGTGCAAATTTCAAAGAGATCTTCAAAAGGTATTTTCCCAAGTGAAAAGCATTTTGTCTTGAGTCCAAATAAAAAGCAAGAACCTCCAAGACCAAAGACAGATCTTGGGTGAATCCAAATAAAACCTTTGCCATAAAAATATTTGAAAGGGAGAGTCCTTTTAAAAAAATTAAATCACCTCCCTCAAGTCAAATAAAATCTTTTAAAAAAATACAAATAAAAATTTGGGTGTCACACTCAGGGAGAACACTTATACCTTGAAATTTAGTGAGGGAGCATCTTATAATGCTACCACCGTACTATGCAGAATAAGATGCATAAAAGATAAACATCACATGCAATCAAAATATGTGACTTGATATGGCCATCCTCATCTTGTGCCTTTGATCTCCATCTCCAAAGCACCATCATGATCTCCATCGTCACCGGCTTGATACCTTGATCTCCATGGTAGCATCGTTGTCGTCTCGCCCTATTGCTTCTACGGCTATCGCTACCGCTTAGTGATAAAGTAAAGCAATTACATGGCGATTGCATTTCATACAATAAAGCGACAACCATAAGGCTCCTGCCAGTTGCCGATAACTTTAACAAAACATGATCATCTCATACAACAATTTATATATCATCACGTCTTGACCATATCACATCACAACAAGCCCTGCAAGTTTTACGTGGTTGCTATGGGCTTCTAGCAAGAACCGTTCTTACCTACGCATCAAAACCACAACGATTTTTTGTCAAGTGTGTTGTTTTAACATTCAACAAGGACCGGGCGTAGTCAAACTCGATTCAACTAAAGTTGGAGAAACAGACATCCGCTAGCCACCTGTGTGCGATGCACGTCGGTAGAACCAGTCTCATGAACGCGATCATGTAATGTCGGTCCGGGCCGCTTAATCCAACAATACCGCCAAATCAAAGTAAGACATTGCTGGTAAGCAGTATGACTATTATCGCCCACAACTCTTTGTGTTCTACTCATGCATATAACATCTACGCATAAACCTGGCTCTGATACCACTTTTGGGGAACGTAGTATTTCAAAATTTTACTTACGATCACGCAATATCTATCTAGGAGATGCATAGCAACGAGCAGGGAGAGTGTGTACACGTACCCTCGTAGACCGAAAGCGGAAGCGTTTAGTAACGCGGTTGATGTAGTCGAACGTCTTCGCGATCCAACTGATCCAAGCACCGAACGTACAGCACCTCTGCGTTCAGTACACGTTCAGCTTGATAATGTCCCTCGAGCTCTTGATCCAGTTGAGGCCGAGGGAGAGTTTCGTCAGCAGGGCGGCATGGTGACAGTGATGACGAAGTTACCAACGCAGGGCTTTGCCTAAGCACTACGACGATATGACCGAGGTGTGTAACTGTGGAGGGGGCACCGCACACGGCTAAGAGATTGTCTGTCATGCTATTGGGGTGCCCCCTGGCCACGTAATATAAAGGAGGGAGGGAGAGAGGAGGCCGGCCAGGTTGACGCGCTGGGGGGGTCCTACTTGGACGCCTAGTCCAAGTAGGATTCGCCCCCCTTTTCCTTTCTTCCACCGGAGGGAAAGGGAAGGGAGAGAGAGGGGGAAGGAAAGAGGGGGGCCGGCCCCCTTCCCTAGTCCAATTCGGTTTGGGCAAGGGGAGGGCACGCCCCTCTCTTGTGGCCCTTTCTCCTCTCCTCCAATAAGGCCCACTAGGCCCAATTCTTCTTCCGGGGGGTTCCGGTAACCTCCCGGTACTCCGGAAAAATGCATGAACCACTCGGAACCATTCCAATGTCCAAATGCAACCTTTCAATATATGAATCTTTACCTCTCGACCATTTAAAGACTCCTCGTCATGTCTATGATCTCATCCGGGACTCGGAACAAACTTCGGTCATCAAATCACATAACTCATAACACAAATCGTCATCGAACGTTAAGCATGCAGACCCTACGGGTTCGAGAACTATGTAGACATGACCGAGACACATCTTCGGTCAATAACCAATAGAGAACCTGGATTCTCATATTGGCTCCTACATATTCTACGAAGATCTTTATCGGTCAAACCGCATAACAACATACATTGTTCCCTTTATCATCGGCATGTTACTTGCCCGAGATTCGTTCGTCGGTATCATCATACCTAGTTCAATCTCATTACCGGCAAGTCTCTTTACTCGTTCTGTAATGCATCATCCATAACTAACTCATTAGTCACATTGCTTGCAAGGCTTATAGTGATGTGCATTACCGAGAGGGCCCAAAGATACCTCTTCGATACTCGGAGTGACAAATCCTAATCTTGATCTATGCCAACTCAACAAACACATTCGGAGACACCTGTAGAGCATATGTATAATCACCTAGTTACGTTGTGACGTTTGATAGCACACAAAGTGTTCCTCCAGTATTCGGGGGTTACATAATCTCATAGTCAGAGGAACATGTATATGTCATGAAGAAAGCAATAGCAATAAAACTTAACAATCATTATGCTAAGCTAACGGATGGGTCTTGTCCATTACATCATTCTCTAATGATGTGATCCCGTTCATCAAATGACAACACATGTCTATGGTTAGGAAACTTAACCATCTTTGATTAACGAGCTAGTCTAGTAGAGGCATACTAGGGACACTCTGTTTAGTCTATGTATTCACACATGTACTAAGTTTCCGGTTAATACAATTCTAGCATGAATAATAAACATTTATCATGATATAAGGAAATATAAATAACAACTTTATTATTGCCTCTAGGGCATATTTCCTTCATAAGCAACTTCACCGAGGTCTTTCATTGAAAAATTATTCAAATATCCTTTTATGCTATCCAGAAATTCTACATCATTTGCAATCAACAATATGTCATCCACATATAATATCAGAAATGCTACAGAGCTCCCACTCACTTTCTTGTAAACACATGCTTCACCATAAGTCTATATAAAACCATATGCTTTGATCACCTTATCAAAGCGTATATTCCAACTCCGAGATGCTTGCACTAGTCCATAGATGGATCGCTGGAGTTTGCACACTTTGTTAGCACCTTTAGGATCGACAAAGACCTTCTAGTTGCATCATATACAACTCTTCTTTAAGAAATCCATTAAGGAATGTAGTTTTGACATCCATGTGCCAGATTTCATAAAATGTGGCAATTGCTAACAAGATTCAGACAGACTTAAGCATCACTACGAGTGAGAAAATCTCATTGTAGTCAACACCTTGAACTTGTCGAAAACTTTTTGCGACAAGTCGAGCTTTGTAGGTAGTAACACTACCATCAGTGTCTGTCTTCCTCTTAAAGATCCATTTATTCTCAATGGCTTGACGATCATTAGGAAAGTCCACCAAAGTCCACACTTTGTTCTCATACATGGATCCTATCTCAGATTTCATGGCCTCAATCCATCTGTCAGAATCTGGGCTTAGCATAGCTTCTTCATAGTTCATAGGTTCGCCATGGTCTAATAACATGACTTCCAGGACAGGATTACCGTACCACTCTGATGCGGAACGTGCTCTGTTCGACCTATGAGGTCCAGTAGTAACTTGATCCGAAGTTTCATGATCATCATCATTAGCTTCCTCTCTAGTTCGTTTAGGCATCATGGGAACGGATTTCACTGATGTGCTACTTCCCAATTCGAGAGAAGGTACAATTACCTCATCAAGTTCTACTTTCCTCCCACTCACTTCTTTCGAGAGAAACTCCTTCTCTAGAAAGGTTTCATTCTTGGCAACAAAGATCTTTCCTTCGGATCTGTGGTAGAAGGTGTACCCAATTGTTTCCTTAGGGTATCCTATGAAGATGCACTTCTCCGATTTGGGTTCGAGCTTATCAGGCTAAAGCCTTTTGACATAAGTGTCGCAACCCCAAACTTTAAGAAACGACAACTTAGGTTTCATGCCAAACCACAATTCATACGGTGTTGTCTCAACGGATTTAGACGGTGCCCTATTTAACGTGAATGCATCTGTCTCTAATGCATAACCCCAAAACGATAGTGGTAAATCTGTAAGAGACATCATAGATCGCACTATATCTAATAAAGTACGGTTACGAAGTTCGGACACATCATTACGCTGTGGTGTTCCAGGTGGCGTGAGTTGTGGAACTATTCACATTGTTTTAAATGAAGGCCAAACTCGTAACTCAAATATTCGCCTCCGCGATCAGATCGTAGAAACTTTATTTTCTTCTTACGATGATTCTCCACTTCGCTCTGAAATTCTTTGAACTTTTCAAATGTTTCAGACTTGTGTTTCATCAAGTAGATATACCCATATCTGCTCAAACCATCTGTGAAGGTCAGAAAATAACGATACCCGCCGTGAGCTTCAACAGTCATCGGACCGCATACATAGGTATGTATTATTTCCAATAAGCCATTAGCTCGCTCCATTCTTCCAGAGAACGGAGTATTAGTCATCTTGCCCATGAGGCATGGTTCGCAAGTATCAAATGATTCATAATCAAGTGATTCCAAAAGTCCATCTGCATGGAATTTCTTCATGCGCTTTACACCAATATGACCTAAACGGCAGTGCTATTATTATCAATGTCGCATCTTTTGGCATCAATATTATGAATATGTGTATCACTACGATCGAGATTCGATAAACCATTTACATTGGTGTATGACCATAGAAGGTTTTATTCATGTAAACATAACAAAAATTATTCTCTGACTTAAATGAGTAACCGTATCGCAATAAACATGATCCAATCATATTCATGCTCAACGCAAACACCAAGTAACATTTATTTAGGTCCAACACTAATCTCGAAGGTAGAGGGAGTGTGCGATGGTGATCTTATTGTTGGGGAACGTAGTAATAATTCAAAATTTTCCTACGTGTCACCAAGATCAATCTAGGAGATGCTAACAACGAGAGAGAGGGAGTGCATCTCCATACCCTTGAAGATCGCTAAGCGGAAGCGTTACAAGAACGCGGTTGATGTAGTCGTACTTGCGGCGATTCAAATCGCGGAAGATCCGATCCAAACACAGAACGGATGGTGCCTCCGCGTTCAACACACGTACAGCCCGGGGACGTCTCGTCCTTCTTGATCCAGCAAGGGGGGAGGAGAAGTTGAGGGAGAGCTCTGGCAGCACGATGGCATGGTGGTGGAGCTTGCGGTTCTCCGGCAGGGCTTCGCTAAGCACTACGGAGGAGGAGGTGTTGGAAGGGGAAGGGCTGTGCCAGGGGGAGGGTCGTGGCATCCCTCCCACCCCCTCACTATATATAGGGGAAGGGAGGAGGGGGTGATGCCCCTAGGTTTACCCTAGGGGGTAGCGCCCAAGGCAGATTGGATCTCCCTAGGGAAACCCTACGGAGACTTGCCCCCCAAGCCAAGCCAGGTGGAGGCTTGCCTCCCAAGTCAGGTGGAGGCGCCCCACCTCCCCAAGAAACATGGGAAAGGGTGTGGGGGTGCACAACCCCTTAGTGGGCTGGTTTGCCCCCTCCCCTTGGCCCATGAGGCCCAGCAACACTTGTCGAGGCCCCCAAAACACCTTTCGGTCATGCTAGCCATAGCCCGGTACCCCCGGCACTTCCGGACTCCAATACCCTTCGTCCAATATATCAATCTTCACCTCCGGACCATTCCGGAACTCCTCATGACATTCGGGATCTCATCCGGGACTCCGAACAACCTTCGGTAACCACATACTATTCCCATAACAACTCTAGCATCACCAAACCTTAAGTGTGTAGACCCTACGGGTTCGGGAACCATGCAGACATGACCGAGAAACCTCTCTGGCCAATAACAAATAGCGGGATCTGGATACCCATATTGGCTCCCACATGTTCCACGATGATCTCATCGGATGAACCACGATGTCGGGGATTCAATCAATCCCATACACAATTCCCTTTGTCCATCGGTATGTTACTTGCCCGAGATTCGATCGTTGGTATCCCCATACCTCGTTCAATCTCGTTACCGACAAGTCTCTTTACTCATTTCGTAACGCATGATCCCGTGGCTAACTCCTTAGTCACATTGAGCTCATTATGATGCTGCATTACCGAGTGGGCCCAGAGATACCTCTCCGTCATACGGAGTGACAAATCCCAGTCTCGATTCGTGCCAACCCAACAGACACTTTCGGAGATACCTGTAGTGCACCTTTATAGCCACCCAGTTACGTTGTGCCGTTTGATACACCCAAAGCATTCCTACGGCATCCGGGAGTTGCACAATCTCATGGTCTAAGGAAATGATACTTGACATTAGAAAAGCTCTAGCAAACGAACTACACAATCTTGTGCTATGCTTAGGATTGGGTCTTTTCCATCACATCATTCTCCTAATGATGTGATCCGGTTATCAACGACATCCAATGTCCATGGTCAGGAAACCACAACCATCTATTGATCAACGAGCTAGTCAACTAGAGGCTCACTAGGGACATGTTGTGATCCATGTATTCACACATGTATTATGGTTTCCGGTTTATACAATTATAGCATGAACAATAGACAATTATCATGAACAAGGAAATATAATAATAACCATTTTATTATTGCCTCTAGGGCATATGTTCAACAGTCTCCCACTTGCACTAGAGTCAATAATCTAGTTACATTGTGATGAATCGAACACCCATAGAGTTCTGGTGTTGATCATGTTTTGCTCGTGGAAGAGGTTTAGTCAACGGATCTGCGACATTCAGATACGTATGTACTTTACAAATATCACATGTAGATGCCGCCACGACGCTTTGCTTGCAACTGCACTAGCTAACTGCCCCATCAATCAAAATATAAATGTATCCGGTTTGTGACTTGGAGTCATCCAGATCTGTGTCGAAGCTAGCATCGACGTAACCCTTTATGACGAGCTCTTCGGCACCTCCATAAACGAGAAACATATCCTTAGTCCTTTTCAGGTACTTCAGGATATTCTTGACCGCTGTCTAGTGTTCCATACCAGGATCACTTTGGTACCTCCCTACCAAACTTATGGCAAGGTTCACAGCAGGTCTGGTACACAACATGGCATACATAATAGAGCCTATGGCTCAGGCATCGGGGATGACACTCATCTTTTCTCTTTCTTCTACCGAGGTCGGGCGTTGAGCTGCGCTCAATCTCACACCTTGCAATACATGCAAGAACCCCTTCTTGGACTGATCCATATTGAACTTCTTCAATACCTTGTCAAGGTATGTGCTTTGTGAAAGACCAATGAGGCGTCCCGATCTATCTCTATAGATCTTTATGCCTAATATGTAAGCAGCTTCTCCAAGGTCCTTCATTGAAAAACACTTATTCAAGTAGGCCTTTATGCTTTCCAAAAGTTCTATATCATTTCCCATCAACAGTATGTCATCCACATATAATATGAGAAATGCTACAGAGCTCCCACTCACTTTCTTGTAAATATAGGCTTCTCCATAAGTCTATATAAACCCAAACGCTTTGATCATTTCATCAAAGTGAATGTTTCAACTCTGAGATGCTTGCACCAGCCCATAGATGGAGCGCTGGAGCTTCCATACTTTGTCAGCATTCTTAGGATCGACAAAACCTTCCGGATGCATCATATACAATTCTTCCTTAAGGCAACCGTTAAGGAATGTCGTTTTGACGTCCATTTGCCAGATCTCATAATCATAGAATGCGGCAATTGCTAACATGATTCGGACGGACTTCAACTTTGCTACGGGTGAGAAGGTCTCATCGTTGTCAACCCCTTGAACTTGTCGATAACCCTTAGTGACAAGTCGAGCCTTATAGACGGTCACATTACCATTCGCATCAGTCTTCTTCTTAAAGATCCACTTATTCTCTATGGCTTGCCGATCATCGGGCAAGTCCGTCAAAGTCCATACTTTGTTT
This sequence comes from Aegilops tauschii subsp. strangulata, assembly GCF_002575655.3. Lineage (NCBI taxonomy): Eukaryota > Viridiplantae > Streptophyta > Magnoliopsida > Poales > Poaceae > Aegilops > Aegilops tauschii. The sequence continues at coordinate 128,186,645 of NC_053036.3, read as the reverse complement.
TTATACATGGATCCTATCTCGGATTTCATGGCTTGAAGCCATTTGTTGGAATCCGGGCCCGCCATCGCTTCTTCATAGTTTGAAGGTTCACCGTTGTCTAACAACATGATTTCCAGGACAGGGTTGTCGTACCCCTCTGGTGAAGAACGTGTCCTCGTCGACCTACGAAGTTCAGTAGCAACTTGACCTGAAGTTTCATGATCATCATCATTAACTTCCTCTCTAATCGGTGCAGGCACCACAGAAACATCTTCCTGAGCTGCGCTACTCTCTGGTTCAAGAGGGGGTACCTCGTCAAGTTCTACTTTCCTCCCACTTACTTCTTTCAAGAGAAACTCTTTCTCCAGAAAGGATCCATTCTTGGCAACAAATATCTTGCCTTCGTATCTGAGGTAGAAGGTATACCCAATAGTTTCCTTAGGGTATCCTATGAAGACGCACTTTTCCAATTTGGGTTCGAGCTTTTCAGGTTGAAGTTTCTTGACATAAGCATCGCATCCCCAAACTTTCAGAAACGACAACTTAGGTTTCTTCCCAAACCATAATTCATACGGTGTCGTCTCAAAGGATTTAGACGGTGCCATATTTAAAGTGAATGCGGCAGTCTCTAAAGCATAACCCCAAAATGATAGCGGTAGATTGGTAAGAGACATCATAGATCGCACCATATCCAATAGATTGCGATTACGACATTCGGGCACACCATTACACTAAGGTGTTCTAGGCGGCGTGAGTTCTGAAACAATTCCACATTTCCTTAAGTGCGTGCCAAACTCGTGACTCAAGTATTCTCATCCATGATCTGATCGTAAGAACTTTATTTTCCTGTCACATTGATTCTCTACTTCGCTCTGAAATTCCTTGAACTTTTCAAAGTCTGAGACTTGTGTTTCATTAAGTAGACATACCCATATCTACTTGAGTCATCAGTGAGGGTGAGAACATAACGATAGCCACCGCGAGCCTCAACGCTCATTGGACCGCATACATCAGTATGCATTATTTCCAACAAGTTGGTTGCTCGCTCCATTGTTCCGGAGAAATCTTGGTCATTTTTCCCATGAGGCATGGTTCGCACGTGTCAAATGATTCATAATCAAGAGACTCCAAAAGTCCATCTGGACGGAGTTTCTTCATGCGTTTGACACCAATGTGACCAAAGCGGCAGTGCCACAAGTATGTAGGACTATCATTATCAACCTTACATATTTTGGCATTCACACTATGAATACTAGATGATACCCCCGCGCATTGCTGCGGGATATTTGCTCAATCTTTTGAAGGTGTATTGTATAACAAAGAAAGAAGCCAATGATCGATGAAGAAAAAAGCTATGACACCAGGAGAGGCATTGCTTGAAAAAGCTTAAGCAATCATGTTCCATGATGAAGTTAAACTTTCATCAATTGAATGGCATTACTCAAATTGTGACATAGGAGATTGGAGGCTTGCAAAATACGGTTACCACATTATGGTTCAGATAATTTCTCGCAGACAAATATGCAACGGAAAAGATTAAATCGATTTGAGAATTGTGCACTAAAAATTAGTGTACACACATACAGTGGGGGTGAAAGTACAATATATTCAATGAAAAGAACTAACAGATAGTTGCATAGTTGAACAGTTTCTGAAGTCTATGTAGCCGAGGATGTATTCTAATATATACAAATATCTATTGCGTGTGCCGAAGAGGCCTACTTAGTTGAAGCATTAACTTAGTAGTCAAAGAACCTACCTGCAAGTATATATCAGACAAAAAAGAATTGAAAGCAACTTCCATGGAGATGAGATAAACATTCATCAATAATAGTACTCCCTTTTCTGAAAGAAATTCAAATGTGTCCAAGTATATATCGGCTTATCTATCCATCTCTTGTGGGGGGGGGGGAAATACTATACTGAATCCAAAAATTGCTTACCACTATCAGCAACATGAACAAAGGAGGGATGGACCACCCGTCCATACAAAACAGTATTAATAAAAATCTAAAAGGAGTTTAGGGTATTGATTCATCATACTGTACAACAAATTAAAGCAGAGTGGGTCAGTGGAAAAAATGTATCCAGAGAGGAACGGAATGGCATACACATGTTGTGGGCATCATAGACCCATGGTTTAAGGCGGAGCGAAAAAACTGTATATAGAGAGGATTTCTGAATGGCATCTACATGTTGTCGGCATCATAGAGTAGAGACCCATGGTGGCGGAGTCTCCAGCCAGGCTTCTTCATATGAGGCATGGTGAAGGCTTGATGCGAATAAAAATCAAAGAAAATATGTGGCCTCGTCTTACCCCAATAGTTTCTTCATATCAGATCACACATGGCCAGGAACTCGTCCTCAACCATGCCCAGCTCCTAGTCTACTGGTACTGGACTCATGGTGAGGCTGTCGTAGGACGGCCGCACATGCTACTTCTATATGATGACGATGTCAGCCGACAACTCATCGTCCACGGAGTCATAGGAATTTCACCTCTATTTCTGCTGATGGCTCTTCTTGGTAGTGTTGATCGCCCACCGGTGCTGTCGACAGCCTGCTGTCAACGGCAGGCAGGTTGGTACTTATAGTTGTAGTAGTAGGTCGTCCTAGTCGGTGGAGCATGCGGGTGAGCAGGCCCCTGCCGCGATGCTGGTGAGCGGGTAGGTGAGGACGCTCCACTGCTCGCCGGCGAGGTAGACCTGCAGGTATCGTTGTTGTTGTTGTTGCCGGTGTCCTCGATGGCTCAGGGAGATGGTGATGATGACTGTGAGAGAGGAAGCGAGGGCATCACAATGGAGAAGGAGGCTGTGGAAGTTTCCGCCACTGCTGGAGGCAGATACGCATGCGTCGTTGTCGCCTTAGGCTCATGATAATTATCCACTCATGCAACACCATCGCCATGGATATGAGAATGAGGAGGAGGTTGATGTATTTATGGGGGATGAAACCCAAGGCAGATGAGCCGAGGGGACTCGCGAGGGAGGCGTGTGTTGGTTACCCTCCACCAGGAAAGAGAAGAGATAGTGCGATTTGATGGAGATTAAAGAAGGCAGAGAAGGAGTGGAAAATCAAGAGGCGTTCCCATCAAGAATTCTTTGGGGAGAAAATAATGCTAATGAAGACAGGAAACGTTGTGTTGCATAGGAAAACTCTTTGGTAAAAAAAAGAGATTTTTTTGAGATAATGGTAGAAAAGAGATGACATCAGTAAGGATGATGAGGTAGTGGGGCCGCTGATGTGGATGGGCTGCATGTCAAGAGAATTACTTTAGTGGGGATGAACTATTTAGGTATTATAGATGTGTAACATCACGTTCGAGATTCAATAAAAATAAACCATTGACCAGCGGGGCATGCTACCTCTTGAGCATGCGTTGGTTTTCCCTTGAAGAGGAAAGGGTGATGCAACAAAATAGCGTAAGTATTTCCCTCAGTTTTTGGGAACCAAGGTATCAATCCAGTAGGAGACTACACGCAAATCGCCTAGTACCTGCACAAACAATCAAGAACCTTGCAACCAACGCGATAAAGGGGTTGTCAATCCCTTCACGGCCACTTGCAAAAGTGAGATCAGATAAAGATAATAAGATAATATTTTTGGTATTTTTGTTGTATAGATTGGAAAATAAAGATTGCAAAATAAACGGCGATAGAAATAGGCAAGTTGATGATAAGCTGATATTATGTAAAATAGACCCCGGGGCCATATGTTTCACTAGTGGCTTCTCTCAAGATAGCATAAATTATGGTGCGTGAACAAATTACTGCCGAGCAATTGATAGAAAAGCGCATAGTTATGAGAATATCTAGGCATGATCATGAACATAGGCATCATGTCCGTGTCAAGTAGACCGAAACGATTCTGCATCTACTACTATTACTCCACACATCGACTGCTATCCAGCATGCATCTAGAGTATTAAGTTCATAAGAATAGAGTAGTGCATTAGGCAAGATGACATGATGTAGAGGGATAAACTCAAGCAATATGATATAAAACCCATCTTTTTATCCTTGATGGCAACAATACAATGCGTGTCGGTTCCCTTTCTGTCACTGGGATCGAGCACCGCAAGATTGAACCCAAAGCTAAGCACTTCTCCCATTGCAAGAAAGATCAATCTAGTAGGCCAAACTAAACTGATAATTCGAAGAGACTTGCAAATATATTAAATCATGCATATAAGAATTCAGAGAAGAATCAAATATTGTTCATCGATAATCTTGATCATAAACCCACAATTCATCGGATCTCGACAAACACACCGCAAAAAGAATTACATCGAATAGATCTCCAAGAAGATCGAGGAGAACTTTGTATTGAGATCCAAAGAGAGAGAAGAAGCCATCTAGCTAATAACTATGGACCCGAAGGTCTGTGGTAAACTACTCACACATCGTCGGAGAGGCTATGGTGTTGATGTAGAAGCCCTCCGTGATCGAATCCCCCTCCAGCAGATCGCCGAAAAAGGCCCCAAGATGGGATCTCACGGGTACAGAAGGTTGCGGCGGTGGAAAAGTGGTTTCGTGGCTCCCCTGGATGTTTTTAGGGTATAAGAGTATATATAGGCGAAAGAAGTAGGTCGGTGGAGCTACGAGGGGCCCACGAGGGTGGGGGCGCGCCTACACCCCTGGGCGCGCCCTCCTGCCTCATGGCTGCCTCGTTGCTTCCTTGACGTCCACTCCAAGTCTCCTGGATTGCGTTTGTTCCAAGAAAGATCCTCGCGAAGGTTTCGTTCCGTTTGGATTCCGTTTGATATTCCTTTTCTGCGAAACACTGAGATAGGCACAAAACAGCAATTTGCACTGGGCCTTCGGTTAATAGGTTAGTCCCAAAAATAATATAAAATAGCATATTAAAGCCCATTAAACATCCAAAACAGATAATACAATAGAATGGAACAATCAAAAATTATAGATACGTTGGAGACGTATCAGGGCATGACCATAAAACATATCTCTCATATAAATAGAACAACCATTATTCTCGGATTTAAATGAGTAGCCATCTCACATTAAACAAGATCCAGATACAATGTTCATGCTCAAAGCTGGCACTAAATAACAATTATTGAGGTTTAAAACTAATCCCGAAGGTAGATGTAGAGGTAGCGTGCCGACGGCGATCACATCGACCTTGGAACCATTCCCGATGCGCATCATCACTTGTCCTTCACCAGTCTCCGCTTATTCCGCAGCTCCTGTTTTGAGTTACAAATGTGAGCAACCGCACCGGTATCAAATACCCAGGAGCTACTACAAGCGCTGGTAAGGTACACATCAATAACATGTATATCATATATACTTATGGCGTTGCCGTCTTCTTATCCGCTAAGTACTTGGGCAGTTCCGCTTCCAGTGACCATTTCCCTTGCAATAAAAGCACTCAGTCTCAGGCTTGGGCCCATTCTTTGGTTTCTTCCCGACAACTGACTTACCGGGCACGACAACTCCCTTGTTGTCCTTCTTGAAGTTCTTCTTACCCTTGCCCTTCTTGGAACTAGTGGTCTTATTCACTATCAACACTTGATGTTCCTTTTTGATCTCCACCTCGCCGGTTTCAGCATTGAATATAACTCAGGAATGGACTTCTCCATCCCTTGCATATTGTAGTTCATCACAAAGCTCTTGTAGCTAGGTGGAAGCGATTGGAGGATTCTGTTAATGACTGAGTCATCTAGAAGATTAACTCCCAGCTGAGACAAGCGGTTGTGCAACCCAGACATTTTGAGTATATGCTCGCTGACAGAACTATTTTCCTCCATCTTACTACTATAGAACTTGTCAGAGACTTCATATCTATCGACCCGGGCATGAGCTTGGAAAACCATTTTTAGCTCTTGGAACATCTCATATGCTCCGTGTTGCTCAAAACGCTTTTGGAGCCCCGGTTCTAAGCTGTAAAGCATGCCGCACTGAACCAGGGAGTAATCATCACTACGCGACTACCATGCGTTCATAACGTCTTGAGTTGCTGGGTAAATGGGTGCGTCACCTAGCGGTGCTTCAAGGACATAAGCTTTCTTGGCAGCTATGAGGATGATCCTCAAGTTACGGACCCAGTCCGTATAGTTGCTACCATCGTCTTTCAGCTTGGTTTTCTCTAGGAACGCGTTGAAGCTGAGGGCAACATTAGCGTGTGCCATTGGGTCTACAGGATAGATTGTAAAGACAATTTTTAGACTAAGTTCATAATAATTAAGTATCATGGAAATAACTCACAAGGTGATTAAATATGAAGGACACTGTCAGATAAAAATCCAACAATGAATTTGGCGGTCCACAATGGAGCGGATGTGAGTATCGGTACTCAATCGGAGGAAGAAGGAATGCAAGGGCATCGGATTATAGAACATCTGAATAATTCGATACTTAGATAACAAAGGAATTATGATTTCCAAAACGAAGGATCAGAAGCATACGCTCTGATCAAGGATGTATAAGTTGAATAGACCAGGGGCACAATCCACAACAAATAGATTGGTCGAGAACCAGCTCATGTTCAAAATGACGTATGAGCCGGAAAGATAATTTAGAAGGATCAACTGATGATTGCATGCATTCACACACATGTTGAATCAATAGGATCAAAATGACGGTGTCAAAGGATATTAATGAATATTGCTAAACATATGGGAAGCATCCATGCTAAAGACAATTATTTGCAGAGCAATAGTTTGAAGAGGATTCTCGGAAGATCGGATAGTATTTCAAGTATCTTATGAAGCATACGAACAGCTGGGGATGAACGGATACTCGATCAGTGCGAGGAATTATTCATAAGGGTATTTATGTGGCAAAGAACTACAAGGAAGTAAGCTCAAAGGATTCTCGGGACAACAGAAGTACTTCGGGGCATCTTGTAATAACAAGAGCAATGGGGAATGGAAGTATGAACGATAGTTGTATGTTGTTATCCATAGGGGTTGTCGGTGGAAGGGATTTGTAAAAGCGATGAGCACATGTTCTCGGGAGAACATTAGAGAGTATCTTTGAAGTCTTCTGGAGCAGCAAGCGATCATCTGGACTGAAGGGGCTCTCCGGGAGAAAGTGGGTACGAGAGCCTAATGTCAGAGTTAGTAAAATGTTTAACCCAAATAGACGAGAGATCAGAGTCCTGGAGTATAGACGAGGAATAAAAGACCCTAATACCACCCAATGGCGACGTGGGCCCATAAGCCACACAGCCAAGTTAGTAAAACAGTTTTGGACGACTAGACTCAACTTCGGCCAAGGAGTTGGAAAGGGGGCTACCTATAGGCAGTCGGCTCTGATACCAACTTGTGACGCCCTCGATTCAATCATACACTAATTATACACGCAAGTGTGTACGATCAAGATCAAGGACTCACGGGAAGATACCACAACACAACTCTAGACACAAATTAAAATAATACAAGCTTTATATTACAAGCCAGGAGCCTCGAGGGCTCGAATACATAAGCTCGAATACACAAGAGTCAGTGGAAGCAACAATATCTAAGTACATACATGAGTTAGACAAGTTTGCCATAAGAAGGCTAGCACAAAAGCAACAACGATCGAAAAGGCAAGGCCTCCTGCCTGGGAGCCTCCTAACTACTCCTGGTCGTCGGCAGCCTCCACGTAGTAGCAGGCACCCTCAGTGTAGTAGCAGTCGTCGTCGAAGGTGGCTTCTGGATCCTGGGCTCCACCATCTGGTTGCGACATCCGAGAGGAATGGAAAAGGGAAAAAAGGGGGAGCAAAGCAACCGTGAGTACTCATCCAAAGTACTCGCAAGCAAGGATCTACACTACATATGCATCAGTATCAATGAAAAGGGATGTATCTGTGGACTGGACTGCAGAATGCCAGAAGAGAAGGGGAAAGCCTAGCCTATCGAAGACTAGCATCTTCTGGAAACCACCATCTTGTAGCAACAGGAGGGAGTAGAGTAGCATAAAGTAAAGTAGTAGAAATGTTATCAACCTCGGCCAAAGATCCTTTCTCAACTCCCTGCAAGAAAGCAATCCTAGAGCCATACTACCCAGTTCTCATCATAATCCAATTCTCATCACAAGAATCCAGTTCTAGTTGTATTGATCGGGATACAACTCCAAGTGTTCGTTACCGTAGGACAGGCTATCGACAGATGTTTTCTTCCCTGCAGGGGTGCACCAACTTAGCCACCATGCTCGATTAACTCCGGCCGGACACACTTTCTTGGGTCATGCCCGGCCTCGGCCAAACAATACGCCGCACCCGACCTAGGCTTAATAGAGAGGTCAGCACGCCGGACTAAACATATGCCCCCAGGGGTCATGGGCCATCGCCCCGGGAACTCATGCACGTTGCGTGGGCGGCCGGTGAGCAGACCTAGCTACCTCCTTAAAAAAAGGCAGGAGCTTATCAGTCCAACCCGGCGCGTGTCACCCAGTCGCTGACGTCTAATAAGCTTCGGCTGATGCATATGACGCAGAACGCCCATACAATGCCCACGTGATGGTTAGTGCTATCAGGCCAGAGGCCCCTCGGATCAAATATCCAAATTGTAGTGGATTAGGAGCACGCGGTAACAAGCAGAGACTCACGAAAGATGTGACCCCGTTGCCCCGTCTCGAGGACTTGCGGCAAGGGCTAGGAATGCCCGGCCACGCCTCGTAATTATCTCGCGGGCACCCTCCAGGCCAACCAGTCTCCACATCACTCGCGGGTACCCCTCAGGGTCGACCCGCCTTTCCAAGTAACAGTTGTAAAGTCCAAGTATCCGTGTGTTCAAACATCAAGGGGAAAACCCGAGGAATCACCCCCTGTGAATTCCACTCGATGTAATCATCAAGGTGAACGTAAGAGGATCCACCCTCGAGGTTCACACTTGAGGGGTTGCACGACAGAGCCGTATCGGAAGTGGTTAAGGAGGAAATCACCCTCAATGACCACGACCAAATAGCTACACTACAGGGTTAACATCAGAAGTGCTGATGAGGTCTCACCCTCGGTACTCGATAGTAACCCAGTAGTGTCGAGCAACTAAGGGGAAAGTGATGTGCGGTGCCGGAGCCTGGTCTTAGATCCCGTTGATCGGGTCTTTGATGATGAAGCAGGGGCAACAAGGACAAGGTGAGGGTCACTGATGGATCACTAACCAACCTATCCTAAGAAGTTTAGGATAATCAGGTAAGGTAACAATAAGCAGGTTACAAAAGCAGGCTATGCATCAGAATAGGAGCAAACAATAACAGTAGCAAAATCTAATGCAAGCATGAGAGAATGGAATGGGCGATATCGGGATGATCAAAGGGGGGCTTGCGTGGAAGCTCCGCTGAAAGGGAAGAAGGGTCGTCGTCGACGTGGTCGATCACAGGGACAACATCAGTCTCGGGGTCTACCGGAGAGAAGAGGGGGAAGAAACAGTAAATACATAGCAAGAAAGTGCATAACAGGACAACAGGCAGAGCTAGATGTGTTCTAACGCGGTGCTACACGATACCGGTGAAGGGGGAAGTCAACCGGGAATGTTTTCCCGGTTCCGGACCTGTGTCAGACAAATGACCGGAGAGGGAAAGTTCCATGTTCAGATAGTTAGAGGCATCTGACAGGTAAACGGACCACGTGTTCGGATTCGTCTCGTCGTTCTGAGCAACTTTCATATATAAAACTTTTTCATCCAAGTTACGGTTTATTTTCTACGAATTTTCAAAGTTTTAAAGACCTTTTGAATTTTCCGAAATATTATTAATTCGAATCTAAACATTGGAATATCTTTTTATACCCAGCAGTAGCCAGCCACTGAGTATGACAGGCGGGGTCCAGAGGCTGAGTCAACATGCAGAGTCAGCAGGTCAAAGGTCGAAGTTGACCAGTCAACAGGGGGTGTGGCCCACATGTCATAGACTACCTAAATAAATAAATGAAAACTACCTTATATAAAGGGGACCACATGTCATAGGTGCACTAGACTAAATAATCAACTAACCTAGCTAACCTAATTAGTACTACTAACTAATCAGACACGGCCGGCCTCACATCTAGTGGCACAGCCAGCCACACACACGCACACGGCCATGGCCATGGCCATGGCCAACGGGAGTAGTAGCCGGCTGCAGTAGCTGCAGTTCTACCAGCGGGAGCAGCACGCACCACTGCAGCGGCAGCTAGCACGAGCAACAGCAGAGCAATAGCGACGGCGGCAAAAGAGCAGCAACGATAGAAGCAGCAGCAGCGCGAGCAGCAGGACGGCTGCGGGCTCGCGGGCAGGGGAGCGCGGGGAGCAGCAGCGGGCGCGGCCAGGGAAAACGGGGAACCGGCTATCGTCGGGCGGGGCGCGGAGGGCGGCGACGGCGTGCAGTGGCAGAGCAGCAGCACTTGGCAAGAGCAGCAGCTCGACACACACATACGTGTATGCGTACAAGAGAGCTCTGTTGTGTTCGGGGATGACGGCTACGGCAAAAAATCGAGGGGGCAAGGAGGGGGATGGACGCGGCTCACTGTGAGGGAGGTCGTGGACGTGCTCGGAACCGCGGGGAGGCGCCGGTGGTGGAGATCGACGGCGATGGCACCGTGGCCGTGGCGGGGAAGACGACCAGATGGCGAGGTTGTGGAGGGCTTCAGCTTGAACCGGAGGTTGTAGGAGATGCAGACAAGGCCGACGAAGCTCTAGAGCATATCCTCGTGGGTCGGGGACGGCTCCGGCCATGGGAACGGCGGTGGCATGTCGACGGCAACTCGGGCACGAGGTCCAGAGGAGAAGCGCGAGAGGGAGAGGGGAAAATATCAGGGGCTAGGGTTTCGGGGGTCGAGGGGGGTCTTGTAGGCGGGGGCACGGGGTGGATGGTCGCCGCGCACGGCCATCGCCGGCGGATGGCTGCCACGCCTCCCCCCCCCCCGTCTCCTGTAGCAAGAGGGAGAGGACGAGTGCTGGTGGTTGGGCCGGTTTTAGCTTAATGGGCCAAGGGTCCAGTAGTTTAGGCCCCCTTTTTTGTTTTCTCTTATTTCCACTCGTTTCTAATTCTTTCTGCGAACAATTGAAATTTTGTTAAATATGAAAATTGCCGCATAAATATATTGCAATGCTTTGGGATCTAACCACAAAGTTTAGGGGCATTTTGTAGCGTACAATTAATCCTTTATTTTTGAAAGGACCAATTAATTTCTGTTGGAACACTTATAAAATTCCTAGGGATTTATCTGTGAGTCAAATGAAGTTAGTTCCACAAGAAAATGGTCTGGGGCATTTATAGAACTATTCGAACATTTTAGTTTTATAGTTCGAGGGAAAATAATTTGACTTGTCTTTTAAAAAAATGAATTTAAGGTCGGTTTGGGAACAAAGTGAAGATTAACAAAAATTAATTATGACGACGTGGCACCATTAACAGGAGTTTACTATAGCGTGACACCCGGGATGTCACAAATCTCCTCCACTACAAGAAATCTCGTCCCGAGATTTAAGTGGGGAAGTAAAGAGTAACTTCGGGAGAACTGGCCCTTATAGGGTTAATTATCTCGTGAACAATTCAGGGAATGTGGCAGAAGTATCTCTCGAGTTGAAACTTAAGAAAACATCGAGAGCAAAATATGAAGGTACAATAGGAAGTTTCAAACGATTGATACCTGAACAAAGTGTGAGAAGGGGGTTCAGAGCATCGAGAATAGATCATCTCTCGGACGGTGGCTCGTGACAACACACAAGGCCAATCTGTAGGAATAACTTTGGAAGCAGGAATGTACAGGAGAGTCAAGGTTCGATCCTGTGGAACTGTGGGTTATGGGCCCACCATGTGAGTTAAAAGTAGGAAGGGCGCTGACATCTTGCATGGTCATGATAGCGAGGCATGTCAAATAATAGCATGCCTGTTATGTTGGCAACAACGTTGGTACCAAGGGCAGCGGACGAAGAGAACCATTTTCCTGCTCGTTGAACGAGGCGGACCTATAGGCAAGGTTCTCGTCCATCGGTGGTTACCGGAATGTCATCAACAATAGTAACAGGGTCTTACTGATAGAGTTGTACACCGAGGCGTTTACATAAGCAGGGAATTATTACTTCTTATATCATATAGATCACAAGAAGGGTTAAACATACCAATGGAAAGGAAAAAATATGATTATCAAATCAAACAACCCGATGGAAAGGAAGATGTATTTACACATAAGAGTTGGGAGTATATCCTTCCCAAAGAAAAGCGGAGCAGGATATACATGATAGGACAGCAAGTTCAAAAGCATTTAGATAATGGGGAGAGGGAAGAATCATGATATTACCCATACAACGGTGTTAGGGTAACTGATCAAGAAACATTTAGCATTGTGCTTTCAATGGTCTGGTTGATGTTTGAGTACCACCATCATGCTTCAAGATAGCATCGATATGGTCAACAGGTAAAGGTCAGACTTCGGAAACACAAAAGGATTCATCCAGAACAACTTATAAAATAAGTCATATAATTTCAGCACGGAAAATATGAGGATGTGGCCGAGGATTCAGCAGCAATCCACCGACATGTCAAAATGGATGTATTTCCAAAATTTATGAATAAGTTTGTGTTGGGGGGAAGACAAGAATGTTGTCGATGATAACACAAATCATCGATGGGCAAGGATGGTATTTCTCATCACGAATTTGATTGATATCCTGGAAGAGCTCAAAATGTTGTTGATGATCACGACACATTTGTCGAGAGATTTCATGAAGATGTAATCAATCGGCGACGACATCAAGTCAAAGGAATGATAAAGCGAAAGGTTATTGGAACCACGGGTATGACACAAACTCGAAATGAAGCTTGTTGTTCAAGGCGAAACGATATGACGAGGAAGATCGATGTAAGATTAGCTCATCATGAAAATTGTGCTCCGGGAAGGACCATGTAGCACAGTTAAAATTTAGCACGATATTGATATAGCCGATCAGGCTAGGAATGACTTGAAGGATTATTAAACTCGTAAGCAACGAAAATAGCGTAGAGCTATTGAATCGGAGTGCGGAATCAATTCACTTATCGGTGTTCCCGAGTGACTAATAACTCGAAACCCGGGGCAATCTGAAATCGCTGAGGAGCAATACTAGACGAAGAATCATAGGAACCGACACGGTTCTTTGTTATTCTCGAGATACCGGAGGGTAATACTCGAAGGGAGGTCAAGATAGAGGTTGCGAAGATGCATTGATCTGCAGAAGACAAGTGCTTTAACTTGTCCGAGAAATGGAATCAAAGGGGAACAATCATGGTCAGAACCACAGTTGCAAAGGACCAAACATAGTTACCAGATGAACTTATAACAAGGGTATTATTATTATCACAAGAAGCTTCCATGATAAGTTCCACATTGGGTCCATTGGCATGAACACAAAGTTCAAGGTCGACTCCCACTTCTTCAATGCATAACCTTCCATTCACTTCTTTGTTAAAAATTATTTGAAAGTGAAGAACTACCTGGTGATTTAACAGAGGAGTATGACCCGTGAAAACCATCGGGTTAACCTGGATTAGAGAAGGCATAAGTTCAACCCATCGGGCATATTAGGAACATATACCACGAACTTTAGGAATAATGAACACCAGCTCGAAAGTAGAGCATGGTTGACAAAGGAGAAGTTACAATTTACCAAAGGCATTATGTATCAGGGAAATAACTCACAAGGTGATTAAATATGAAGGACACCATCAGATAATAATCCAACAATGGATTTGGCGGTCCACAATGGAGCGGATGTGAGTATCGGTACTCAATCGGAGGAAGAAGGAATGCAAGGGCATCGGATTATAGAACATCTGAATAATTCGATACTTAGATAACAAAGGAATTATGATTTCCAAAACGAAGGATCATAAGCATACGCTCTGATCAAGGATGTATAAGTTGAATAGACCAGGGGCACAATCGACAGCAAATAGATTGGTCAAGAACCAGCTCATGTTCAAAATGACGTCTGAGCCAGAAAGATAATTTAGAAGGATCAACTGATGATTGCATGCATTCGCACACACGTTGAATCAATAGGATCAAAATGACGGTGTCAAAGGATATTAATGAATATTGCTAAACATATGGGAAGCATCCATTATGCAAAAGACAATTATTTGCAGAGCAATAGTTTGAAGAGGATTCTCGGAAGATCGGATAGTATTTCAAGTATCTTATGAAGCATACGAACAGCTGGGGATAAACGGATACTCAATAAGTGCGAGGAATTATCCATAGGGGTATTTATGTGGCAAAGAACTGCAAGGCAGTAAGCTCAAAGGATTCTCGGGACAACAGAAGTACTTCGAGGCATCTTGTAATAACAAGAGCAACAGGGAATGGAAGTATGAGAGATAGTTGTATGTTGTTATCCATAGGGGTTGTCGGTGGAAGGGACTTGCAAAAGCGATGAGCACATGTTCTCGGGAGAACATTAGATAGTATCTTTGAAGTCTTCTGGAGCAGCAAGCGATCATCTGGACTGAAGGGGCTCTCCGGGAGAAAGTGGGTACGAGAGACTGATGTCAGAGTTAGTAAAATGTTTAACCCGAATAGACGAGAGATCAAAGTCCCGGTGTATAGATGAGGAATAAAAGACCCTAATACCACCCAATGGCGACGTGGGCCCATAAGCCACACAGCCAAGTTAGTAAAACAGTTTTGGACGACTAGACTCAACTTCGGCCAAGGAGTTGGAAAGGGGGCTACCTACAGGCAGTCAGCTCTGATACCAACTTGTGACGCCCTCCATTCAATCGTACACTAATCATACACGCAAGTGTGTACGATCAAGATCAAGGACTCACGGGAAGATATCACAACACAACTCTAGACACAAATTAAAATAATACAAGCTTTATATTACAAGCCAGGGGCCTCGAGGGCTCGAATACATAAGCTCGAATACACAAGAGTCCGTGGAAGCAACAATATCTGAGTACAGACATGAGTTAGACAATTTTGCCTTAAGAAGGCTAGCACAAAAGCAACAACGATCGAAAAGGCAAGGCCTCCTGCCTGGGAGCCTCCTAACTACTCCTGGTCGTCGGCGGCCTCCAAGTAGTAGTAGGCACCCTCAGTGTAGTAGCAGTCATTGTCGAAGGTGGCGTCTGGATCCTGGGCTCCACCATCTAGTTGCGACATCCGAGAAGAACGGAAAAGGGAAAAAAGGGGGAGCAAAGCAACCGTGAGCACTCATCCAAAGTACTCGCAAGCAAGGATCTACACTACATATGCGTCGGTATCAATGAAAAGGGATGTATCTGTGGACTGGACTGCAGAATGCCAGAAGAGAAGGGGAAATCCTATCCTATCGAAGAATAGCATCTTCTGGAAACCACCATCTTGCAGCAACAAGAGGGAGTAGAGTAGCATAAACTAAAGTAGTAGAAGTGTTATCAACCTCGGCCAGAGATCCTTTCTCAACTCCCTGCGAGAAAGCAATCCCAGAGCCATACTATCCAATTCTCATCATAATCCAATTCTCATCACAAGTATTCAGTTCTAGTTGTATCGATCGGGATACAACTCCAAGTGTCCGTTACCGTAGGACAGGCTATCGATAGATGTTTTCTTCCCTCCAAGGATGCACCAACTTACCCACCACGCTTGATTAACTCCGGCCGGACACACTTTCCTGTGTCATGCCCGGCCTCGGCCAAACAATACGCCGCAACCCGACCTAGGCTTAATAGAGAGGTCAGCACGCCGGACTAAACCTATGCCCCCAGGGGTCATGGGCCATCGCCCCGGGAACTCATGCATGTTGTGTGGGCGGCCGCTGAGCAGACCCAGCTACCTCCTTAAAAAAGGCAGGAGCTTACTAGTCCAACCCGACGCGCGCCGCTCAGTCGCTGATGTCTAATAAGCTTCGGCTGATGCATATGATGCAGAACACCCATACAATGCCCACGTGATGGTTAGTGCTATCAGGCCAGAGGCCCCTCGGATCAAATATCCAAATCGTAGTGGATTAGGAGCACGCGGTAACAAGCAGAGACTCACAAAAGATGTGACCCCGTTGCCCCGTCTCGAGGACTTGCGGCAAGGGCTAGGAATGCCCGGCCACGCCTCGTAATTATCTCGCAGGCACCCTCCAGGTCAACCCGTCTCCACATCACTCGCATGTACCCCTCAGGGTCGACCCGCCTTTCCAAGTAACATTTGTAAAGTCCAAGTATCCATGTGTTCAAACATCAAGGGGAAAACCCGAGGAATCACCCCCTGTGAATTCCATTCGATGTAATCATCAAGGTAAACGTAAGAGGATCCACCCTCGAGGTTCACACTTGAGGGGTTGCACGATAGAGCCGTATCGGAAGTGGTTAAGGAGGAAATCACCCTCGATGACCACGACCGAATAGCTACACTACAGGGTTAACATCAGAAGTGCTGATGAGGTCTCACCCTCGGTACTCGATAGTAACCCAATAGTGTCGAGCAACCTAGGGGAAAGTGATGTGCGGTGCCGGGGCCTGGTCTTTGATCCCGTTGATCGGGTCTTCGATGATGAAGTAGGGGCAACAAGGACAAGGTGGCGGTCACTGATGGATCACTAACCAACCTATACTAAGCAGTTTAGGATAATCAGGTAAGGTAACAATAAGCAGGTTACAAAAGGAGGCTATGCATCAGAATAGGAGCAAACAATAACAGTAGCAAAATCTAATGCAAGCATGAGAGATGGAATGGGCGATATCGGGATGATCAAAGAGGGGGCTTGCCTGGAAACTCCGCTGAAAGGGAAGAAGGGTCGTCGTCGATGTAGTCGATCACAGGGACAACATCAGTCTCGGGGTCTACCGGAGAGAAGAGGGGGAAGAAACAGTAAATACATAGCAAGCAAGTGCATAACAGGACAACATGCAGAGCTAGATGTGTTCTAACGCGGTGCTACACGATACCGGTGAAGGGGGAAGTCAACCGGGAATGTTTTCCCAGTTCCGGACCTGTGTCAGACAGATGACCGGAGAGGGAAAGTTCCATGTTCAGATAGTTAGAGGCATCTGACAGGTAAACGGACCGCGTGTTCGGATTCGTCTCGTCATTCTGAGCAACTTTCATATATAAAACTTTTTCATCTGAGTTACGGTTTATTTTCTATGAATTTTCAATGTTTTAAAGACCTTTATTTTCCGAAATATTATTAATTCGAATCTAAACATTGGAATATCTTTTTATACCCAGCAGTAGCCAGCCACTGAGTATGGCAGGCGGGGTCCAGAGGCTGAGTCAACATGCAGAGTCAGCAGGTCAAAGGTCAAAGTTGACCAGTCAACAGGGGGTGTGGCCCACATGTCATAGACTACCTAAATAAATAAATGAAAACTACCTTATTTAAAGGGGACCACATGTCATAGGCGCACTAGACTAAATAATCAACTAACCTAGCTAACCTAATTAGTACTACTAACTAATCAGACACGGCCGGCCTCACATCTAGTGGCACAGCCAGCCACACACATGCACACGGCCATGGCCATGGCCATGGCCAACAGGAGTAGTAGCCGGCTGCAGTAGCTGCAGTTCTACCAGCGGGAGCAGCACGCAACAACATCAGCGGCAGCTAGCACGAGCAGCAGTCGAGCAACGGCGACGGCGGCAACAGAGCAGCAACGATAGAAGCAGCAGTAGTGCGAGCAGCAGGGCAGCGTGAGCAGCGAACGGCTGCGGGCTCGCGGGCAGGGGAGGGCGGGGAGCAGCAGCGGGCGCGGCCAGGGAGAGCGGGGTACCGGCTATCGTCGGGCGGGGCGCGGAGGGCGGCGACAGCATGCAGCGGCAGAGCAGCAGCACTTGGCAAGAGCAGCAGCGCGACACACACATACGCGTATGCGTACAAGAGAGCTCTGTTGTGTTCGGGGATGACGGCTACGACAACAAATCGAGGGGGCAAGGAGGGGGATGGACGCGGCTCACTGTGAGGGAGGTCGTGGACGTGCTCGGAACCGCGGGGAGGCGCCAGTGGTGGAGATCGACGGCGATGGCGCCGTGGCCGTGGCGGGGAAGACGACCAGATAGCGAGGTTGTGGAGGGCTTCAGCTCGAACCAGAGGTTGTAGGAGATGCAGACGAGGCCGACGAAGCTCTAGAGCATATCCTCATGGGTCGGGGACGGCTCCGGCCATGGGAACGGCGGTGGCGCGTCGATGGCAACTCGGGCACGAGGTCCAGAGGAGAAGCGCAAGAGGGAGAGGGGAAAATATCAGGGGCTAGGGTTTCGGGGGTTGAGGGGGGGGGTCTTGTAGGCGGGGCACAGGGTGGATGGTCGCCACGCACGGCCATCACCGGTGGATGGCTGCCACGCCTCCCCCCGTCTCCTGTAGCGAGAGGACGAGTGGGGCTGGCTGGGCCGGTTTTAGCTTAATGGGCCAAGGGTCCAGTAGTTTAGGCCCCTTTTTTTGTTTTCTCTTATTTCCTCTTGTTTCTAATTCTTTCTGCTAACAATTGAAATTTTGTTAAATATGAAAATTGCCGCATAAATATATTGCAATGCTTTGGGATCTAACCACAAAGTTTAGGGGGCATTTTGTAGCGTACAATTAATCCTTTATTTTTGAAAGGACCAATTTATTTGCTGTTGGGACACTTATAAAATTCCTAGGGATTTATCTATGAGTCAAATGAAGTTAGTTCCACAAGAAAATGATCTGGGGCATTTATAGAACTATTCGAACATTTTAGTTTTATAGTTCGAGGGAAAATAATTTGACTTGTCTTTTTTTTAAATGAATTTAAGGTCGGTTTGGGAACAAAGTGAAGATTAGCAAAAAATTAATTATGATGACGTGGCACCATTAACAGGAGTTTACTGTAGCGTGACACCCGGGGTGTCACAATGTTGTGATGTGATATGGTCAAGACATGATGAGATATAAATTGTTGTATGAGATGATCATGTTTTGTTAAAGTTATCGGCAACTGGCAGCAGCCTTATGGTTGTCTCTTTATTGCATAAGATGCAAGTGCCATATAATTGCTTTACTTTATCGCTATGCGATAGCAATAGTTGCAAAAGCAATAGTTGGCAAGACGACCATGTGACGACACGTTGATAGAGATCAAGATGATGGAGATCATGGTGTCATGCCGGTGACGATGGAGATCATGACGGTACTTTGGATATGGAGATCAAAGGCACAAGATGATGATGGCCATATCATGTCACATATTTTGATTGCATGTGATGTTTATCTTTTATGCATCTTATTTTGCTTAGTACGGTGGTAGCATTATAAGATGACCCTCACTAAATTTCAAGGTATAAGTGTTCTCCCTGAGTATGCACCATTGTGACAGTTCGTCGTGTCGAGACACCACGTGATGATCGGGTGTGATAAGCTCTACGTTCACATACAACGGGTGCAAGCCAGTTTTGCACATGCAGAATACTCGGGTTAAACTTGACGAGCCTAGCATATGTAGCTATGGCCTCGGAACACTGAGACCGAAAGGACGAACGTGAATCATATAGTAGATATGATCAACATAGTGATGTTCACCATTGAAAGCTACTCCATCTCACGTGATGATCGGACATGGTTTAGTTGATATGGATCACGTGATCATTTAAATGACTAGAGGGATGTCTTCTAAGTGGGAGTTCTTAAGTAATATGATTAATTGAACTTTAATTTATCATGAACTTAGTCCTGATAGTATTTGCATGTCTATGTTGTAGATCAATAGCTCGCGTATAGCTTCCCTGTTTTATTTTTGATATGTTCATAGAGAAAAATGAGTTGAAAGATGATAGTAGCAATGATGCGAACTTGGTCCGTGATCTGAGGATTATCCTCATTGCTGCACAGAAGAATTATGTCCTTGATGCACTGCTAGGTGACGGACCTATTGCAGGAGTAGATGCAGACGTTATGAACGTTTGACAAAGCTCGGTATGATGACTACTTGATAGTTTAGTGCACCATGCTTTATGGCTTAGAACCGGGACTTCAAAAATGTTTTGAACGCCACGGAGCATATGAGATGTTACAAGAGCTGAAATTGGTATTTCAGACTCATGCCCGAGTCGAGAGGTATGAGACCTCTGACAAGTATTTTGCCTACGAGATGGAGGAGAATAGCTCAACCAGTGAGCATGTGCCCAGAATGTCTGAGTACTACAATCGCTTGAATCAAGTGGGAGTTAATCTTCCAGATAAGATAGTGATTGACAAAGTTCTCTAGTCACTATCACCAAGTTACTGGAACTTCGTGATGAACTATAATATGCAAGGGATGACGAAAACGATTCCCCGAGCTCTTCGCGATGCTGAAATCGGCGAAGCTAGAAATCAAGAAAAGCATCAAGTGTTGATGGTTGACAAGACCACTAGTTTCAAGGGCAAGGGAAAGAAAGGGAACTTCAAGAAGAATGGCAAGCAAGTTGCCACTCACATGAAGAAGCCCAAAGCTAGACTCAAGCCTGAAACTGAGTGCTTCTGCGCAAAGGAAATGGTCACTGGAAGTGAAACTGCCCTAGATACTTGGCGGATAAGAAGGATGGCAAAGTGAACAAAGGTATATTTGATATACATGTTATTGATGTGTACTTTACTAGTGTTTATAGCAACCCCTCAGTATTTGATACTGGTTCAGTTGCTAAGAGTAGTAAGTCGAAACGGGAGTTGCAAAATAAACAGAGACTAGTTGAGGGCGAAGTGATGATGTGAGTTGGAAGTGATTCCAAGGTTGATAAGATCACCATCGCACACTCCCTTTACCTTCGGGATTAATGTTGAATCTAAAATAAATGTTATCTGGTGTTTGCGTTGAGCATGAATATGATTGGATCATGTTTATTGCAATACGATTATTCATTTAAGTCAAAGAATAATTGTTATTCTATTTACATGAATAAAACCTTCTATGATGATACACTCAATATAAATGGTTTATTGAATCTCGATCGTAGTGATACACATATTCATAATATTGAAGCCAAAAGATGCAAAGTTAATAATGATAGTGCAACTTATATGTGGCACTGTCGTTTAGGTCATATTGGTGTAAAGCACATGAAGAAACTCCATGCTGGTGGGCTTTTGGAATCACTTGATTATGAATCACTTGATGCTTGCGAACCATGCCTCATGGGCAAGATGACTAAGACTCCGTTCTCCAGAACAATGGAGCAAGCAACTGACTTATTGGAAATAATACATACTGATGTGTGCGATCCGATGAGTGTTGAGGCTCGTGGCGGGTATCGTTATTTTCTGACCTTCACAAATGATTGAGCAGATATGAGTATATCTAGTTGATGAAACACAAGTCTGAAACATTTGAAAAGTTCAGAGAATTTCAGAGTGAAGTGGAGAATCATTGTAACAAGAAAATAAAGTTTCTACGATCTGATCGCAGAAGCGAATATTTGAGTTACGAGTTTGGCCTTCTATTAAAACAATGTGGAATAGTTTCACAAACTCATGCCACCTGGAACACCACAGCATAATGGTGTGTCCGAACGTCGTAACCGTACTTTATTAGATATGGTGTGATCTATGATGTCTCTTACCGATTTACCACTATCGTTTTGGGGGTATGCATTAGAGAGGGTTGCATTCACGTTAAATAGGGCACCGTCTAAAAATCCATTGAGACGACACCATAT